>NC_134479.1:25144062-25186937 GCF_964194025.1 Convolutriloba macropyga
TATTATTTTTAGTATTATTAGTATTTTTATTTTTATTATAGTTTTATTCTTGTTAGTACTAATTTTATTATTATTAATAAAATTTATTATTTTCGTTTTTCTTATTTTGGTTATTATTTTCGGTTTACATAAACAGAATTACTTTGAACAGGGAATTATTCTGATTGCTTTTATTGCGTAATAATTTTCAGAAGTAGAGGAAACTTGTTGAAATTGAGAGGTGATCGTTTTTTACCTGACAATGAATTAGTTTTATATGTTACTGATTTATCTGGTTGTTGTGTTGTTTGTTTTGGAGAACTGACTGAAGTGTGCCGTTTTTGCCGTACCATATCAGTCTTCCTAGACCTTACATCATTAACTTCCTCGCTGTTGTCCCACAAAGCCCTGTTAGCTGTGTTCGGTTTATACTAATTTTTATCTGGTTTGTTGTTTTGTTTTTCGGAGAACCTTAAGTGCGGTTTTTTCCGTACTATATCAGTACTCCTATAGTTGAACTCAGCCTCCGCTGGTCCCACGAAGCCGGGATTGAAATGAGAAGAGAACTGCAAAAATGTTACTTATCACTTAAAGGCATCCTGTTTGCTATATTGTTTTTATACTGTTTTCTTTCGTCTAGATTTGTCGTTTCATTGGTTTCGGAGAACTGTGTTAGTACGGTTTGTTTCCGTACTATATCAGTACTTCTAGAGTTTAACTCCAACGCTGCTGGTCCCATCGAGTCCTGAATGAAAAAAGAAAAGAACATCAGAAATGATATTGCAAATTCTCAAAAGAGAATTTTTAACTTGACTTGAGATCACTTTACAGCAACCTGTGTGCTATTTTGTGTTTAAACTGTTTTCTTTTATCTGGTTTTGTAGTTCTATTTGTTTTGGAGAACTGTGTAAGTACGGTTTTTTTCCGTACTATATCAGTACTCCGATAGTTTAACGCGGCTGGTCCCATCGAGCCTGGCAGAAATAGACTAAAGAACCACTAAATGATACTGGAAAATCTCAGAGTCGATTGTTAACTTGACTTAAGATCATTTTCTGCAACCTGTTTGCTATATTCTATATAAACTGATTTATTTCGTTGGGTCTTGTTGTTTCTGTTACGGAAAACTGTCTAAGTGCGGCCCTTTTTACCGTACTATAGCAGTACTCCTATACTTTTTGATAACTCCGCCGTTTCTTGCCCACAAAGCCTCGAATGAAAAGAGAAGAGGACCACAAATTGATAATGGAAAATCTCAAGAGAGTCGGTTTTTAACTTGAGTTGAGATCAATTTCCGGCAACCTGTTAGCTTTTTTCTTTTTATACTGATCTCGTTTGTCTGAATTTGAAAATTAGAGTAGCGAAGAATATTATACCTAGAAATCTCAAAAGAGTCGGTTTTTAACTTTAACTAAGATCGTTTTCCGACAATCTATTTGCAGTATTGTTTTCATATTGATGTCCGTTGTCTGGTTATGTCGTTTTGTTTGTTTTGGAGAACTCGGTGAGTGCTGTTTTTTAACGTACTGTATCAGTACTCCTATAGTTTACTATATAAGTACTCCTATAGTTTATTTCAGTAACTCCGCCACTGCCGGTCCTTAGACCGGAATAAAAATAGAGTAGCGAAGGACCTTCTCTATACCGGAAAATCTCGAAAAAGTTGGATTTTATATTGACTTGAGATCATTTTCCGAAAACCTCTTTGCTAAATTGTTTTCATATTGGTTCCTGTTGTCTGGTTTTTTCGTTCTGTTTGTTTTGGAGAGCTGTGTAAGTGCGGTCTTTTGCCGTACTGTATGAGTACTCCTATAGTTTACTATATCAGTACTCCTCTAGTATATTTCAGTAACTCCGCCACTGCCGGTCCTAAGACCGGAATAAAAATAGAGTAGCGAAGAACCTTCTTTATACCGAAAAATCTCGAAAAAGTTGGTTTTTAAATTGAGTTTAAATCATTTTCCTATAACCTGTTTGCTATATTGTTTTGTATTGGTTTCTGTTGTCTGGTTTTGTCGTTTTGTTTGTTTTGGAGAACTGACTAAGTGCGGTTTTTTGCCGTACTGCATCAGTGTTCCTATAATTTACTATATCAGTACTCCTATTGTTTATTTCAGTGACTCTGCCATTACCGGTCCTAAGCCCGGAATTAAAATAGAGTAGCAAAGAACGGTATTTATACCGGAAAATCTCGAAGAAGTTGGTTTTTTAACTTGACTTGAAATCTTTTTCTGACAACCTATTTGCTATATTGTTTTCATATTGGTTTCTGTTGTCTGGTTTTGCCGCTTTGTTTGTTTTGGAAAACTGTGTAGGTGCGGTGTTTTGCCGTACTGCATCAGTACTCCTATAGCTTACTAAATTACTACTCCTATAGTTGATTTCAGTAACTCCGCCGGTCCTAAGCCCTGAATAAAAATAGAGTAGCGAAGGACCTTATACCGGAAGATATCAAAAAAATTGGTTTTTAAATTGAGTTGAAATCATTTTCCTATAACCTGTTTGCTATATTGTTTTGTATTGGTTTCTGTTGTCTGGTTTCGTCGTTTTGTTTGTTTTGGAGAACTGTCTAAGTGCGGTTTTTTGCCGTACTGTATCAGTGTTCCTATAGTTTACAATATCAGTACTCCTATTGTTTATTTCAGTGACTCTGCCATTACCGGTCCTAAGCCCGGAATTAAAATAGAGTAGCAAAGAGCAGTATTTATACCGAAAAATCTCGAAAAAGTTGTTTTTTAAACTTGACTTGACATCATTTTCCGACAACTTATCTCCTTTATTGTTTTATATTGATTTCTGTTGTCTGGTTTTGGCGTTTTGTTTGTTTTGGAGAACTGTCTAAATGCGGTTTTTTGCCGTACTGTATCAGTGTTCCTATAGTTTACTATATCAGTGCTCCTATAGTTGATTTCAGTAATTCCGCCACTGCCGGTCCTTAGCCCGGAATAAAAATACGAGTAGCGAAGAACATTATTTTTACCGGAAAATCTAAAAAAGTCGGTTTTTAAATTGACTAGAGATCGTTTTCCGATAACCTTTTTGCTATATTGTTTCATATTGGTTTCTGTTGTCTGGTGTTGTCGTTTTGTTTGTTTTGGAGAACTGTCTAATTGCGGTTTTTTGCCGTACTGTATCAGTGTTCCTATAGTTTACAATATCAGTACTCCTACTGTTTATTTCAGTGACTCTGCCATTACCGGTCCTAAGCCCGGAATTAAAATAGAGTAGCAAAGAGCAGTATTTATACCGGAAAATCTGGAAAAAGTTGGTTTTTTAACTTGACTTGAAATCTTTTTCTGACAACCTATTTGCTATATTGTTTTCATATTGGTTTCTGTTGTCTGGTTTTGGCGTTTTGTTTGTTTTGGAGAACTGTCTAAGTGCGGTTTTTTGCCGTGCTGTATCAGTGTTCCTATAGTTTACTATATCAGTGCTCCTATAGTTGATTTCAGTAATTCCGCCACTGCCAGTCCTTAGCCCGGAATAAAAATAGAGTAGCGAAGAACATTATTTATACCGGAAAATCTAAAAAAAAGTCGGTTTTTAAATTGACTAGAGATCGTTTTCCGATAACCTTTTTGCTATATTGTTTCATATTGCTTTCTGTTGTCCGACTTTGTTGTTTTGTTTGTTTTGGAGAACTGTCTAAGTGCGGTGTTTTGCCGTACTGTATCAGTGTTCCTATAGTTTACTATATCAGTACTCCTATAGTTTATTTCAGTGACTCTGCCACTTCCGGTCCAAAGCTCGGAATAAAATTAGAGTGGCGAAAAACATTATTTATACCGGAAAATTGCGAAAAAGTTGGTTTTTTAACTTGACTCGAGATTAATTTCCGACAACTTATTTGCTATATTGTTTTCATGTTGACTTCTGTTGTCTGGTTTAGTCGTTTTCTTTATTTTGGAGAACTGTCTAAGTGCGGTGTTTTGCCGTACTGTATCAGTACTCCTATAGTTTACTATATCAGTACTCCTTTAGTTGATTTCAGTAACTCCGCCACTTCCGGTCCTAAGCCCGGAATAAAAATAGAGTAGCGAAAAACATTATTTATACCGGAAAATCGCGAAAAAGTTGGTTTTTAAAATGGCTTGAAATCGTTTTCCGATAACTTCTTTGCTATATTGTGTTCATATTGATTTATTTTGTCTGGTTTAGTTGTTTGTTTGTTTCGGAGAACTGTAAGTGCGGTTTTTTTGCCGTACTGAATCAGTACTCCTATAGCTTATTTCAGTAACTCCGCCACTGCCGGTCCCCAGCCCGGAATGAAAAAGGAGGAGGGATGAACCACAAAAATCATACTGGAAAATCTCGAAAAAGTCTTGTTTTTTAACTTGACTTGAGATAAATTTCCGACACTCTGTTTGCTATTTTGCATTTATATTGATTTATTTTGATTTATTTTGTCTGGTTTAGTCGTTTTGTTTGTTTCGGAGAACTGTGTAAGTGCGGTTTTTTTGCCGTACTGAATCAGTACTCCTATAGCTTATTTCAGTAACTCCGCCACTGCCGGTCCCCAGCCCGGAATAAAAAAGGAGGAGGGATGAACCACAAAAATCATACTGGAAAATCTCGAAAAAGTCGGTTTTTTAACTGGACTGAATTAGATTTTCCGACAGTAGCTTAACTATTTCAGCTCCATCAACCGCCGAGTGCAGCCAGCGAACCAGGTAAAAAAATCGAAGAATTCAAAATCTTGCAAGAAACTTGCAAGATGAATTCATAATCTTGCAAGATACTTGCAAGTTGAATTCAAAATCTTGCAAGATTCTTGCAAGATGATTCAAATCTTGCAAGAATCTTGCAAGCTGCTTGCAAGTAGTATGCATTCCCTTCCAAGATTGCTTGCAAGATTCTTGCAAGATTTTGAATTCGTCGATCACTAGGGTTCCTTAACTATTCATCTTTGATTATTTAAAAAAATATATTTTATGACAAAAAACACGGTGCTCAAAATATCTCCCAAACTTCAGAAGTTTTATCCCCTGGAACAAAAATTTGAAAAGATCATATATATTTAATTTTCACTTGAATCAGAATAAAATAAAATCAAAAATGTCGACTGACAGAAATAAGCAACACGTAATTTTTCGGACCCACTTTAGTGTTTGAGGAATTATATACTCAAAATTTTTGTTCAGTCAATTTTGGCCGATCGATATAATCATCGTAGAGAGCTGTCAGTGGTATCATTAGAAAGCCCGTCCATGGCAGAATCTTGAATTTAAAAGATTTTTCGGAATTTCGTTTTTTACAGGCATTTATCGAGATTTCAATTTTGTCAACATTTGGCCGAACTACGTTGCTTTTGTTCAAATTCGTCGTATTTCTTAACCCAATTTCTGTTAATTTTGCTCAAATATGTTAAAATAGTTAACGGTAGCGTGAGAAGTTTTATCATTAAAGCTTGAGGAGTGTTGCTGAAATATGCAAACTGAGTTTTTTGGCTAGAAATTATGCTAATTTTTTCAAAATTCAGACTTTTTTTGTCAAAAGTGAGACAAAATATGTTTTTTTGGCTCATTTTCCTTAAATTTGCCAGAATTAGGCACTTAAAAATTGCAAACATATTTTTTTAAGCTCAAAATTTCTCTGTTAGCTATATGTTTGAACACTATATGGCTTCGACCATTTACCAAAAGTAGGACCAAATATGTTTTAATTGGTCCCTTACTTTAAAAAAGGCCGGTATTAGACCCTCTCCGGCTTTAAGAGTCTCCTGGAATTATAATTTTGCCAGTTTTTTGCAATTTAAACTCAATAATGACATAAAGTGCATTATTTTTTTTGATATATTGAAAAACCTTTGTTTAAAAATTGATCTATTCCGTAATTACTTGAACAGCTCAGTTATTGATCTACTTCGCAATTGTTTGAACAACTGAGTGTTCCTTAGGCGTGCAGCAATATGAGGGCTTATCTTGATCTCAACATAAATCTTTACAATAACGGATTTTCCAAAAATTTTATCTGCTTTTATTGATTTAAACATTAAGTTCTCTGTTTGTTACATGTTTGGACTGATGGCTCCGACCAATTATCAAAATTGAGACCAAATGTGTTTTAATTGGCCCACTCTCTTTAAATTTGCCACAATTAGACACCCTCGGGCTTTAGGAGCCATCTGAAATTTTTGTTTTGCATTTTTTTGGCAAACTTAAACTCAAAAATCATACAGAATGCATTACTTATATTTGTTATATTGAAAACCTTCGGTTAGAAAATATCTATTTCTGAATTATCTTAACAACTGAGAGTTTCGTAGGCGAACAGCAATATCCGGGCTTATCTTGATCTTTCCATTGATCCTTAGAAGAACGCTTATTTTTGAAAATATTTCCGCCATTACAGTTCGTGTTAATTACCGACAAAAATTTCAATTGAGAGCTCAAATACCCACAAACGTTTTTTTACAAAAAATGAGACCCAACGATCAGAGATCATGGTTTCAGAGTTAAGCTGACGGTTTTTTTGGGGCTATGACAAAATAATTTCGTAAAAATTTTGGACTTCTTTCTTTTTACTTTCGTTTGCTTTTCTTTTTGTAGTCTAATGATTTAGTCTTGCCAATCAGAGATCAAATTAGTTTCATTAGGAGATATAAGAAAACCTAGACAAAGCTTTCAGTTTTTATCTAATGTCTCTTATGACAATAAATGTTATTATTTTAAGAAAATGTCGGAGAATTTTTGAGTTTGCCATTATTCGATCGTAATTCTCTGAACTACTGGCGTATTCCAAATAAAAATGGCCAAAACCAGTTTTTTTGAGTTATGCATTAATGTCTGTATCACTTTTATACTCAACTAACGGTTTCTTGATTCTGATACCACGAGATTTTGACAAAAAATTTTTGGTTTTTGAGCATAATTGCAAATTTTATAGCTTTCCAAGTTTCCATGTCAAATAATCACAAAATTGACAAATTCAATTATTGAAATGCATAGCATAAGAAAGCACAGCGCTGAAAAAATCACAGTTGAACTTGTTTATTGGTGATGATGTTGACTAGTTTATACTTTTAAGGGCTGAAGAACAGTTCTCTCGCAAAAACTAGTGGAATTTTTTTAAAAATGTTTGACTGTGTGTAATTTTTTCTGTTGTTTTACGATATACACTTGGTTGCATACCTGAAAATATCATTTTATAGCTTACTGTTTTAATGGCTTTCAATTGTTCTTTTAAAAAAATTTAATTAGTTTTCAACTGTCGTCATTTTCTCCTCATTTTGCTTATGATGTAATTGGACCTCATTAATAAGAAGTCTCAACTAATTCCGTTTCTTTCAACTTTAATTTCTTTTTGGGTTATATGTTTGGACTAATGGTCTTCGACCATTTATTTTCAAAAGAAATTTTTAAGTTATCGATACTATTCAAAATTTTTTGTTGTCATTTCTACGTACTCCTTTTAGAAGGAAGAACCATTGATGTTCTGATGAGAAAGAGATGATGATTTACAGTTCTTGCAAACATGAGTCCTAAACTTTGTGTTGTCTTCAAATTGTTTGCGAAGTTTTTGCTTCTGCTTGTATATGTTGTTTTTTTTGTAGTATTGTGATAACGTATCACTACTAACAGGCGCAAATGGGAATGGAAGAAAGGTCACAACATGTTTCCAGTGAGCTATAATCTATTCGTTATAAAGTTTTGTGTTGCAACCATTTGTTTCTCGGCTTCCTTACTACGAAATTTTATGAAATATTTGTGATTTTTACATATTTCATTATTTTGTAGGAATTTTGTTTTGTTTTTAAATAATAGCATTAATGGTAAGCCCCATTGGCTTTGAAAATTTGCGCAACTGTATCTTAATATTGTTCTTATTTACAAACCTAAAATTTTTATTTCTTCACCGTCATTTTTGCGCAAAGTTCAATTGAATTTTTTTAATTTTGCCGGTATTTGTCTCCAGGCTTTGTTACTACTGTTATTAGGAGATTTGATTAAATGCCGTTTTTATATATATATATATATATATATATATATATATATATATATATTTGTACACTTTAAGCGAACTTTTTTCTCTAAAATTATAACATTAATGGTCCTATTGGCTCTCAAAAATTGCGCAATTGAACAGTTTTGAAGCTCTTAGTGACTAATTTATTGTCTTATCGGCTTCACTGCCTTTTTTTTGCGCAAAGTTTAATTGAAATAGTTAACTTTGCGGGAATTTGTGCTTTTTTGTAGTCATATGACATACAATGGATAATGACAGGTCTCAATTGCTCCCTATGGAGAGATAAATGAGCGTTTCAGTTATTTCAGAGAAAATCCATTGATTATAATCACTTTGAAATTAATTGTTTCCAAAAGCAGAACGTGTTTTTAACTTGGCCTCTTTGCTCTTTTTTGGCAACCTTTCTCATTGAGGAGAGGACCCATATCTTTCCTACTGAAGTATAGGTAAATTTGTTTAGGTTTTGTTCTGATGCGCGTTTGACTTTGTTTTTATTATTTTTTTTACTAGAGACATCGAAATGTTTGGTTTTTGTTTTTTTATTTGTTTGATTGTTTTTTTAGTAGTCCTATTAAGAACAAGTTTCATCGACCCTCTAACGTGGCATTATTTTTTTTTTCTATTTGACTGAATATTACTGAACAAAATATGATTTCGAGCAAAATATTTGAACAAAATATTACTTTTTGAACGTTTTCTACTTTTTCCTCGTTTGGTAGCCAATTAAGTCAAGAATGTGGATGCGCTGTGTCGGAACAAAATGTGAGAACGCACATTACAGAGCCTCATTGTTTTGCAAATGTGCATTTTTTCACAATGTTACCGAAATTTGATTAAGTCAGTGGCATTATTCAAAAGCTCTTTTTACACCCTTAATAAGTTGAACTTGTCCGTAGAACATGTCAATTTTCACCTTTGATTGGTTATTTCAACTGATTAACGCAAAATTTCATAAAATCTGTTTTAGATTATTATTGATATTTTTTAAAGCTCGGTTGTTGACTATGTCGAATAAAATAGGCGAACGTGCAGGAACACATGGCCAAATTGAGATCATTATTCTGAGGCAGTAATCACGTTGATTTCTTTTCATCTTCTTATTGATTTTTTGTACAATAAACACGCACTAGCTCAAAATGGGAAAAATATAAAAAAATTATTTTAGATGTTTGTATTCATAATTTTATTTCTCACTCGTTGATATGTATAGCATCAGCATATTAGTTTGATCTTTACAGGAAATATAGATTAAAATCAGCACCAAATATTTGTACCATCATTTTTAAAATCTTATTTGTGAAATTAAGATTTTGATTACCAATCATCAATGAGCATTCGGCGATTTTTTTTTCAGTTTGAAAGAGACGTATCAGTTTAGAATCCCAGCGCCAACATTTTTAAGTTTTATGTTAATTTCTTATAAAAAACATTCGGTGGCCGAACCAAGGTATCCAGTTCAAGGAGTCTTTGTTACGACCCCCACTTTAGTGGGGAGGGAGGAACTATATGCTCAACTGGGTTTTTTTTGTTCAGTCAATTTTGGCCGATCGATATATTCATCGTAGAGAATTGTGAGTGGTATCATCCAAAAGCTCGTCGAGCGTAGAATACGGAATTCAAAAGATTTTTTCGATTTTCGATTTTTACAGGGAGTTATCGAGGTTCAAAGTTTTGTGAACATTCGACTGTTTTTGTTCACATTTTCAGTAATTTTTGCTAAAATTTGACACATTTTCGCTAACGTAGAACAAAACAAGTTAAAATTTTTAACGGCAGAGTTTTGTTTGAGATAGAGGAGCGTTGCAGAATTGTTTGATTGAGGTTTTTATGGCTAAAATTTTTGTAAAATTTTCAAAATTCAAACATTTTTCATCAAAAATCGCACAAAAATGCTTTTTTGGTCCACTTTGTTAAAATTTGCCGGACTTAGTGACAAAGAAACCTTAACACAGACTCCCTAATTTTAAAAAGAGCACTAGTTGTAATGAGGCGCCGTATGAAAGTCTTCTGGAAATAAAACTTTGCCGTCTTTTGCCGACTTAACTCGATAATTATAAGAAATGCATCGTTGTTTTTTTTTAAAAATATTTGAAGAATTCCACTCAACAAATGGTCTAATTCGCAAACACTTGGAACAACTGGTCAATTTGCTTGGCGCGCGACAAAATCAGGGAGAGGTTCGATAACATCATGGATTCTTAGAATCAGAGACTTTTCGGTTTTTATTTTGATGCTGCCTTTTTTCAAAATAATTTGTCTTTTTGTTTTTTTATGTTAATTACTGAAAATATTTTTTATTCACGGCTCCGTTAATAACAGCTCCAGTTTATGTATATTCGGGGTCAAAAGTAGATGCAGTTTGTTTTCAGAGAACCAAAGGGTTTTGATGGCTTTGACGACGAGTTTTAGTAAAATTTAACTGAATTCTTGTCTTTTGCCTACAATTGTTATTCTTTTGGCAGTCTGGTTTAAAAATTTAACAACTCAAAGATCTACAATTATTCCTCAAGAGGTGCAAGTGAACTTTTTCTATTCATTCGGTTGTTACCTAATGTCTCCTATGTTATTGAATTTATTTGTTTTAAGAAAATTTCTGTGATTTTTGAACTTGTCAATTTTTTAATATTATTTTAGTCAACATTTTGCTTATCTCAGTAAGTACAAGTCAACCTTTCCTCCTTATTGATTAAAATCTAATTTTGTGGTCGATTGTTTTAACAACAGGTTTTCTTGCTTTTGGTACTACGAGTTTTCATAAAAAATTTTATGATTTTTGTGCATAATTGCCCATTTTTGCTAATGCTTTGTTTCTTTTGTAAATTGTCACATTATTCAACAATCTAACTGAAAAAAACCTTTACAAAATTTAAAACTGAACATATTTTTTGTTTTCCTAACATATGGTTTGAAGGGCTGCGACACCGTTCTCTTGCGGAAATTGGTAGAGTTTTTTAATATTGCCCTTCATTTGTTGTTAATTTCTGTTGTCATATGCCAAATATTGTGTAATTAAACGTCTCAGCGGCCAACTATAGATAAAGAAATGAAATTAATAACTGATATCGGTAAATAGCTAATGGTTGTTTTGACTTTCGAATTAAAGAAAAAAGAGTAATAGTATTCTTCAACTTTCTGGTGCTGTTTTTTTCGTATTTCAATGTTGGATCATGTTCGTAAATTAGCCTCAATATTTAGAACTCTTTTTTTGTTTTGTCGAACCAAACAATAAGTTTTCTGTTGTTATATACGATGATGTCTTCAGGGCTTAGACAATTTGTTTCAGAAGATTTTTGTGAAGTTAAGATACTTTTCAGTTTTTGTGGTTCTTTTTGTTGTGATTTTGTGATAGTCGTTTTACAAAAAGACATTATGATGATCAAAAGATACGCAAATGAAGATGTTATATTCTCGCGGTTAATATCTTATAAATTTAATAGCTTCAAAATTGTGGTTTTAAAAATTTGTTTGTGAAACTTATTAGTTCAGCTTGTATTTAATGTTATTTTATAGTCTTATGATTTAGTCTCATTATTAACAGTAGCAATTAGTTTTCCGAGTAGTTGCAAGACAAGCTGTCTACTCTTTTATTCGGATGCTTCCGTTGGCTATGAAGTATGTGAATATTTGTTTTTAATAAAAAAAGGCATAGATTTTTGAGATCTGCCAATTTTATTTCCGTTAAATTGTAGCTAAGCATATCTATATACAATTCACATCATTTTTCTATTGAAATACAACTTTTTCTACATAACGGTTTTATTTTCCTCCAATAATCTTTCTTCTTGCAACAACCACTTCTCATAAAACAAGTTTTCGTGACTTTTGCAGATTTGCACTTTTTTTAGGTTTTTGTTTTCTTTTCACAATATCACAATATTGGGCGTCATTTGAATTACAAATGTTGTCAACTGTAAAAAATGCAAACGAGAATTTTTATTGTTTTTAGTGATCAGCTTAAAATTTAATTGATTGGGGGACATCGTTTTTGTGCCTAATTTTCCGTGCAAATTTTTCGTTTTTGCGTGTATTTGTCGTTCTTTTTGTAGTCGTATGACATGTCCTGGATAATGAAAGGCCTCAGTCGCTCTCTATTGAGGTAAAAAAGACTCTCTCAACGATTTCAGTTGATGCGTAATGTTGATGATCAGTTCGAAATTAATTCTTTTTTTAAAAAAGCAATTTTTGAATAAACTTTGCCCCTTTTGCTCATTTTTAGTCGACTTGTTGCCAAGTCGCATTGAGGAAAAGTCCCTTATTTTGTTCCAAAAAAGTACGAGTTAATCTTGTTAGTATAAATTTTATCTGATGCCATTTTCATTTGGTTATAAGTGGTTTTCAAAAAATGGACAAGTAGTTTTGGTCGTAATTAATATTTGTAACTATTTGATTTTTATTGCCGTCTTTTCTGGTAGTCATATTATGGTAGCCAGAGGTCTCATAGGCCATCTAGCGTAGATTTTTTTTTTCTTTTAGTAGTTTGTTGGACGATATGTTGATATGTTAATTTTTTTGTCTCTTCCTCATTTGGTAAACAATTAAGTGAAAAATGTAGATGAGCGGGGTCGGAACTTAATGTGCGAACGCACATTACTGAGCCTCCTTGTTTGAAAACAATTTAAGCGCCGAAAAGTTGCTCTTAGTGCGTAAAATTTTGTAAAACTTGCATTGAATGTGCGTTGATTACAAGTTAGATTACAGAAAAAGTTTTGCGTTAAATGTGGTGAATTTAAGTACATGGTTAAATGGTGTTGAAACTCCAATTAACGCTCATGCCGTCTGAAACTCACTCACTGCGCTACCTGTCCTTATACCTTTATTGGATTATTCCCAGAATTATTTTTTAATAGGATAGAGACAACGCGTTAATATTACACTTTCGAGACTGTGAAACATGCTAAGGCAGCAGATTCTGATCAGCAAATTAAATCTGCGCACTGTAAATTAATGACAGAATGAAGAAGAGACTGCATTGTCTCTTTTATATATATATATATATATATATATATATATATATATGTATATATATATATATATATATATATATATATATATATATATACTCATGTATACACCTCTAACTACAGCAACTTTTTTCACATGGCTGAAATAGTTGAAGTTTATTTTCAGTCTTCTCCAGTCGCTTAGTCTAGTAGAGTTAAGCAAGTCTACTTGGTGCGCGGGAATAAATGGCTTTCTATATACAATACCTGATGCTGTAAAAGGAGACGATATGGTTCGGCTTTAATTTGTGTGACCAGTGATTTCGTAAAAATCCAACCAGAAATATAATTCAACAGTATCAACTACTAAAAACATTGTTGATTGTTCCGACCCCTCTCGGAGGTGGAGGAACTATATACTCAAATGGGTTTTTTTTGTTCAGTCAATTTTGGTCGATCGATATAATAATCGTAGAGATTTGTGACTAGTCTCATTAGTAAGCCCGTCCAGCGTAGAATATGGAAATTAGAAAGATTAAAAGTTTTTTTCAATTTTTGCTTTTTATAGGCCGTTATCGAGGTCTAAATTTTGTGAATATTAGACGTAAATCAGCTTTTTCTTTCACATTTCTGACCAAATTTTTGTCAATTTTGGCCAAATTTTCGTCAATATTGCTAAAATATTTTTTTGGCTGGAATTTATGCTAAATTTTTCAAAATTCAGACTTTTTTCGTCGAAAAAATGGCTTTTTTAGCCCACATGCTCTAAGATTGCTTGAAGTACACGCCTTTGAACTGCGGCCATATTCTTCCTAATCTCAACAAAGAGCTAGTTGTACTCTCGCTGGTATTAAGAGTCCTCTGGAATTATAATTTTGCCAATTTTTTGCAAATTTTAAGTCGATAATTAACAAAATGCATTTTTTATTTTTGACAAATTGAAAAATTTTGTAAAGAATTGATCTATTTTGTAACTGTCTCAACAATTGAGTGATTTGTTAGACGTTCAGAAATATCTGGGTTGATCTTGATCTCACCGTGAATCCTTATGATGAAACTTTTTTTAGATTTTTTTGAGACACGAACTTTTTTTCAAAAAGGTTCCGGTATGCAAATGTTTTTTATGTAAATTACGGACATAAATTTCTAATCAAGGCTCAGTTAATGACAGATACTGTTTAAAAGTGACCAATGAGATTATATTATGGTTTCAGAATTAAGCTCACGGTTTTTATGGCTCTGACCAATTGTTTTCGTAAAAGTTTTATGGACTTCCTGCGTTTTGTTTTCATTTGGTATGAGTTTTGTAGTTTAATGACTTAGCGTCCCCAATCAAAGATCCAGTTATTTCTGAGAAGATATAAAAGAACCTAAACATTTTTTTAGTTGTTATCTAATGTCTGTTAAGACTTTGAATATATATTTTATTTGAGAAAATATCGGTGAATTTTTGAACGTTGCCACTATTTTCTACTTTTTCTATCAACTTCGGACGCATTCTCAGGAAAAACAGTTGGAAGCAAAGTTCCTGTGATGTATAAACTATTGTCGGTAGCGATTTTATATTCAGCTAATGGTTTCTTTATTTTGGTACTACGCCTTTTCAATTTTTCTTTTATTTTTTATCATAATTGCATATTTTATGAGTTCATTTTGTTTCCCTGTTAAAATGTCACATTACTGACAATTCCTATTGACGAAATTCATTGTATTAAAAACGCACATTGTTGGAAATAGTCGTATATGGTTATGTTAATTGTTTTGTTGAATTGCTTTTTGGGCTGAGACACAGTTATCTCGCAAAAGTTTTAGGGTTTTTGATTTTGCCTAATTTTGTCTTTCAATTCGTTTTTGTACGCCTTATACCCGATATCGACAGAAATTAGTTGTTTCATCAAGACGTATAACTCAATCGAGTTAGATTTTTCAGTTTATAGCTGTGTGTTTAAACGAATTTCAAAATAAATTAAAACTGTCTCTTTTTTGCTTTTATTTTCGACACCATGTAACTCAATCTCACTCATTGGGAGTCTCAATTACCTTTGGTTGATTCAAACATTTTTCATTTTTCCGCGCTTGGCTGTGCGTTGTGATTGATTACTTCGAACATATATTTTCATAAAAAACTTCGAGATTTTTGTACTGTTCTTTTTTTGGTTTTTGTTGTTGGCATGTCTAAGTAATCCTTTTATAAGGATGACTTGTTGACATTAAAATGAAGTGAAAACGATGATTTAGAGTTCCTGCAGGTAACATCTTATGAATATAGTGCCTTAAACATTGTCATGTTGTAAAATTGTTTGAAGTTTTGTCTTCTTTATGAATATGCTTTTTTTGTGGGCTCGTGACTTAGTCTCATGACTAACAGGTCCAACTGGCTTCCTGAGATGTTGAAATTTTATCCGTTGTTTTTGTTGTAAACCTAAATCTGTTGTGATTTTTGAGAATGTCTGTTTTCAAAAATAGTTTTGGGTTTTTGAGCTTTGTGTTTTTTTGTTTAGTTTTTCGGTCGATTTGTGGCTCAATCTCTGTAAACAAAGGTCACAACCCGTTTCCAATGAGCTATTATTTATAACAGTTTTAGCGTCAAACATTTTTTTCTCGGTTTTGTTACTATTGTTACTACGAGATTTCATAAAATGTTAGATTTTTATTTATTTGTACATTTCATAGGAATTTTGGTTTCTTTTTAAAACTATAAAAATAACCGTTGGTCCCATTGGCTTTGAAATTTTGCGCCATCGAACACTGTATAAAAAAATGTCTCAATTGCTTCCTATGTAGATATAAATAAACATTATAGTGACTTCAGTTGATATCTGACGACAATAATAACTGTGAAATTAATTAATTTAAAAATGGAAAACTATTTTTGAACTTCGCACCAATTGTTTTTTTGTCTACCTGTTACCAGTCGCATTGGAAACAGGTCTCATATCTTTTCTAATGAAGTGCCGGTTAATTTATTTTGGTTTTTATCTGATGCGAGCTTGATTTTTTATGATTTTTCTATTATTGATTTGGTTATATTTTATTGTAGATTTTATTAGAAATTTGGTCGTAAATAATGTTTGTTGTTTGATTTTTATTATTTAATTATTGTCCTTTCTGGTAGTCCTATTATTAACAACTTTCATGGGCCCTATAGCGTGGCATTATCGTAATCATTGGTTGTTTATTGAGGAATGTGAATGTTTTTGAAAGTTTTCCATCTCTTCATCATTTGGTAGCCAATTAAGTCAAGAATGTGGATGAGTGGGGTCGGAACATTATGTGCGTACGCACATTACCGAACCTCTTTGTTTCTTCTTCGAAACTTATTACACAACAAACGTGAAAATCAAAAAAGTCGCAATCAAATAACACATTTTTTACAGAAGCTTAAAATATTCCTAACATATATGCGCCTACTATTTGGCAATAAATATCCACAAGGAATATTCCATTCTGCAGCGATTCATTTACACAACAAGTATTTCCTTCCTTTACAACAAAGAAGTCAACATCCTATGGAGGATATATAGCCAGTTTCAATGGCTCTAGCATCGTCAGCTAACAAATTTTGTCTTTTAGTAAGCACAGCCTTACAACTAAAAGGACGCTACAGATCAGACTAAATAGTCTGTTCTTGCCTTAGCAGAAAAGGCGTCTTCTATCAGTAGTACTGCTTTCACAACCTATGCAATTGAAGTTTTGGGCTCAACCCTTACAAAAGGTCGAATTACTTTTCTCCGCAAACCTTTAGCTTGTCAGCATGCCCAGTTATGGTACAGTACGATTTTGGCATGCAGTTCAGAACAAATTCAGAGTAACTAGGTTGTCCTGATTTTTACTCAGATCATTGCAATTTTTGACATGATCCCGATACTTAGCAGATTCAAATACAGAATAAAAGTTACTATGATTCAGCGCTGAAAATAAATGGGAGCTCAGTTGGGGCAAACATCTACAATAGATGACATCCGACAACACAGAGTATCAGAAAAATTATTCGAATTTTTATGAGATGAAAAAGGAAAACCAAACAACAAAGCCAATTTTTTAGCCTATGTTATTTCCACAAGAATGTCTATATAACAGATGTTCAATCAGAACTTATCCAAAGCGTACGGATAAGGCAAAAAGAAAAAAACAGTAAAACTTTAACAATGCTCTATGACAAAAACAATCTATCTAAAATGGATAATGTCATTCCAAAATGCATCCACAGAAACGCCTTCTTCAGACAAACAGTAAAACTTATTACAACAACAAATGAAACAAATTTCATTCTGAACCAGTCATTTCAATTCGAAATAGATTAATCAGTAGCGACAGTGGTATATAGGTGGACCGATGTCCCCGGGGGGATGAGGACCCCATGTATTAAGATTAGGTATAGCGTCTTTTTCCGAGAATGGGTCCTCCCAATGAATTAAGATTAGAAATACGATCTAGGGGGTTTCCAGGGTATTTTTTGCAGAATTTTTGCAATTTTTGCAGAATTTTTGCACTTTTTGCAGAATTTTTTGCAAAATTTTTCCATTTTCTCCGTTTTTTGGTTCAAATTACGTCATAGGAGTAGAAATTCAAGCTCGGGCTCAATATTTAGCTAGTAATGATCCGCGCTTGCAGAATTAGCTTATTAGGAACCGCGCCATTAATAATAGAAATACGTTACTTTTAGTAATTTAGCGTTTTTTTTTGTGACGTCTTAGTGTTTTTTTTCTCTAAAGATTTCTAAATACTCTCTTTTGATTGGTTGAAAATGACAGCTTTTTAACGAAAATGAAATGGAAAAGTTATAAATAACAGACATGGTATAAATTTTGCACATCAGACTACAAAATCGTTTGCAGACTAAAATAATTTAGAATCATAAAGCTTAATTATAAAAAAATCACAAAGACAAAAAATAAAAATATCACGTATTAGAGAAGAAAAAAAGAAAAAGTGTTTTCAAAGACCTACAATTTGAGAGGTTCGATATGATTACCGTCGGCCAGAACTGTTTGTTTGGGATAGAAATAGGATAGCCCTTTCATTGTCTGTTCATACGTGCCTACACGATGATTTAAAACTCTAATCCCTCTACTTGTAGACATAAAGTTAATAACTTCCTCAATCACTCTCCAATACTTTTCCATTGGTCCATCCCCAGTCTCATCCAAGGTTTCTTTTGTCCTGACCTTTGCTACTAAAATAGTATTTGTCAGACTTGGCATCGTAGCAACAATAAGTTTTGCTGCAGAGACAAATCATTTCGGTACGTCTGAATTTTTTTTGAAGAGTCCAGTCTCTCGTTTATCATGCTTCTTATGCTTTGAGCAGCATGCTCTCTGCAAAACAATTGTGCGAGGTATCGGCTCTGAAAAAGTCATCACAGTCCTTCTCTCGCAAGGCCTCCCATTCTTCCTTTTTAGCAGGTCTAATGCAATCGTACAAGTTTTCGCTAGCTCTAAATAAAAAGAATCTGTGGCTATTTCCAACTCCTCAAACTTGTCAACATCAAAAAACCTATCAAAGAAGTTGCAATAGAGCTCCAACATACGTAGCTTAGCGTATTCAGGTATAAAAAACCCTACTATAATTGGTTCTCGAGTCTCAGTTTCGGATTTTGCAAGCTCAGCTTCGTAAATTTCCTGCGACACATTTTTCAGACTCTTGAACTTTTTCCATTGATTGTTTTTTGCGTCTTCTCATAGTTCAGATACTTGGTCTCTGTATGTCTACTTCTGTCCATAATTTGATACCCATAAGAGCTGTTACCCAACAATTTCATTGTCTCAGCCACAACGCTAGAGTCAAGGTTTTCATCACCAGCTATTCTAGCATCGACCACTGACTGAAGAAAATTATTGAAGCAATTTAAGGGCGTGTATTGTACAAATCTATAAATTTTCATGCATGTCAGACAAAGACTGAGATAAAAATTGAGTAAAGGAGTATTGATTTTCCCATTTTCCAACTTAAAATCAACATTCGTTGAGGTTGTTTGAGTAGGTTGTTTTCAGTTGCATACTCTCTCACATAATCTCCAATATCGGCTCGAGTGACTTTAAAATTTTTAATCATAGGAAAGAAATTAGAGAACTTGAACTTCAATCCATCTGGAACTTCGAGATCGCATTGTACATATACAAACATTTTCCCATCTCTTATTTTAGCTAAAAGAGACCCTTGCTTTAAAAGTAGTTTGAAGGGAAAGTTTTACCTCATGTGATTTTTAACATTTTCCTCTTCTTTAACACTATCCAATCAGTCACACTCCCAGACTTCATTATTATTGTATCTTTTGTTTCTCAAATAATCTCTTCACAGTTCATCATGTTCTCTTTTTCTGAACCTTCTTTGCATTTCCTCCTCCGAGAGGCTTGCTCGAGCTTCTTGACGTGGGCAGAAATTGCCAAAACAACCCATGGCTTCTTATACTGTGTTGCAATGGGCACAAAATCTTTCTACGATAAAACAGTCAATCTTTTTCTGTTTCCCGATTGTATAATAGCTTTCAATAGCGCCTGGGCGTGGTGATTGGAGATAAGACTTGACCATGCTCTCAAATGTTCTTGATTTATTTTTGAGAATCTGTATCAAACTCCCACCGTGTGAAGATCAGTTGACACATAGAAAAAGGATAGAGTTCACTGGCATCAATACCTACGATAGATTTACAAATGTTTCCTGAATTTCTGATGTGGGTTTGATCAACTACTGCTTTTCCTGTGAACACAAAAGAGGTCCCATCAGTCATGTTCTTGCGTATTTAATCATGTAAGTCCTTGTCACTTTCAACAAATGGGACAAGTTAGTGATTTATTGACTTGTGAAGACAATTGTTTTCTAAGTTCGGAAGTGTACAACCAAGTTTAGCATGTCGATTCCTTTGTTGTGGTAAAATTCCATCATTTTTTGCATTGTATCTAGTGTTGGAACAACATCCTTGTTGTTGGATCACTTGACAAAAACTCAAATCCAGACATTTGCTCTTCCTCCCAAATCACTTTCAAGTATTAGTAGTTATCGACTCCGGATGGGGGAACTTCTTTCTGTCTGAACTTTTTCAGAGCTTCTTGTTCAGATAGTTCACTGTTCAGCAATTTTATAGAATCAGTGCATTCTTTCTCCAGAGGGTTGTGATCCCTTAACTTACTCAAGAAACATTCATAGGCAGGAGGAAAAGTTGCGCCATGTTTATTTGGAGAATCGAACCATTCATATGGGAAGAATCTTTTAGTATCGCGGGTCTTGTAGGCTTTGATGAAAGAATCGAGAGATGTAGCTCCTCCAATGAAAATTAAAATGTCGAGGAATTGCACGTCACCGAACTTGAAGGAAACAAAACGGTTCCCCTTTTCGATAACTGTAGGTTGAATATCCCGCTGATGGACGAGATAATGTAGGAGGTAGGACTTGATGAGATTCAAATCATACCTTCCACTTTTGAATCCAAATACAGGTAAAGTGTTGATATAACGCTCAAAGAGCTGTTGCATGTCCAAAAGCTTGTTTTTCTGCATTTGTAGGAACTGAATGGACATATCAGCTTCCTCCTCATCCTCCATACATTCACTTTCGAACTCAAAAGAAGAAGTTGTCTGACTTTTCCGTTCGTTCAATTTCTCAAAGGTGGCAATAACTCGACTATTGATTATCTCCTGAGTTGACGCAATTTTGCATAGCATTTCGGTTTTATTTTTGTTAGCTAACTCTTCAAGCGCTTCTACAAAACATAAATTTAGTGTTTTAGGGTCTTTATCACACAAAAACACAGGTTCTTTAATCAAATTGGTGGAAATGGAGACAGATAATGGCTCATGTTTTCCAATCCAGTTAGTTGTGTTTAAATCTTTTAGAACTTCAGTCGGAACGCAGACAGATTCAAATTCAAAAATAGCCAAGTTCTGGAACAATTTTTGATCATCGTTGTAGGAAATTCCAAACCTGTCCAGTTTATCAAATAATGTCTCTAGCAGAGTATACACATTCTTTGGGTAAATATGTTGTGCTCTGTTTTTGCAAGATTTTATGTGGCGGTTGAAATGACCTGCATGGTTTATCAATGTATCGCAACTAGGGCAACTGAATCTTTTAAAAAACGTGTTAATATCGTCAACATAGCAAAACTGATTGCTGTATTGCAGTAAATAAATGCTCTTCTCGTACATTTCAACACTTCTTCGTGCATTTTCTCCAACAAATTCTCCTTCCTCTATATCAGTATCATAAACAAGGATGTTATGTTTTATCGCATTTTCAATAAACACGAGATGATCGATTGATACTCCTCTAAAATTAATTGTGTCATTTCCAGATTCGTGAAGAAAAGCTCTAAATAAATTTGCTGCATTCGTTTTCAATTCAGATGATCCATGCAACTGAGCAGCCATTGCTCTGAACAGGCAAAAAAAATCTTTGAAGATTTCTCTGTACCCACTTGTAAAACGACAATTCACTTTTATTTCTCAAGAACTGCTCAGGAAGAACTGCATCAACACATTCCTTTGGAACCTTCTTGAGAGGAGCGCAGAATTGTGTTGCTTTAGTAGTCAAAGCAAATGGCCACTTTGTATTTTCCCTTTCTTGTGCACACGTCTCCACTAGATCCAACTTTTCAACTCTGTCTTGAAGAGAGAGACCAAGTTCCCGGTTGAGCAGAGTAAATGAGATTTTTCAAGAAGCCTGTTGTTCTCATGCGCATAAAAGCACCAATACTCGTCCGTATCCACATTGTGCAAAATTATTCCAAGAGCCAAAATGACTTTGCAGGAAAATTTAAGTTTTCAAAAACTTCCTTCAACTCCTCGTTGATCTCATTGGGATCGAGCTCGGAAAGTTTGAAGCTGAATACTCGGTGTCTCCCGTTCTCCATTTCCGTATTGTCAAAAAAGTGCTCGTAAGCACTTATTTGATGCTGCAGTTGTGCGTTCTTGTATAGCTCCTCCGATTCTAGAACTTTTTTGAGCTTTTCACTCGGTTTCGTCCCCATTTTTGTCGAAGTTCCATGCTTTCTCCTTTTGTGTCGTTGATGAGAATAAAAGCTTGGGAAATCTTCCAAACACTCAGTACACATAGTACTAGGATTAACATCTTTCGGTGCATGATGCTTGGGAAGGTGATAACTCAAGTCTTCCTTCTTATTTGTATAGAAACTTGGACATTTGGGACCGGATAACGTAAAACTATTACAAGACTGCTTGTGTCGAGCCATAATTTTTACGACCATTTGGTCTCCCCCTGTGCATTTAACTGGGAGATATCTATCCAGAGAATGTATTGCTATGTTAGTTCAAGATGATTTCAGTAAGATTCTCGTAAATTGCTGAGCAATTGAATCTGAAAAACACGAAGTATAATGATTCAAGCTGCGACGTAGTTTTGCCGTAATGGACGATAACTCATCACATCCCTATGCGGAAATGACGTAATTTTTCTGTTTTTAGATCATGTTAGAACATTCTAGAAGGTCGAAATTGTCCAGATTGCGAAATTTTTACATATGATAAGTTAGCTTCCAGTTTTAATGTACAAATTCAATCAGTGGCAAAAAATTCGAACTTTAATTTTTTCTCTCATTTTGCTCTCACCCATATTTGTTAAGATTTAGTTGAAAATTTCCCTTTCAACACAGATTAATTCACAGATTAATTTGATAAAATTTACTGTCTGAGATCAAATTTAGTTTTATTGAAAATAGAAAATAGCGGATAAATGTGCTTTCGACCAGAGAGAGTTAAAGAAAGAAGTTTCCATCTTTTTGGAGAACAGATTTACGTTGTACAACTTAATGTTGTTGTGTTAGAACCTCTCATCCAATCAGACTTCAGCCTTAGAAAATTAATTCTCAAGTTAAACGATTTCATTTTATGCATTGCTTCAGGGTTTTACTTGATGCTGTAATCATTTGTGAAAAATGTTGATCAAGAATCACTTACAACTTTTGGAAAAAATCAACAAAAGAAGGGAAGGAATTGCTAATACTTACAGAGTAAACGATATTGATGCCGATTCATTTTTTTGCAATTTCTTGGACGTTTTTACTCAAAACAATAGAATCATCCTATTTAGTCAAAGATTCTATTGTGCGACCATTTCTATCAAAAAATTCAAAAATGATGACTACATAACAAAACAATCTTTTGATTTATCGACAAAATTACACATCAACAAGTATGAAATGCTTTTCATATTGAAAACTGTCCCAGAAATTATGGAAAAATACAGAAATAAATCTCAATCTAATTATATCCCAATTCCTGAACCAGTAACAATTATTTCATCGCGGCACAGCGCGCTGTTGTTTCATTATTACAAAGACTACATTGCAGAGGGAGTAGGAGTACGGATTGCAATACAACTCCCCAACATTTATATACAAAAATTTAGTTCCAAATTTGGAACACTTCCCGGGATCGACTTGAAATTCAACGAGAAGTAGAGAATTTATCAAAGCTTGACTTTTTTGGTCAATTGTTTCAACTCATTTCCTCTAAATTATCCAATTTTGGCTATTAATTAGGATAACACTTGAAATTGTTTCTTTTTTGGGGTCACTTTTCAGTAATGAACTGACCTGTTTCGTAGAGTAATTTTAATTTTTCTATAAGTTGATTCCTTCTTTGGTCACTTTATAACTAATACATTTCGTTTTTTGGATAATAACGTAACTTTTTCTGTATAACATTACCCTTTTGGATACTTTGTTTTTATTGGTTGGAGTTTAGTATAAATAGAGGTGGAAAATTCACCCAGCATTGTTTTCTTTCTCTCCTCTTAAAACAACATCACGTCTGTTTTCATGTAAATTTGTCTTCAACCCTTCTTCTCAACTCACCGCATCGTTAAATGGAATTAACATTGCAGAATAACAACCTTTCTCTACTCAGTACCCTTCATGGAGCGGAGTGCTCGAGTAAGCATCAGAAACTGATCGAATGGGCTCTACGGTTCTGCTGTAACCCTGCATATTACAGTATGGCACATCAAAGAGCGACAGAGGCAACAGTTCGAGACGTAACACCATGGACAAGTTCCAATGACTGATAATCGGCTTGGAACTCACGCCAATGGTCACGAAGATGCTGTGATCAGTGGACATCACTATACTCACGTTATGGAACAGATATGGCCACCAACTACGTAGCTGGAGGTATTCAGTACACATATCCATGGGAGGAAGGACAAATCCCCAACAACTGGTCCAATACAGAACAAACAAGTCAAGTATCCAGTCCAGAGCCACCAAACGTTTTTCTACAGATAGTGAGCAATGCTGGCAGCTGTGGGCCGTATTTTTCTTTACAACCATTTGGTCACATTTTTTGCATTTCACATTGGGAGGTTTCTATCAAGAGAAGGCATTGATGTGTTAGCTCAACATGATTCTCGTAAGTTGCGGTGCAATTGAATCTGAAAAAATTACAAAGTATAATGATTCATGCGATGTAGTTTTGCGGTAATTGACGATGACTTATCACATCTATACACGGAAATGACGTCACTTCTCTGATTTTAGAAACGAGCATCATGTTAGAACGTTCTAGAAGGTTGAAATTGACCAGACTGCGACATTCCTTCATATGATTAATTAACTTTCAGTTTTAATGTACAAATTCATCAATAGCAAAAAATTCGAACTTTAATTTTTGCTCTCATTTCGCTCTCACGCATATTTGTTAACCTTTACTTGAAAATTTCCCTTCCAGCACAGATTATTTTACCAAACAAAAAGCAAAAATGCAACAAGAAAGTCACTCCTTGAAAACTCCAGATAAATTCCCGATTGTTACAGTATTTTGAATAGATGTTATTCAAAATTGTGTATCTCAATTATTGATAAAATTCACTGTCTGTGATCCAATTTAGTTTTTTTGAAAATAAAAAATAGCGGATAAATGTGCTTTCAAACAGAGAGAGTTAAAGAAAGAAGTTTCCATCTTTTTGGAGAACAGATTTACGTTGTACAACTTAATGTTGTTGTGTTAGAACCTCTCATCCAATCAGACTTCAGCCTTAGAAAACTAATTCTCAAGTTAAACGATTTCATTTTATGCATTGCTTTTTCTATTTTGATTTTCCTTCATATTAACGGGGTTTTACTTGATTCTGTAATCATTTGTGAAAAATGTTGATGAAGAATCACTTACAACTTTTAGAAAAAATATACAAAAGAACGGAAGGAATCGCTGCTGCCTACAGAGTAGACGATATTGATGTCGATTCTTATTTTTTTTTACAATATCTTGGACGTTTTTACTCAAAACAATAGAATCATCCAATTTAGCCAAAGATTCTATTGTGCGACCTTTTCTATCAAAAAATTTGAGAATGATGACTATATAGCAAAACAATCTTTCGATTCATCGACAAAATTACTCATCAACAAGTATGAAATGCTTTTTATATTGAATTCTTTCCCAGAAATTATGGAAAAATTCAGAAATATATCTCAATCTAATTATATCCCAATACCTGATCCAGTAACAATTACTTCATCGCTGCAAAGCGCGCTGTTCTTTCATTAATACAAAGACTACAATGCAGAGGGAGTAGGAGTACGGTTTGGAATACAACTCCTTAACATTCAAATACAAAATTTTAGTTACAAATTTGGAACACTTCCGGGGATCGACTTGAGATTCAACTAGAAGGAGAGAATTTATCAAAGCTTGAAATTTTGGTCAATTATGTCAACACGCTTCTGTGTTATCCATTTTTGGCTGTTAATTAGGATAACAAGTGTAAAAATTTTCCTTTTCTGCTTACTTTTCAGTATTGAACTTACCTGTTTCGTGTAGTAATTTTAATTTTTCTTTAAGTTGATTCCTTCTTTGGTCACTTTATAACTAATAAATGTCCCTTTTTAGACAATAACGTCACTTTTTCTGTTAAACATTTCCCTTTTTGGATACTTTGTTCTTATTGTTTGGAGTTTAGTATAAATAGAGGTGGAAAATTCACCTAGCATTGTTCTCTTTCTCTTCTCTTAAAACAACATCACGTCTGTTCTCAACAAACTTTGTCTTCAGTCCTTCTTCTCATCTTACCGCATCGAGAAATGGAATTCACAGTGCTGAATAACAAACTTTTTCTACTCAGCACCTTTCACAGAGCAGAGTGCTCGGATAAGCATCAGAAACTGATCGAATGGGCTCTATGGCTCTGTTGTAACCCTGCATATTACAGTATGGCACATGAAAGAGCAACAGAGGCAACAGTTCGCGACGTATCATCATGGACAAGTTCCAATTGCTGAGAATCAGCTTGGAACTCACGCAATGGGTCACGAAGTTGCTGTTATCAGTGGATATCACTATCCTCACTTTATGGAACAGATATTCCCACCAACTACGTAGCTGGAGGCGTTCATTTCCGTGGGAGGAAGGACAAATCCACAACAAGTGGTCCATTACACCAAAGACAAGTCAAGTATCTGGTCCAAAGCCGCAAAACGTTCTTCTCCAGATAGTGAGCAATGCTGGATGCATTGAAAAAAGTGAGTTTGGTGTTGCTACTAGTACCAAATCATCTTTTAACGATCTGAAAAACTTCCATCAAGTTCAGTATTTTGGTTCGACACATATGTCGACTACACCGTCAATGACCACCCCTCCATGGAGGTGGGAACAACTCACAACCCAATTGTGTTGACTGATGAGACTTCGGTAACTCCCATCTGCGTTCGACGCTCCAGCAATCGTTGAAAGAGTCCAACCATTTGGCAATGAAACTCAAAACTTAGTCAGATTACGTTGTGAGAACTCCTTTTGAAAAAATTCGACCTTTTCATTTTTAAACTTTAATTTTTTTCAAGTACCTTGTGACGTACTTAATGTTCTGTTTTAGGTCATTTCCTTTAAGCTTGAACTATTTTTTTGCTCTTAGAACTTCCATAATATATGCAAGCTATGTGCCAGCAAAAAAGCAACTTTACTCATCATTTTGTAAACACTCTGATAAAAAGTCAGTTTCTTAAGAAAAAATTGGCTTAAAAGTTGACTTTTTAAAAATTTGAAATAATTTTTCATATTTCAATAATTTTTTGTTTTGAAAATTGATATATAATAAAACAAAACAGCTTCAAAATTTGTCATTATTAAATGTAAAGAGAATTTTTTTGTGCAAAATCATACCGTGAAATGAACAGAGATGAATATTTGTTGCGTTCCTAAATGACTCTTTTTGAATTTTTTTCGAGTTATAAGGGAATTTTATAACTCAAAATTTGATATTCGAAAGAAAACTTTGAAAAAATTTTCGATTTTTAACGAAAAAACTTGTTTCTATTTTCGACTTTTGAGAAAACTTCTTTTTGTAAAGTTGATTTTCAACAAAATTTAATTCGAAGAATAAAAACAAAGACAAATCACAAAAAATTGACCACAAGCTAAAGCGTTATTTTTTGATTTGTAGATACATAAGAAGATTATCAATTAAGCCATGACAATCTAACAAACAATCTACAATTTTTATTAATTCACTCTCATACTTTGAGTTCTTAAGGGAATGAATTATTTCTAGAAAAGATGATCCAAGGGTTTGAGTACTCGCATTTCGTTTTTCAGCGCGTAGTAGGTGACACTTGAACATCTTTCTACTCAATCGTTTCTTGAAGATACTGTGTACTATTTGCTCGACTTCTTCTGGAAGTTGTGTGCCACCGCTCTGGTTAAGTGGGTGAAGAACAATCCTGACTCTTCTATAATGTACCCAAAGAATTGATGTCTATAGAGTGTGTACAAGCAATCCACCGTTTGACAAGCATAAGACAGGTTTTCTATTTTCTCCAGTATCTCTTTCACTGAGAATAAAATGAGAGTAATGTGGTAACGAAAAGTCTTTAATGGACAAAAATTGTCGCTATGAGCAGCAACAGAGTACTTTTTAGTGAGTAGATAAGGTTTACACTCCTTATCTAATACAGAAATGAATAAAATTTTGTCGCTATAAACTCTGTAAAATTGAGGTAAAACTTGACACATTATTGCTGCTTTTTTTATATCGGGATTACAGAATAGAAATTAAATATGGAAACAAAAAGTACGGTAACGCAATTTTCTGTTTTTAGAGGTAACAAATTCTGTTTCGAGAAAAATCTAAAAAATCCTTTTCAAAATTTTACAATTCAAGTAACAGCAGACCAAAAGCATTCGTCGTAATACGTGTTCGAAAAAATTCAAGCCTTATTTTTCCTTAATGCAACACAGAGGAGCTAAACACCAGGATCCTTTTGAAATTCTGGTAAAAAAATGCGAAACTCAAAATTTCCAAATAGATTACCTTATATGGAAATAACGTCATTTAGTATACCTTTTATGGGTAGAAATGGCGTCAATACAATAAAAGGTAATTTTAGTATTTGAGAGGATTTGGACACAAATATAAAACATTTATACTGTCTTTCACTCTCATTTCAAGTTGTCAAAATATTTCTCTTTAGAGTATTACCTCTTCTTTCGAGTGCTCTATCAATGTACACTCAATCCTCAACAAAACCAGGAACTTTTTATATGGAACCAGTTCCTTTTCATATGGAGTTTGATTCCAATTGAAAAAGATTTGGCAGACTTACTCTGTTCCAGATTTCAAGAACGGACAATTTCATACTGAACCAACCTCCCAAGTCTTTAGAAAAGACAATTCTGGAACATTTGAAAAGTACCAATAGCTGCAAATCGGAGAGTATGAGTTTCGAAAGTTCTGCTTCCTCAAGGAGGATCTTCTCAATGGTGAACTAGAGATGAGAGAAAACCAACCTCAATTCGACAAAAACACAGGCATGGAACACATGCTGCAACAGTGTCACAAAGTGAGATAGAATAGCACTGGAAAAAACCGCATTGGAAAATAGCATTGGATTCTATGTTACCTTCCTCCAATACATCAAGGACAACCCACTCTCACCTTATGTACAAATTCGACTTTTTTCTCGAAAGGAGAACAACGAGTTCAAAGAAGTGACTTATGTCAGCTACACTCTGCACTCTGGATGAATTTAAGCAGTTGATACAAAATTTAAAGAACTCTTCTAATATTCAACAATGTGCATTTCAACAATGTGCATTACAATAAATGTGTAATTTTTTAATGTATTTGTCTTTCTAATTTATGTTTTGTTCATTTTTCTTGTTTTTGCAACCTGAAAATGAGTGGGAATATTGGTTCCTCTAGAAACATTTTTCTGAGTCTAAGAACTAAATCAAAAGTATTCCAAGTTAGACTTCATTACAAACATAAAAAGTTTTCTTATACGGTTCTTGAAGTTCTAAATTTTCCAAAATTGTACACTTGGCAGTGAGTCCAATTTTTCAGAACGCAAGTGGATTTTTCATAACGGACTACGACGCATCACTTTAATATATCAATCTGATGAAAAACAAATTTCCTTTTCACAACATCGTTGGAACGGAGTTCAAAGGAGTTTTTAACCCAAGATTGAGTTAAAAAAATGAATACAAAAATTATTGAGATATCATCCTGGCCTCCTTTCTTATAAAGAGACTTTCAAAAAGACGAGTATCACTTTAGATTAATATAGAAAATGATGGATATTGTCACATTATTAAACATTTTCAATTGTTACAGTAGTATTTTTCCAATGTTTCCCAACAACAAAAAACGAAAAAAAATCGTTTCCTGGCAGCATGTAAAATTTGGGATCAAAACATTAATTTGGAAGAAATTGACCACAATTTTTAACACGAGGACTTATTGGTTGCGGTAATTCAATTCTGGACTTTTTCAATCCTAGCAAGACCGAAAGTGTTCCGTTTACATGCAATTTTAAACGATTCTGCTGTAGCGATTTAAGCAACTACAAACCATGGACCCGCTTGTTGTTACATGATTACTCAATTTCCGAGCTCATGTCTCTTGGGTCATATTACTGGTCTGTTCTTTTCCATCTATATAAAAATTTGTCATCCATGTATTTTGCAAATGACAGACTGCTGATTTTTTTTTCGAAGAATCAATCCAGAAGAAAGAATTCAACTCGTTGCGCTAGATATTGTATGCTCAGAAGGAAAAATTGTCAAAGAGTTGGGAATCTTTAAGGACGGAAGTGTACTTGTTTACATTTTTCTCCCACCTAGAGACTACAAACCTACTTTTCAAGCAAAATGGAACATAAAAAACATTCACGGTATACATTGGAACAATGAAAAGCTTGATCATGCTGAGCTGGCTTCTATTATACATCAACATTGCTCACAAACAACAGAGTATTTTGCAAAAAGACTTGAAAAATGTAACATTTTAACACCCTACTTGTGTAAAGATGTGGAACATCTTGATTTTTTGGTTGTCTGAAGGCTTCCAAACTATTGGAAAACCATAATGCTGATTGGAAGTGCAGCAACTACCAGCATCCACACTAGAAGACTCTAGACTGTGAAGAAAAGAAGGCTCACGTTTATGGTATATAGACTACTGTAAAGACTACTGTAAGCCATCGGTATTCTTTTCTACCTCAAAGCAAGCAACAGATTACATTTTTGAATGATGACCACACAGCATCTCTCTTCTCTGACTGCGTCTGATTTCTGAGAAATAATCATAGAGCTTCAAAATAGCTTTACTCAAATATTGTCCCAAAGACTTCATCCAGTTTATAACCGAGTCCATAGTAAATCTTCTAAGAAGAGAACTAAGAGAATTTCAAAAACAGGAAATTTTAAAATTCAGAGACGAAATTCATCTGGTTATTCTAAACAGGACTAGTCTCAGTAAAAGAAGACAGATACTGAGCTGAAAAAAGGGATCAGTCTTAATTTAATTTTAACTTCCTCAATCATTAATCGTCTCTCATGAAATGGATCAGCTAGTTTTCATTCCTCAACAATTTTATGAGCAAAAAATCCAGATATCGCCTAAAAGATATCACAGAAACGATGGAAAACAGGAATCGGTTCCAAAAATTTTAGAAAATGTTTATAACAAAGTTAAGGCTAAAACAGAGTTTTCCGGTAGCAACGAATCACTTTTAAATGAAACTTTAACTTCAACTCGCATTAAGCTATCCCTAATTGACTCCATTTGTTTTAGACGGAAAAGGTTAAGACGTTGCATTTGTCGATTTTGTCCGATATTTATTACACAATTCTTGACGCAATTGGCTTAAATCCACAAAAAGTTATAAACAAAGATGTCAAAAGCAGAGAACGAGGAAGCTGGATCCCTTTCCAAATCTGAAAGCGCCAAGCTAAATAGGTTGTACAGGGAAGGAAAAGACGCATATGGTTCAGTTCAAAACCTTCAGAAAGCCAGTGGGTTGCCAAAGAGGAAGGTTACTGATTTATTATACAGAAAGAATTTCCACGAAAAAACGAGTTTCTATTTCATTGGTTGGACTAAGGGGATCTGGGAAATCTCCTCTCATCCATGATTAATTAGTTTTTTGGAAACTTTCAACCAGAATTTGAGGAAATTTACTGTTTTTATCAAGGCTATCAATCTTTTTACGGACTACTGTCAGAAAATTGAGAACACTGAGGAGTAAAGAACATTGAGTTCGTTCAAGGTGTTGCTTTCAAGTTGATACAGAATTCACCTAATAATGGAACAAAGTATTTAGTTATTTTTGATGACTATTGTGAAGAAATTTCAATTGCTAAAGAATTTGTAAAAATAGCTACTGCTGGTAGAAATAAAGGTTTAAGCACAGTATACCTAAAACGTTGAATGTCCCGATATTTATTACACAATTCTTGACGCAATCGGCTTAAATCCACATAAAATTACAGAAAAAGATTCCAAAAGCAGAAAACGAGGAAGCTGGATCCCTTTCCAAATCTGAAAGAGCCAAGCTACTTAGGTTGTACAGAGAAAGAAACGCCGCATATGGTTCAGTACACAACCTTCAGAAAGCTAGCAGATTGTCAAAGAGAAAGGCTACTGATTTTTTATACAGAAAGAATTCTTAAACAAAATTTTGACAAAATATTTGACATTTCAAAAAATTGCCTGCGTTTGCAAAACCTATCAATGAGATTTGGTGTCTCGATTTGGCTTTGATTGATAAAATGTCTGAATTTAATAATGGTGTAAAATATTTATTAATATGTGTTGGCGTCTTTTCTCACCTGGTCCGTGCTCAATCAATGAAGTCGAAATATGCCTCTGTATCTTCTCTTAAAAAATGTTAAGGAAGAAGGCTAAACCTGATAGAAAGTGGGTTGATCAAAGTAATGAGTTCAGGGTAGAATTCAAAAATTTTTACAAAAAAAGACTTCAAAATCTACTCTACAAGAAGTGAAACAAAAACTAATGTAGCAGAAACAGCAATTAGGTCTTTGAAAAACATTTTTTTGTCGATAAATGGAGGAAAACGGTGATAAATACGTTCACAAAATGGATTGCTCTGTTTACACCTTGAAAGCAAGAGTTAACAAATCTATAGGTAAATCTCCCAAAAACGTTAAAAGCTCAGATCTTTTAATCAATTTTTTTTACACAAACCCTTTTTTTGACTACAAAAACCATGCTTTAAAATTGGAGAAAAAGTTCGAATCTCCAAGTACGATATCCCATTTAGAAAAAATTACAAATCTCAATTCACAAGTGAAATTTTTCAAATTGTTAAAACAGCGACTCTAAAACCACCAAACTATAACCTTTACGGAAAACAAAGTGACGAAATTCTAGGGAAGTTTCATGAATAAGAGTTTGCAAATTGTATCATTTAGAGATAAATTCTTTCAATGTAAAGTTGGTTTCGAAGGCTTCCTTCGAATGTTAACAAAAAAGTACATTAAGTTCTTTTAAAAACCTTCTTCTGGAACAAGTAAATTTTAAAGGAGAATGGGAGATTGCAATTACAGAACTATCTTAATCTTCCTTGTACCAAACCATCTTGGACGGAAAATTCTTCTAATTAGAAGAAGTCACACCGGATGAGAAACCGTCAGACCATTACACACTTGACCCTGGTCTATATCCCTCTATCTCTGATATTGTAAACGAAATGAACAAAAAAATTCAGGAACGTGAAAAGTATGAAAAAACAACAATCAGATTACACGTTAACAAAAATGCAGAGCGAATGTCTTCGAGTCTCCCCAATGAGACATCTTCACTTGTTTAGTGCTGATCTTTGTCATGACTTAGGGTTTGAAGAAGCTGTTTATGGGATGGGTGTTTTCATGAGTGGTTCTGGTCTACATTTCCCTCCCCGTTTCCCTTATGACATTGTACGAAAGCATACCTTAATCATATATAGTGATATTGTTGAATACAGCACTGTGGGTGATACAAAAGCTGCTCTTTTACGATGCATTTCTTTTATGTCAAAAATTAAGAATGGAGACATCTTCTCAACTGGACAATACATGAATTTTCAAATGTTTCCAAAACTACAGTTTAAAAAATTTTTGAAAAATTCATTCCACAGCATAAAATCTGAGCTCCGGGACTCTTATGTTGAAAAAGTATCTTTCAACTCTCTTGGAGCAACAAGAGCAGTACTAATGTTTAGAAAAACTGAAAATCATTTTTAGATTTAAGGCAGTAAAAAATTGTTTCTGATAGTGATTTACCGTATTTTCGTGGATGTGCCAGACAAAGGGTTAAGGGACTCGGAGCGTTAGCGCAAACAATTGGGAGAACAGCAAATCCGTTTTTGAGACGATATGCTGTCCCGGCAGCAAAAAGACTGGGTGTTGATTTAATTTAAATAGTCGCTCCTAAAATTGAAAACTTTTTGACTGGGAAGAAAAAACTCAAATCTGTTGCTGCTGATGTTGGAAAGAAAACTCTACGTATGCAGCTAGGTGCAGAAAAAACAAGAAAACGTCGCATTACTCGTAGATCACCTCCAAAAATCAGTCGACGTCGTCAAAGAAGAAAGGATGTATTTGTACATCTAAAATGAGATCTAGATCAACAAACCATTCTAAGTGTTGATATGGACACTTTACAAAATCTTGCTTGACGATTTTTGACGAAATAACTGTTTTGGAATCAACTGAATCTTACTACGTTCAAGAAGTTTATCACACTTCTTCATTGGATGAAAGCAGCATTAAGCTTACATTTGAAACAGATAGAAGTATCTATTTTGATATGAGAGATATCAACCTTCAATTCAAAGTTGAGTTACAAAAGGGAAGGTTGTTTGATGACTTTATGAAAAGAGATGAGCATGGAAAAGCAGATAAGGGCATTTCTTTCACAGCCGACGACCTAAATTATCTAACTCACGTCAACAATATATTACACTCACTTTTCTCCAACTGTGAAGTGTATCTGAACAATCAACAGGAGTACAACTCGAATGGTCTATGCACACAAGGCTTTAAATTTCAATGAAATTTATGCTTCAACAAGAAATAATGAAAGTATTTTGCCCTGCCAATGATACGAATTTGAAAATGAACCTAGCGATTAAGAGAAGAACATGTTTATAGACCGAAAGTAAGAACTTTTACGGAAAAATGGAAGCACCTAATACGGTAAATTAGCTATTGATGTAATCCAATGTGAAAAGTTACTGCTTCGAAATAAAAAAGTTAGACTGAAATTGATTCGTGCAAGATCTATATTTTACATGATTTCCTACAATCCTCACGTTTTCCTGGAAGTTCTTGACTGTTCCTTTTTTACACGACGTGTTGTTTACGAAGAGTATTACCAGACTATGAAATACCAATAAGCTCATCAACTTGCCTGTTAAAATTTAATGGAAACAAGAGCACGTACATTTATTTTTCCGTCAGGACAGAACCAGTTTATTTAGGAAAATGTTTTTTACAATGGTCCAATCAGAAGAATAGATATTGCGATAAACAAAAAGTGAGCATTTACAGGACATTTTCAAGAAAATCCTTTCTATTACCAGAAATGTGGGTTGCCAGAACTTAGAACTCTTCGCGGAGGTGGAGCTATAGTATCAGTTGATACAACTAATGACTGTTGAGCGTTCGTAACAACAATCAAAGCAATGAATTTCTGAAGGAAGAATTTTGAAGAAATTGCTGCGTTACCGGATCATTATTTTAAAATCATTTAGTCCTTCTATCTGATCTCACTTCACTTCAAGATGCTGGAGAAAATATTCATTATTCCGAACTCAGCGGTGAAAGTATGCGATAGGAAATGTGGATCGTTCGCTGAGAAACGTGACAGAAATAACTGTTCTAGGAGAAAAAATTTCAACCGTTCAAATTGTTCAGTTTGGAACAATAGCTATATATGTCTGAGAATTTTTCAACACTTCTACGGTTTTATATACTTGCTTTCTGTATTGGAACATTGTAGGTTTTACCTCTTCATCTAGCCGTCGTTCTCTACATCAAAATAAATAACCAATGGATGTCAACTGGGGTAGGTCAACTTCAAATATATATATATATATATATATATATATATATATATATATTCCGTTGCTAATTTTCCTTGGTCTTTTTATAATTATTGTTTAGTTTTTTTTCCCAGCACCCAGAAGGAACCGGTCGGCAAAATCACCAAATCCAAGGATTGTTTCTTACATCAACAGAACGATATTTTTCAACTCGATAGCTCTGTCAGGAATCCTTGTACAAACGGTGCTTGTGAGATAAAGAAAAAAGCCTAATTTTAATGGATAAAACCTCACTTCATGACATTACTGAACGCATTCCGGAGCATCCCAATTTACCCTAATTCAGTTTTGCAATCATCAACACTTCCTCAAGCAGTGAGTTCAGTGAACATTGGATAGCGATTGGTCGCCTCAATAGGAATTACTACTACGCGGATTCTCTAGCACGATCAGTTACATTAAAAATTTTTGAATAAAAAGTACACAGACCACTTCAAAAATTGCAAAACTGATATGGGTGCTAAACTATTTATGCTGCGTTTCATCAATTTAAATTTCTACAAACAAACTTAAACAATGTTCATGATGTGCATGTGGTAAATTTTATTAGTAATTGTATTAAATTTGATTACTGCGGTATAAATTAGGCTGGTGGCTAATAAAGTCGATATAAGCTTTTAACAATTGTACTTTTTACTGAAATAGCTACGCAAGTTTTTCATTTTTCATTCTTGTTGATTATATTAACCCACTCGGCTAAATGTACCTCGATTTTCACTTATTTTGATAATAATTTATACCTATTTATGTAAATGTTGGAGTGATTTTGTGGTTTGATGTTCATAATTTATACTATGTTTGTTATTTATAACTTTTCCAATTCAATTCGTTAGAAAAATCTGTCAATTTGAACCAATTAAAAGAGGGTATTTAGAACTCTTTAGAGAAAAAACACTATGACGTCACCAAAAAACTTTAATTTACTAAAAATAACACATTTCTATTATTAATGGCGCCTTTTTGTAATTAGCTAATCCAGTGAGCGCGGATCATTAGTAGCTAAAAAATTGAAACTGAGCATCAATTTCCACTCCTATGACGTAATTTGAACCCCAAAACAGAAAAAATGGAAAAATTTTGCAAAAAAATCTGCAAAAAATTGTGAAAATTCTGCAAAAATTCTGCAAAAATCCTGCAATAAATAACCTGGAAACCCCCTAGATCCTATTACTAATCTTAAAACATTGGGAGGATCCAATTGCGGAAAGAACGCCATACCTAATCCTAATACATGCGGTCCTAACCCCCCGGGACATCGGTCCACGTATATACTACTAGCGACAATCCATTTGGTATTGAATTGACTGGTTGAGATTGAGATTTGATTCATTTGTCGGTGCAATAAGTACTACTGTTTGTCTAGAAAAGGCGTTTCTGTAGATGTATTTTGCAATGATGTTTCATCATTTTTAGATAAATTGTTTTAATAAAGAGTGAGTTCTGTTCCAGGGGTTTTTGTGTTCCAATACGTGATTTTTACAATTTTTACCGTGTTTGATTAAAACACATTTCTATATTCAACCCGACAAGAATAGAGTTTTGTTTCATGTCTGGCTGAATTTGAATGTGTTTTAGTCAAACACGGTAAAAATTGTATCTCGTATTGAAATAGAAAAAGATCAAGAACTTAGAACTCACTCTATAATTTCGAAACAACTACACCTAATGGATTCCCGAAAACAAAATTATACACCCCAGTATTACCAAACTAAAACCTCCCTTCTGAAAAGACAAAGTTCGATTCAGTTTTTTTTTGCAAGCAGTGATCATTTCAGTTTTTTTCAGACAGAACGACCTAATCCCAAGGACTAAGAGATCCGCAACAAACAGTTCAAGTAAATACAAAACAGTCAATAATTTTGCCAGAGACAAGACTCAAAAACGTATTCTAGTTAACACCAATGCCCAAGATCAGATTACAGGCAAGCAGAATTTACACAAATTTCATCAACGCTTAGAACAACGAATTAACTCGTCCCTCATATATCTGTACCTTGGCACTTCAGACCAAGAAAGAATTTTTTTTAATGCTATCACGCTAAACTTGGCCATGACTGCGGGGCGAGGAGATGTCCGATTAAGCCTTTTAAAAGGCGTGAAGTGTCAAAAAATAATTGCAGAGACACAAACAGCGTTATCTGCCACAACTTAAAATGCTAAAATCTTTGTTTACTAAAATTGAGAACAGATTTTTTTGTCATATTTTCGATAAATTTTTGTCAGATTTTCGATAAATTTTTGTTAGCCAATACTGTAGATGGAGCACAGGCCCAAACAATCTTTGAAGGAATTACCCGCGTTTCAGTTGAACGAAAAAAACATAGCCGGTAGAATACCGGAAACGACTCGAATCGTCGTGCATTATAATCTCTAACCTAACCTTACCGAAATCAGAACATCAAAATAGACAAGAGAAAAAAACAAAAAAAAACAAACCAGTTTAACGTGTTTTAAAACTGCCGACAATTTTTTAGGTGCTGGGGGAGCTAGGTGGGATGGATGGGTAGATAGGTTGGGGAGGTGGGTAGTGCTGGGGTAGTTGGGGGGGGGGTAGGTGGGTGTAGTTAGGTGAAGGCAGGGGATAGTTTGGGCGGGAGGGGGGTTAATTGGGGCGGGGGGGGGGGCAGGTAGGTGGCGGGGGAGGGGATGTAGGTGTTGGGGGGGGGGTTAGACAGGTGGTGGTGGTGGCGGGGTGTAGATAGGTAGTGGTGGTGTAGGTGGGGGGGGGTTGTGTGGTGTAGTTTAAATAATTAGGGGTGACTTATATAGTAACAAAAAATCTCAAAATGACCTCTTCACCCTGAACATTACCGGCAGTTCCTAATTACTATACATTACAAACGAAGCTACTAAAAAAGTCCGATGTTCGAAAACAGAAGTCAACAATCAAAAACGGAGGTAAATGCTCGAACAGAAAGAGGTCAAATTTCAAGGCACGAACAAACTTGCTTTCTGTTAAAAAAACCTGTTGAATCTCAATACTCCTCTTCGAGTCGTAAAAAAACCTGTAGAATCCCAATACTCCTCTTCGAGTCGTAAAAACCCGACACTTTGAAATGAACTAATAACTGAAAATCAGATGTTAACAATGCAAAACACTTGAGAAACAAACAGTTGAATGACAAATTTATGAGATCTTTATACCCAGAAGTAGCGTTTTTAGTCGTTATTAAGTAGCAAATTGCAATTCCACAGCATTAGAAACTCAACTTCTATTCGCCCTATTAGTCAAAAGTTTCCAGATCCACTTTAAAGTTACCAGATCCACTTTAAGATCCACTTTAAAGCAGATCCACTTTAAAGAAACTACCAGCATTTCGGTGAATCACTTAATTTCAGTCAAAGAAACATGCACAAATATACATAAAAGCAATGAAACTTGAAGTTTGCGCATAGAAAATATATTGTTTGACATAGACGTTCAATGAACAAATTTTTAAAGGCCAAAACGCCTTCCTACGGGTCGAGATGTCAGTGTCTCAGCGCATTTTTTTGTATGAAATGCGCTGAATGTGCTAAAATTTTTGTAAGAAATGAGTTGAATGCGCTAAAATAAGCTGAAATGCGCAGATTTTTCAAGATTTTCAGCGCAAAAATCTTACATAAAATTACACTGAAATGCACTGAAACTTTTTAAGAAATTTATTCAATTTTCAGCGCATTTGCTAAATTGTTTAGGTGGATTTTAACGTTTTTGGACACCGATTCCTTAGTTTCGAACCGTTTAAATTGCTCTTATATTAACCTTTAATTATTTGTTGAGAAATGCGCTGAAAAACGTTCAAAATGCGATGAAATTATGTAAGAAATGCGCTGAAATTTCCCAGACTGTTTAAAACAAAATCAAATTAAATGGGAAAAGTATCAGTAATCAGTGGCGCAGTCTATTGAGTGATGGCTACTCCGAGGGAGAGATGGGTTCGAGTCTCAGTCAGGGCTATTTTTGAAAAATAATAGAATTTCAGCGCGTTTTTTACATCGCATTTCAGCACATTTCAGCGCATTTTTATTTAAGGTTTTTCCGCTGAATTTTTTAAACAATCAGCGCATTTCAGCGCATTTCTAACCTAATTTTTCTCAAACTGGGCTAAAGTTCTGTAAAAAATGTTTAAAGTCAGGCTATAGTGTCTTTGTTTGCCAGCTCATCAATTCACAAGCACTTGTGAGAAACAACAGTTCTCAAAAAGAAATTTTTATCCGGCAGTCAATTAAAATCAATTAAAATCAGTACTTGTATCTGATCTCACTTCACTGAGATGCCGGAGAAAATATTCGTTATTCTGAACTCAGTGGTGAAAGTATGCGATTGGAAATGTGGATCGTTCGCTGAGAAACGTGACAGAAATAACTGTTTTAGGAGAAAGAATTTCTACTGTTCAAATTGTTCAGTTTGGAACACTAGCTAAATATGTCTGAGAAATTTTTCAACATTTCTACGGTTTTATATACTTGCTTTCTGTATTGGAACATTGTAGGTTTTACCTCTTCATCTAGCCGTTGTTCTCTACATCAAAATAAATAACCAATGGATGTCAACTGGGGTAGCTCAACTTCAAATATATATATATATATATATATATATATATATATATATTCCTTTGCTAATTTTCCTGGGACTTTTTATAATTATTGTTTAATTTTTATCCCCAGCACCCAGAAGGAACCGGTCGGCAAGATCACCAAATCCAAGGATTGTTGCTTACATCAACAGAACGAAACTTTTCAACACGATAGCTCTGTCAGGAATCCTTGTACAAACGGTGCTTGTGAGATAAAGAAAAAAAGCCTAATTTTCATGGATAACACCTCACTTCATGACATTACTGAACGCATTCCGGAGCTCAAATTCCGGTATATTGAATCCTTTCCAGCAAAATTTGTTCCCAATTTACCCAAGTTCAGTTTTGCAATCTTCGACACATCCTCAAGCAGTGAGTTAAGAGAATATTGGATAGCGATTGGTCACCTCAATAGGAATTACTACTACGCGGATTCTCTAACACGCTCAGTTACATTAAAAATTTTTGAATAAAAAGTACACAGAACACTTCAAAAAATGCAAAACTGATGTGGGTGCTACACTATTTATGCTGCGTTTCATCGATTTAAATTTCTACAAACAAACTTAAACAATGTTCATGATGTGCATGAAGTAAATTTTATTAGTAATTGTATGTAAGTTTGATTACTGCGGTATAAATTAGGCTGGTGGCTAATAAAGTCGATATAATCTTTTAACAATTGTACTTTTTACTCAGTTAGCTACGCAAGTTTTTTCATTCTTGTCGATTATATTAACCCACTTGGCTAAATGTACCTCGATTTTCACTTATTTTGATAATAATTTATACCTATTTATGTAAATGTTGGAGTGATTTTGTGGTTTGATGTGCATAATTTATACTGTGTCTGTTATTTATAATTTTTCCAATTCAATTCTGTAAGAAAATCTATCAATTTGAACCAATTAAAAGAGGGTATTTAGAACAGTTTAGAGAAAAAATACTATGACGTCACCAAAAAACGTTAATTTACTAAAAATAACACATTTCTATTATTAATGGCGCCTTTTTGTAATTAGCTAATCCAGTGAGCGCGGATCATTAGTAGCTAAATAATTGAAACTGAGCATCAATTTCCACTCCCATGACGTAATTTGAACCCCAAAACAGAAAAAATGGAAAAATTTTGCAAAAAAATCTGCAAAAATTGTTAAAATTCTGCAAAAATTCTGCAAAAATCCTGCAATAAACAACCTGGAAAACCCCTAGATCCTGTTACTAATCTTAAAAACATTGGGAGGATCCATTTGCGGAAAGAACGCCATACCTAATCCTAATACATGCGTCCCTAGTCCCCCGGGACATCGGTCCACGTATATACTACTAGCGACAATCTATTTGGTAATCATCAATATATTTGGTTGAGATTGAGATTTAATTCATTTGTTGGTGCAATAAGTACTACTGTTTGTCTAGAAAAGGCGTTTCTGTAGATGCATTTTGCAATGATGTTTCATCATTTTTAAATAAATTTTTTTAATAAAGAGTGAGTTCTATGTTCCAGCTGTTTTTTGTGTTCCAATACGAGATTTTTTACAATTTTTACCGTGTTTGATTGAAACACATTTCTATATTCAACCCGACAAGAATCAAGTTTTGTTTCATGTCTGGTTGAATATGAATGTCTTTTAATCAAACACGGTAAAAAATTGTATCTCGTATTGAAATATAAAAAGATCAAGAACTTAGAACTCACTCTATAATTTCGAAACAACTACATCTAATGGATTCTCGAAAACAAAAATATACACCCCAGTATTACCAAACTAAAACCTCCCATCTGAAAAGACAAAGTTCGATTCAGTTTTTTTCGCAACCAGTGATCATTTCAGTTTTTTTCGGACAGAACGACCTAATCCCAAGGACTAAGAGATCCGCAACAAACAGTTCAAGTAACTACAAAACAGTCAATAATTTTGCCAGAGACATGACTAAAAAAAGTATCCTAGTTAGCACCAATGGCCAAGATCAGATTAGAGGCAAGCAGAATTTACATAAACTTCATCAGCGCTTAGAACAACGCATTAACTCGTCCCTCATATATCTGTACCTTGGCACTTCAGACCAAGAAAGAATTATTTTTAATGCTATCACGCTAAACTTGGCCATGACTGCGGGACGAGGAGATGTCCGATTAAGCCTTTTAAAAGGCGTGAAGTGTCAAAAAATAATTGCAGAGACACAAACAGCATTATCTGCCACAACTTAAAATGCTAAAATTTTTTTCAATAAAATTCAGAACAGATTTGCAGATTTTCGATAAATTTTTTTTAGCCAATACTGTAGATGGAGCACAGGCCCAAATAATCTTTGAAGGAATTACCCGCCTTTCAGTTGAACGAAAAAAAACATAGCCGGTAGAATACCGGAAACGACTCGAATCGTCGTGCATTATAATCTCTAACCTAACCTTACCGAAATCAGAACATCAAAATAGACAAGAGAAAAAAAACAAAAGTAGCCCAACAAACCACTTTAACGTGTTTTAAAACTGCCGACAATTTTTTTAGGTGCTGGGGGAGCTAGGTGGGATGGATGGGTAGATAAGTTGGGGAGGTGGGTAGTGCTGGGGTAGTTGGGGGGGGGGTGGTAGGTGGGGGTAGTTAGGTGAAGGCAGGGGATAGTTTGGGGGGGGGGGGGGTTAATTGGGGCGGGGGGGGGGGGGCGGGGGTGTTGGTGTAGGAGTTGGGGGGGGGGGTAGATAGGTGGTGGTGGTGGTGGTGGTGGTGGTGGTGGTGGGGGGGGGGGAGTTGTGTGGTGTAGTTTAAATAATTAGGGGTGACTTATATAGTAACAAAAAAATCTCAAAATGACCTCTTCACCCTGAACATTACCGGCAGTTCCTAATTACTATACATTACAAACGCAGCTACTATTAAAGTCCAATGTTCGAAAACAGAAGTCAACAATCAAAAACGGAAGTAAATGCTCGAACAGAAAGAAGTAAAAAATTCAAGTCATGAACAAACTTGCTTTCTGCTAAAAAAAACATAGCCGGTAGAATACTGGAAACAACAAACAACTCGAATCGTCGTGCAAAATAATCTCTACCATAAATTGGACAAAAATCAGAATATCGAAAAAAACACTAGAAAA
>NC_134479.1:25187137-25326137 GCF_964194025.1 Convolutriloba macropyga
TGTGTGTGTTCGGATTTTGAGAATCTTGATTTCTATGCAAGAATGATATATGATCATCTGTTTATCATACATAAAACTTAATTGTGATGAAAATAATTAGTGAGAGCTGGTTGCACATATTCAGCAACTCAAAATTCACTACCTGATGTCTGCAAAAAACAAATTGATGCAAAGAAATAGAAAAAACATTTAAAATTTTAAACATCTTATTTATAAAGAAGAAATAATGCTTTTTCTACTCACTCGTATTACCTTCAGGCATACTTTTGTTTTGGCTTTTGAAGCCGTATGTTTCTAATTGCTTAATTGATTTCTATGTTTACATGAGGAATTGCTCGTTTTTCAAGTACTTCATAAGATTTTTGTCCCTTTCCAATACTATATTCTATTCACATTTCTGTCTTCACCAAAGTACAGTGTATAGCAATTTGACAACGTCAAATCATGTCAAAATTCACAGTTTTGGGTGTTGTCTTTCTCGGGACGAGGTGTCTTCGCTAAAAAACACAAATATATGTAAGAGTGGTGATTGCATTTTTTTTGTGTAAATTGTGCGGTAAAATCTTTGAAAAAGAAACATCACTGCTTATAAGCGTTGTACTTAAATGATACAGTGGATCTCAATCTAGATCTTGCATAATTATTGCGTTTATCGTCTAAGATATTACAAAACTATTTTGACATTTAGCATTTATTCATTGTTGATCTTATATAATTCAATCTTTAAATCCCATTGATAATTTTGCGAAAATTTTACGCTTAAAATTGTTGCTTTTTGAGGTTTCCAGCTTGTGAGTGTCACTGATGAAAAAGAATTGGCTTTAGTTTTGTTTGGAGCGAAGAGAACTAGATTGTTTTTGTTTGTTTTAAGAACTAGATGCAAAGAGCAATCCCCAAGACAAATTTTGTAGAAAATTCTAAAAGTAACTTAAATTTTGTTTTCTCAAATTTTCTGAAAGGGAAATGATTTTTTCCACTTTCTGAGTAGCAAGAATAAATCTTATGTCTGGTATCTAATTAATGTTTTGTTTACTAACATTTTGTTGGACGGTTTAGGCGTTATAGAGTGCAATTTGACAAAGTCTGACCATTGTAAAATCAGACTAAACGCAAGTCTGACAAGTCAAAAAAGTGATATGAATCAGTGTGTGATTCAGTAATGACGAGGCATTGCATTATACAGGCCCAGTACTGAAACACACTTGGAGTTAGCTACGGGGTTGTAGTGGTGCACAGGATTGCAAGCCGTCAGTTGTTCAAGTATCAAAGACAGTGATCTAGAAACTGTGAAGAGCAACGAAACTATGCAAGATAAACGCGCAAAATTGCTAACTTTAAGACCTACGCCTAGAAACGGTGAATCTCTTAATATATTTACTCTTAGAGACGCTAAAATTTTGTAAGCTCTAGCTTTAAAACGCAATTATTATATATAATCTACTATTAGGAAGGTAAAACTATGTAAGATTCCGAGAATTAGATTCAATGCTTTCGCTGCAAACAGCATACTTTATGTAAAAGAGTGGCGAAATTTTTTCTGTCTTTTTTCAACACTAGCTACGGCTTATCTTACATAAATTATTCTCAGAGTTTTTGCTCATAGCAGTCCAGTCAGGCTTGTTTTTTCTATTGTTTAGAAAGCAGCCCGTGCTGAGAAGGCCAGAAAAGAAACAGAAGAAAAGAATAAGCGGGAACGGCGCGAACACGAGGAAAATTTGAGACGTGAAAGGGCAGCCAGAGTGGAGGCGGAACGAGTGGCTGAACAAGAAAGAGAGAACACTAGACAAGCAACAGCACAAATGCCACAAATAAGGAGAACTAGCACTACAACATTTTGTTCTATCTCATGAGTGTTTGGTATCTACTAAACGCAAAGGAGCCATTGCGTTCTTCAATTCAAATTGAAAGATCATCATCCGCATTATCTGATTTCATCTAAGACTTGAACTCCAAAAAGTTATCCTTTTCTCTATTACGTGAGATGATGAACTATTTCGATGATAACAGCGATTGTAGTTTTTTATGCAACCTCTTTTAACTTCTTTTGATTTTGCATTACGCAACTCACAATATGAGCCGTGATAGTTACCGTCAAGGTATCTGAATAAACTTTACTATGAATTATATTTTGATAAAATGATCAGAATAGCCGCCGATAATTCTAATAAACACACCCTTGTAGGCTCTTTATGATTTAATTACACCACAGAACTCCGTCCTCTTTGTCTTAGCCACAGATATATAACACCAATATAATGGGAATAAATGGCCAATAAAGGGAATCAATGGCATCTTTATATATCCGTAGTTTCAGTTGTCTGAGGTCAAAATTTCATTTCATACAGTTTGCCATAATTTAAATCCCGCACTCTGAAACATTTGTATCATGTATTTTTTAAAATAATTCACAACCTTCATGATTCAACTGAATTCAAGTTAGTTCTCCTCTATTGCCACTGAATTAAGTTCGAATCGTGCGGCTAACATTCATTCGGGTACAGACACAGGAAAACAAACAAGACGTTCTCAATTGATACGATAAAAACAATCCGTACATCAAATTGTTGAGACAATTGGACAGAAAATACCACTTCAATAACTGTAGTTAGAGACAGATAGTGCACACACATCGGCTACTTCTGGGAGGAGAAAGGTTTTGAAAATTGAAAATTGGGTCTCCTTTTCTATCAAAGTGCGCCTAATAATGTGGCCATTACAATAGGGCAGTATCAATGTCCTATTTAAAAAACTAGAAAAAACTGGCAAAAGTGTCCGGGGTTAGTATCATGAATTGTTGGTACATTATACAGTTTTTGCAAGCACTCTTCTGCAAACAAAAATTGGCAGAACATCAAGTAATTTTCAAAATATTAGAAAAAAAGCTGGGACTAAAACAGGGACAAAATTGGAAAAAAAAAATTATCTGACAGAAAGTTTCTGCACAATACAATTTCAATTAGAAAACGCGTAACAAATGCGATGTCTCTAAGGCAGGACTCGAAGCAGCGTTAGGACTGAAATCTCATGAAGGTCAGGACATATTGGAATCTCATTTTTAAATAGAAATAAATGGGCATTTGACATCAAAAAAATTGTATTTTAAAATTGAGTATATAGCTGTGCTTTATTTTACAAAAAAAACATCATCTTGACAAAACTTTTTCCTTTCGTGAGAATAATGGAGTATATCTGTAAGATCTGAACGTTTATCCAGTTATTAGGTTTTACAATAGCATATTATCTTTTTGTATTGATCACTTACTTTCTGTTGATCTGAACATTAATCATACGATGGGCACAAGCTTTAATCTTATGGAATTTACAATGAACAGAAGTTTAAACCCATTACAGAAAAACATAACTCCCCAAAAGCGGCTCAAATTCTTAAAAATTACCACAGCCCCTCAATAACCGAAGAGCAGTTTTTTCACAAACGCGTTTGCCTTCAACTGCTGTTGAAAACATTTGGTAGAAGAACAAACCAATCGCCGAGCAATTCCAAGCAACAATAAGCAAAATCAAATTAATTGAGCAAACTTCAGATGTGAACTCAACCGGTATACAACCAGTAACACTTTCTAAAACAAGAGTTACGCTCTAATCAACCCCAAACTTGGAACGAAGTAAGAATGTTAGAAGAACTACGGGCTTATCTGAGACAAATAATGACCTTTATGGATGTGCCTGTATTGATAGAACTTCAAAGTTCCAACTTCAAAAGTATCACATGAGAGTATTAGATGAAGTCTCGAAAATGTATGACACGAAATGACAACATTTTTGAAATGACAACACCGTCGTTGCACCTGAAATCGATAACACATGGTTAGATTAGTAGAGCTATCGTACAAACCTACATACGACGCTTATGGCTTACTTTAAAAGCCGACTAATTGAAAGCGTATTGCTCAAAAATTTTTCCATAGAAAGCTGTTGAATACCCTCAAACAAAAACTAATCAAAATACATCTCTTTGAACAATTTTTTTAAACCAATTTAAAAAACAAAGATTTTTCAATCAAAAACGAAACCAATACTAATCTATGCACAACAAACGGAAACAAAAAATCAGTTGATTCAATTGAGCGAACTAAAAATTATGGAAAGAGTAGATGCACAAGACTATTACAAACAAAACATCAGAAAAGAACAGTCTTTTTTTATATGTTTTTGCAAAAAATGACACATAACACAACGTTAATTTTTCCACTCTCTTAATAAAATTTTATAGAAAGTAGATCAACATTTATCATGAAAAAATGAAACTGAAGCAAAAATTTTAACAGGTAACAATTCTTGGTATGCCCAATATAACAGCATGCTATACAATTTCTTGCAAGATAAAAGACATTTCTCCGAGAATCCGAATTTGATGAAGTGAAAAAATGGCGTAATTTTAATGTTCAAGTTAAAATAGGATCAGTTTACAACCAGACTAAATCCATTCCCATTAAATGAACTGATGGACATCATCGTATCATTTCTCGGTCAAAATTTTTTTAACCATTTCTGGAAGAAAATTGGAATATAGAAAATTTTCTTATAATCGTGGTTTGTCTTAAAGACACTTGACTTGATCTACGCAATTTTTAACATCTCCTTTGTTTTTCAAAGGAAAAAAATGCAGATAACCCTTAGAACGAATGCATACACTCAGTATATCTAAACGGTTAAAGCACCAAATTGTAACCTGTGGAAACTTATTATCAAGGATTGAGGTACTTCCATCTAACAACACATCATTTAATAACAATCATCTCAATAAACATAACAAAAGCGGATGACGAGCGGAGAGTAATAAGCGGAGAAATGGGAGAGTAATAAGTTTCCTAATCACCGACGGTAGACAGAAACTCATGCATCACGTTTTGAGCTCCTCTGCCATTTAGTTTATAACCCGGGTCGAGGTTTTAGGGTGAATTTTCGTAAGAAATGCGGTGAATGCGGTGAATTTGCGTAAGAAATGCGGTGATTGCGGTGAATGCGGTGAAAAAAAATAATTCACCACTTTTCACCGCATTTCTTACAAAAATTCACCACCAAATTCACCGCATTTCTTACCAAAATTCACCACATAGACTATTATGGAAAATTAGTGTAAGAAATGCGGTGAATGCGGTGAATCGCGGTGAATTATTTTTTTTCACCGCGTTCTCGGTGGCGGTGAATTATTCTTTTTCACCGCTTAATGCGATGAATTTTTTTTTTTCACAACATTTCACCGCATTTCTTACGAAAATTCACCGCATATGGTTTCCGAAATTTACTCAATCTGATTTAAATTCACAAGAAATAACAAAGAAACAAATGACAGTTGGCGCAGTGGAATAAGGCCTGCAGGGTATTAGAAGGCATGCAGGAGGGCAGAGGTTCGAACCCGTGTGGGGACTATTCTTTTTTGTAAGAATACTGAAGACGCGGTGAAAAAAAATAATTCACCGCGATTCACTGCATTCACCGCAAAAAGATGTAAGAAATACGCGGTGAAAATTATTTTTTTTCACCGCATTTCACCGCATTTCTTACGAATATTCACCGCCAAACCTCGACCCGGGAACCTAAATAAGCTACAAATACATCGGACTCGATATAATATGGCCAGTCAAAAATAAAAAAATTTTCACTATTTTTGATCATAGATCATCAAAAACTATGATTCTATTAAACCTTACCATAGACACTGAGTACATATCAAAAAATTCTTTCTAATACTACAAGCACAAATGGCAATGCAACCGCGACATCATTATAAGTAGAACAAGCTAACTTTTTTTGATTTTTTAATGAGTATTTCGCAAAAATGAGACACAGAAACTTGGTGTTCTGGCATCATTACATCTTCAATTTTAACTTCAACTAATCTATGTGTTTCCTTATACAAATTTACAACTCTAAAATTGCCCTTTGGACAAACAGCCCTTTCAAGTATCCTATTCACACCAGAATTTATATTAAATGGTAAGTGCTTATTCGGGGGAAAAATTAGGTTAAGAGCATCCATTGTATGTGGTATATAAAGACTTAATTCCCCAATAAACGCCTAAGCACTTACACGTGTCGAATCAATAGCAAGCTTCTGTGTTCTTCAAGAACAGCGAGCGTTTATATTTCAAAATTACTCTGAATTAGCAGTGCGTTTTGCACCGGCGACCTCTTATAATGATAAAATTAATCACTATTATACACAAGTCATATCTTTACGTTTTTTACTTACCATGCTACAATCTTTTTTGAACAGCCATGCAACCATCGTTTGCTCGTTTGCGCAGAATCCAATTATAGAAATGACAGACAGTAAGTTCACCGTTTTAGGTAATGCAATCGTTAAAAAACCCCTATATTGTCCACGCATTTAAATGTCTCTGAATGCCTTAAACAAGTCGTTTCTGTAAAGGTCAATTAATCAATCATAATTTTTGAGATGATTGTATCGTCTATAATTATAGTTCAATCTACAGAAAAATTTACGCCCACAAAGAAATAAACATTTTCCAGAAAATCTTTTTTGACACATCTTTAGTACTTCGTGAAAATATCATAGCTGAATTACTATTTCAGTAATGAGGTCATGCCTGCTGTTTGTCTTCACAAATGAAAAGACTGCAACTGAGCATGGAGTTTAATGCCACGATTGGCAAATGAAAAAGAGAACTGTAACAACAGTAAAATCACTTGCAATATGCAACACCAAAGTATCGCGACTAAATTTGCGGTTAAACAATCATTTAAAAAAGCATTTGAAAAAAAAGCATTTGGCAAAAAATGGGTACAAAGTAGAATCTGAACCATTTTGCTATTAACTCTTTCTAACCTCTTGCTAACCCTCTTCGTACCATTTATCTTACAAAATCTGTTAGAGAAATCCTGGAGAAGAAAACAGATTACAGCAATTTGCTATACGTTTGGTTTATCCCTGAAAAATGTTAGAAGGCTGAGAGAGAACAACCTAATGTACCACTATTGGTAAATGAAATTGAGAACTGTAACAACAGTAATGTCACTTGCAAAATGCAAGACCAAGGTATTGCGACTTCATTTGTGGTTAAACAAACATTAAACAATTGAAGAAATGGGTACAAAATAGAACATGAGCCGTTTTCAAAACTCAACTGTTGAAAACTTTTCTACCCTACATATTGTCCGAAGCAAAATAACCACAAAAAAATTACTCGTTCTTTCAAAATTCTCAGCTCAAAACCGCTCTAAACTGTTTATGGCTAATAAATTTTTGTCACTCACTCTCTTTCTTTTTCAAAACGCAGCATACTGAATTCCTCATATTTCACGCTGTAGGTTTCAATCGCAATCCAACTCAGAAAAAACATCGATTTAGTAAAAAAGTGATGTTATTGAGTTGCTCTGTTTTAAAACACGGCAAAATGGTACAAAAGTTGTTCAAGTCCTCTTACAAAAGTCGATGACAATAAGTTCACAGTAAGTAAGTAAATACAATATGCTTCTAGTTGTTGCAAAAATCTCGTTTTTGGAAGAGCTTATTGCCTTTTAGGACTTTTTGCCGTTGACTTCAATCCGAAACTACTTAAGCCAAGTTGGCGGATAAAACGCCACAAAGTGAATCACTATTATGATAGCTTTTAACACCATTTAGATCAATATTTATCACTAAAATTGCAAGAAAAATGCAAAAAAAAATTTTGCATCTAAATAACAACTAACACTTCAATATGTATCACAAACAACAGTAAACTGTTAAGGTAAGCTGCAGACGGGTAGAATCAATCATCCGTGACTCCAAAGAGGACCAATAGATACAAGAATTCCCATAAAACGTTTAACAAATAAAAAAGACTGCAGCTGAGCATGGAGCCTATAATACCACACTCGCAATTGGAATAGGGAAGTGTAACAACAGAAATATCACTTAAAAATGAGATACCAAAGTATCGCGACTTCATTTGCAATAAAAACAAACATTTAAGCAATTTAAAAAATATTGGGCACAAAGTACAGCCTGAACCATTTTGCTAATGCCTCATTGTAACCTCTTGCTATCCTTCTTTGTACCATTTATCTTACAAAATCTATTAAAGAAATCTTGGAGAAGAAAACAGATTACAGCAATTTGCTATACGGTTGGTTTATCACTGAAAAATGTAAGAAGGTTGAGAGAGAACAACCTAATGTACCACTATTGGTAAATGAAAATGAGAACTGTTACAACAGTAAAATCACTTGAAAAAGCAATACCAAGGTAGTGCGACTTCATTTGTGGTAAACCATTAAACAATTTAAAACACTCGGTTACAAAGTAGAAGCTGTACCTTTTTTATACTCAACTGATCAAAACTCTTCGATCCGACATTTTGTATGAATAAAAATAACCACCATAAAAATAAGTTACCCGTTCATTCAAATTTCTCACGTTTCTCAATACCGCTCCGAGAGGTTTATGGCAGCGAATTTTTGTCACTCTTTCTTTTTGCTCTCTTTCTTTTTGAAAACGCAGCATACTGAATTCCTCATATTTCCCGCTGTAGGTTTCAATCACAATCCAACACTGGAAAAACTTCGATGTAGGAATAAAATGTTATTGAGTCATTCTGTTTTAAAACACCCCAAAATGGTACAAAACTTGTTCAAATCCTCTGATCAAAGTTCTTTGACAATAAGTTCAAAATAAGTAAGTAAATAATTCTAATTGTTGCAAAATGAATCTCGTTTTTAGAAGATCTTGTTACTTTTCAGGAATTTTTGCTGTTGACTTCTGTTCAAAATTACTTGAGCTAAGACGGAGGGGGGAGGGGGGGGGGGGGTAAAAGGACACAAAATGAATCCCTATTATGATAGTTTTTAACACAATTTAGATCATTACTTATCACTAAATTTGTAAATTTTTACTTCTAAATAACAACTAACAACTCAATATGTATCACATATAACAGTAACCGTAAAAGTGAGTTTTCAGATAAAACATTTTACCAGGGCGACAGAAATGATAAGAACTCACTTTGACCACTTCAAGTTCTCATTTAATTGCAACATTATCTCAAAGCATTTTCATCCGGTTTTTTATGAAAATGTTCTACAGAATTTTACTTATGTTAAAAAATATTTCTTCAGGAACCAGATTTTGCTAATGCTTTTTTGTAACCTCTTGCTAACCCTCTTCGTGCCATCTATCTTACAGAATCTATTAAAGAAATCTTGGAGAAGAAAACAGATTATAGCAATTTGCTCAGCCGTTGGTTAATCCCTGAAAATTGTTAGAAGTCTGAGAGCGAACAATCTAATGTATATTGCGCATAACATGTGCTTGTTATAGCTTAACAGGAAACTCTACCTCTTCAACGTATACTTGGTTCATGAAATGAAGCTTTGAGAAGCAAGAAAGAATATGAGAATGGTTTGAGTGATGCCCAATTTCGAAAACTTGAAACCAGTTGGTGTGATGATTAGCACAATAGGCTTCCAAGTAAAAGATGATGATTCAAATCCAGTATTGGTTAATTTTTGAGGTAGCTGCCCCGCCTAGACCACCTAACAAAAAACTATTTTTAATCTACTCAATTTCGAAATTCTCCTTCATTCTTCAAACAGAAAAGCAAATAGCTCTCAAAGCCAATACGAAACATTTAGTATAACTACAAGAGTAGAACACTAATCTAGAACCTGCAGCAAACTTATATTCAAATCCAAAGCACTTATATTCAGAACAATAAATCAACTAAAATAAATAACAAAGACCTCGAATACTTAGAAAAAAGGGTAACAAGCTGAAAATTGAAAAGCACTGTGTTTTTTTCAATGACTAATTAGTATTAATTTCTCTGCTTAAAATCAAACACCAGCCAAACAAAAATCTTCAGGAAAAGAATTAGTTCAACGTTTAGATAAGGAAATAAGTTAGCCTTAGAAGCTTGGGCAGTGAAAACTGAAAAACGAAACGTAACCGGTGATTATATTAGCGGACGACAAAACTGATGATTACGCACTAATATATACTAGATTCCTTATATTCTTGCGAAATTATAAGATTTGCCAAGTATTTAGTCCAATGAATGAATATAGTTATCACGCATGAGAGAAAAGCGAATGAATAATGCCTTAACTGAGGAACTTCGTATGTATGAAAGTCCCTGAGTTTCGAACGAAGTTTGCCTCTGATTCAAAAGGGAATATTTTGCTCTGCACTGATGGCTTATCATCTGAATTAGCATCCATTGAAATTGTCGAGAAAGAAGGTTTTGCGGAGCCACTGACAGAATGTGAAAATATCTACGTTAATGGCGTTCTGGCCAGCTGCTCTGCATATGTTCAAACGTACGAGCTCAAATTGTACGGCGTAAATATTTCCGCACATAAATTGGGACGAATATTGCTGGCACCCTTGCGGTCCTACCGAAAATTGCAGAAATATGACTTCAAAAGGACTAAAAATGGACTACATCCATATGTGCATGCGGCGTTCTGGGTATATGAAAAAGTTCTCCGTCAAGAACTTGTCATGTAGCTACAAAAAGTCAATCATTATAAATACTGGTCAATAAGATGTTGTACATGTAATTCTTCTTATACTACCAAGTGGCTTTAAAAGACCTCTTAAGCGTTGAAGTTGGAGCTTACTGCTGTTTAGATCTAGTTTAAAACGCTGACCTTTCAATTTTATATTGGATAATTGAAACGTGATTATAAAATTTAACAATTTAAAATTTTACTGAATTTCAAGTTATCAAATCATTAAATGCTTTTCATACCGAGTTTTTGATGATATAAGGGTGCTAAAAATAAGAGCCGACTCGAAAGCTGAAATATAGTCCGGAGAAAATTATATTGCGCAACTATCAACTATCCGAGATAGAAAACTTGACAAAAAATTACAATTAAATTGTTTCTTTCGTTCAACATTAGCTTTGGTGCATCATGTCACAAAACGGCAAAACGTGCACTATGTAATTTTATGGTATTTTGAGGCCTTTTGTAGTCTGTAGAGACAATAGCTTATACGTACGTATATCTTATGAAAAGTGGAAGTTTGATACGGTAATCGTGGACAAGAGTAGAGTTCTGACAGTCATTCTCAGATTTAGCGTAACCAATTTCCGCATTAAAGTTGCAAACTACTAAACTTTATTGCTCCATTTTCTTTGATAAATAATTGACCCAATTCAAAGACTTAATGGTTCGACCCAGGGTGAGAGCGGACAAAATAGAGTGAATTATTAGTTTCCATCCTAATTCAAAATCTGGCACTACGGACAGCAGCCAGACATATTTCAAATTTTGATGCAAATTTGAACTGCAACTGTTGCCCACCCCGTTTATAATTCTAATTTTCCAACATGGTTAAAAAATACTGACATTTTCAGGCAATTTTTGTCGATAAAATTAAAGTTTTGGGGCATAATTTGTGCTGTTATGGTCTTCTTCACTTGGCCTCTCCGCGGTTGCACTTTTCCTGGACGGGGTCAAAAGGGGGAAATTTTATAACATCTTTGTTTGTGCTATCTGATACGTGTTCACAAAGCCAAAATAACAAAAAATAATTACTCTTTAAGAAATTGAGACGATAGTGGACCAAATATTAATTGTTCCAGCGATTCCTTAGATTTTAGATTTGAAAGAAAGTTTACGCAATTAGAGTTTTTTTTTCATTCAGCTCAAATTTATTCACACTCATCCAAGAAAATTAAAAATTTAGAGTAACATTTCAATCAAAATCTGCTCAAAAATAGGTAATTGGGGATACGGTTCAAGGGAGGAACTGAAATGTCTCAAAATTACAAATACTTTGTTAAATGATGTCATGATATTGTCAGTCTGTGTAAAAGAGGTTTCCATGGAATTGGAATCAAAGATTTTGAATACGGAAACCCGGGCAATTATTACTACAGTAAATGTAGCTTCCCGACCTTTCGTGCATAAGCTTCATCTTTAACAATAATATTTTAAGAGATAAAGTCTTCACAAAGAAAAAAGTTTGCGATTTTTTATTATTTATATATAGGTTCAGTAACGAGACAAAGTCTCTTGACTGCAAAGTCTCTAATTTTTTGATTCATTATTACATTTTGTTGGTCGTCAAGATTTCTCGAATTATTTCAATAATTGGGGTAATTAATTTAGCCGATGAAAAATCAATAGAAAGTCTTCTGGAATGAGACATTTGCAAGCAAATAGTTTCTTTTCTATACTTTTTAAGCTCTCAAAATGTTCAGCTGAGCATCCTTATTGATTTCAGTAAACAATTTTTACAGTTAGTTTCGTTTGTTTTCTGCATTGATGCACAAAATTGACACTCATTCTCAAAAAAAATTCTAAAATTTTCTAACTTTTCTGATATATCGAAATGAGAACTTCTCCGTCTTTTCTATTTGGGAAACTTCAGTCATAATTAAAAGTAAATTTTTCCGGATTTGTTTTGTTTGTTCGAATAAGATTGCCAGAAAGAAACACTTATTTCTAATTTTTTTGAATCCAAACTGTCTGTTATAGCTTCAGCTCGTTTATTGGAAGACTTTTTCTTTTTCCAACATTGGCTAAATGAAAAATTTCAAGCAGATTACTTGTTTTCTGCAAGAGTTTTGATTGGACAAAGAACCGGGCGAAAAATATGTGCGGTTTTATATTAGTTTGATCTCGGTTTTAAATAATGTTTTAATTGCGGAAGGAAAGCAACTTTTGTAATCATACGTAAATCGCAGGTCAAACAGTTGAACATTGTTTTGCTGCAGGCGTTGTATTTATTGGAAGGTTGGAAAATTTTTGGTAGTTTTGAATTGCTGCCTAGCTTAACTTTTCTGCAAAAAATTTGACAAAAGATGACGCTAATCAGTTTGGACAGTCAAATAAACAGCTGAAGCTGAAATGCTTAAATTAGCAATTTGAAAGCCTGTTGCTGCAAATAAAAATTTATGCCATAATTTCTCCGACCAAGCAAAAATTTATAATGATCTATCCAATTTGAAACAGCTAGTGCCCCTATTTTTAGTTAGTTACTATTCTTACCAAGTGTATATGTTTGTAATGTGCTCTCTCTCGCTCTCTCTCTCTCTCTCTCTCTCTCTCTCTCTCTCTCTCTCTCTCCTCTCTCTATCTCTATCTCTATCTCTCCCTATTGAGAGAGACGATTGAACAATATATGTATATAGCTCTAAAGATCAAGCTGACCCAATTTATCTTTCCAAACTTCCAATGTCGATTTTTGGATCTTTACCGTTCGTGGCCCCCCAGAAAAATTTTCAAAAGTTCTTTTTTAGATCTGAATATTTTAATCAATTCTGTAAATTTTGGTAGTTATCTGATCAATTTGCTGGCAGACTAAACTATGTCAAACTCACCTAATATTTCCTAGTTTATCTTTTCATTTGAGTTCATTTTTTATGTGTTCTTTGATTTTTCTCAATACTTTTGATGAACAAACTACCAATAAACCAATCGAAAAAGATCCCAAATAAAATTATGGATCTATTCCGTTTGTGCCCCCAGCATAGTGAGTGCATAATGTTTGCAACCCCCCGACGCACGTGCCATATTTTTACATAGTGACTTACTATGTAATGGCACGTGCTCTATGGCTGGGGCCCCATAACGTACTGGGGGGCACAAACGGAAAAGATCTCGATTTCTTTTTGAGAAATACGACGCCATCTGCAACAATACCACTGCCACTACCAAAACTCTTTTTAAATAGACGGACAGTAATAATCTAAAACTGACTTCCTAATTTTTGGAATATTTGACTCCTCATATTCTTTAATAAATTTTGTCACACATTTCAACAGTTACCCAAATGATAGTCTGAATTTTTTTATGACAACTACCCAGTAACTTGGTCTCATAGAAACTCATTGCTGAAAATAATTGAAAATCATTAAGCATTGTGCAAGTTAATTCGCAAGTCTAACTCAACATTTCAATATAAGCAGACAAACTACCTTTGAAGCATGATTAACCTTAATCTGACCCCTGAATTAGCATAGAAAATTGAATGCTGGGTCTTTACTAAGCTTGATTATATATGGTCTGATTTTGCCTTACTCAGAAAGAATACGAGTCCCGTTTATATTCAGCCTGTGCAGTGATTCTATAATAAAAAAAATGCTATGTTCAATGAAATATACGAAAATTTTGAATGCTCACAATATTTATATCATGAAACTCGCGAAAGTAGCTCCATTTACAGTTCAGTAATAGCTCTCTACATGTTACAATTGGGTCACAACTACACCTTTCAAATTTGCATAATATCATTCCAAGGTCCCGCATCTGTCATTGTACTCATTTTTCCATCCTGTTCACAGTACTTCATCAAACTTTATTCGCACAGCGCATCTCTTTAATCCCACACTATATTCACTTTCCTACTTTTTTCGTGATAATAAAAATATACCCCGGATAGACTCTGAAATTCTGAATGAACACCGGACTGCCACATGGCCAGCAAGAACAGTACTTTTCGTGACAATTTGATTCATCTTACTCCCGTAAGTCTGTGCCCGTGAACTGAAAACTGGCTGAGGAGTCCTGTTTAAGCCGTCATCATTAGAACAGCAACTAACTTGCTAAACATTAGAATCAACAGGTCCATTACTAGAGAAGAGTACTTTGATGAGAATTGTCCATGCCAGTATTTAAAAAAATGCAGGCGGCTTTCGACAGATTTGAGTATTAATTCGATCGGTGTTTAAACAATCCGCCATTTTTTGAAGTATGCTTGATATCTGGTCAAATATCATCTGCTACAGTTGTAGACTCATTGTTTCAGCAGAAACTTTTCTCGCTGCCGTCGCTTTTTTTCTTTGTTACAGATGAAGTCCACATGATTGTTCGAACGATTAATGAAAGTATCTGAATGGAAAGATCTTGTTCTTTTGTACACAACGTCTTTCAGCCTTGTCTATTCCGCCTCAGTTCAGTCGCATGGAGTCGTGCGAACAACTCCGAGCAAGCTGTCACCGAAGGTAGCGTCTCTCGGTCACGTGATCATTTGGGGTATTCAATTTGCCACAGAGTGCTTCGGAGGAGTGATTAGCACGTACAGTTACCATATGCACATGTGATGTACACGAATCAAGGAAGGTGATGGTGGGAACCACTTGAAAAAAATAGAAGATGCAATAATCAGCTCCATTGAAAGAACAGTTTCATGAAAAACTTTCAAATAGTTTTTTTAATATATCATTAAGCGCAAATCTACATTTCATGTGCCCTTTGTTAACTGCTTAAAATTAATTTCGGTTTTATCAGATGAGAAGTTTTGACTTCCTGTGTTCCTTTTTATCACTAGTTTAGTAATACATGAGTTTCTTCCATCATGGAAATAGTTTATGGCCGAAACAATGAAAGTTATATTTTGGAAAATGGAGCCAGATTTATCTGAACTTAAGTTTCTTGCTATGCAGACACGAACGATTCGGAGTGAAACCATTATACTCAGATAAAATATCTGCTGCCCTTCGTTTTTGCTCCGATATGAGTCAGCCTTGTTTTATTGATGCACAGAAAATATTTAGCCGCGCTTTATTCAGGCTGCGATTAAAAATAGCTGCTCTCTAATTGAGACCAGAATAGTTTCTTAAAAACAACATCATGCAAGATTGATTCTCCGCCGATAGCAGTCTGCGAACTTCAAAAGCTGGTGCGAACATAATAAAGGACAGGGAAAATAGAAAGCATGCTTAATGAATTAGTACTGATGTACCCTGTAGCTGAGATAAGGGTCACTGTTTAGAAAATTGAAAATGAAATAACTGATCGTTTATTTGGAACTCTGTCAGGACCTGTTGTAAATTGTGGTTTAAGACAATTTTAAGAAAATTTAATAGCAACGAACTATATTTCTGATACCATTTTTATTAGTGCTCCTTGATCCGAGCATCAGAGTATATTTTTATTGTATTAGTTTCCGCATTCATTATCTGAAAACTCATAATTTATATAGCTACTATTTAAAACTTTTTTATACTAATTTATATACTCAGCATAATTTATATAGCTACGTCTTTTGAATTAACGATTAACGTCCTTTTTAATATCAGCCACAAAAGTTTTCTGATGTTTGGCACAAGTTTTCGAAATTTGGCACAACTCTGCTTCAAAGCTTAGTCATCTGACCCAAACATAACTCAGGTATTTTTTCTCTATATTTCAAATTTCATTCTGAAGCGTGTGTTGCGGATTAATCACTATTGTTTGTACAGCACAATTTAATGAAGTTTTCTCTTTTTCTCTGAAACCAGATGCTGTTGGTTTTTTTGTCCACCGGGAGAATGTCGAGTTTTCTGTGCAACTTCAAGTAACAAGCAAACACCCGCAATTTTTTTCCATCACAGACTAGTTTAACAAATATTTAACTCAACGTCTGGCAAGTTTGCGATGATTAAGTCCAGGAATATTAAAAGTTTTGATTTTGCGTTCAATTTTCAGTCAATGAATTCATTCTTGCAAAAACCTTCTGCATAAATACACACACACACACACACACACACACACACACACACATAAATATATATATATATATATATATATATATATATATATATATATATATATACATTACTCATTATTTTGTTGTAATCTTTTCATATTTTTATATTCTTTCTTGTTGTAAGTCGTCTCTCAATCTGAGAGATAAACAACGGAGTGCCAATAGGATCCAAGTCAGCTCTCCTAAAGTTAATGCTCTCCTAATGTTAACTGCAACTGCCGTGAAATTGAACATGTATTGAATTGGTACTTTAAATCTTAGTTGATTTAAAACAAAGAAACTCACTTAAAATAATAGCCACTACCCTTCTGTTATTCGACCTGTTTTATATATATATAAATATATATATATATATATATATATATATATATATATATATATATATGTTACTCAATATTTTATTGTAATCTTTTTGTTTTAGAAAGAAATTGAATGTAGTATGTAGCATTTTTTGTAAGTTTCTCAATCTGAGTGCAATACTAAGATAATTAAAGGAGTGCCAATAGAATCCAAGTCAGCTCTCCTAATGTCAATGCTCTCCTAATGTTAATATGCAACTGCCGTGAAATTGAACATGTATTGAATTGGTATTTAAATCTTAGCTGATTTAAATAAAACAAAGAACCTCACATAAAGTAATACCCACTACCCTTCTGTTATTCGACCTGTTTTATATATATATATATATATATATATATATATATTACTCAATATTTTATTGTAATCTTTTTGTTTTAGAAAGAAATTGAATGTAGTATGTAGCGTTTTTTGTAAGTTTCTCAATCTGAGTGCAATACTAAGATAATTAAAGGAGTGCCAACAGGATCCAAGTCAGCTCTCCTAAAGTTGATGCTCTCCTAATGTTAACTGCAACTGCCGTGAAATTGAACATGTATTGAATTGGTACTTTAAATCTTATTTGATTTAAAACAAAGAACCTCACATAAAAAAATACCCACTACCCTTCTGTTATTCGAGCTGTTTTATATATACATATATATATATATATATATATATATATATATATATATTACTCAATATTTTATTGTAGTCTTTTTGTTTTAGAAAGAAATTGAATGTAGTATGTAGCATTTTTTGTAAGCTCCTCAATCTGAGTGCAATACTAAGATAATTAAAAGAGTGCCAAAAGAATCCAAGTCAGCTCTCCTAATGTCAATGCTCTCTTAATGTTAATATGCAACTGCCGTGAAATTGAACATGTATTGAATTGGTATTTAAATTTTAGCTGATTTAAATAAAACAAAGAACCTCACATAAAATAATACCTACTACCCTTCTGTTATTCGACTTGTTTTATATATATATATATATATAAATATTTATATATATTACTCAATAATTTATTGTAATCTTTTTATTTTAGAAAGAAAGTGAATGTAGTATGTAGCATTTTTTGTAAGTTTCTCAATCTGAGTGCAATACTAAGATAATTAAAGGAGTGCCAATAGAATCCAAGTCAGCTCTCCTAATGTCAATGCTCTCCTATTGTTAATATGCAACTGCCGTGAAATTGAACATGTATTGAATTGGTATTTAAATCTTAGCTGATTTAATTAAAACAATGAATCTCACATAAAATAATACCCACTATCCTTCTGTTATTCGACCTGTTATATTTATATATATATATATATATATATATATATCTATACATTGCTCATTATTTTGTTGTAATCTTTTTTTTTAATGTACATTTAATATAGTATGTAGCATTCTTTTGTAAGTCATTCAATCTGATTGCAATACTAAGATAATTAAAGGAGTGCCAATAGGATCCTTGTCAGCTCTTTTAATGTCAATGCTCTCCTAATGTTAATATGCAACTGCCGTGAAATTGAACATGTATTGAATTGGTATTTAAGTCTTAGCTGATTTAAATAAAACAAAGAACCTCACATAAAGTAATACCCACTACCCTTCTGTTATTCGACCTGTTATATATATATATATATATATATATATATTACTCAATATTTTATTGTAATCTTTTTATTTTAGAAAGAAATTGAAAGTAGTATGTAGCATTTTTTGTAAGTTTCTCAATCTGAGTGCAATACTAAGATAATTAAAGGAGTGCCAATAGGGATCCAAGTCAGCTCTTCTAATGTCAATGCTCTCCTAATGTTAATATGCAACTGCCGTGAAATTGAACATGTATTGAATTGGTATTTAAATCTTAGCTGATTTAAATAAAACAAAGAACCTCACATAAAATAATAACCATTACCCTTCTGTTATTCGACCTGTTTATATATATATATATATATATATATATATATATATATATATTACTCAATATTTTATTGCAATCTTTTTATTTTAGAAAAAAATTGAATGTAGTATGTGGCATTTTTTGTAAGTTTCTCAATCTGAGTTCAATACTAAGATAATTAAAGGAGTGCCAATAGAATCCAAGTCAGCTCTCCTAATGTCAATGCTCTCCTATTGTTAATATGCAACTGCGTGAAATTGAACATGTATTGAATTGGTATTTAAATCTTAGCTGATTTAAATAAAACAAAGAACCTCACATAAAGTAATACCCACTACCCTTCTGTTATTCGACCTGTTATATATATATATATATATATATATATATATATATATATTACTCAATATTTTATCGTAATCTTTATATTTTAGAAAGAAATTGAATGTAGTATGTAGCATTTTTTGTAAGTTTCTCAATCTGAGTGCAATACCAAGATGTTTAAAGGAGTGCCAATAGGATCCAAGTCAGCTCTTCTAATGTCAATGCTCTCCTAATGTTAATATGCAACTGCCGTGAAATTGAACATGTATTGAATTGGTATTTAAATCTTAGCTGATTTAAATAAAACAAAGAACCTCACATAAAGTAATACCCACTATCCTTCTGTTATTCGACGTATTATATATATATATAATATATATATATATATATATATATATATATATATATATTACTCAATATTTTATTGTAATCTTTTTATTTTAGAAAGAAATGGAATGTAGTATGTAGCATTTTTTGTAAGTCTCTCAATCTGAGTGCAATACTAAGATAATTAAAGGAGTGCCAATAGGATCCAAGTCAGCTCTTCTAATGTCAATGCTCTCCTAATATTAATATGCAACTGCCGTGAAATTGAACATGTATTGAATTGGTATTTAAATCTTAGCTGATTTAAATAAAACAAAGAACCTCACATAAAGTAATACCCACTACCCTTCTGTTATTCGATCTGTTATATATATATATATATATATATATATATATATATATATATATATATATATATATATATATATATATATTACTCAATATTTTATTGTAATCTTTTTATTTTAGAAAGAAATTGAATGTAGTATGTAGCATTTTTTGTAAGTTTCTCAATCTGAGTGCAATACTAAGATAATTAAAGGAGTGCCAATAGAATCCAAGTCAGCTCTCCTAATGTCAATGCTCTCCTATTGTTAATATGCAACTGCCGTGAAATTGAAGATTAATTGAATTGGTATTTAAATCTTAGCTGATTTAAATAAAACAAAGAACCTCACATAAAATAATACCCACTATCCTTCTGTTATTCGACCTGTTATATATATATGTATACATTACTCATTATTTTGTTGTAATCTTTTTATTTTAAAGTACATTTAATATAGTATGTAGCATTCTTTTGTAAGTCATTCAATCTGAGTGCAATACTGAGATAGTTAAAGGAATGCCAATAGGGATCCCAGTCTGCTCTCTTAATGTTAGGGCGTCTAAGCATGTGCAACTACCGTGGAAATGAACAAGTATTGGATTGGTACTTTTCATCTTAGTGGATTTACAACAATATCCCTTCACCAGCTCGTCGTAAAGCCTATCATTTTGCATTGATGTTTGGATCTTTTTCACCTTTTTTTCGCGTCACCTGAAGTTTCGTTTCCTCAGCGAAGCTTGCGATAGACATGTACATTTTTTCATCAAGCTGTATCAAGTTTTTCCTCAGGTTAAACTTTTTTGGGTGTTCTCTCTCTCTCTCTCTCTCTCTCTCTCTCTGGCCATTTATATATATATATATATATATATATATATATATATATATATATATATATATATATATATATTTCAAAACTACTAACTCGAAGCGTCTAACGTGTGATATCCTTTTTTGGGTGTTCTCTCTCTCTCTCTCTGGCCATTTTATATATATATATATATATATATATATATATATATATATATATATTTCAAAACTACTAACTCGAAGCGTCTAACGTGTGATATCCACCTGTAGTGTTGTTTTCAAAACATATTCAAGAAAATTCAATATAACAATAACATATTCGTTGATATTCCCACTTTTTTGAAATAAAAATGAGATAACTTAATGCCAGACCGACTTTTTTGCAACGCCTAGAGTTTTTTCACCACGCAAAGAATTTTCAAGATGTTAGCTTTTTCGGAGTGTTGACACCAGTTTTGGGCCTCCATTTGGGGTCAATTCAGTAAACTTTTCCAAAATTGGATTTCATTTCAATATTTTCCGATAGCGGGCAGTTTTTTGGAGTGCATCTAAGAATAACATTTTTTTGTTCTGGCGTGGTCAATACCTAAAATGAAAATATACAAGCAAAGACAATTTTTTGAAAAAAATTGATACCATTTTTCAACCTAGTCTTAGCCAATTTGAACTTTTTGATCTATGCAATCTGAGCAACTTTTCTGTTCTTCAATTAAAGTTCTCAAATCTTGGGAAACAGCAAGAGAAAAATATCAATTGAGATCTTTTTTCAATATTATCTAACTGTTTATTAATTTTATTGAGAAAATAGGATTACATCAGAATTTTATTTCATAATTTCAGTAAATGTCTTCAAAAATGAGTTTTCAGTCCAAACTCCAAATTCAACCATAAAAGACCAAAAATACGGCTACTTATCAGCAGCTTTATCTACTCAGTTGGTCATTACAAAGCTCCTACTTTTACAATCAATAATTTCAAAATTTAATTGAACATCGTATATTTCAAAGATCAGCTCATGTATTTGGTTTTGTAAATTCATTTTTTCATTTATATTCCAGTGCTGGAATAACATTTTTGAACGTGATTGTAGTGACGCTAGAGTTGAACAGAGATAAGAAAATGAGTAACATTAGAGCTTCAAAAGCTACTGTGGCAACTCAAGAACTGACTCTCGCTTGAATTTTTGTACATGTTCTGTATATTAGTCACAGTATTCTCCGTTTTTTCACTGTACAAATTTATTTTCGACTGCTAGTAAGAAACAAAAAAATCTTGTATTCTGAATTGCAACTGCATGAATTAGCTAAAACGACTCTAAAAAACTTTTAATAAATTGACGCTCTTTGTTTCGGTATAACATCAGAGATTTTCTTTTAAGTGACCCTTTTAGCAGTTCGTTTTGGTGATCCATTCCAGTATCAATGAAGACAAGTTGTATTTGTTGCAGTGAAGCAAAACATTCATCTATAATGTTCCATAGTATAGTTCAGGCCTCTAGTAAAATTAGAAACATTTTGCTTTTGAACAAAATTATTTACTCTCCTATTTTTATTTTTTCCGAAGTTCTGAGCTGTCTTTGTGCTGTATTTTTATAAATGATTGAACGTCTCATGTGGTAACTGTAGATGTGTATCTCCTATAGAAATTTGCTGTACAAAACTCTGGGCTCCGTCGTTTAGCTTTTGAATTGGGTTTAAGGTTCTGATCGTGTTTGCCACTTTAATTCTAACTATTTTATTGTGATGTTTTCTGTTCCCTGGATCGAGGAAAACTTGATGTTGTCCTTTCAAAAATATGAGTTTTTAGTTCTGAAGTAGTTATTGAACTTGCTAGTTTTCGTATTTCATGGTCCCAAAGTCACTTTATAAATTTTCTAAGTTTTAAACGCACTTTCCTGGGCACTTTCCAAGTTTTGAATGATTTTAAGACCAACGGATACAGGCAACATTTTTATTAGATCATTGGTTGTGTTTCTTTATTGGGTTCATTTAATTTTGAAAATCAATTTCCTTTTGCAATCAAATCAACCTGAAATCCAACTGTGTGATTTTTGATTTCGTTAGACTGTATTGCAGGAGTTTTCGCCTCTATACTCTTCATTTTCTTTAAAAAATCTCTTCTTTTTAAAATAAATTATGAGGATTTTCGACATGGAATCTGTTTTCGTTTTACAGGCTAAGTTTACGAGTTCTAACTTTTTTTTAAAATGCAATTAAAAAGTCGGCTCAATTATATGTATGCAATTACCTCAGTATAAATTAAAACTGCACGTTTGAAACAGAATCCTATTGCTTTATTTAAGCAGAAGCGTGAACATTTCAATGAAAACGAAGTTAGATTAAAATATTCCCCTGCAAAACTGTTGAGGTTTCGGTTATTTGTAACTGAAGCATACATCTTTAATTTGAAGCATATCTTTTGCATTGAAGCATATTTTTTTTGCGTAGAAATTCGAGGCTAGTCAGCTTAGCGTGTTCGGTATGAGGGATAAATTTCAACAAAATCTACAGTTTTATAGCAAATAAACTTTTCGTTGGCTACCAAACCATTACTGTTTAATTGGTCACAACTTTTTAAACCATAAAATCTCCCTTCGATTCTAAGGGAGTTACGCAATTATACGTTTCAATTGTGTTTCTTCTAAAAAATTTTACTGTATTATTTTTGTCTTTTAAGCATCTCTTCTTCCTCTCATTTCTGTAAAATTATACTCTTTTTGATAGAACATATGCTTTTTATTTCAGCTCTTTTATATCTTCAAAAGCACAAAAATTTTTAAAAATTTCAGGTAACAATGCTTGTTGTTAAAGCGCAACATATATAAAGGTGGTTACAAGTGTTCACAAACACGTTTCTTGTTATATGCTTATCAAGCTCAATCTTGTTCATATAAAATGCATTTTTGCAAAATGAACGGCCATCTTTACTTGCAAGATTTTGCAAAATTTTGCAAGAAAATCCTGCCAGATAATCTTGTATCGTCGTCTTGAAAGATCTTGAAAGACAACCCATTGCATTGGACTATTGTGGGAGGGGACTTTAAAAAAAAGGAAGAATTTTTTGTTTGAATTCTCTGATTTACAGACATGGACCATTTACATTAGATGGGGTTTAAAGTTGAGAAAGAGTATGTTAGAAGAAAGTAAGTCAAAAGTAAATTAAGAAGAAACAAGAACTGTGAATAGCCATAGTCCAAGTGGGGGGGGGGGGGGGGGCTTAAAACTTTAGTTCCTTCGAATATTGTAGAGAATGATTTAAGATCTCGTTGAAAGAGTTCCCGTTCTTGCTCAGTTACGTTCAGTATCTGGCTGCAATAGAGTTGTAGAATTCCTCGTAATTGACGCGCCCATTTTTATCTTTGTCCAATTGGTCCATCAGTTCTTTTACATCTTGATCAGGAGCAGTATACCCATATTCCTTCAACACTTGCGCGATTTCATCTGGAGTGATAAAGCCACTGTTGTCTTTATCATACGCCTGGAAATCAAAAATGAGATGTTACCTGAAGAATATAGCAGAAAAAGCTTTTTTTGAAAAGCTGATCTTACAAGGTTAATTTTTCTGTTTTCATCATCCAAAATTCGCTGTGTCAGGAAAGCATTGTTTTATGTAAGCAGATCATCTGCACAATTTTTCTATAACGTAATCTATAATTTCTGTTTGCCTAATGAGACAGCAATACGAAGCAATCAAATCAAAAAAGATGTAACTTTGATCTATAAATGAACCAAGTCATTCATATATCAGTAAACCAAGTTTTTTGATATGGGAACTGCCTTCACCCTAAAATAGAATGACTTTTTTACACCTTTATAAATGCAATACAAATTAAAATTGCTGGTCCGATATCTGATTAGGGTAACACGAACTGCTTTTTCGGCAAAAACTGTAAACTGCTTTTTCGGCAAGTGCTTTTTCGGCAAAATATTTGTACCCATGCTAGCAAGAAAACTTATCTCCTGCAGAAGGAAGACAATTCTTACGTCTATGGTAGGAAATCGGAAAGATTTTTTGCTAGCGCCCTCCGCGCAGTTTTGCAACCCCATTTATATATGTTTAAAGGTAACGTTGAAGTTGAACAGTTTACGCATAAATTCGTAAAACAAAAAACTAATTACGTAAGTTTGAAACTGATTTCTGTGTAAAGTTAACGTTTTGCTTAGAATGTAAATTAAGGGCGCTCCTTTTTATTTTGGGAAACCAATCTGAGTTTTCGAATGATTTCCGAATACTCTCCGAGCTGAAATTCAGTCAACTTTGACTTCTAACTCTAAACGCACTTATCGTTAGTCAAATGCCTTATTCTGCGGATCTCTTGAATAGAATAAGCAGCAATCCGAAAACCTCACTCGAAAAAGTTGTGAAAGCTTGTTTTCAGAGAAAATAATAGTTCTCTGGATCTTTTTTTGATATTCAAAATTTTGCATATGGGATTTTAGACCAGGAATTATAGTTTCCCATTTTAATAAAACCTCAAAAAAACTCCCTGCATTTGAAATGTAAGCGGATCCTTCATTGAACTTAATGCACACGATGAGTCAGGGACGTTATTTTTAGCAAAAAAATTCAAATATTTGGAAACCTGCGTATTCAAAAGAACTACAGTAATTTATGACAAATTTGTATTGAACAAATAGCATTCCCAAAATCTTAAGTATAATCATAATTGCTAAATAGCTAAGGAAACTTTAGAGCAACAGTTCGTTCATTTAATGCGGAAGTTTCCCATCAATGTTTTCATCATAGAAAAATTTTTAATTAAAACTTACCTAGTCAATAATTTAGGATTTACCTCTGATGTTGCTTTCTATATGATTGAAACCAGGAGAAAACTTAGTATTTTCACTTTTTTAAAGAAAATACAGTTTTCATTGCAGTTCTTTTTTCAATTTACAAATAATGCAACTTTGATTTCCAAAACAATTTTGTATTTACAAATATTTGCGAACCGTTTTTTAACTTTACAAATCATTGTATAGCGTGTCCCATAAAATTGCAACGCTATCAAACGTTTCAAAGGTCAAAGTTCTAATTTAAAACATTTAAAATCTAGCAAAACACTCCATTTGCATGCCCCGAGCTTTTCGAACGTTCGCTTGCGTTGCAACTTTATGGGACTTACTATAACATGAATACAAATGAACGTATTTACAAATTCGTCTTTCAAACTTATTTCCTTACAATAATTTTTTGAGTGAATAGGGTGCTTTCAATCTAAAACTGTCCTGATAGTTTGTAGACACTTATTTTTTAAGTGCAAAAATTGACAGGTGGTGCTAGGAAAATTGGCCGACAGGGCGATTAGCCGACAAGGAAAAAATGAGAAATTTAAGCGACAGTTTAATCATAACTGGTAATAACAGTCCATAATTGTTCCATTAATCAGTAGTTCGGTTGTGATAGATTCATATCAAGTCACACGGGCCGCTGAGGCATGGCCATGGCCCGTGAGGCATGGCCAGATGTGGTAAAATACGGCCCGACCACCGATAGACCTTCGTTACACTAGTTGATGTACAAACTGCGGTATATTTGTCCGCTTATGACTGCTTTAAATTGGCCAATCACAGCTTTAGAATAAGTTTTATTTATTGCTCATTTTACCTAAATTGTCGGCTAAACTTCATTTTTTCCTTGTCGGCTAAACGCCCTGTCGGCCAATTTTCCTAGCACCTTGACAGGTATATGGGACTGCAGTGAGGGGAGTGTAGCAGAAAAGATACGTTAAACACTTACTTTAAAGAAAGCCAATATCTCATCGGAGAGACTCGTAGACATTGAATATCGTGATATTGTGCCAGGAAAGTCCCACTCTCACTTGTCTAAAATAATTGCTTCTTTATTTTTGCTGCTTTCAAGCTCAACACTTACTAGTTTTGTATCAGCGCAAAGATCTTATCTCGAGTTATGCTAGAAAAGATTAATAACTTTCAACTGATATATGTACGACTGGAGCGAAGATTGATGACTGAAGTCTGCAGAAAACTAAAAATATTATAATATATGGTCTACAACTTTTGAGGAGTAATTTGTATAAAGGGTGACGTAAAATGATGCCGACGCACAACTGTGCCGATTATAAGAGTGCTGAAAAGTTACTCAATTTTTTACTGATTAACCACACAAGTGACCACCATACACTGGTTGCTTTAAAAATCATTTCTGCTAGCATTTTATTTAGAATTTATTGCGGTAGGCAGTTTTTGCCAGTTTTAAAATCAGAGACAGTTTCGGCTCTCTTAAACGTCAGCATAGTTTTACGTCGGCGCAGTTGTACGCAATCTGTCTAAAAGGTGCACTTTTGGCTAAGCTAAAAACTAAAATTGTACTATAATATAGACTACACGTTTTGACGAGTCCCTTACTCAATGAGGAGTACCTTTGTACTTTCGGCCAAAGCAGGGGTGGGGGCTAGAATTGGCTATATTATAGCATCAAAAATAAAATATTAGACAAGAGTTTTCAAGAGTCTATAAGGCAAACAGGCGTAATTTTGTATTTTGGCTAATGTTTGGGGAGAGGGGTGGGGGGGCTAATGTTTGGGGAGAGGGGGGGGGGGCTAAAGTTTGCCACATTAAAAAAGTTATAAAAAAGATACATACTGTCTACAGCTAGCTGAATTTGGGGTAGAGGCAGTAGAGGTTTAATTTATGTTCACAAGTTCTACTGCTCTTGAGTATGTCTTAACAGGTATCCAACTAACTGACTGTCTTCTTTTCACATTACACGTAAGCAGTTTTGTTAATGATATGAGATGGCTCAAACAAATGAACAGTAAATACTCATAGAACGTGCGATGTAAATACGTGGTGTGTACTGCGGGACAGCTCTGGTTATCTTCGTAAAACTTCATAAGCATTCATCTGATCGACCATTTGTCTAGATAATTTGCGGCATCTTATTACCGCCGCTGCTTTCTTTCAAATTTAGTCGGTGTGATTATCTTTAAATCTATATTACAAAACAGGCGATAAGTCTATTGCTGCAGAGTGATGAGAAAACTTTTGATTATAAAAATGAACCATATTGCTCTTTTGACTACTTAATGCCCTTGAAACAACTTTGAATAAAGCAACCTTGAAACATTGTGATCATCGTCCCGTTTAACCACCACACCGAAAACACATATGTAAACATATCCGGTCGAATATTGGCATCAAAGAGTCGAATTATCGTCTAATATCACCTGTAAACAAACGTTTGGTGCATCAAAACTGTCAAACAAAAAATGACATTACAACAAGATGGCGATTTTTTAATGGTCATACAATGATCATGTATGATTTCATACACTATTTCCTAATTCGATCCTTGTATGACTTCGAAGAAATCATAAACGATTCTTGTATGAAATCAAAGAAAACATATATGAGTCTTATGAGAAACCTCTTTGAGAAGGCGTAATGTAGCACGAATATTGGCATCAGTTGTTATAAGTTGTATATGAATTCAACTATAGCGTGACCCATAAAGTTGAAATAAGCGAACGTTTCAAAAAGCCACAGGTTAGAGTTCAAAGGTCAAAGTTCAAATTTAAAACATGTAGAAAAATTGATGAAAAACTTAATAGAGAAAACGTTGGCATTCAAATGAGCACATTGATGCTCAATTGCACGTTTTTCGCATTTTTGGAACGTTCGCTTATTTCAATTTCATGGTACAGACTATATATGATTCTCATATGACTAAGAAATCAAGGATCTTTTCCGTTTGTCCCCCCCCCCCCCCAGCTTAGTGGGCGCATATCATTTGCACCTCCCAGACGCACGTGCCATATTTTTACATAATGGTTTTACTATGTAATGGCACGTGATCTGTAACTGGGGGGCGCATAACGTACTGGGCGGGGGGCATAAACGGAAAAGATCCGAAATCAAATATGACATGTGATCTCTGCGTGACTGCTAAGAAATCATTCATGATCCCTGAACAAATAATATGAAATCATAGAGGTTGCTTGTAAGAGCGGGTGTGAATGGGGACAAATGAAAAAAAAAATGTTTTGACAAATAAACTCCTGTCTAACCTTACCTAAATCCGAAATATCACGAAAAGAGCAAATTAAAAATCTTTGTTTTAATAAAATTCTTGATATATCAAAAGTTATTGTCTAACAAAACTAAAGAAAGTGGTGGATCTTTTCCGCTTAAGCCCCTCCCCCTGTACCCTAGGTTTCCGCGTATACTCCCAAGTTCAATGAGCATCCCTCGGAACATTTTTTAATAGCACTTTCGAACGATAACCCCCACCCAAATTAGGTTGTTTTGACAACAGGAGCCCATGCTATTACATGACTACGTAAATCATATGTCAGGTGTGCTGTGGGTGCAAAACATATGCCCCACTAACCTGTAGGGTGGGGCTCTGAAAGACAGGACAAAAGGTGTTTTGAAAGCCGTAAAACCGTTTTTAAAATTTGTAAGGTTGGTATGATTTTGTAAATGAGGTTAGGGGCAATGATTGGGAAGTAGGGAAGACGGTGTGCTGTGTGGTAATTAAAGATAGGTGGGGAATGCTATCCGGTAGCTATTGGGGGAAGGGGGAGATAGGGAAAGGGGGTTGAAGTTTTAGGTAGGCAGGTGGTAATATTATGGGATCAAAATTTCTCAAAATAACCTCCTCACCTTGATTTTTCAAAATGACTGCTCAAACTTCACAAGACGTTACATACAACAAACAATCGAAACGCGCTAGGTACTATAAACGTTACTGCCCAACATCGGAATTCAAACGGATCAGGCGCTGCCTGTGTAAATTCCAAACATAACCGTAGCAAGATTTTTCAGTGCCTGAACCGACTGCATGTTTTGAAAGCTGGCCGATTAAACAAAATTTCTGTGGATTTTTGGTATCGAAGTATCCACGAGGTCACTCTATTGTTGAGTATAGCTTTTAAATCATTGTTTTTGCGCGTTTGAAAAAGCAACTTAGGATGCGTTTAACCTAAGAGAGCCTGGTTATACTGTATTGGGGAAATCCAATTGACAGGAATGAATTCCCTGTGATGGTAATCTCATTAGGTTCCAAATCTCATCATTATGTAGAGGAGAAACTTCACGCTTTTTACGAAAAAAACAAATCAGGCAATTTTAGTCACATCAACAACAACACATCATACGAGGTTAATATATCGGCTCATATATATTGAGGTGAATTTTTCTCGCCTTCGCGCTGCCAACCTAAGTTGCAAAAAGATTACTTCAAAACGACTATAGAAAGGACTTCATCCATATGCTCATGCTCTGTTCTTAATATTTGAAAAATTCTTCTCCAGAAACGATCTGTTGAGCTGCAAAACGATTTCTTTCATTACAACAAGTAATCATCGGCAACTTATAGCTCTTGTAACTTTTTAATGTCTCTAATTGTCTTTAGAATTGTAATTTTGGGAATTCTTGAGTTAAGAGATTGCTGAAAAAGGTTTCCAAGAAGTTTCCATAATGACTGGTTTTGGACAGTTTTAACTGAATGCTAGCTCGGTATGTACATAATACACACCTTATACCGGACAGCCAACGAGAACGCCCCCAATAAAGTCCCATGATAAACTAAAAAATAAAAAAATCGGTTATTAAAACATTTAACAATTTTAATTAAGTCAAAATCAAATTTATTGTTGACAGTTTATAACTGATTATTGACAACACAATTAAAGTTTTTTTACCAATTTTTTTCACTAAATCATTCTCATGCTTAAAAACACACTTCTAAGAGCTGATAGAAACCAATTTAGCCCGAAATTTTATTCTAGTAAACAAATTGCGACAACGAAACATTGCCAAAAATGTTCATCACTAACAAAAAACAAAATTTTAGGAAACTTTTTTCTCAAAAAGATCAAATCTAGTTGTTTCGTCACATTAACAAGCTCCATAAAATAGGTATAACAAAGCAAAGCCCAAGTGGTCGAAAAAGTTGAAAAAAATCAAAATTTTTAACTTTTGAATTGAGAACCATTTTGAGCGAGAAAAAACTCCACAATGAAAGCAGAAACTCTGTCTTATTTAGAATCAAATATATCTATTATTGATGATGAAGACGTTCTGAAAGGCAAAGATAAGAAAAAAATTTAGTTTAAAGAAAACCTGACAAAAAAAAATTGAAGGTGAAAAGTACCTAATGCCTCTAACATGTAAATCTGAAAAAATACAATCTAAAAAACTCCACAATTTCTGCAATAACAGAAAATTAGCGGAATAGTCACATCAAAAGACTACCTACATGCAGTAGGTATTAACAATGTATAGCCTTAAATGCTTTAAAAATGCTTTAAAAGATTGAGATTTTTAACTTTTAAAATTCGAGAAGTTTCGTGAGAGTGAAGAAAGTTTAACCACGAAATACAACTTTCATTTTAGAGGATCCAATTGAGCACAACTTTTGACTATTTCTAAAATCAGACCCATCTACTGTTGATAATGAACGAATTCTCAAGAACAAAGATGGGAAAAAAATAAAAAGAAACCACCAATAGTCTTTAATTTTAAAAATTTTAATGGCGAATTATACCTAGTACTTTCAACATGTAAATCTGTATTAAAAATACAATTCTGCTCTTAAAACAAAATTGACCATTGAATGGGGTCTAAGCCACCACTAGTACAGTCAAAAACTCCCGAAAGCTAACTCATTTTGTTTCTGGCAACCAAACGTAGTTAAAAAAATTTTTGCAACAAAAAAGAGATTTTTTAAAAAATCAACTCTTTTCAAAAACAGACAAACTGACTATTTAGTCTAATCAACACACTTCAAACGATAGTATTCATTTCAAAAAGACCTTTTACTTAGAACGATTGTCACAGTTTGAGTCCCTCACTTGAAGAGTTTTTTTTTAAATATCGTGTGATTCATAATTCCCATGAAGAGAACGCATTTTTATGAAATCTTCGATTTGATTCGAGATAGAAATCTCTTCCGTAAATTCTCTGACCAATCAGAATTACAGTATTTTATCCACAATTTAATAGTTATGACTAATTAGTTTTGGCCGGTCCAATTTTTCCATCTTTTTCAATAAACATTTTCCCCTCAAAATGGTTTTTGCAATGGTCATTCAGTTATTTATAACAGATGATTGAGACTCTCTGTACGATCTACAGTGCTTAAGATCAAACTAACTCCATTGGATTTTTCTGAACTCTCAATGCATGTCACATTTCTTTTTCTCATATAAATATGAGTTTCTTTTTTCATATAAATGGGATATCAACAACATCCCACTTGCCACTGCTAAAACTATTTTTCCATAGCGACGGACTGTACTTAAACTGAAGTCATAATTTTCGACTAAAATTTTTTCTTTTTCTGAAGTTTTGACTACTGATAACCTTTGGAGCAGCTCTCTCATGAGAGTATAAGCAACAGCTACAAATTAACAAAAACGTGGAAAACAATGAACAAACTCACTATTAAAAAATAAGTTATATAAAACAGTTTGTTCCATCAGTTTCCATCCCATTGAGTTGTTAACTTGACTTTTTGCTGCTTGTCAGGTAACTTTAAAACTCTTTACTAGCTGCATATAATATTTCTGATAGCATTTTGATACATTTCTTTAATCGAATATTTGATTATATTTTTATAGTATTAATTTTTCTTGAAAGATTGATTGAAAACTTAGCGTCTCTTTTACAGTTAGAGCTTTTTGACTCCACCATTAAGGTCTCTTGTTTTTTTAAATGTGATGGTTTCAAAGAAACATCAAGAAACTTAGAAGTTTTCGTGATTAAAGTTTCAAAGAACGAAAGAAGAACTTACCTCACGAATTTTGTTGCTATGTCGATAAGTAATGGTCACAAAATTAAACTCGATTCTAATTTTTTTTGGCGCTACCATTATCATGTTGATTTATCAATCAGATGTCAAAAGTGAATTCTCCCACCGACAGAAACCTGAATCTAACATCCACCAACCTCCGACTAATGAACTCGATTGTATCTAGGCCACATATGATTCTCATGAAATGTTGATGAAGATAGAAAATCCCATCCGGGATTCGGAATTAAGATCTATTCACATCTCAATCAAGTAAAATATTTTTTAGCTAATCTGAATTTTCTCTGTACGTTTTAGAATAGATAGCTACTATAAATACGAGCTAAATTTTGCGTATTTTCGGTTCCAATTTTAATTTAAAATTCAAATTATTGAGTTCTTTTGACCCGTGTTATCGAACACGACACAGTTATATTCTGATATTGATTTGATTCTTCCCTGACTGTTAAGTTACGTCCGGAAATATTTATCTACGGCTGACAAAACTCTGCTTCAATGTGTCATTATCTAAAAAAAGAAAAGTCACGCATTTTCTGTATTTCGGTTTTCCTTCTGACGCGTGTAAGGCTGAGTATTTACAGTTGATTGTATAGCACAATCACTCAGAGGTTTTAGAGTTGTAACTAATTAAACAAGTTAGATGGCACACAAAAATCAACTGAACTTCCAGAGGATTCGTTGCTCTGGAGAAACTGTCAGGAAAATGTCACAGCTATCAAACTGTTCAAAACATGCGCTGGAAACTTACCAAGAAAAGCGAGGAAAATGTTAGCTCAACTTTAGGACATGAATATCGCATTTGTTGAAATGTTTTCAGCGGGAAATCTACCGGAATTGAGAGGAAAGTTCAAATAAGTTGTATTTTGGGAAAAATTTGACAACCGAATAAAATTTGGCATATCATTTACTGTATTATTTTTCTAATTTTTTGGGCATCATTTTTGTCAACAATACATGGAAGTCGACCTATTTAATTTTTCACTTTTGTTTTAATCCCAATTGTTAGCATAATGCTTTTTAAAACCAACTTCTCAAATTGATAGAGCAATTCAACTGCCTCTCTTGGAAAGGATTTCTTAGAAGAAGCTGCTTTTATTGTTAATAATTGCTGTTTCATATTCTTCTGTGCAATTGTTTTTTGTCAAATTTACGTCCATGAGTTTACTCTTGCGAAGACTCTTTTCAGCTAAAACTTATTTTTAATTTGAAAAATACAATAATTTTTCTGGTGCTGTTTTTAAATCAAAGCAAATAAAAAGAAACAAATGCCTATAGATAGTGTTTGTTATTGATCAGGAACAACACAGCGAAGTTGCACTAAAGCGAAAGCAGTTCCTGGTTTAGCGTGCAATGATTTTTTTTCATTTGTACTATTGCAAAATAAAATCCAAAACTTGTAAAATTTTAGTCTTATCTAATGCATTCCCACTATGGTATTTCCTTAGTGAAAGTCATCATAATGAATAACTAGTTCAGATCATGCCAAATGGCAAGAAGTGTAAACCATCAGCAAAAAACACAAAAACTAATTTCATAGTAGAATCAGTTTTTCTATCTCTGCAAAGATACAATCAACTAGCTGCCAATTGAGACCTAGCAGCAGAAGAATAACCTCGTGTGACAATAGTTTAAGCAAATTTCATCAGTAAATTCTCCACAAAAATTCTCTGGTGCACCGGGCAACAAAGTATTCAATCGTTGAGATTTTGTCAAACTTTCTTTCTTCGTTGAATGTTATTGAAATTTTCATTTTCTTTGCGGCCTGGAGATTGAATTTTCGCATTGTTTTTTTTTGGTGTCAAAAACTTTCATATTGATTTCGGATCGTGATGTTCTAAACAATATCTCATCGTTAACGCTAATTTATACCTTAAAATATTAATTTGAAAGTTTATATATTTCCTAACTCATAAATAAAGTTAACGGCTCTCTCTCTAAACCCAGTTTGATAAAAAAAAATTAACTCTCAAAAAACCGTTTAGAGCAATTAAACCAGTCCAAAATTTGGTTGGCCGACTAAAAATGAATGTGCTATTTAATTTTTGATTTGTTATCAGTAAATCCGCTAGTCTATGATGCAATATTATGATACTTTCATATGTATTCCATCCTCATTGGTTGTCAATTAAAAATTGAATATTGTTTGTTACAATCTTTTCAATTAATGAATATTTAAATAGTATGTGGAGTTTTTTTTTACTAGAGAATGATTGTATTATATACTATAATTTTTTGTTAATTTTGGTAACTCTATTTCAAATTGAATATAGTATGTACCATTTTTTAAGTATGTCGATGTGAGCGCGATATTGATATTCTTAAAAGAATGCCAAATGGGAGCTCAGTCTGCTTTCTCGCCGTGAGCAGGTGACATTTTTATCAAGCTATATCTAGTTTTTCTCATGGAAAATATTTTTGGATATTTCTTTCGATCATCTAAATCTCATACCTCCATTCTTAATTCCTCGATGCATCTATTGCGGACAACATTGTTTGCTGGAAATAACGTATTCGTTAATTACATATTTTATCAAGTATTTGTTTTTTTTTGCCTGGCTCATTTGTGACCCCCATCACTCGTACTTATTGTTCCGACCCCTCTTGAGGGGGGAGGAACTATATACTCAAATGGGTTTTTTTGTTCAGTCAATTTTGGCCGATCGATATATTCATCGTAGAGAGTTGAGACTGTTATCATTGGAAAGCTTGTCCAGCGTAGAATATGGAATTAAAAAGAATTAAAAGGAGTGAATTCCGTTGATTTTAATCACATTTTTCAGAATTTTTGACTAAATATTCGCCAATTTTGCTCAAATTTTGTTATTTTTTTCAAAGTTGTTGATTTTTTTAAAACAAAAAAAAAATTGCAACCTGTTTTTTTTTAATTTTTGTTGTCAATAATTATGGCTAAGCATTTCAAATTTCAGACTTTTTCATAAAAAACAGCACGAAATAAGTTTCTTTAGTCCACTTTGATTAAATTTGAAGGATGTACACACACAAACAATACCAACACAATCTTTGTAGACCCATAGGGGGGCTATTTCTACTTCAAACTCCGTTGAGAGTGCTCAGTAATTAAAACTTTGCTGTTATTAACTAACTTTACTCTTTGATTATCAGAAACGCAGCATTTATTTTCGACATTTTATCTAACAAAGCATCTAAATATATGAGATTCGAAAAACTAAGGGTTTAAGTGGACAAACAGCAGTAGCAGGGCCAGTTTTAGACCGATCTTGGACTGTTACTATCCAAAAAAAAATCGGATTGTAATCAGTAGGTCTTTTTTATTAAAAAAATTTAATTTTATATTAATACATCTTATATTAATTAAACAACAAATCATTTCAAATCAGAGCTCACTAGTAATAGGTCCAATCGGTTTCCTAATTAGCTCCAAATTAAATTATCTAGTTCATTACTTGAAAAATTAGGGTCGTTTTGACTTTTGAAAACATTTGACTTTTATATAAAAATTGCTTATTGAACTTTGCCTCCATTTGTTTCTTAATTTGGTCAACTTGTAGTTTAGTGTCATCAAGAAAGGAACGCTTCTTCTTTCTAAATTTAACCTTTGCTGCGGTTTTACGCCTTAAGTTATGGTCTTTTCATACTACTATATTTCACATTTTTTCTACTTTTAGGTATTTTCCTGTTTTTCATGTTTTCTAGTTTTGTCACATTATAACGTTATTGACAGTTCATATATCACAATATTGGCGTTAAAAATAAAAAAATGCTAATATTAAACTCCCTAAAGACAAGATTATGGTCTTAACGGCTTCGACACTACTTTCTCGAAGAATTTAAATGAATTTTTTAATTTTGTTTAAGCTGCGTTTTTACATCGTCTTTTTAGTCGAATGAAATTTCCTGTACAATGACCCAGTTTTGTTGGTTTTTCATGGGAGAATAGATGAGCCGATTTTCTGATATTAGTAAATAGCTGATGACTTTCATGACTTTCAAAACAATTGTTTTCCAAAAACACTTTAGCTTCGCAATTCTTTTCCTTTTATGGTCTGTTTGTTACCTGATCCCGTTAATTACAGGTTTCATAATATTGTTGTCAAAAGAAGGTATCAAAAGGGATTGTGCCACAATATTTAACGTTTTTCAAGAATTCGTTATGGCTTTGCTGGCTTCGACAATGGTATTTCACAAAAAAATTAAAATAATTTTTGATTTTTCATATTTGACGTTCGTTTTGTTTACCTGAGACATGTTCTGGATAATTAAAGGTCACAAGGGCTTCCCTTGAATGAATAAATGAACCTATTTAATTATTTCATATTTGTTTTTATAGGCTTTCATGTCTTTGAAAATAATTTTTTTCGAAAAAAAACAAGTATTACGTATTTTTTTTCTTTTTTGTCTACTTGTTACCTAGTTTTATTAATGAGAGGTCACATAATACATTATCGCTCTCCAACGAAGGTGCATTCGATCATATTTAGAGGGCCAGAGTTTTGCTTTTCTGCTTGATTTCTTGTTTGTTTTCTATTTGTTGCTCTTTTTGTAACCACATGAAAAATTGAAAACTGACAGTTCTCAATTCCCTTGTATAGAAACATTGTAACTTGTAAACCTATGGCAAATTTTAGTTGATTTTTGATGTCTTTCATTACTTTGAAATTAATTGTTTTTTGTGAAAAAAAAATAAGCGAATTTTTCAACTTTACTGTTTCTGTACTTTTTTGTCTAATTGTTACCAAGCCTTATTATGAACTGGTCCTATATCCTTTCTGGTGAATTAAGAGCTTAGTTTCAGTTCAGTTTCAGTTTTATCTGAGGCTATTTTGACTTTGTTATTAAGTTTTGTTTTTTAGAACGGACATAAAGTTTCTGATGTTTGTTGTTGTTGTTTGTTTTTAATGTTTGCATACCTCATCAATCTAATACATCATTTGTTACCCCACTGGCTATTTTTTTGTTCATATACCTATTTTTTTCGAAAAAATACTTGAATATTTTTCTATCTGATCCTCATTTGGTAGACAATTACGCTAAAATTATGGATGAGCGGGGTCGGAACCATATGTGCGATCGCACATTACCGAGCCTCCTTGTTTATTATATAGTAAAGTGGTAAAGGAAAACAAATAAACTGCATGCGGGCAGCAATTTTTGGCAGTAGCCACATGTCTGGCAGAAAAACTTTTGTTGTGCACGTTTTTGTGAGGATGATTATCTTAAAAGACTTTTAATTATCTTTCGGTTATTTCTACTGTCATTAACTGATATTGAGCCATATCTTTCATTTTATGAAGAAATTCTGGGCTATTTAGCTTTGAGTTATTTTGGAGACAATTTTTGACAAATTCCACTGCAGCTCCAAATTTTTGTAAGAATTCAACTTAGGTTTGGTCGCCTAGAGCGTTTCTGTTCTATTGAGCAAAAAAAATAACTAATTTTTTCCTAAATACTTTAAAAAGGTCCTTCGATTTTTTTTACGCAATTACACGGTTCAATTGTGCTTCTTTTTAGTGATCTGCCAAATTGTACTATTATTTTTTGTCTTGTATGCTTTTTTCATATCATTTCTTTACAATTATAGTCGCTTTTTGGAAAAACACTCTAGCTATTTCGTTTTATTTGTTTTATATAGTCATATGCTCTGAAATTTCAAAACAGCTTCATCGGTCGTTAAAGTTCAACATATATAAAAGATCTCACGAATACCCTTGATGTTGTAAACAATTCATGCCCAATGTTGTTTAGATAATTTGCATATTTACAAGACGAATGGCAACATCTTGCAAAATTTCTTGCGACAATCTTGCAAGAAATTTTATCGTCTTCAAAGATCTTACTATATAAGAAATTGAACTCAAATGCTGGAGTGCGGTTAACAAAAAGGAACAAACCCTTTTGTTTGAAAACACTAAATTACAGACATGGAGCATTTACATTTGATTAAGTTCAATATTGAGGAATAGTAGGTGAATTAGAAGAAATTAAGTCATCATAATTAAGTTAGAAAAAACAGGAACTGTGAATGTCCAAAGTCAAAGTTGGGGTTCAAGAAAGTTTCAGTTCGTTCATTAAATGATAGGCTCTGTTTATGATCGCGTTGAAAGAGTTCTGATTTTTGTTCAGTTGTTACTGAAACTGAAAACTATCTGACCACAAGAGCTTTGTAGAACTCCTCGTAACTGATGCGACCATTTTGATCTTTGTCCATTTCCTTCATCATTTCTTCTACATCTTCCTCGGGACAGGGATTACCAGTGTCCTTCAACACTTTCTTTATTTCATCCGGAGTGATGAATCCACTGTTGTCCGCGTCATACGCCTGGAAAACAAACTTGAGATATTTCAGATTACCAGAGCACGAAAAAAATATATAACAGAATACGCTTTCTATACAAACTGCTCTTCATACAGCTGATTTGTCTGTTTTAATTATCCAAAACTAACTGCCAGCAGAGCAGTGTTTTAGGTTGATAGATCATTTGCATTTGTCCAATTTCTCTAGACTTAATCTATATATTTTTGAAAACATATATGTTTGCAAAAATTGTATTTACCCGATGAATTTGTGACGGTTACTTATGCTACGGTTACAATTTTAAATATCTGTTGTCTTACACATTGCCTAATGCATGAACAAGTTGTCCGTACATGAGGCACTGGGTAAAACAACAGATATTTACAATCGCAACCGAATCATAATTTACCCCTAACTGTTAGTGAGACTGCAATGCGAAACAGTTAAAATGATGTGACTTTGATCAGTAAATGACCACATGTATCATCTGTCATATATCGCAGATAACTATGTTTCCTAATCTTCATAAATGTCATTCAAATTGAAATGACAGGTCCGACTTATAATCAGGGTACACGAACTGCTATTTTGGCAAAAACCCGCAGTAATAATATCTTTATACATGCTTTGGTAAGGAATCGGAAAGAAGACTTTTGTGTTTACGCCCCCCGTGCAGTTTTTCACCCCCTCTACATATATTTAGAGATGTCGTTAAAGTTATGAAAGTTTACATATAAATTTGCAGATTTCATCGAAAGCTCATCGAAAGCATCTGTATTGCATTATTTTTGGAACTTTTAGCTACATTAAGAGCGCTGTTATAGATTTTGGGAAATGAAACTGAAAACGCAATTTGCAATTTGTGTTCCGACCCCACTTGTGGGGGGAGGAACTACCCGGAGGTTGGTGGCAGAGTAAAGTCTAAAGACTCAATCAGTCTAAAGACATTGTTTTTTAGGATGGCCAGTACTCTGTTCATGTCACTATTTACACTGGCCAGTCTGATTTTTAAGTGAAATTTACTTCATGAAAAACAATATGTTCAGCCTAACTCCCGCCAACAAGGTTTGCTTTATCTGCGATTCTAACTTCCGCATGGGTACTTGTGACATTTAATTTGCGTAGCAAGTCGTAACCACTGCGGTAAATGGGCTTTGTGATAATTGCCTACAAACCAGCTAAAATATAAATAGTATTTGTATACTAATATAGTAATTGCTTGTTATAAGCTACAAAACGTATGACTTTCTTCTGCTCAGACTTAATTTTGTGGTATGAGTAAATTTCAGACTATACAGGATAAATTTAGCCTGGGCGAACTCTATGACCTCAATATAATCATAATGAAGAAATACTGCACATAAAGAAACTTAAAATATTCTGGAGATATCATGTTTCAGAACTGAATTAAATGTTTGCTCTTAAAATGTGCTGGTTCAGCGCTGAAATGCTCTGCGACTCAAGTCCGGGTATATACACAAATTAATTTTTTTTGTTCAGACGATTTTGGCCGATCGATACATTCATCGTAGAGAAATGTGAGTTGTATCATTAAAAAGCTCGTCCAGCGTAGAATTCGAAATGAAAAAAAAAATTTTTCTGAATTTCACATTTTTAAATGCAGGTTCGAGGTTTAAAATTTTGCGTGAACACGTGATAATTACATGACTTTGTTCACTTTATCGTAATTTTTGTTAAAATTAAGGCTTTTCTATAAAACTATTTTTTTCAAAATTGGCCTAAAAACTGAAATAAAAATGTGTTACCAAGAGATCGTTAAAAACGGTAGTTCTGGTCTCGTGAGAAAGTTTACTATAAAAAGAAAACTCGAATTCAATTCGAGAGCTGTTTTTTCAGAAAACTTTTTTTATTTATTATTAATTTTTAGTCACTTACAGACTATTTATCTTCATATCAAGATTCCGCTAATTATCAACCTTGTATTCAGTCTAGTGGTACCCAATGAAATTAAAATACTTTTGCAAGGAATCGCTCATGTTGTTTTTGTCTTCAATTCATGAGTTTTCAAAAATTTTATTGAAATTTTGGTTTTCTTTTTGAGGTTTTACAAAACTTTTTCGAGTCCTATGGCATATACTTGCTCTTTAAAAGTGCAATCGGCTGTCCAATGTGCATTAGGTAAACCTATATAAAGCTTTGAGCGGACAGCTAATGGGGCTGTCAAGAAATTAAAAAATACTTTTTCGAAAATTTTTTGAACTTTAACCGATATTAAATTTATTTTGATGATCATTATGTCAATTTCAGTAAAGACAAGACCACATTTCTTTTTAAGAGAAAAACTTATGGCTTATTGGCTTCGACATTTTCATCTCGCGCTTTTCTACTGAATTTGGTTTTTGAATGTAGTTGTCGTTGTTTACATAATCTTAAGACTTATTGTGATGTCTTAATAACAACTTTAGGATAACAAACATCCTGATCTCCTTATCGCAGCACAATTTTTCCTATTTTTTTTACTTTCGTTTAGAGCTATTGAATTTAGTGGCTTTTAAGACTTTTGAAATATTTTTTTTGGACATTAACCAATATTAAACTTTCTTTCATGAACTCTAAATTTGTCTCATTAATGACAGGACCCTGCTCCTTTTTTCTTTATCCAAAATTTATCTGGTAAGCTGTTTTTTCCTCTAACTTTTGATTTTATGACCTTGATGCCTGGGTTTTCAATTTTTTTATAAAAAAGTTTTTGAATTTATTTTTTAAAAATTTGGTTCCTTTTTGAAATCTGATATCATTATTCTAATATTGGTAGTTCTGATTGGCTTCGAGAAGAGGACCAATGGCTCATAGATAAGTTGACAGGAAAAAACTTATAGTTTAAATTGCTTCGGCACTTTCCTCCCGCACTTTTCTACTGAATTTTTGGTTTTTGCATGTATTTGTTGTTGATTTCATAATCATAAGACTTATTGTGATGCCCTGTTGATGACTTATGATCAACAAACAACCTTTCCTTCTCATTGTGGAATAATTTAGCCCATTTTCTGTCTTCCGCTGTAAGATATTGATTGAATTTAACGGCGTTGATATGGGGGGTTTTTTCAAAAATTTCGTGGTTTAGTTGTTTTGGTTCATACTTGTTGATTTTCGGCAGTCATATTGTTAAGAAAAGAAAAACTTCATTGCTGTTAAACAATTATATGAGATTAGAAAAATTCTTACTAAAAATTCTTTTATACTTGCTGTTTTTGACTTTTTTAAATTCTTAATGTTGTCGCTAAATTTTGACAGGTCTCATAAGCTTCTAATTGAGAATTGAATGAATGATGTTGCTCAATTCACTCAGTTTATAGCGATTAGTATTAAAGTTTGCGATATCGTTGGCACTCAAATACTTTTTATTTTTTAAGTTTTTGTTCTTTTCAGTTTTTCGTCTACTTGTAATTTATTCTCATCATTGAGAGGTTCCATCCAATCCCTCGTAATTCAAAAACTATTTTTTCATTGATATCATATCGTAACTGATGTTTTGTTTGTTGGACAGTATGCGTTTTCGTAAAGGTTTTGTGACTGATCAATATTTGTGTTTCTTTTTCTGTTCTTTTAGCACATTCACTGAAAAGCTTTTTTGTCTTAGCCTATATTGTTGTTTGTTTTTGTTTCCCGTAGTCTTTCAGATGTTTTGTTATGATTTTTCAAACTCAAACTTCTATTTTTAATTATCTCATCATCAGGTTGACAATTGAGTCAAAAATGTAGATGAGCACGGGTCGGAACTTGATGTGCAAACGCACATTAACGAGCAGCCTTGTTGTTTTAGTTCTCCACTATTGGCATTTTTTCAGCTTACGAAGAATTCAAATTCGATTTATAAGTTCACACAAATTTTTTGTATTTTTTTGCTTTTACAAAAATTTTCTGGCCAGTTTTTCTGTTAACAAACTTGCAAAATTTAATAAAAGGTAATTGTATTTACAAATTCACCTTACGCCTTGACAACAAATTTTTCAGTGATTAGGCTGCTTTAAAATTTCACGTGGTACCATCATTGCAGCCAACATTGGTCAGGCTATGCTCAACCTGAAGCTATGGTTAAGTAAGAGCTCATCCTCACACAGACAGCTTCACGGAGGCAGAGGATTGAACTCACAGTCATCGATTGTCGTGTGAACCATACACCTTATCTCGCGGCTTTCATGACACCTTTCAATCTATCAAGACAATCATCGTGCAAGGAAATGAATAAAGATATGCTTGTAACTTGCGGAAACTTCCATATTAGAAGAAAAAAAATAACAGGTATGTGGTGCTGCAGGGGAAGGGGGAGGTAGCAGAAAGGATACCTTAAACACCCGTACCTTACCTCCAGAGCAGATCAGAACTGGAACAGAGTAATTTCAGGGAAACTCTCAGAGCTGGATCAGAGTCTGATCAGGTCATTTTTTACGCTTGACAGAGTAGCTCCAGAGTAGAAGTATGTGGTTACCCTTTACAGAAGAGCTCCCATGGTAGCCCTATTCTGGGTTATCCTTGACAGAGCTGGACCCAGAGCAGGCCTACTCTGGAACAACTCTTGACAGAGAAGGCCTACTCTGGGACAACTCTTGGCAGAACTGGCTCAGAGTAGGCCTACTCTGGGACAACTCTTGTCAGAGCTGGCTCAGAGTAGGCCTACTCTGGAATAACTCTTGACAGAGCTGGCTCAGAGCAGGCCTACTCTGGGACAACTCTTGACAGAGCTGGCTCAGAGCAGGCCTACTCTGTGACAACTCTTGACAGAGCTGGTTCAGAGATGTTGGCTCTGCTAAGAGGCAACAAAAAAGCAACAATCTGATCAGAGGCTCATCTAGAGTCTGATGGATTTGATCAGAACCGAAGGGGTCGAGCTGAAAGAAAATGCTGGTCCACTTAAGAGGAAAATTTGGTTATCATATTTGGGTAACACTATTATAATGGAAAGCTGTCTAAGTTCATCCATTGAGTCAGAAACATGCACTACCGGTATACTAATTTTTTTTCACAGCGGTTGGGTTTTTTTCATTCGCTATACTTTTAGAATGATCTTTTCTTTAGATAAATTTATTTCTTCAAACATAATTTTTATGAAATGAATATATTATAGCAATATATTTAGTTTTATTATGTGATCAATTCTGTCAAGACTGACACCAGAGTAGACCTACTCTGTGATCAGCTCTGTCAAGACAGACGCTAGAGTAGACGTACTCTGGGTTCTATTCTGATAAGGCAAATTCCAGAATAGACCTACTCTGTGTTCTTCTCTGTTAAGACAAGACCCAGAGTTGAGAGGTCTCGTACTCTGGGGGATCTCTGTTTCAGCTCTGAGAGCGCACCTAACGCTGGAATTACCCTGCTGCAGCTCTGATCTACTCTGGAGGTTCGGTACGGGCACTTACTTTAAAGAAAGCCAATATCTCACCGCCGGGCATTGCAGCCATTGTAGATCGTGATATCGTGGCAGGAAAGTCCCACTTGTCTAAAATTGTTGCTTTTTAGTTTTGCTGCTTTCAAGCTCACCAGTTTACCAACAAAATGATCTTATCTCGAGCTGCGGTAGAATTTATAAAGAATGATAACTTTCAACTGATTTATATATGCGTAGAGCGGTGATGGCCAGCAGTGATATCAGATACCTGTGAGTTACCTGTGGTTCAGTTTTAATAAAGTATGGTATAATTTTAATAATTGGCTAAAGAGGTGTACATTAGTAGCTCAGTTGGGGGGGGGGGGGGACAATAATCATAAATTATAGTAAAATTAGGAAAAGAAAAAAAAATATAATAATATATAGACTACAAGTATCGACGAGATTTTTGTTTACAGAGGTGTACTTTTGTACTTTTGGCTAAATTTAAATAAAAAAGTAAAATCATATTAAAATATAGATTACAAGCTTTGAACGGTCTTCTGGCTGAAGAAATGTACTATTGGTTAAAGTTGGGGGGTCGGAAAGGGTGTGTACTTTACTTAAGTTTAGCGGCAGATCGGGGGGGGGGGGGTGTGGGGGGGGGGGGTTGTTTTGCGCTGCAGAGCTGTACATTATGTTCAGAAGTGACACGCGCTTGAGCGTGTCTTAACAAGTACCAACTGTCTCCTTTTTTCATTTCACACAAAAAGTCTGATTAATGAGATGGCTCAACATAAACACATAAATAAATGAACAGTAATTGATAAGAGAAAGTGCGATGCAAATACGTGGTGTGTACGGCGAAACTGATGACTATCTTCATAAAACTACACGAACTAAGCCAATCAACCATTTTTGGAGATAAATAGCAGCGTTCTAATACTGCCGCAGCTTTTTCAACTTTTAGTGGGCGTTATTATCATAAAATGTACATTACATAACTAAGCAGCAAAAGAACTTTTGTTTATAAAAAGTAAACCAAATTGGACTTTTGTCTACTTTATAACCTTGAAACAACTTTGAGTTAAACAACCTTGAAACATTGTAATCATCACCACTCTTAACCACTCTACACCAAAAAAATGATAAATAATCATAAGTGTTGGACAATATCAACTCCAAACAAAGTTGCGAGGGTTAGAAAAATTTTCAAAAAAAGTTAAAATAACAATCCAGGTCACCATTAACCAGTAGCCATACAATAAGTCATACATAATAGTGACTCTTTTATGAAGTCAAAGACAGCTTAAATGAACGTTGTGAGAATTCAAAGGAGAAAAACTTAGGGAATGCTGCGTCGTACTTCTGAAATAATGGCTATTGTTATATGATATAGCAGAATAATGCTATATGATTTGTGTGAAATCAAGTATGATCCTAATATGACTACTAAGAAATCATATATGTCACTTGTATGAGTATTAAGAACACACACACAGGCTGCTGGGGTGAAACAGGTGCCGAAAGGGGCACATAAAAAGAGTTGCTCAATATCAACTTTTAACTCAGCTTACCTGTTTCAGAAAAATCAAGAACAAAACTCACGAAGAAAAACAAAAATTATTTGCCTAATAGAACTATAGAAAGTGTTGGATCTTTTCTGTTGATGCCCCCAGCACGCTACGCATCCATCAGCTACAAAGCAAGTGTCATAACAAAGTATGCTGTTATTATGTACCCACTAATATGTCGGGGCGCAAATGATACAAATTGTTTTTTAAGACAGCAGATAATTATTTAGGCGAGACCGAGGTTGTAGATGAAGTGATGGGCAACAAGCGTGAACGAGGAATGTTGTGGTTTAATTAGGAGAAGGTGGGTAATGTTATGTTTTAGGTATGAGGGTGGGAGTGGGGGATTTTAGTAGTTAGCGTTAGTTGAAAATGTAGGTGGTTGTATGCAGTAGATTGGGTAGGCAACATGTTGTGTTATGGTACAAAAAGTCTTAAAATAATCTTTTCACTTTGCATATTGCAAGAGGTTACATATTACTGAACATCCAAAACGCAATAAGTACTCTTAACGTTTCAGCTCAACATCGGGAATTCAAAGGCTCAAGCGCTGCTTGAGTAAATTTCAGACATAATCTTAACAATTATACGTACAAGAATCATTTGTGGTATCAAACAGATTAAAACTTATGTTGCACTAAAATCCTTGTAAGAAATCCAGGCAATCAGACTTGATCCATGTCTGATTAAGAAGAAAACAAATAGAAGAAGGAAACAAAATTTCTTTGTTTTTTGTTGTGTCCATGAATTAAGAGTTAATGTAATGAATACATCAATTGCTAGATTGAGTGGTAATGCACTGAACTATCATTGAACATTTGACATAGAAAACGAAATTTCTATCGGCTTACCGTCAATTCCAGTCACTAATTTTGATATACTTTCTCCAAGTCATCATTTAACGAACAAAATAACTCTATCTAACTCAATAGTCGAAACTATAAACTATTTCTAAGTTAAAAAAAGAACAAAAACAAATAATTATCATTGGGAAGCTGGTAAACTTTCGTTAAAGACAAATTAAATTCTTATATATCACATGTATCATATCATTGTCAGAACTTAATATTTTATTATTCGATTTTTACGTTTGAAGTTAATTAAAATTGCAGAATTTATATTCAGTTAGTGTTATTAAAGACATAAAAAATGCTAACAAAACACCCTAAAAATTGTCAATCTGAATAGCAAGTTGCAAATTAAGAAACTACGAAAACTAGTCAAAATTTTCAACCCCCCTTCATAATAACAGAAACTCTCGCTCAGAGATCACGAAAACTTCCCATTTTTTTACATAGGTTTTCAAATGTTTGTCAAAATATGTTTTTACAGAAATTTCTCTGCCATAATGGAGCAGAACAATCACAACTTATTCATGGTTTTGCTTCTGTGCCAGACAATCAAGGGCGACATTGGCTCTGATCAGAAGAACTTCCCAGTGAAATGAAACCTGATACTCCTTGATAAGACTTGCATGGTCTCCACATTTCTTGCAAAATGAGACATCTTGCCAAGAACAGGAAATACCAACATTTCATGGTAAGTCCAGATAAGACGTTGTAAGATCTTATCAAGACAAACCAAGAAATTTTCTTGACAGCTCTTGACAAATCTTGATATCATTTGTTATTGTTTTTGACCACTGCTCGATGTATCTTATCATCAAAAACAGAGTCTTATCAAAAAACAAATTCAGGCTAAAGCGGATCGGTGGCAATTTTCAGGCTAACAAACCTAAACGTTTTGAATATTTTATAGATATAACCCAAAAACAGATGATAAGATACGTATTTGTTTGTTTCGGCTTCATATTGCTTTGATTCAAGTCAGTCTCATATTTTTTCTCTAGTAAAAAGAAATTGAGAAAAACCTTGAAATAGCCAACTGCTATAATCTACAAAAAGAGGTCTCCGCCAAATACCTGGTCTTGAGAATTATTCGCGGGGTATGAAATTCTGTTCGATCGCGCACTGGATGCACGCACTTCAGTGCTCACACTTGGATGTCGTGCTCAATTTGGTCGTGCAATGAGGTGCCATTAGTTTTTGTGCGTGGCACTGGAATCCTAAACTGAAAGTTGTGAATATTGATGCATCATTGATAATTATTAAAATGTAAAATGTACAAAGATAGACAATGCTCCTTTCGTTGTCCAGTGGTCTTTCTGGGCCAAAGATTTTGCCGAAAAACAACGAGGAAAGAGGAAAAGAAGATTTTTACACCATTAGTGCCCCACTTAAAAAGGGCGGATAAAGTGTAATTTAACTGTGTAAATTTAAGATTTAGAAGTGGAATAAAGATAAATTAACTTATTTTCACGCTCTATGAAATACAACATTAAAACTATTTCTTACATTCTTTTGATTACACCATTACACCTTTTTTACACTTTTTTGATTCCACCATTTCTAACTTTTTTCTACACTCCATAGACTACACAATTAACGTTTCTTTTTCCACTGTTTTACACTATTTTTCTATCGTTTAGACCCGTAAATTACACTTTGTGCACCCTTATTAAGCGGGTCACTATCGGTGTAAAAATTCTATTTTTACACTCTTTACACTACTTTCCCCATTTTTTGTTGAAGAATACAGGCGCAATCTTTGTTTTTTTTTGTTTTTTCGAGCGTTGATTGAAAAAAGCTAATAAAAAAGTCGAAAAAAGTCTTAAGTTGAATTTTTAATCAACGAATTTTTTTTTCAAACAACGCATAGCGACACTAAATTGTTTTTGCAATAGGGTCAGGTGTTTTTGGAAAATCTTTATTATTGCAGCACAACAAGCACTTTTTATATTAATTTTTACAATTTCTCTGGAAATATTACATAATTTTTTGCTTGCACGCACTGCTTAACCCAGGAAGGCTTCGCACCCAGTGAAAGGATGTAATAAAAATGGACTAAACAGTGTAGTTAGTAGTAATATAGTGAGCTACACTCCCCGGGGGTGAGGTCCCCCATGTATTAAGATAGGGTATAGCGTGTTTTTCGGGATTTGGGTCCTCCGTAACGTATTAAGATAGGGAATGAATTAGCATGTATTAAGATTAGGTATAGCGGCGTTAATGTATTAAGATAGGGTATAGCCGCCATGTATTAAGATTAGTTATAGCCGGCGACATGTATTAAGATTATGCGCCGACATGTATTAAGATTAGTAATAGCCGCCGACATGTTTTGAGATTAGTAATAGCCGCCGACATGTATTAAGATTAGTAATAGCCGCCGACATGTATTGAGATTAGTAATAGCCGCCGACATGTATTAAGATTAGTAATAGCCGCCGACATGTATTGAGATTAGTAATAGCCGCCGACATGTATTAAGATTAGTAATAGCCGCTGCCATGTATTAAGAGTAGTATAGTCGGTGCAAATGTGGGGGGTAGGTTCGGAGACGCTCCTGATAGGCTGAAATTTTGAGGGGAAAAAATCAGTGTTTGTGTAGTTATTAAGTGTTTACTTGAGAACAATAGAATTGGCGTGGGTAATTAATTGCTGTAATTATGTGAGGGGTAATTATGTGACAGGTTGAATTTTGTTTACAACTTTTATGTTATTAAATTGTGAAATTAATTGGTGGGGGTTTTCAATTACCCTAGTTATCTGAGGGGTAATTATGTGACATGTTGAATTTTTGTTTACAAATTTTAGGTCAATTGCAAAGATTGTTCCCCTAATTGTTTGAATTAATTGTGTAACAAATGTCTTTTGCGCGCTCATTAATTGGAAAAAATTCAATGATAGAAAAAAATGAATTAAAATTGTATAAAATTACAGACACAGTATAAATGTAATAGAGAATACTAAAGAATTGTGCTATAGTAAAAGCATTTAAGTTATATGTTGAGTGGTGCTGTATGAATACCGTCAGACTGAACAATGCGCTTAGGGTAGAAATAGGACAGTCCCTTCTTTGTCTGCTCATACGTAGCAACACAATGGTTTATTGTTCTGAACCCTCTATTTGTTGAAGTAAGATTGATAATTTCATCCATCACACGTCGATATTTCTCCATCGGTCCATCTCCGTTCTCTTCTAGTGTTCTTTTATTGAGACCTTTACTGCTGAACTTGTATTTGTCAGACTGTGCATCGTAGCAACAATAAGTTTTGCTACAAAGACAAATCATTTCCGTACATCTGAATTCTTCCTTGAAAAGTCCTGGTTCCCGTTTATCATGCTTCTTATGCTTAGAACAACATGTTCTAGGGAAGAAATTTTGAATAGCATCTGCTTGGAAAGAGTCGTTACAGTCCTGCTTTCTCAATGCTTCCCATTCTTGTTTTTTAGCAGGTCGAATACAATCATACAAATTCTCATGAGCTAAGGCTAAATAGAGGGAATCTGTATCCATCTCTAACTCCTCGAATTTATCCACGTCGCAAAATCTGTCAAAGAAGTTATAGTAGAGCTCCAACATACGTAATTTAGCGTACTGAAGTATGAAGAATCCAACTATTATAGGTTCGCGGTGTTCAATTTTTGATTTTGCTAGCTCAACTTCGTAAAGCTCTTTTGAGACATTGTTCAACCGCTTAAACATTTTCCCATTGATTGCTTTATGCGTCTTCTCATCGTTCAAATATTTGGTTTCTGTATGTTTGCTTCTGTCCATAATCTGATAACCGTAAGAGCTATTACCCAATAATTTCATAGTCTCAGCAACAACGCTGGAATCAGGATTTTCATCTCCACCTCTTCTAGCGTCTACCACTGACTGTACAAAGGTGTTGAAACATTTGCGCGGCGTGTACTGTACAAATCTATAAATTCTTGTACATTTCAGACCGAGACTGATGTAGAAATTTAGTAGGGGAGTAATAATTGTTCCATTTTCCAGATTGAAACTTGAAATTAGCTTTCGCTGAGGTTGCTTCAGTAAGTTGTTTTCGACAGCGTAATCTCTCATATAATCCCCAATATCAGCTCGACTAACGTTGAAATTTTTAAAAAATAGGCGGGAAATTAGAAAACTTGTACTTCAAACCTGTGGGAACTTCCAAATCACATTGTACGTATCCAAACATCTCCCCATCTCTTATTTTAGCTAGTAAAGACGCTTGCTTCAAAGGTAATTTGAAAGGAAAGTTCTTTCTCACGTGATTTCTGACATTTTCTTCTTCTTTAACACTTTCCCACCATTTACACTCCCAGATTTCAACAATCTTATATCCTTTACTTTTTAAGTAATCTCTTCTCAATTCATCATGTTCTCTTTTTCTAATCCCTCTCTGTGTTTCCTCTTCCGAGAGACTTGCTTTAGCTTCCTGACAAGGACAGAAATGAAAGTAACAACCCATGGCTTCAAACACCGTATTACAATGTGTGCAAAATCCGTCTACGCTAAAACAATCAATCTTCTTCTGTTTTCCGGTTGTGTAGTAGCTCTCAATTTTACATTCGGAACGTTGTGATTGAAGATATGACATAACCATGTTCTCAAATGTTCGACATCTGTTTGTTCGAGCCCTGAATTTTTGAGAATCTGTATCAAATTCCCATCGAGTGTAAAGTCCAGTGGGCATTTCTTGACACATTGAAAAGGGATAGAGTTGGCTAGCATCAATACCTACAATAGACTTGCAAAGGTTTTCAGAGTTTTGTATGAAGGTCTGATCAACTACTGCTTTTCTAGTAAAAACAATAGATGGACCACCAGTCATATCCTCACGTATTTTGTCATGTAAATCTTTGTCAGCTTCAACAAATGGAAAAAACTTGTGGTTTGTTGACTTGTGAAGACAGATATTAGCCAAGTTCGGAAGTGTACATCCGAGTTTTAACATATCGATGCCCTTGTTGTGATAAAACTCCATCATTTTTTGCATTGCCTCCAGTGTTGGAACAACATCCTTGTTGTTGTACCACTTGACAAAATCTCTGAATGTAGCCATTTTTTCTTGCTCCCAGACCACTTTCAGGTAATTGTAATTGTCAATTCCAGATGGAGGAACATTTTTCAACCTCAACTTTTTTAATGACTCTTGTTGAGAAAATCCACTGTTAAGCAATTTAGTGAAATCAGTAAATTCCTTCTCCAGTGGATTATAATTTCTCAGTTTGCTAAAGAAACGGTCGTAAGGAGGGAGAAAAGTTGCATCGAGCTTTTCGGGAGAGTCAAACCACTCATAGGGGAAGAATCCTTTGGTCTCATTTGTCTTGTATGCTTTAAGGAAAGAATCAAGTGATGTAGCTCCACCGAGAAAGTTGAGGATATCGAGAAATTGCACATCACCAAACTTAAGAGAAACAAAGTGATTTGCTTTTTTAATAACAGTAGGTTGAATGTCGCGCTCATGAATAAGATAGGGTAGGAGATAGGACTTAATGAGATTTAAATCATATTTTCCACTATTGAATCCGAACACAGGTAAAGTGTTCACATAACGCTCAAAGTGCTGCTGTAAGTCCAAAAGCTGGTTTTTCTGCATTTGGAGAAATTGCGTAGACATATCAGCTTCATCATCTTCTTCGGTACGTTCATCTTCACACTCAAATGTTGAAGCGTTTTGATCCTTTCTTTTAATTAAATTTTCACCAATTGCGTTAACTCGTGCTCTGATTACTGCTTCAATAGAGGAAAACTTTGTCCACATTTCAGTTTTACTTTTGTTTGCTAAGTCTTCAATAGCTTCAACAAAAGATATAATGAGAGCTTTCGGATCTTTATCGCATAGGAAGACAGGTTCATCAATTAAATTGGAGGAAATAGAGACAGAGATTGGTTCATGCTTTCCAATCCAAGTGGTTGTGTTTGTATCTTTTAATTGGTCGGAGGGTACACATATCGATTCAAAGTCAAAAATAGCCAAGTTCTTGAACAATTTTTGATCTTCGTTGTAGGAAATTCCAAATCCGTCAAGCTTATCAAATAAGGTCTCGCGCAATGTATACACACTCTTTGGGTAAATATGCTGTACTCTATCTTTACACGTTTTAACATGGCGGTTGAAATTTCCCGCTTTCTGAATGAACGTATCGCAACTGGGACAACGGAATCGTTTAAAGAATGTGTTGATATCATCTACATAGCATATGTGGTTGTTGTAACGTAATAAATTAATATTTTTCTCATACATTTCAATACTTCGCCTCGCAAGTTCACCAACAAAATCTCCATCTACAATGTCAATATCGTAAATAAATATGTTGTGCTTTATCGCATTTTCAACAAATACAAGATGATCGATCGATACCCCTCTGAAATTGATTGCGTCTTGTCCAGATTCGTGGAGGAATGCACTAAACAAATTTTTTGCATTGATCTCAAGCTCCGATGATCCATATAAGTGAACAGCTATAGCTCGGAATAAGCAAAGATAATCTTTGTAAGTCTCACCATAGCCATTCGATACGAGACAATTCACATCTGGTCGTCTGAGTAACTGTTCAGGAAGAACAGCATCGATACATCCCATTGGAATAGATCTTAGGAGAGCGCAAAATATTGTTACATTTGTAGTCAGAGCAAATCGCCATTTTGTATTCTCCCGCTCCTGAGCACACGTCTCCACTAAATCCATCTTTTCAATCCTGTCCTGAAGAGAGACTAAGTCTCCTTTGGAACAGAGTAGATGAAATTTCTCGAAGAAAGTGTTGTTCTCGTGAGCGTAGAAGTATCGATACTCGTCCGTATCCACATTTCTTAATATAAATCCTAGAGCTAAGTTGACTTTGGCTGCACAGTTGAGTTTTTCGAATACTTCTTTCTACTTTTTATTAATTTCATGAGGATCGAGCTTGGACAGCTTGAAGTTGAACACTTGATGTCTTCCATTTTCCATCTCAGTATCGTCAAAAAAGTGCTGGCAAGCTCTAAGTTCTTGTTGTAGCTGCTCGTTGTCCTTTTCCAGCTCCTCTGATTCTAGAACTTCTTTAAGCTTTTCACTCGATTTTGTTCCAACTTTTGTTGAAGTTCCATGCTTTCTCCTCTTGTGTTGTTGAAGAGAATAGAAACTCGGAAACTCCTCCAAGCATACAGTACACATAGTGCTTAGCTTTGTATCCTTAGGAGCGTGATGCTTAGCAATGTGGTAATTCATGTCTTCTTTCTTCTTTGTACTGAAATGTAGACATTTGGGACAAAATAGAGTCCCACTATCACAAGACTGCTTGTGTCTTGCCATATTCTTCTTCACCACCATTTTGTTGCACTTTGTGCATTTCACTGGGAGATTTCTATCGAGAAAAGGCATTGTTTTGGTACAAGATGAAACAAATTCGGGTATTGTGACGAGCAACTAATTCTGACAATAACAAAGTGAGAAAGAAAGAAATTATTTTTGTACATTTAGGGAACGCAGCTATGACGCATCACTCCATATATGGAAATTTATCATTTCCATTTTAAGAAGCTTGTTGTCATAACCGAACATTCTAGAACATAATGAATAAACCAATCAGATTCTTCCATTTACAAATACCTTTAATAATTAAGAACACTCTTTTTAAATATGTGAATTCATTCCTTGGAGTAAACTCAAAAATAGCAAATCATTCTTATATATCTTCTTAATCATTTCTTTTACATTTTATATAAGTTTTCATATTTCATCCAGCCATAATCCAAAAACAGACTCACAACAAATTCAAACAAATTGTTCCAATCTTAACAAACTCTGTGATTCAAATTTGTGTCTATCCGCAATTGACAGAATTCGGTGCTTGCAAACAAATCTAGTCCTATTGAAAATTGAAATTAGCACATGAATGTGCTTTTACAACAATGTTAAAGATGTCGAAAACAAATATTCATCCATACTTCACGAACAAATATTTACTTTACAACTTAACGTTATTGTCTTGGAACCTCTCAACCAATCGAAATCCCGTGTTAAAGAAATTATTCTGAAGATTAACGATTTTATTTTGTGTAATTGTTTCTTAATTTTAATTTTCTTTTACATAAACAGAGTATTGCGTGAAATTTTGCTCATTTGCAAAAAATGTTAATCAAAAATCATTTACAGTTGTTGGAAAAAATATATAAGAGGAAAGAAGGAATTGCCGATGCTTACAAAGTTGACGAGATTGATGTTGATTCCTATTTTTTCTACAATTTCTTGGACATTTGCGTTCAGAATGACAGAATAATCCGATTTAGTAAAGGATTCGAATATGCAACATTTTCCATTAAAAAATTCAAATATGATGATTATATAACGAAACAATCATTTGATTTATCGTCAGAGCTACACATTAACAAGTACGAAATTTTATTTATTTTGAATTCTGTTCCCGAAATTTTAGAACAGTACAGAAATCTAGCACAAGCGAACTGTATTCCAATTCCTGACCCCATAGCAATCACTTCATCTGTACAAAGCGCGTTGTTTTTTCATTATTATACAGATTAAATTTCTGAAGGAGTAAAAATTCGATTTGGAATTCGGCTCCCAAATATATATATACAAAAGTTCTGTTCCAAAAATGGAATACTTTCCGAGATTGATTTAAAATTTAACGAAGTTGAACAAATTTATCAGAGCTTAACATTTTTGGTAAATTATGTCACTTCGTTCCCAATGAGCTATCCTTATTTAGTAAACAAGTAGTCGTATCATGTGATACATGTATTATTCAAAAACCATATTTGGTTTCTATTCACGCATTGATGTTCCTGCTTCGTATACGAGCATCATTTTATAACAACTTCTTCCATATTTGGATACATTAAATGATTTCCATTTCCTGTTTCGGTTACTAACGTCAGTTTTTCTACAAAATATTTCCTTCTTTGGTTATTTTGTTCTTCTTGGACGGAATTCACTATAAATAGGAGCGACAAAGTTAGACTTCATCATTCTCTTTCATTTCCTCAAAATTAATTTCACCTCTGTTCCTCATCATCCTGCTAACTATTCTTCAAAACTTTATACAATTGAGTTCCTACATTCACATTCTTCTTATCTACAGATCTTACTTCAGTTGTAACGTTTATCTGTTTCTAACTTAGATATTCTTTTTGTCCTACTATAAAGTGAAATTTGTTGTTTTCTAACTTACTCTCTACTTGACAGTTTTCAATACGTTCATTTACAAACTGCTTTTGTTTCTAAAAAGTCAACTTCTATCAACTCATCTGAACAAAATGGAGTTTACTGTGCAAAACAACAGTCTTCTGTACTCATTTTCCTTCACTGAGGAGACTGCTCGGATAAATATTAAAGACTCATCAAACGGATTATATGAGTCTGTAATGACTTTACCCATCACTGTGTGGCATATTATTGAACACCAGCGACAACAGTTCGACACCTATCATCAGGGTCAGGTTCCAATTACGGAGAATCAGCTTGGAACTCAAGCGATGGGACACGAGGTTGCTGTTATTAGTGGGCACCACTATCCCCACGTTGCTGGGACAGAATTTCCACCTACCTACGTCGCTGGCAACATTCAATATACTTTCCCTTGGGAAGAAGGGCAAATTCCCAACTCTTGGTTCTCTAGCCCGGATGTAAATCAAGTTTTGAGTTCAGTGGAGGAGTCAGGGAATTTGCTTCAAACTGTGTCAAGCTTTGATGGGAGCGAGCTAAGTGTTGATACTAGCACTTGGACAGCAAATGAACAGCAGAACTTTGATCCGGCACAGTACTATGGTTCTACTGATATGTCGACTACTCCATCAATGACAACACCTTCCATAGAGGATGGAACGGCGCACAATCCAATTTTGCTGACTGATGAAAATTCAACAACTTCAATCAGCGTTCAACCAACTGATCCTCCAGTAATATTTGAACGTTCTAGACCTTTTGGGAATGAGATTCAAAACTTACCAGAGTATGTTGTGAGAACTCTGTTTGAATAGATTCGAGTTGGTACAATTTTGCAGCTTCATTTGTAATCGTTCTTAACGGAAAAGTTGTATGTTGATTTATACATTTTCCTGGTGATGTATTTAAACATTCTTTATAATATAATTTTTCTCATGTGAGCTTTCTTTTTTAAACCAGTTCACAAGGATATAATCAAACAAAATTTTGAATTTTGAAACTTCGTTACAAAACTTGATATTTAACGGAAATAGCATTATCAAAACTCGACATTTAACAAAAGTTTTTGATCAAAAATTTGATATTTAAGAAAAAAAACTGAGCAGAAATTTGATTTCTAAGAAAAAAACCTGTATGAAAACTCGATTTTTAAGTTGTTATAGAAAAAGAAAACTTGTCATTTTACAAATTAAAAATCTCTTCCTTTTTTGCGTTAAATTATACCGTAAACTGGTGAAAATCAGGAAAAAATTTGCGCTTTATTGTATCCAATTGGAAACTGTTTTTTGATATTTAAACAAAAAGATTGAATGAAAACTCGACATTTAACAAAAAAATTTCGTTGAGAAAACTCGACTTTTATTAAAATAAATTGTTCCAAAACCCAACAGTTAACAAAAATTTTTGTGAGAAAACTCGACTTTTAAAAGAATAATTTGTTACAAAACTTGACATTTAACAGATTAGAGGTATCAATTTAAACATTTAAGAAAAAGATTGTAAAAAAAGAGAAATTGAATTTTCTTGATTTTTAAAACCAAACATAAAACTGATACTATGTAAATAATTGTGATGCAATTACAAATTTATTACTTTCTAATTTCCTGATATAACAGAGAATTATCAATTAAGCCATGGCCGTCTAACAAACAGTCAACAATTTTTATCAATTCACCCTCATATTTTGAGTTTTTAAGAGATTGAATTCTGTCCAGAAAAGAAGATCCCATTGTTTGTGTGCTTACATTTCTTTGTTCAGCGCGCAGTAGATGTCTCTTGAACTTCTTTCTACTCAATCGTTTTTTAGACACACTAGGTAACTTCTCAACATATTTGTTCTCATAATTGTGTTGTACTGCTCTGTCTAACTGAGTAAAGACAAGTCCCGATTCTTCCAAAATATTGCCAAAAAATTAATGTTTATATAATGTATATAAACAATCAACTGTCTGATATAAATAGGAGAGATCTTCCAGTTTTTGAAGCAAGTCTCCGATGGAGAAAGAAATGAGAACAATGTGATATCGACAGGTTTTCAGGGGACAGAAACTGTTGTGTGAAGCAACAACATATTCACTTGTAAGAATATATGGTCTATAATCTTTGACAGATACAGATATAAACAACGCCTTTTCACAGAATTTTTTGTAAAAGTGTGGTAAAACCTGACACATAACTGCTGCCATTCTGTAATATTATTTAGTTCTAAAGAAATTGATTTCCTTATTTGAACTTAAATTCCAAATAAGGAAACTAATTTATTTATTATAAATAAAACCAAATTCCAAATAAGGAAATCAACTTATAAATTATAAAGGAATTCAAATTCCAAATAAGGAAACCAATGAAATTGTTATGTGCAATTTAAAATCTCATTTGAACTATGAATCAATTCAAGAAACAGCGGATTAATAAATTTCGATGTTTTACTTGTTCAAAATATTTTCGTCACTACTTCTCTCTAATGCAACACAGACGTGCTAAACACAAAGACTCTTTTTCTATAATGATTCAAAAGTTTTCTTTATTGAAAATTTCTGATTAGAAATCCTTTTAAGGAAGAATTCTAAATAGACACATTTTTCTCTTCCTTTTTAGGAAATTGTGCGAAAACAATGATGTCATTAGCATAAAAGGAAATTCTGCGTTGTAGAGGCCCTTAATTTTTTAAGCAAATCATTTAATCAACTTCTCGCAGCTTACTCAAGTTACGTAAATGTCTCTCTCCAAAGTATCTCCTTGTTACTCGAGCGCTCCATCAATGTTTACAGATTCACAACCTAAATTGGGTACTGATTCCGTCCCATTTTATATTGACTTTGGTTCTCATCCAAACAGATTTGGGAGATTTACTGTGTCCCAAATATTTAGAAATGGACAAAATTACTCGGAACCAACTTTTCAAGTCTTTAAAAAAGATAAATGTGGAACATTTGAAAAGTACCAACAACTGAGAATTGGAGATTACGAATTCAAGAAATTTTGTCTTCTGAAGAACGATCTGCTGAATGGAGACTGGGAAATTCGAGAAAATGCAGCTCAATTTGAGAAGAACCCAAAAATGGAAGACGTGCTGCAACAATGTCACAAAGCAAGAGAGATCAGCATTGGAAAAAATCGAAGACTCTACGTTACCTTTATACAGTACGTTCAGGACAATCCAGCTTCAGTTTATGTCCAGATCCGACTATTTTGTCGCAAAGAGAGCAATGAGTTCAAGCAAGTGACTTACGTCAGCTATAAAATGGAAGAATTCAAGGAACTCATTGAAAATCTTAAAGACTTCTCTAATATTGAACAATGTACATTTCAATAACTACTGCTGCGCAATATTATGATGTTTTTTATATTGAATGATGAATATTTGGTGATTATATGTGTTTGACTTTCAGTAAACATTTTTTCATTTGAAACTTTTTTCTTCTTAGAATGAGTTGGGATATTGGATGCTCTAGAAACATTTTCTTAAGTCTCAGAGATAAATCAAAAGTTTTTCACGTCAGGTTACATCACGAGCTTAAAAGGTATTCATATACAGTTCTTGAAGCGCAAAATTTTCCCAATTTGGATAATTTAGACGTAGAGTCCCAAATTTCTGAATTCAATGGGTTATTCATAATGGGCTGCGCAGAACAACTCTAACATATCGTTCTGACAAACAAGAAATTTCCATTTCTCAACATCGCTGGAACGGATATCAGTGGAGTTTTCTTACAAAGATTGATTTGAAAAAAGAGGAGTATAAAAATCTAGTAGATCATCTACCAACACTTCTTTCCTATATAGAAAATTACAAAAAGACTTGCATTATTTTGGAAGAAACAACTCAAAGTTAATGAATATTGTTACTCTGGTAAACATTTTCAATTGTTACGGAAGCATACTTTCAATGTTCCCTACGAACGAAAAACGTAAAAACTGTTTTCTCGCAGCGTGTAAAATTTGGGATCGAAATGTCGATTTGGACGAAATTGATCAAAAGTTTCCTCACGGAGGAAGAATTGGATATGGAAACTCTCTTTTGGACTTTTTCTTAGCTAGATCAAAAATTTTTCGTCTACATGCAATTTTACATGATTTTGCTGGAGCTGTGAAAACAACAACAGACGAAGGACCAGGTTATTGTTACATGCTGTCGCAATTACCCAGCTCCTGTCTTCTAGGTCATATAACTGGATTATTCTTTTGTCTCTACATCAAAGTTTGTCATCCTCATATTTTTAAAATACTAGATTGTTAATCATTTGTCAATTATCTCAGCTAAAAAGAGGATGACTCTCGTTGTGTTTGATATTGAGTGCTTGGAGGGAACAGTTGTCAAGGAGCTGGGAATTTTCAAGGACGGAATTGTGTTAGGATATACATTCCTCCCACCGAATGACTACAAGCCAACATTTCAAGCAAAGTGGAACACAAAGAATTTACATGGAATAAACTGGAATAATGGAAAAGTTGATTACTCAGATCTTCCAACCATAATTCATCAACATTGTTCTCCTACAACCGAATACTTTGCCAAAGGATTGGAGAAATGTAAAATCCTATCCAATTATTTGTGTAAGGATGTGGAAAATTTGGACGATTTTGGATGTCCAAAAGCCTCTAAGTTGATTTCCAACGAAGATACAATCTGGGAATGTAGTAACTACCCCTACCGACACAAGAAAACATTGCACTGTGCAGAGAAGAAAGCTTATGCTTATGGAACTTGGGTTCTTAATTTTTTTGACAAAATTTAATATTTGTAAAAATTTTTATATACTTTGATTGTAATGTATCATATTGTCTTTTAATTAATTTTTAAAATCATTTTTTTCGCCTACAAAACATAGAAAAGTTGCTTCAAAAATGAGAAAGTTGAACAAATTTTGTCCTAGCGTTACACAGTTATTCTTCATTTCAATTCTGTCGTTTTTCTTAATTTTGAATTTATTCTCCTTTTTTATGCTTTCTGTTATTAATTCCTGTGAAGAGACAGTGTTTTGGCTGTCGCTGTTGTTTGTTTCTTTTTTATGTTTAGAAGCTTATCTCATTTTTTTATTTATTTACATCACAATTCAGTTGAAACATTTTCTCTATCGTCTCAATGATTACGTTTAAATGACTGAGCATACAGATAAAGGATTAAATTTGGGTAATTTTGTCTTTGATGATAATAATCAGGAACGACAATCATGGAAATGTTTTGGACAGACTTGTAATAGGTCTCTAGTCGTTTTTCTGTCCCAATTTTTTGTTATACTCGTAATTCTGGTCTGTTGTATAGTATAACATTGGCTACAACGTGTGAAGAAACAACAGTTTGGATTGCAATCCTTTCTAGTACAGTTGGTTATATTTTACCTTCACCTAAATTATGAACAAGATAATTTCCACAAAAGAACGAATTTTTATTTCATTGGTTGGTCAAAGCGGATCTGGGAAATCTCATCTTATACATGAATGGTTAACAATTGGAACTTTTCAACCAGAGTTCGACAAAATTTACTACTTCTATCAACATTATCAATCTCTGTATGGTTTAATGTCTAAAGATGTTAAAAATATTGAGTTCATAGAAGGAGTTGACTTTGAGTTTATTCAAAACCTCCCAAATAACGGAACAAAGTATCTGTTAATTTTTGACGACTCTTGTGAGGAGATTTCCAGCTCTAAAGATTTCGTTAAAATTGCAACAGCTGGAAGACATAAAGGACTCAGCACAATATACATCAAACACAATTTATTTCATCAGAGTAGATTAGGAAGAGATATAGAGTTACAAAATACTCATATCGTCTTGTTCAAATCTCCTAGAGATGTACTGCAAATAAACACTCTGAGCCAACAGTTGGGATTAGGTTCACAATTAAAAGATTGGTATACCAAAGCAACTTCTATTCCTTATGGTCATTTACTTATTGATTTAACTCCCAAAACAGTCAACTCTCTTCGATTTTGTACAAATAGTGGATCGATTCCTTCAATTTTTTTCCTTCCACAACATAAACAGCAGACCACATTTTTGAGTGATGAGCACACAACATCTCTCTACTCTGACAACGTTCCAAAGTTATTCCCGGAACTTCAAAAGAACTTACCTAAAAAATTGTCCGAAAGAATTTATTCAGTTCCTAAACGAGTGCATCGTAAACATGCTCAGAGGAGAACTGCAAGATATTCAAAAACGAGACGTAAAAAAGTATCAAGACGAAATTCATCAGCTTATTCTAAAAAGAACTGGAATAAAAAAAAGGAGAGCAATTTTAAGTTCAAGGAAAGGAATAGAACTTATATCAATTCTAACTCCGTCTATCATTAACCGTCTTTCTTGAAATGGAACAGTTTGTTTTGATTCCTCAACAGCTTTACGAACAAAAATTCAAATTACATGTGTATAAATTGGACGAGAGTGAGGAAAAAGTTAACTTCGTTCCACAAAATTTAGATTCTCTTCACAAGGACATCACCACTAACACAAAATCATTCAAAAACGAGTCAGTTGTAGATCAAATACTCAAATGTCCTCAAATCAAGCTGTCCCTCAGTGACTCCATTTTACTGGATGGAAGAGATACAAATGTAGCATTTACCGACTTTATTTACGCATTGAAGAGAAAAAATATTGCATTTCCTGATATATATTACACAATACTTGATGCTACAGGGATAAGTCCGAGCAAAATTGTAAACAAGGATGCCAAAAGCAAAGACAGAGGGAGTTGGATCCCTTTCAAAATCTGAAAAAGCGAAACTTCAACGATTATACAAAGAAGGAAAAGCTGCATTTGGATCGGTTAGAAATCTTCAAAAAGCGAGCGGTTTATCAAGAGGCAAGGTTATTTCCTTTCTCCACACTAAAAATTCCTATACAAAATACCGTCAAGCAAATCGACATTTTAGACGATTACCTGCATTTGCAAAGCGGATAAATGAAATTTGGTGTCTTGATTTAGCTTTTATGGACAAATTGTCAGAGTTTAATAACGGAGTAAAGTATCTATGAATCTGCGTTGATGTATTTTCTCGTTTTGTCCGTGTTCAACCAATGAAATCAAAGTATTCTACAGATGCTGTAGCAGCTTTCAAAAAAATGCTACGAAAAAACAACATCCCACAAAAAGTATGGGTTGATCAAGGAACAGAGTTTGGTGGCGAATTTCGGAAATTTTGTGGAGAAAAGAAAATTAAAATTTATTCAACGAGAAGTGAAACAAAAGCTGCCGTAGCTGAGAGAGCTATCAGATCTTTGCAAAACATTATTTATCGCTTCATGGAAGAAAACGGGCATAAGTACCTTGTAAAAATGGGATCTTTCCTAAAAACAATGAATAGTAGAGTAAATAGATCTACAGGTAAAGCTCCAAAAGAGGTAAAAAACAAAGACTTTTTATCAATTTTTTACAAAAATCCCATCAGACAATACAAAAAACCTCGGTTTAAAGTAGGGGATAAAGTACGAATTTCGAAATACGATATTCCTTTTAGAAAAGGATACAAGTCACAGTTCACGAGTGAAATCTTTGAAATTGTTAAGATTGCTACGTACAAACCTCCAACATACAACCTCAAGGGAGAGCAGGGTGATGAAATACTAGGAAAATTTTATGAACAAGAGCTCTCAAAGTGTATCATTTAGTGATGAACTCTTTTACGGTAGAGCTGGTTTCCAACGCATCCTTTGATTGTTATCCAAATAATACATTGAGTTCTTTTACCAATTTCCTTCCCGAACAGATTAACCTTGAAGGAGAATGGGAGGTGGCAATAACCGAACTATCATATCCATCTTTGTACCAGAATATCACAGATGGAAAATTTTTCTATCTAGATGGTGCAACTCCAGATACAAAACCTTCCGATTATTATACAATTGATGCAGGACTATATCCATCAATATCTGATATTGTGAACGAAATGAACAAACAAATTCAGGAAAGAGAAAAGTTTGAGAAAACCCCAATCAAATTAAAAGTCAACAGAATTACACAGAGAATATCCCTAAGCCTTCCTAATGAAAACTCGTTACTAGTTATCTTCAGTACTGATCTCCTTTCCTAATTTTCCTAATTTTCCCTATGATATTGTTCGAATTCATACTCTCATGATATACAGCGATATTGTTGAATACAATATTGTAGGTGATACAAAAGCCGCGCTTTTGAGATGTATTCCGTTTATTTCTAAAATTAAGAATGGAGACATAATATCTACTGGACAATATATGAATTATCAAAACTTCCCAAATCTACAATTTAAAAAAATTAAAAATTCTTTCCACAGCATTAAACTTGAGCTCCGCGACTCATACGGTGAAAAAGTTCCCTTCAATTCAGTAGGTGTAACAAGAGCTGTATTGATGTTCAGAAGAGCTTCAGACAATCATTTTTAAAATTAAGTTTACAAAAAATGGTTGCAGACAGTGATTTACCGTATTTTCGTGTTTATTCAAGACAAAGGGGAAGAGGATTTGGAGCTTTAGCACAAACAATTGGGAGAACTGCAATTCCTTTTTTGAGACGATATGTTGTACCAGCAGCTAAAAGAGTTGGTGCTGACTTGATTGAATTAGCTGCGCCAGAAATCGGAAATGTATTAGCTGGAAGGAAAAAGTTCAAATCTGCAGCCACAGATGTTGGAAAGAAAACTTTACGTAAACAACTAGGAGGAGGAAAACCTAGAAAACGACGTATTATTCGAAAACGCTCGCCAAAAATCAGTCGACGTCGTCGAACTAGGAGGGATATTTTTACCAAACTAAAATGAATACCAGATCAACAAATGACAGTAATTTCCGTTATGGACACTTTACAAATTCTTGCTTGGAGATTTTTGACAAAATTCCGGTTTTGGAACCAATTGAATCATCCCATATTCAAGAAGTTTATCCCAGCACTTCATTGGATGAAAGCAGCATTGAATTTGAATTTGAAACAGATAGAAGTATTTATCTCGATATGAGAGATATTCATTTACAAATTAAAGTTGGATTACAAAAGGGAAGATTATTTGACGATTTCATGAAAAAAGAGGAGCATGGAAAACCAGATATGGGTATGACTTTCACTGATGATGATTTACAATATTTGACTCATGTCAACAACTTGTTACACTCTCTTTTCTCCAACTGCGAAGTGTATTTAAACAATCAACAAGTGTACAACTCTAACGGACTCTATGGCCACAAAGCTCTGATATCCAATGAATTCAATGCTTCTACAATGAATAATGAAGGAATTTTGGCTTGTCATGGATACGAATTTGAGAAAGATCCTAGTGATTATGAAAAAAGTCCGTTCATAGATAGGGAAGAAGAGCTTTTGTTGAAAGATGGGGTTACCTTATATGGTAAACTTGCAATCGACTTATTTCAATGTGAAAAATTATTACTTCCAAATACAAAAATTAGACTCAAATTGATTCGAGCGAGACCAAATTTTTACATGATTTCCTACAATCCACATGTTTCCCTTAGAGTTCTTGACTGTTCACTTTTTACGAGACGTGTTGTCGTTAATGAGGTCTATCACCAGACAATCAAGTATCAACTAACACATCAACCAGCTTGCTATAATTTTATGGAGACAATTGCGCGAACATTTATTATTCCTTCTGGACAAAATCAATTTATTCAGGAAAATGTTTTCAATAATGCCCCAATCAGACGAATTGCAATAGCAATGAACACTAATTCAGCATTCACCGGACATTTTCAAGAAAATCCTTTTCATTATCGAAAGTTTGGACTGCGGGAGCTGAGAATTGTTCGAGGGGGGAGAGCTGTTGTCTCAATTGATACAACCAACAATTGTAGAGCTTATGTTACAACAATGAAGGCAATGAACTTCAACGAAGAAATTCCTGCGTTACCGAATGATTTCTTCACAGATCATTATGTGCTTGTATTCGATCTCACATCACTCCAAGATGCTGGTGAAAATGTTCATTATCCTGAACTCAGTGGGGAAAGTCTTCGTTTAGAAATGTTCTTTGAACGTCCGCTAACCAATGTTACCGAGTTAATTGTTCTCGGAGAACGAATCTCAACAGTTAAAATTGATCAGTTTGGAACAGTTGCTAAGAATGTCTGAAGAACTCTGCATTAATCAAGATTTTTTAATTTTCTTCTCAATTTTTTATGGTTTTTATATCATTGCCTTCTGCGTTGGAACATTTGTTGGATATGTACTTTCATCGCCCAGTTGCAACCCTTTCCACACTATAATATCAAGATAGGGAATGGATGAAAATTGGGGTAGACCTGCTCCAAACTTATATGTATACCTTATTTGTGCAGTATTCCTGGGACTTTTAAAAATCATTATTATCTTTCATCCCGATGTCACAGGTAATAGTGAAGACAGAGTAAGTAAATCTACAGGAGATCTGATACGTAAAATTCCCCAATCTAAAGATTGTTGCTTTATTGAAAAGAACGAATCATTTCAACTTGATTGTAATGTGAGAAAAAATCCCTGTTCAAACGGAGCTTGCGAATTGAAACAGAAGATTATTTGTGATGGATAATCAATCTCTTCAACAAATTATTGAACGCATTCCTGAGCTAAAATTCAAATACATTGGATCGTTTCCAGCAGATTTCATTCCAAATTTACCCAAATTCAGCTTTGCAATCATTAACACTGCTTCGAGTAAAGAAGTCGGTGAACATTGGATATTGATTGCTCGACTCAACAGAAGTTACTATTATGCGGATTCTCTGGCTCGATCAGTAACACATTACAAATTTTTAGGTAAAAAGTACCAAAAAATAATACATCGACCACTTCAGAAGATGCAAAATTTGTGTGGATTCTACGCAATTTTTGCAGCATTTCAACTATTTAAGTTTTTCCAAACCAACTTGAACAATATTCATGATGTACACGTGTAAAATTTTATAAGTAACTATATGTAGTAGTGTTCATTTTGGTATTTAGTAAGCTGAAGTTAATAAAGTCGATAGTATATGTTTCTCGTAACTGTTTCTCGTGAGTTTTCTAAACTTTTTTTATCGAACTTTATTAACCACTCGGCTAAGTGTACCTTGATGTTCATTGAAATTTATACAATTTATTGTAAATGATTGAGTAATTTTGTATTTTGATGCTCATAATTTGTACTGTGTCTGTCATTTTATACTATTTTAATTCATTTTTTTCTTTTATTTAACATCTTTTTTCAAATAATGTACAAAAAATAATGCATATATGCATGTAATTAGCAAGATGGCGCAGTGGGAGCGCGCTGGGCCCATAACCCAGAGGACGGTAGATCAAAACTACCTCTTGCTATCTTGACTTTTTCCAATTAATGAGCGCGCAAAAGACATTTGTTACACAATTGATTCAAACAATTAGGGGAACAATCTTTGCAATTGACCTAAAATTTGTAAACAAAAATTCAACATGTCACATAATTACCCCTCAGATAACTAGGGTAATTGAAAACCCCCACCAATTAATTTCACAATTTAATAACATAAAAGTTGTAAACAAAATTCAACCTGTCACATAATTACACCTCACATAATTACAGCAATTAATTACCCACGCCAATTCTATTGTTCTCAAGTAAACACTTAATAACTACACAAATATTGATATTTTCCCCTCAAATTTTCAGCCAATAAGGAGCGTCTCCGAACCTACCCCCACATTTGCACCGACTATACTACTAGAAAATGTACATGCACAAATACATACACAAAACCCATACCCTATCTTAATACATGGCGGAACCTAATCAATACATGTCCGCGGCTATAACTAATCTTAATACATGTCGGCGGCTATTACTAATCTTAATACATGTCGGCGGCTATTACTAATCTTAATACATGTCGGTGGCTATTACTAATCTTAATACATGTCGGCGGCTATTACTAATCTTAATACATGTCGGCGGCTTTTACTAATCTTAATACATGTCGGCGGCTATTACTAATCTCAATACATGTCGGCGGCTATTACTATTCTCAATACATGTCGGCGGCTATTACTAATCTTAATACATGTCGGCGCATAATCTTAATACATGTCGCCGGCTATAACTAATCTTAATACATGGCGGCTATACCCTATCTTAATACATTAACGCCGCTATACCTAATCTTAATACATGCTAATTCATTCCCTATCTTAATACGTTACGGAGGACCCAAATCCCGAAAAATACGCTATACCCTATCTTAATACATGGGGGACCTCACCCCCCCGGGGAGTGTAGCTCACTATATTACTACTGTAGTTTTAGTGTATTTCTAAGAGTGAATTTTTAAAATTACAGTCTTCCACTCTTTTCCCTGCTAAAACTTGGACTAAAGATTGCAATCATAAAAAATCATAAAGCGTCTAATAGGAGTGGAGTAAAGAGTGTAAAGAGTGTAAAAAAGTGTTGTTTCATCAAAATTACCCTCTTACACTCTTTTCATTCCTATTTATGAGTGAAAATTTCATTACACCCTTATTCTCGTCTAATATCGTTGGAATAAGGTGGACGCAAAGTAAGCCGAAGTAAAAGTAAGGCGACATAAAAACAAGCCGAAAGTTATGTAATAGTTATGTAATATCAAAGATAATACATTGTTAACCGTTACAGTCAACAGTGCGTATAGTATTATAGAGCATAATCTATTCCAATGCGCCACAGAATCAAAAATACGTCAATTTCTAGACATCTAGTGAGTACGGGCCTCGGCGGACCACTGTCCATGGTCATGCCTCTCATCCGCTGTGTGATGTAATCCGGAAACCACCGGCCGGTTATCGCGGCGAAGCCGCGACGCCCACCGTCTTGCCAGGGGTAACTTAAAATACCGGTATCCCAAAATTTTTCGGTTTAGTGTGCCTCATTTTCAAAATTCGGCTTGCTTGACCACCACCTTGGAATAAGGGTGGACTCTCACTCCGGGTTGTGAGCAAAATATTAACCACGACAGTGATTCGGAAATTTTTTACAGAAATATCTGGCTAAAGTTTAACGGAATGCAACAATACATTACCCTTTCAGATCTAAAAGGAATAAAATTTTGTTATATCGGGTCCTACAAAATAATGTCTATATACTTATCAATTTATCAAATTTTTCAAGATGACAAACATTTACAGCGAAGGTGATGAGGTACTATTTGAGACATTTCTCATTGTCATAATGGACGGCACCGGTACTTTGTTTTAAATGGATAACAATTGCATACCCAGTCTTTGTTATTGCTCCTAGATCGTTGTCATTTCCTGCCATGCTCCCAAAAAGGTAGTCAAACGCATACATATTATCTAGAATAGGCTATAATTACGCGACAAATTTATTACGACTATGATCGATAGTGAAATCTAAAGAGAGCTGTTAAGATATACAGTTGAACCGCCACGGGCTTTTTCAGCTGCTGTCGATATGGGAATGGGGCATAAGAACCAACAAGAAAAATTCTCAGAGCTTCAATGCCACTTAAACCGCAACAAGAATTCAAGAGGAACTCCGACGGAACTAGGAGTCAAAGGAGAAAAAATTACCCCGCTATTCAAACGTGCAGAACTGTGGTCAATGATGGCCATCAATACGCAATGCAGTGTGTCCTGCTAGGGAGAAGAAGTGTAAACGTTGTGGTTAACGGAACAATTTTGCAAAAAGGTATGTTGGAAAAGAAGTTCAGCCCAATAGTCGAGTGGTCCCAGTTCTCAGATGAACCAAGTGGATTACGCGGAGCAGAGATCAGAAGTCACAGTGAATCAAATCGGGAACTATAATGAGGAATAAAATTCTAACTTAAATCAATCTGAAGACAATAACGAGTCAACGTTCAGTAATCATTGTCGTGAGGATAAAATTGCGCCGCAAAAGTTAGTCAACAAAATCGGCAAAACGGAGGCTACAGTGGAACTCAACTCAGAAAGCTGTTGCTCAATCATCAATTAGTCTTCGTTCGACGAAGTTGTTCAAAACTCTCCCTAAGCCTAAAGAGCACGAAAGAATGCGCAAGAACTCAACAATTTTCCGAGTCAGTCGATGCAAACGATGTGATGCTTGATCGCACTGCACAGTATAACAATTGAACAATAGAAAAGATTGTTTTGCGGTAGTGAACGCTGTTAGACAAATTGGGAACTCGCAGAACGCAATAACCAGCGCAAAATCCACGAATGAACTGCATTGTGAATCAGTGATCATGCTTGACTAAATATCAGTTTTCACCAAAATTCCCAGAACTCATCTCAAGAATCGGTAAATCAAAATCACACATTATTAAACATAAAATTCAAAGAAGATATCATGCAAGACACCAAAAGGGTAGAAACCTTTCTATTTTCTTGGAAGATAAAATTAAGATAGAATTAGAGTAACTAACAAAAAAAGTTATACTGAGAAATTATCTTCATATTCAGATCAAAATGTCATTTCACCAACAATCTTCACCGAAAACAAGGACAAATTAATAGAGTTGGCAGTGGACTCAGCTGTCCATAAATAGTCAAGTCACAATAATTAAAAACAAATGCCTAATATAGAATCTATACAGTCAATTTCACAAAATTTTACTGTAAAGGCACCAGAAGAAACAGCATTCATTACAACAATTGATTTGCAAATTTTGCACAGTCAACTTCATTTTCTCCCTGAAACGTCCCACCATTGTAATTTTAACTTAGTAAGAGGCGATGTGACAGGCTCATATACATTCAAGGAATGATTTTGTGGGTTGACGGATATGCCGCTGAATTTCAGAAAGCAATAAATCATACCCTCATTGGATTAGAAAGGTCGTAGTGTTCCTTTGGCGACAACATAATTTTCAAAAAACCAGAACTCGAAGACCTTGTGAACTAGTCGCCAATGCTTTAAAAATCTTGATGAGGAGAACTTGAAAATAACTTTGGCTAAAATTCAATTCGCAAAAACCAGACATAGGGTGCTTAGGTCATCAGTATCAGTTTTCGGCAACCGTTTTTCAGCCCTTAAGCAATAAAATTGATGCAAATTTTTCTTTTAAATCCCAACAGATCTAAAGAAACTGCCTTTTTTTCAACGATCAGTTCACTATTTAATAAGAGTCTTCAATTGTTTTTTAAAAAATTTCATTCTCTCAAAGCATTAACTTAGAGACTTTGTCGGGGCAGTCGAACGCAAATATCACTCTCAAAGTATCAAGAAAAATGTAGCCACTGCAACAAAAAAAACAGACACTCCGACACTCAGAAACCGTGCAGTGGAACCAACTGTTCAGTGAAAACACTTGGGAGGAGAGATCAGGAAGCAGGGAATTGGAAGCAAAGGAAGACGCAACGGCCAGAATGAACGAAGATCAGAGAGCGAGTCAAGGGTAATTCACGAAACGGAGGCGGGCCTACCAGTACCTTGGACATAAAGAGGCCACGCAACAGAAACACAAAAAGAATATCAACGTAGGATTTTTTGGGTTGATGAATAAGCAGGCTGAACTTCAGAAAGCAATAAATCATACCCTCCTTGGATTAGAACAGACGTATTGCTTTTTTGGAAACGTCTTTAAAGTCTGAAAACAAGAAGTTGAAGATCTTGTTGAATTACTTTGCCAAGTCCCTCCAATTCTTGATGAGGAGAACCTGAGAATTTGGCTAGAAGTTAATTAGCAAAACTTGACATAGATTCTAAGGCCATCTGGTTTTGTCACCTAGTGTTCAGCGTTTCAGCAATAAAATTGATGCAAGTTATTCTTCTAAATCCCAACAGCTTTAAAGAAACTGGGTTCATCTCTACGATTAGTTCATTATTTAAGTGAATTCATCAGAAACTTTTCAAAAAATTGTCATCCTCTGAGATCATTATATTTGAAAATTTTTTCTGGACAGTCAACCGCAAAATTCTTTTTAAAAATATCTAGAAGAGGATAGCCAATGCAACTAAAAAAGACACTCGGACCCAAATATGTAGAGCAGAGAAAAGTGTGATGCATCAAGAGAGGTATTGGAAACCGCTCTTCAGCTACAAAACCATTATGGTAGGAAAACTGTTGCATTTGTATCACAATTTTTGACTAATGTTAAAGAACGTTACAGCGTAATTAAGCTCAAAATATAAGGAGTAGCTTAGTGAAAATATCTTTTTTAAAACTATTTGTATGGTTGTCCATTTCAAATAATCACCGACCATAGAGCAGTTTTTTTTTTCATTTATGAAGGGACAAAGATCTAACGAACGTATAATAGCCGCCCATCTTCCTGGATCACAAATGGAATTAGCAGACTACAATTCGCGTTAACCTCAAAAAAATGTCGCAAATTTTTTGACATAAGATTAGGAATTCGTCGCTGCTAATTTAGAGCAGATAAAGCTTAGCGCGAAACTATTTCTATGAACTGCTTCAATTTACATTGAATATGCGCAAGAAAAAATTCTCTTTTAATTGAAAAAAAAATTAATTGGCAATTCATAAATGGATATTGCACCGAAATTACCATTTACAGTGAAAACCACTAGAATTGAAAAAAATGATGCAAATTTAATCATACCATCTTTCATAGAGTCTAGTTCAGCCCACTCATCGCAAAATAAAAAATTGTTTGTTGGCAAATACTGTTATGCAAACAACAAATCAGCAGCTTTTCATTTCACCAAGTTTTTTAACAATGACAAGTACAGATGAGGAAATACTGTCGACAATTAAATATAGAAAGCCATCAGAAGTGCGTTTGCAGGACAACGCTGGCCCTTCACAAAGCAGTATCAGGGCAACAACACCGGCTACGGATGTAACTACTAAACCCAAAACAACCCCAACGATTGAATTGGACAGACGCGCATTTGCACTTCCCGTATTTTTATAAAGACACTCCTCGCAAGTCAAGGAAGAGGCGCTCCTTAAAGATCAGCGAGGATGCGGTCCTCGCAAGGAGATTCGCGAGTGTGTATTGAAAAGAAGAAAGATTTTGCCAGATTTCGCCCCTCAATCCACAGCTACTGGCGGGACTCACAAATCCGGCAGTGCATGCTTCGACGACAAAATTGCGATCCCTATTTCAGTTGAAGATGCAAACGTGGATGTGCTTCACCGTACTCACCCAATTTTTTTACACTCTTATACCCTTGTTTTTGAGGGAGTGTAATTTAAGGTGGACCGAAAAAAATACCTTCTTTTTTCCACCCTTATTCTGAGTATCAATTTTTTTACACTCATACACTCTTATTTTTGAGAGAGTCTAATACCCAACCTAGGTTTTTGAATTCTTGCTATAATCTACTTTTTTGCTCTTTTTTCTCAACATTGGTAGGGAAATTCCTTGATAAACTTTGCTGCTCTTCATCCTCAACGTCATTATGGAGCTTCTTTTTAGGTTGGTGCATTTAAGAGTGTGAAAATAAAATAATTTCACATTTATTCTGGCTTACATGGAAGAGGTGTAAAAGTGAAATAATTCAACCTTTATTCCGATATATTTTACGGGTAAAAAAGTGTAAATAGGGTCAAAAAATAAAATAACTCCATTTTAAATCCGGCGTTGTGAACGGGGGAAAAGAGCGCAAAGAGAGTAAAAATTAAAAAAAATTCTCCCTATCTCTCCCCTTAATTAGGGGTGGAAGAGTGTAAATGATTGAGTGGAATTTGAGTGTAAAGAGAAATAGGGGGAATTTTTTATTTTTACACTCTTTACAATCTATTTCTTTGGAATTTTTGGGTAAAAACCTCGGCCTGGGATCATTGGCAAAATATCGAACGGCCTCCGACAAACTACAGAGGACAAGACCTTCAAGCAAAGAAAAGACGTGAGGCAAAAACTTGAAGAGTCAACGACAGTGAAACATCGTCGAGCAGCAGACCATACAAGCTGCATCTCCTCTGTCCATTACAAAATGTCCCAAGCACTGCGTGTTTGACTATCAACTATTCGAGCAACTGCTTTGCAATTACCAGCCTACCAATCAATTTCAAAAGCATGCCCAGCCTACAATAATACGAATCCAGTTTCGCCACAGAAACTGAAAAGAAAATTACCCAAAATCAAAGTGCCCTCAGAAGAGAGTAAGGGATTTGGACAATCGCCGTCTATTACATAATCTTACGTGGAGAATAAACACTTGTTCAAACGAAACCACTTATATTTCAAGAAACGTCATATTCTCAACCATACTCGTGAGAAAGAAAGATAGATTATGAAGAAAGAACAGAAAGCGACCCGCAAAACGAAGATAGTGGAAGCGATAGAGGAAGCAGCGGTGCAAAATTCAGCCTATCCTGCGTCTTTATTTGTGATTGGTGACATTTCTCCAGTTTTTACTTGCGCCCCACAGACATATGTATCACCAAATTACGATATTGTTGAACAACCCTGATGTACAAATTATATATCATTCATTCATCTTTTCATTGCAAAATGCATCCTGTGTGATTTTAAAACTGAATTATTTGATTCTTTATTCCGATACATTTTACGGTGAAAAGAGTGTAAATAGTGTAAAAAATAAAAAAATTTCCACTTTAATTCGGGCGTTGTGAACAGGGGAAAAGAGTGTATATAGTGTAAATATTTAAAAAATCCCCTATCTCTCCCCTTAATTAGGGGTGAAAGAGTGTAAATGAATGAGTGGAATTTTGAAAAAAAAGAGTGGAAGAGTGTAAAAATAAATTCAAGAGTGAAATAATAAGAAGGCTAAAAAAAATTGAAGTGTAATTTTTAACAAAGGAAATTATTATTTCTTCCCTTATTTTTTAAAATTCCACTAGTTTAAACCAACTCTTCCACTCTTAATTAAGCAGATAAATAGGGGGAATTTTTTATTTCTACACTCTTTACAATTTTCTCTTCGGTATTTTTGGGTAAAAACCTCGGCCTAGGATCATTGGCAGAATATCGAACGGCCTCCGAAAAACTACAGAGGACAAGATCTTCAAGCAAAGAAAAGACGTGAGGCGAAAACTTGAAGAGTCAACGGCAGTGAAACATCGTCGGGCAGCAGATGATACAAGCTGCATCTCCTCTGTACATTACAAAATGTCCCACGCACTGCGTGTTTGACTCTCAACTATGGCGCCCAAATTTCGAGTAAGCGCTTTGCAGTTACCATCCTACCAATCAACTTGAGAAGCATGCCCAGCCTACAATAAGGCTAATCAAGTTATAAAGAATTATTTCGGTGCAATTGAAACTGGAAAGTGTTCAAAGGAGACAAAAATGAGCAAGTATCAGAAATTTTTATTTCTATATTATTTTTTGATATTATTGAGCAAAAAATCGACCTACCAATCTAGGTTTTCGATTTCTTGCTATAATCTACTTTTTTGCACTTTTTTCTCAACATTGACAGGGAATTTTTTTGATAAGTTCTGCTGCTCTTCATCCTCATCGTCATTTTGGAGCTTGTTTCTAGACCGGCGCATTTAGAAGTGTAAAAATAAAATAATTCCAATTTTATTCTGGCTTACGTGGAAGAAGTGTAAAATTGAAATAATTCAACCTTTATTCCGATATATTTTACGGGGAATAGAGTGTAAATAGTGTAAAAAATAAAATAATTCCACTTTAATTCCGGCGTTGTGAACGGGGGAAAAGAGCGTAAAGAGTGCAAAAATTTTAAGAAATTCTCCCTATCTCTCCGCTTCATTAGGGGTGGAACTGTGTAAATGAATGAGTGGAATTTGAGTGTAAAGAGAAATAGGGTGTAATGTTTTATTTTTACACTTTTTACAGTCGATTTCTTTGGTATTTTTGGGTAAAAACCTCGGCCTGGGATCATTGGCAGAATATCGAACAGCCTCCGACAAGCTACAGAGGACAAGACCTTCAAGCAAAGAAAAGACGTGAGGCAAAAACTTGAAGAGTCAACGACAGTGAAACATCGTCGAGCAGCAGACCATACAAGCTGCATCTCCTCTGTCCATTACAAAATGTCCCAAGCACTGCGTGTTTGACTCTCAACTATGGCACCCAAATTTCGAGCAACTGCTTTGCAACTACCACCCTACCAATCAATTTCAAAAGCATGCCCAGCCTACAATAATACGAATCCAGTTTCGCCACAGAAACCGAAAAGAAAATTACCCAAAATCAAAGTGCCCTCAGAACAGACTAAGGGATTTGGACAATCGCCGTCTATTACATAATCTTACGTGGCGAATAAACACCTGTTCAAACCAAACCACTTATATTTCAAGGAACGTCATATTCTCAGCCACACTCGTGACAAAGAAAGATAGATTATGAAGGAAGAACAGAAAGCGACCCGCAAAACGAAGATAGTGGAAGCGATAGAGGAAGCAGCGGTGCAAAATTCAGCCTATCCTGCGTCTTTATTTGTGATTGGTGACATTTCTCCAGTTTTTACATGCACCCCACAGACATATGTATCACCAAATTACGATATTGTTGAACGACCCTGATGTACAAATTATATATTATTCATTCACCTTTTCATTGCAAAATGCAACCTGTGTGATTTTCTGAACAGACATGATTGTTTATAATTGCCCCTCAAATATATCGTGTGTTCAAACTTTTCTAGCACACCGGCATTTTTTGGGATTTAATTCAATCTCTCAACTTTGCTTACTCGAGCATAGTTGGAAAATTTCTCTTTGCCAAGCAATCATGTAGACTAAATGAAGAGAACTAGCTGGTGAATCGCTCTGCGATTTATCAATCTAAGTTGTCATAGCGATTCGCATCGCGAATACCATCTCTCAGAAGCGGTGGAATTTCCCTGTCACGAAATTGTTTTCAGAAGTATACACGGCGCTTTTCTGTTGCCCTGTGGTCTCCAAATAAAAACTCTGGAAACTAACCGCCCCAATGAGATTGAAAACGTTTGGGAAAAGTTTCGGTATAATAGCTTGCGTAAAGGGCACTCTTGTACTTGTCGAACTTGATGAGTGGACTGCCAGACTTTTCAGTTTTTGGTATATCAGATACGTTTTATTAGGGGTGGAAGTGTGTAAATGAATGAGTGGAATTTGAGTGTAAAGAGAAATAGGGTGTAATGTTTTATTTTTACACTTTTTACAGTCGATTTCTTTGGTATTTTTGGGTAAAAACCTCGGCCTGGGATCATTGGCAGAATATCGAACGGCCTCCGACAAGCTACAGAGGACAAGACCTTCAAGCAAAGAAAAGACGTGAGGCAAAAACTTGAAGAGTCAACGACAGTGAAACATCGTCGAGCAGCAGACCATACAAGCTGCATCTCCTCTGTCCATTACAAAATGTCCCAAGCACTGCGTGTTTGACTCTCAACTATGGCACCCAAATTTCGAGCAACCACTGTGCAGTTACCATACAACCAATCAACTTCAGAAGCATACCCAGCCTACAATTATGCAAATCAAGTTTCAAAAAAATTTGTTCGGTGCAAGTGAAACTGGAAAGTGTTCAAAGGAGACAAAATTGAGCAAATATCAAAATTTTTTATATCATTTTTTTATATGATCGAGCAAAATATCGACCCCCAACCTAGGTTTTTGAATTCTTGCTATAATCTACTTTTTTTTCACTTTTTTCTCAACATTGGTAGGGAAATTCCTTGATAAACTTTGCTGCTCTTCATCCTCAACGTCATTATGGAGCTTCTTTCATGGTTGGTGCATTTAAGAGTGTGAAAATAAAATAATTCCACCTTTATTCTGGCTTACGTGGAAGAGGTGTAAATTGAAATAATTCAACCTTTATTCCGATATATTTTACGGGGAAAAGAGTGTAAATAGTGTAAAAAGAAATAATTCCACTTTAATTCCGGCGTTGTGAACGGGGGAAAAGAGCGTAAATAGTGTAAAAATTTTAAAAAATTCTCCCTATCTCTCCCGTTAATTAGGGGTGGAAGAGTGAAAATGAATGAGTCGAATTTGAGTGTAAAGAGAAATAGGGGGGAAAGTTTTATTTTTACACTTTTTACAGTCGATTTCTTCGGTATTTTTGGGTAAAAACCTCGGCCTGGGATCATTGGCAAAATATCGAACGGCCTCCGACAAGCTACAGAGGACAAGACCTTCAAGCAAAGAAAAGACGTGAGGCAAAAACTTGAAGAATCAACGACAGTGAAACATCGTCGGGCAGCAGACGATACAAGCTGCATCTCCTCTGTCCATTACAAAATGTCCCACGCACTGCGTGTTTGACTCTCAACTATGGCACCCAAATTTCGAGCAACTGCTTTGCAATTACCACCCTACCAATCAATTTCAAAAGCATGCCCAGCCTACAATAATACGAATCCAGTTTCGCCACAGAAACCGAAAAGAAAATTACCCAAAATCAAAGTGCCCTCAGAACAGACTAAGGGATTTGGACAATCGCCGTCTATTACATAATCTTACGTGGCGAATAAACACCTGTTCAAACCAAACCACTTATATTTCAAGGAACGTCATATTCTCAGCCACACTCGTGACAAAGAAAGATAGATTATGAAGGAAGAACAGAAAGCGACCCGCAAAACGAAGATAGTGGAAGCGATAGAGGAAGCAGCGGTGCAAAATTCAGCCTATCCTGCGTCTTTATTTGTGATTGGTGACATTTCTCCAGTTTTTACATGCACCCCACAGACATATGTATCACCAAATTACGATATTGTTGAACGACCCTGATGTACAAATTATATATTATTCATTCACCTTTTCATTGCAAAATGCAACCTGTGTGATTTTCTGAACAGACATGATTGTTTATAATTGCCCCTCAAATATATCGTGTGTTCAAACTTTTCTAGCACACCGGCATTTTTTGGGATTTAATTCAATCTCTCAACTTTGCTTACTCGAGCATAGTTGGAAAATTTCTCTTTGCCAAGCAATCATGTAGACTAAATGAAGAGAACTAGCTGGTGAATCGCTCTGCGATTTATCAATCTAAGTTGTCATAGCGATTCGCATCGCGAATACCATCTCTCAGAAGCGGTGGAATTTCCCTGTCACGAAATTGTTTTCAGAAGTATACACGGCGCTTTTCTGTTGCCCTGTGGTCTCCAAATAAAAACTCTGGAAACTAACCGCCCCAATGAGATTGAAAACGTTTGGGAAAAGTTTCGGTATAATAGCTTACGTAAAGGGCACTCTTGTACTTGTCGAACTTGATGAGTGGACTGCCAGACTTTTCAGTTTTTGGTATATCAGATACGTTTTAGATTCCTCGAATCATCGCTTTAAAGTTTTCACATTAACAAACATTTACAGCGATGGTAACGAGCTACTGTATGAAACACTTTTCAAGTGTTCCAAAATGAAGAAAGCAATATGTTTTCCACTTTCAAAGCACTCTTCATTGTTCTTTGAGGATTGAAAACCATGTCAAGCCAGAGTTAATTCCTACGTTATGAAAGTTGTTTTCCTATTACAGAAGAGTACGTATACATTTCTGCCTGATTCACGCTGTGGGTTTCTCCTTAGAACGAAACGACGTTTGTTTGGGACGAATTAAAACTGCAGTCACCATCAGTCATTTGAAGCTCATTTCGATCATCAACTTTATTTCTGATGGCTAAAAATGAATGCTTGACTCAAAATAAAATTGTTGCTTTCATTCCCGCTGGACTTCCTTAACCATTTTGTTTGAAACGAATTGATCTGTAACGATTGCACGATTGCATCTTCTTCATTGCCCAGATCGAAACTTTTTGTGCAATCTTTTCGTTTCTTTTGCATTCAGGATGATATAACGATTGAAATTCGTCTTCCGTTTATTAATGAAAGCATTTTCCATTAGTGTCCCGAGTTCTGCCGTTGTGAGGAGATCAAATACGTGATGAGAGTTCTTGCTTCTGTAAATGCATAGTCTTGCCACTCCGATAATCAGGTACATGAATGGAAGAGAACCTCGCCCTGTTTGATTGAATGATTTATCACCTCACATCATTACCTATTCCAAAAGTTTTTTAACCTAATATCACATTAGCCACGATAACAACATCAGGATTTTTGGGATATTTTGCCAAAAGGTTTTTCACGTATTACAAACTGACTCAAAAAATTTCGACCCAACATCTCCAAAAAAGGAGAAAAAGAAGACAATCTTTTGTTAGCGCTTCCACAAACTCTCAAAACGAATTAAAATTATTACATAAAAATTTGAAAATTTCAATAGCAGACTCTTATCATCCGTACATAATAACACGAATAAACAAAGAGCACCAACTCTGTCGACATCAATCTTTGATTGCTATGAACTTCCAATAGAAAGACAGCCTAAACATGATTTTAAATCCCTACACCGTGAATCTTTTCACCTCAAGTGGCGAAAAGATACCCACACTATTTTATTATAAGGAGATATATTTTTTCGAGGTTGATCCTGATTACCAAAAAATTCCTGTAAAACTTATTCTTAATTTATCATGTACCAGATAATAACACCATTTTTGTTTTAGTGTCACCACGGATGGAAACAAACTATCACCCACCCATGCTGAGGAATCACCAATCCTTTCCAACGTCGAACAAACTAAGTACGACCTCATCATGTTGGATATCAACGATATCCTCCATTCACATCTCACACACTTGGTGCTGGCTCCTCTAATGCCCAAACCAGTGTTTGAGATGCAATCGCCTGAATTTTTCACAATGGTGCCAGCGGCTCCACGGCCTCAACCTGTGGCTGCCGCCGCCTATTCATGGCTGAACCAACTGTTTTCACCAACTAGCTACTCTCTTTTCTTCCTCAGGCGCCGGAGAACTGCCACTTTTTGTCGGAAGTGACAAAAACTCCCCAATCCAACTGCTACAAACAGTTAACTGGACTCAAGAGCTACTGTTAGAAGGTCAGGAGCCAGCAATGCAAGCGCTGTCTCGGGACAATGCAACTCTCAACACCAGAGACAGTGGTGCAGTTTGGTGTCTACTCTGGGCGCGTACGTATGACACTGCCCAGGTCAAAACGACTAGTCTACCTGCTTCCGTGAACAAAGACATCACAGACATTGACAACAATTCAATACACACCAAGATACGATAGCCCTCCACTACCAGCTCAAAGGCCACAATCAATTAGCCTCCAGTCTCCTCCCTATGAGAGACCGACTGCCACCTACAAATACCCATGCACTGACCCCTCACTCTGCATACTCCCCACTTGATCAAAAAAGAGACATACCCTGTCCGTATGTACCCTGTTGGGTCACCACAGTCGACTGCAGCGTCCTGGGTCCTGGCCTGACGTACAGTCCATCCAGAAGCGCTGACAAGACCCGTCTAATCCCAATTCAATTCTTTCGTATTGACACAAAGCACCATCCACAGATCACCAGGGCTCAGCTTGCGACCACCAGTGACAAGAGACCACCACATCACCAATCTTCTGGGGATAAACAGGGAACATGTCGTGCATATTCCCCAATGAAATAACCTCCTCTCTACTCTACTAGAACATCTACTCAAACCTACTTCCAGTACAACCTGCGCCATAAGCCAACTGGATAACGAGCATGTCGAAGAAGGACGTAACATAAAAACTCACCCTTGATTGCGCCTAATTTTCAATAAATCCTCGATATATTAAAAGATTTTGGCACCCGTCAAATCATTAATTTACCCTGGCAGATCGCCAAAGCGACTACTTGAATACCATATTCAAGAAAGACAGAACTCCCTATCGTGTTTATAAAAAGCAAGGCGCTTTTTTACAATTTAGTTTCTTAAATCTCAGTTCCCACATAAATGGATCTCAACAAGCAATCACATAAGGTAAATTGCACAAAGTGTTTCACACGATCCACAACTTTTTTTATGCAGCACTACTTTCAGAACACGAACTTTGTCATACACGTCAGCTCGAGACTTCAATAAGTTAATACGAATAACACGTCTCCGTATTACCTAAACTACTGCTATTTTATCAACCCTAGGTATTGCGAGGTAACATTGGGAAATTTGACGCCATCAAAAATTATTACTTCTTTTTCCCCTATACGGTAGGAGACACTGACTGTTCTTGATACCAATCGAATGCGTAGAAAAAACAGCCATGAAATATTTGTGTGTACAGCCAAAAGATTCTCTACATGGATTGGATACCCAACACATTAGCACCAAACCAGGAGGAAAAAGAAATTTTGACTGATTTTCGTGCATTGCAGTATCATTGCAATGCAGAGCTTTGTCCACAAGATATCGCTACTTGTTTGGCATGTGATACAGAGTTCTCTAAATTTTTATGGGATATTGACAATGAGGAACATTGTTTTTGAATTCAAACGCCTCTGATGGGCACAGCCCACACACAAACCACTGTCCCAAAAAATGGCACGGCTCTTGCAAAAACTCACACAACCTTAATTTTTGTTCTTTGTGCTTTTCTAGTTTTTTCATTTTCTTTTTCTTATTTCAAAACTCCTTTTTTTCACAAATTGAAAATTAGAAACATTTTGTTTTTCATCTTTTCGCTGGTCAAAAATTATTCAGGAGGAATTTTTCTTAAAACAGTTAAAATGTTTAATAGCCCACATTGGCTATTGATGGATTGTTACCATAAGGTAAGATGGTAAATCCGATCGCAACCAAGTTTTACTAAAACGGAAAATCTCTTTGTACCACCGACAGAGACTACATACAACCCTGTAACTGGCACTCCTAATGGTTTTGCAACCGCCAGGATAGGGAACACTTACTGACGAATCTAGTCACATTTTTCTCTAAACAAGGACCTCAGACGATGACACAAGTCACAGACTCGATGAGGATGACACTTCCCGAGTTTTTTAGCTAAATTCTACAAATTCAGACAAAAAACTTTTGACCCCGTATGGATGCAGCAGATGAAATACTGGATGATCAGCCAACCAGAATATGAAAAGACTCTTTTCTCTTACATATAGTGCTTGCACGCTTCGTTCTAGTCAGTCTAGTAGAAGAGGTAGCTAAATTTTGTGTATATTCCATATTTTGACTCCGATTATAATTATACTGCACACCGTTATAGTTGAAGTATATCTTCAGTGTTCTAAAGAGTCGGGTAGTCCAAGATAACTAAGTAAGTCTACTTCGCGCACAGAAACTAGTAGCCTTACTTTAAATACTTTAAGGCTGTAAAAGTAACTAGGCTGTAAAACCCTGTCCAACTAGTGTCTGCTTACATGGAAATTTTGAGAAATCTTCGTTTGAAATGAAATGTAGATTATAAGTTTGTGTTTGGATGTGTGCGTGCCTGTGTGTGTGTGTATGTGTGTTTGTGTGTGCGCGTGTTGCGTGTGTGCGAGAGGGCGTGTGCATGTCTCTGTTGGTGCATGTGTGTGTTATTTGTGTTTGTGCATATGTATGTGGGTGTGTGTGTGTGCGTGCATGTGTGTGTGAGCGCGTGTGTGTATAATTGTGTGTGTGTGTGATTGTGTGCGGGCTAGCTTGGTTGTGTACGTCTTTTTTAATTGTCCGAGAGTGCGCGCGCGTTTGTACATATCCTTTTTTAACACCTACAAAGAGGAGAAGCTGAAATCAGAAGCTGAAATATCCGAGGGCGCAAGTGATTTGAAACTGAGTATTAATGAAGTTTACCGATGACTTGAAAGCGAATTTCAACTAGGATAGTTTGCAAGGAGGTCAAGAGTAAAATCAACACAATGAGGTTGGTTCTATTTTTTTAAGATCAGTTAATATATCTGCGGTGGTTTTTTGTTGTTTAGGCACCCTGCTGAAATCAAAAATTATATACACGTTTTGTGCACATTATATATCGACAACACACACAGTTTTCAGTCGCAAAAAAATCACATGTTTTAATCACCTATAGATAGTTTTCTAGAAAAAACTGAAGAAAATAGGACTGATGAATAAAAATGATAGCACCTATTTCAAAAACCTCTAGTCCATAGAAATTTTTGCTTTGTGATTTACAATGCATGTTAAAATTAACCAAAGTAATTTGGTAAACCAGAACAACTTGTTTAACCATTTTGAAAATCTCGCCAGTTCAATAAGATGCAAAACTTCTGAATTAAATCTTACTAATTAATAAATTAATTAATTAATTAATTAATCTGATAAATTAATTAGCATCATTGCTTATTGCATACTTTTGTTGTTCACTAATTCACAGGGCAAACTCTTACAAAATACTACCTTTTCGATTAGTGAAATTTTGATAAAAAATGTTGCCATAAGTTTCTGAATAAGATGTGAGAGGTCAACAATTCATTTCATGTAAAGTTTCATTTTTCTTATTGTTATTGCAGAAAAAAAAACGGTTGAAAATAGATTGATGCAGGATCCAGTTCAGGTAATGGTTTAATTCCGGTCCCAATGAAACAAATATTTACATTTCGTCAGGTAGATTCCTATATTTTGTTTTGAGTTTCCTCAAAAAGATGAAATTACTTTCTTTGCAGGTTTTCTGAAAATTTGAAGTTTTTTTCAGTTGCAGTGCTTAGAGTTTGCAAATTATTACCGTCTTAACTTTTTATAGTTTTGTATAAACATTTTGTTCACTAAATATAATCTTCTTTTTTCTCCATTTTCGCAAAGTTATTTAAAACTTATTATCTGAGTTACACTGAAGTGCATTTACATCCTAGAAGTAAAAAAAAATGAGATTGAAATCTCATGAAAGTCATTTTTGCATGTGTTTACATATTACTCAAGGACTTTTTATTTTTTCCTATTGAAATATTTCAAAAAGTAAGTTTAAAATATTTGCGTATATCTACGCGGATTTGCAGGAAGTACAGTTGTTGATAACGTTAAGATTATGGAGTGACATTTTCCTGTCATGAGCTGGCACGTGGAAATTGGACACTAGAAGAGAAATTTTAGTTGTTGATACGCTGTCAATGAAAAGAATAAAAAGCACAATAGAATCGCTGAAATTGATGTTAAACTTATGAACTCTAAAAACTATTTTACAGTTTTATATGACTATATGGGCAATCAATTCAGTTGCCAACCACACTAATTATGACTTCCACTAACTATCACTAACCAAAAACTCCTGTAATTGACTACCTGACAACATGTATTCTGGGCAAATAGATTCTCCTAAATCGACAAAATTTATACTTGAATGACCTATCAAACCCGAAACAAAATTATTGGAAGACATTAATTCAGGTTGTGAGAATTACAATTGATGTTTACAAAAGATTAGCATCAAAAATAGTTCTTCATTGATTCAGCAACAGTATAGCTTTGTGTCAAAGACCAAATACATCAGATGACATATGGAACTCATCAAAGGTGTTTTAGATCAATATAACAAGTGTCTACTGGTAACGAAATACATTCCCGGGATAAATACTTTTGGTAAACATATAAAGAACATTTATATGGTGACAGATAAGGCATACAAAAGTTTTCATGATTTCCTATTAATATTTTCATGATTAATAGGAACACCATATGTGATCATTGTATGACAAGTAAGAACGATGTATGCAATTCCTGGTAAATGTCTAAATTGTTTTTAATGGGCATTTTGTGGAAACGAGTGACAAATTTTGGTCATTTTATTTCCCCTTGCCTTTTTTGCCTAACTTTTGTGAACGATTAAAATTAGCTACCAAAGTTGTTGATATGAATGATTGAAAAAAAAACAAGAGTTTGGTCACTAGTACTTGCCGAGGGATGTATCTCATCTCCATGATTGTAAGCGTATTAACCGAAAACTTAATAAAACAGGCACGGTGAAAATTGTGCTGGATAGATCCAAGCTTAAAACAAATTTGATGAGACCCCGCTCACTGCCCCATATTTCCACACAATGTTATAACCCTATTCTTAAAACAGGTTAATGAAAAAAGTGATGAAATAAGTAAATTTACACGAAAAATCCAACACTTGCCACGTTATGTAGTTTTCTTATTTTAAAAAATTGTGCCGTTGCCGCTCCCTCATTAATGAAAGGTTTCGTTGTGCTCCAAAAGAAAACCAATGTCCACCGTATTAAACAGTAAAGGCAAACTGCAGTGTTCTGATTGATGGAGACGGATTATATTTTTGTCTTTAGTCTTTGCTTTTGGCTATCTGGCTATATCAGTATACAACACAATTTTGCATATAGATTTAGAAACTAAACGGAGCTTACATTTAAAAGTACTTATGATTGATAGATTATAAAACTGAAATTTTTTTCCATATTTTAAATTCCTTACTTTTTTTTAAAAAAAAATTAATGTTTTAGACAAAAGCATTCTGAACTGCCCAATTAGATTAAAAATTATAATGCCGTTTCTTGCACGCGAAATTCTACGTAAAATTGACTGCTTAAGTTTTGACTTTTGTTCTCAGTTTCACAAAAAGTGTTCTGACAATTTTCAAATTCTCTGTAATTTTTTAATGATCTTTTGCGATTACTAAGAAATCATTTATGGCTTCATTATATGTACGAAGAATCCATTAAATTTACCGCAAATTTTGATTATTTTTCAAAAAGATCATTTAGAATTCCGATCAGAGCAGTCAACTTTAACAAAATATTGAAACACAAAAGTTGAAAGCAGATTAAAAGTGGTTGAAATAATTCGAAAAGTCGGTACCAGTAGTCGCTTGTTACACTTCTATCAATTTACTTGTCATAAGAGAGCACCGCACTTCTTAATATATCACGAACCGTTATCAACTGTCCACATAAACACAATTCCGAAGTCTTCTTTGGGTCATTTGTGCTCCGGATATTTTGTCCTCTGTCAAAAAATGATGCATCCTTCGTCATCGCTGCTGCTCTCTATTTCTGCTATCTGTCTCAAGCGCGCCAATTCTGCTTCCTAATTAAATGTCTCAAGCGTGAACAAGACGATAGCTTACAGAACATCTTGTAAAAAAATGTTAGCAGATAGCGTTTTCAAAAAAAAATTAATAAGCTAAAACAGTTGAATAATGATACTCACAGAGGAGTCTTTGCAAAATTGTTCAGCTGGTTTTCTTTTAAGGATTTTATCCATAGGAAAAATTGAGAAACCGCTCGGTTGGAAATATTTGACTGAATACCTATTGCAAAAACGGTTCTTACCCATTGATATGTGCAAATGAGTTTACCAAAATAGTTTGACAGAATACTTTTTGCTTAGGAATCTTCAACCAGAACAAACTGACACTATTCAGCTAATCTCTGGCACAATTCGGCTGATTTGTTATTTTATAGATTAAATTTTCCAGGTTATATTTTGGGAGGAAAAATGGAATACAATTTTTCCAGTGACTATATTTTTGAAAGAACAATTTCAGTTTTCCAGCTAATCTTCTGTGAAATTACGCAGAATGTTTTTCTAAATAATTTCAGAGTTAAATTATTCAGGTATATTTTCTTTTTGTCACGAGATTTTTCCACGGATGAATTTCTGTGAAGATATTTGCCTGAAAATGTTTGACTGAATAGAAAAATGTTTGACTAAAAAAATTGTTTGTCTGAAACGCTGATATTTAATTATTGGTAAAATATTCTAAAGATTTTTGTAAAAATAAAGCATTCATTTTTCATCTTTTGTAAATTTTTACTAATGGGGTTTTTGTAATTTATTCTGATATAAGTTTGCCTGAAAAAACTCAAGATAAGAAAAATTAATGAAGAACTCTGCTGCCAAAGGGACTAAATCAATATTCATGGGCTGCAACAATAAGTGATACTTAGTAATATTTTCAAAAGGAACTTTTTTTCACAGGACGCATTTTTTAAATTATTTAATAAACTGCAATAATATGAGTGACTTTCTTTATAACGTAATTTTTAGCAGAAAAAGGGAGTGAACTTAATAATGGAGTTAATAGACATTTTTTAGTTGGATATCTTGGTTGAATTCTTGGTTGGACAAAACTGTTTTTGAAATGAAATGCAAATCTAACAGGTTCAAATTTTGATTGAAGATCTTTTGTTGGTGGAAAGATTTCCAAGGAAACTTATTGCCAGTTTTCAGGCAATATTTTTTACTCGTGTTTTTAGAAAAGATTTTTATGAGATGATTTGAATGGATGGTTTTTTTGAAGGAATATGTTTCCTTGGAGGATTCCTGCAGAGCAGTTCAGCTTATTTTTCTTAGGGAACGTTTCATCAAGCAAAAACTTTGTGAATTTTTTGGTTTGAATTAAATTCTAAAAAGAAGATTTTTGCTATGTAAAATTCCAGCAATTTTTCTATAGTCTATGTTAAGGAAAGTTTCGGCCAAGAGGCTTTTTGCAAAAGTTAGTTGATGTATTGTTAAGAAAAATATATACACCAGAATTTTTTTGTTTCCAAAACGTTTGGCTGAATTAATTTAACTGCTCTGGTCCGCGTTTATTCTATTCAAGAATTTTTTTTGAAGTGATAAGTTGTGTTCTTTTGGATCAATACGTATTGGCAAAAAATAGTTTTTCCAAGAAAGATTTCCGACTTTGTTTTCTGAATAGCCCCTGTAAAATGATGTTTCCTTCAAATAAGATTTTCTTATAGATATCAGTTAATCTCACTTTTCCATGGATTGTTCCTGGGACTTTTATTGTGTTAACATAATCGGCAAAGTACAAAGCCACGAACGTATCCTTAGATAGATTTTCGTAAAAATTGTTGGACCGAAAAAGTTGACTAATGAGTTTCGCCAAAGAACATTTATACCGTGACGATTTTTGAAAAAAACAGCTGGCTGAAATTAATTGACTGAAGGACCTTCATAAGGAGTGTTTTTAGTACGGAAGATTTCAAAAACTAAATTACTATCAATTGGAATTGTTTTACAGAATACTTAATATTCCCACAGAGAATAAAAGTTTAATTTTATGCGAATGGTTACATTTGTAAGTCAACGTCTTTTATCTTACTATGACGATCTTTTGTTGAAAAATGAAAAACAACTTTTTAACTTGATCAATTTTTTTAATGAAGTTTTGGCGAAAAATTTCAATTAGAATTTTTTTTTGATTGAAACAAATTTAACAGTAGAAAAATTTTCCTTAAGAAAAGTTTGAACTTTTGTTTTGATAAGCGTTTCCAACGAAATAGTTCACACTGGTTAATTTCACGAAAAATTTATTTGACTTTTTTTGTTGTTATACCGAGGATAATAGCTGTTAAGTTGTTCGGTTAATTTCATTCAATAAAAAGCGTTTATCTGTAAAATGGATTCTACACAGCAGAGTTTCTAACTATAATTAGTTTAAATCATTAGACTGAATTCTTATTATTGAGAGTTAATTAGGATTGAGGAATTTTTGTGAAACCATTTAATTGATATTTCAAAGAAATTAATTTGTCCGAACAAATTTTGTGAATTTTATTGGCCGAAATAATTCAATTGATTAATTTTTGTGAGGGAATTTTGTTCGACAAAATTCTAATTTAATTTTGTTGTTGGGGTTGTTTACTCCTACGTACTGTATTTAGCAGGAAGTTTTCGATATTTTTGGAAAATAAAAATGCTGTGAAGAAATATTTTTCCATGACGAGTCTTTTAAAACAATGCACCTGATTTTGTTCCGAAAAAAAATTACCTTAGAGAAGCCTTTGAGAAACTAATTTTTCAAAAATTGCTTTGCAAAATGTGGTTTTACCATGTGAAGGCTGGTCAAATCATTCAGATTGACGTCTTTTTCTATGGTTGCGCTGGGTTTTTTTAAAAAATCTTTTGCAAGTAAAGCTTTTGTGACGGAACGTTTTTTACGATGATTCAATTAAAACATATGTGCCTACATTTTCTGTTTAAAAATTATTTTTTTTTAAACAGAAAATTATTTTTTATGATTTTTTTGTTAAACTGTTCAGTTTATCGTTTCATTACCTCAAGTGTCTTTGTAGGGTAATTCTGTAAAATCATTTGCCTATTTTCTGCAAAAAAAAAATATTTCACCTGAGAAAAATGTAATAGAAAACTTCAGCAGATTTTTTTGATGAGGAAAGCGAAAAACAAAGGAATTTTTCAGAAACTAATCGACTGAATATACATTGAAAAAATGATGTTGTAAGAAAAATTTAGTTTTATCATTCAGTTTACCTCTTTGTTAGGAAATGTGCGCACAGGGTATTTTTTTACGAAAATATTGGATAATGGAGTTTTTGTTAAGGTATTTTTTACAAGAATTCTTAAAACTCTTTTTGAAACTACTCGTTTGGATACATTTTTTAAAAATTAGTTTTATGAGTTTTGTTAAATCTTCCAGGTAAACGTCATGATAAAATCTGATATTGCAGGGTTTTTCCGAAATCAATTGACTAAATCGTTTTTGTGAAGCAACATTTTTCTGTGATGACTCTAGCAAACTATTTCTGTTGATGTTTTTTGTAAAGAGAATTTTATCCCAATCAATTTTAGCAAAACCATTAGACTATATATATTCTGTATAAACGGTTTTATGAGAGAAACTTTTGTTAAATAATTCAATTTACCTTTTTATTGAAAAGTGCCTTCCAGGTATTTCCTGGGAAATCACTTGCCTATATAGTTTTTGTAACGAAATATTTTTTCCTGTGAAAATTTACTGAAACAATTCAGTTGATTGCTTTTTTGATGAGTAAAGTGAACCCCAAAGTAATTTTTGTGAAACTAATTGGCTGAATATACTTTGTAAACGATTTGGATTTGACATAGAAATTATTTTAAAATCATTTAGATTAATTTTTTTTGTGTTCGCAGTGCATTTTTTGCTAAGTTATGGGGTTTAATAGCTTCTGTAAAGTAATGTTTTTACTTCAAAGATTCATTCAAAAAACAGTTAAAATGAGTTTTTAGGGAAAGATCTACCCAGACAAAAAGTCGTAAAAACTATTTGACTTAATAGTTTTGAACGAAAAGCTTCTGTACAGGAATTTGTTCCACATGGGTTAAACACTTCATTTAGTTTTTTCTTTAGGGACTATTTTCCTCTAAAGATTTTTTGAAAATTATCTAGCTGCATGTTTTCGTTTCATTACATTTCATAAAAGTTTCATTCTAAACAAGTAAATTCTTATGATATAAAGCCACTGAAAATATTTGAGTGAAGAATTTTTTTTAGGTACTTTGATTGTTTTCTAAGGTGAAATTTCATTACAGATTGACGGACAATAAAGGAATCAAAACTTTCGTTAAAATGATAATTTTAATGAAAGTGCTTGCATTTGAAAATAATTGTTAGTGCTTGCATTTAATCGATTGAAAACCAATGTTTCGGGACTAACTTTTGCATATAGATTTTTGAGAAATAAATTGAATGGAACTATTTGAGGGCTGACATTTATAAGGCTATTTTTCGCAGGGACCGTTAAGGAATGATATTCAGAAGAAAATTTGTAAGTTTTCAGGCTGAAGAAATTTGAGTTGAGATCAGTTGTTAAAAAACACGTGTGCCAAAATTATTTCTATTCAATTTAGTCGCTGAAATCATTTTATTTTAAAAAATTGTTGGCGCCATGGTCGACATCTTTACTAAACAAACTGAATTAGTTCTGTTTATTGTTCTTTAACTGTTTGCTATGCAAATAAACCGTTTTAAATTGTATTCAGAACCGAGATGGTTAAACTGCAGTACAGTTGGTGCAACTGAAAGCAAATTGGAGTGATGCAGATCAGTTGCAGCACTATTTTACCAATTTATCTGAATTTCTTGTTTTGTGGAAATTTTAGAGATATTTTAAGACACTTTGAGAACTAAAATCTTGTTACGTTCGAAACTTTGGAAAACCTAATTTTTTATTAGATGACATTCGAGTTACACATAAACAATATGCGTTCAATTGCAGACTACATTTAGAATTTGTACAGGAGAAGTTAGCATAATTGTTATTCAATGAGTCTCAAGTGGAAAACTGACATTATGGGCAAAAAGTCTGAAGTATCAAAAAAAAATTGGCGATAGTTGACTTTGCGGAAAATCAAGTCAACATGTAGGTTACGAGACATTGAGAAACGTTGGAGAAGAGTTCTCCAGCAGGCCTAAGCTAGAGTCCTTAAACGATAAAATTGTTGCCAATTGACACGAGGGTGAGCAAGCTGTTGTGAAACTGAAAATCTAATTTCTACAACTACAAAAGGATCGGCCTAATCCATGAGAGACCCTAGGTGAAACCAACGACTTTCACTGGGCAGCTATTAATTTTGGTCTGCCGGCCGAGACAGAAGTTGGCTTTGCATATTTTACAGGATTAAAGATAGAATCCCAACAGCAGGCTGCGTCAAAAATAGCAAAGCGGCCATTCTTTGTGTTGGGTTATGGACTTTCGCAAGCGGAATAAAAAGCGTTTTTAACTAAGTAAAGGAATTAATTTCTCAAAAATGAGAGAATAACAAAATGATTTTTTACAGTAGAATTTAGAGATTTACAGGAGAGATCTGATTATTAGATCAAGATGGTGATTTGAATTTGGGGATGAAAAAGGACTCAAAAATCAACTGTATATATACCCATTATCAGTGTGAAAAAGTCAAGATACAAAACTAATCTTAGCACCTTGATTTATAGTGGGGGTCGCAAAGGTTACCCAATATGGTTTGCTTCTGCAAATCAGTCGCAAAGGGAACCATAAATGGAATGCATTTGCACTTTTCTAAGAATTCATTCACACTTCCGGAGATATCATCATCATTTAATACATGTTGGGAAGATTTTACATCAATTAATCTAACTCTAATAATAGTTATCTAGATTCACCAATTTGAACCGAATATTGATTCTCAGCACCATTTCTTGACGATTCATTTATATAATTTCTTTGATCGAAGTCATATTGCTTGTCTTTCTAATCTGGTAAGTCAAATTTTCTTTCTAATTCTCACTAAGTTTAACACTATAGTTTGATCGATATTCTAACACCACCACTCAGACTTTAGCTGATTGCGTAGAGTCTGTTCCCATCAAAACTGCTCTGAATGTTTCCACTTTGGAAACGGGTAAGGACTTTGTGAAGATGTCCGCTGCCATTTTGTCTGTAGGAACGTAATGAATTGAAATAGTCCCATCCTCCGTCTTGTCAAGAATGAAGTGGAACTTTGTGTTTCCTCCTCTTGTATATGACTGGGTTTTGGCAAAGTCTGATACAACTTTGGTTGTCCTCTCCAATTGCTATTGGACGTTTCTGTTGGATGCCAAAATCCTCTAAAAGTTGTTTCAGGTAGAGTGCTTCCTGAACTGCTGCTGCCATGCCCTGATATTCTGCTTCTGATGAAGAAAGAGCAACTGTGGCCTGCTTCTTGACATCCCAGCTGAGTGCTGCGCCACGTCCGTTGAGCTTGAAGTAATAGCCTGTTGTTGATTTTCTGTCGTTCACGTCTCCAGACCAGTCTGCATGACTTTCCCCCACTAAATCATAACTAGCCTCTTTTGTGTAAGTAAGTTTCAAACTTTTTGAACCTTGAAGATATCGCAGAAGTCGTTTTCCGCACATCCAGTGTTGATTGGTAGGTGCTGTGATTCATGTGTCTGGACAGAATGTTGACTGTGAACATGATGTCTGGCATCGTCTGTTTGGCCAGATACAGAAGTGATCCAACCAAGCTTCTGTAGATCCTCTGGTCCACTTCTTCGTCTCCGTTCTGTGCAGTCTGAAGTTTCAAATTCAAATCAGCTGGAGTTCTTGAGGGTTTGCATTGATCCATTTGAAACCGCTCAAGCATTGTTTCTATGTAGCGTTCTTGGTCGACTGTGACTTTGCCTTCTTCTCGTCTGATTCTTAGACCCAGAAACCAGTGTAGTCTCCCTCTGTCTTCCACGTGAAAGGTTGCTTATAGTGCCTTCTTGACATCAGAGACCACTGTCATACTTCTTGATGCTACTATGATGTCGTCAACCCAGACCAAGATGAAGGTGTGATCCTCTGCCTCTGATCTTGCAAACAAGCAGTGATCGTTCCTGCTTCTGGTGAACCCCTGTCTCAGTAGGAAGTTTGCCAGCTCTTTGTACCACTTGTTAGCAGCCTGTTTCAAACCATAAATTGATTTATTTAGTCGACATACTAACTTCTCCCCATCTGATCCGCGTTTTACAAACTCCTGTGGCTGTTCCAGATACACTTCTTCCTCAATTGGTGAGTGCAGGAAAGCAGTCTTGACATCAAATTGGTGCATCACATGGCCCTGCTTCGCTGATAGCTGAAGTAGAATCCTGAATGTCTCCGGCTTACAGGTAGGCGCAAAAGTCTCAAAGTAGTCCAGTCCTTCCACTTGTTTGAAGCCTTTCGCCACATAGCGCGCTTTGTATTTGTCCACTTGACCACTGGGTCCCAATTTCACTTTGTAGACCCATTTGCCCGGTATGACGTCCCTGTCTGTGGGTGGTCTCACTAGGTTCCAAGTCTCGTTGTCTTGGAGTGCCTTGACCTCGTCCTTCAATGCCCGGTGCCACTGGTCCCAATCGTCACTTTGCTTGGCTTCGTAGACTGTTTTGGGTTCCACATAATCGCCCTCAGTCACAGCAAGATGGGTCCTGACTTCTCCAAAAAATTGCGGAACATTCCTTGCTCGTGTCCCTCGGTCCCTCGTCTGGGCTCTGCTCTGTCCGCGTGTTCCAGTTCATCTTCATTGAAGACAAGTGTCTCTAACTGTGAGAAGTCTTCTGTGTCACTGTCTTCCAGTGAATCTGAGTCTCTGTGACTCCCTCTTGTTGCAGTAGATTCTTCATCTAGTGCTGTTTCTCCAACATCCGAGGCCTCTTGTCTCAGTGTTGTTTCTTGAGTATTCACGCTCCCTGCGTCATGCCACTCCTCCTTTATTGCAGTAGATGTGTCCTGTCGTTCTCTGTTGTCATCGTCTTGATGACCATCACCTGGGTGCCAGATTCACAGTTCCTACCCATCATGTAGTAGGTCAGCCGTTTCTTTGTTGTCAGGGATTGAGCCCACTTCAGACTCCTTGATGATCACATCTCGAACTGCCATCACCTTGCGTGTGTTGGGTATGCACACCAGGTATCCGTTTTCTCCTTCAGTGTAACCCACAAACTTTCCTTCCAGTGCCTTGGGTTCAAGTTTGCTGACTTCTATGTCCCTCTTCCTCATGAAGACTGTGCAACCAAAAATAGATAATTTACTAATTGGAAGCTTAGGTTTTACACCACTCATCAGCTCTGCTGGGCATTTTTCTTCTCCTTGTCTCACAACCAAGTTTCTGATTCTTGCTGCGTGAAGAATTGCTGCTCCCCACATCACCTTGGGAAGTCCTGAGTCAATGAGCAAACATCTTGCCATCTCCAGCAGTGTCCTGTTGCACCTCTCAGCTAACCCATTCTGTTGTGGCGTCTCTGGTTTGGCTTTTTCCTGTAGAATGCCTGCATCTAAGCAGTACGTCTTGAACTGCTCTGAGAGAAACTCCTTCGCATTGTCTTGCCTCAGCTTCTTGGGCGTCCTAACACTGAGAACAAATTTCTTCAGGCTGGCCAGTGCTTCACTTTTTGCCTTAAGCAAGTCCACAAACACAAACTTCGTGTACTGGTCTGCAAACACAATGCAGAACCGGAACCCTGACAGTGACTCTACTCTGAAAGGTCCCATCACGTCTGTGAACACCCTCTCCAGCTTCTCTTCTACTTGGGTCTCTGCCACTCTTGGTACTGGAGTCTTTGTGATCTTGGCCAATGCACACATATTGCATACATTATCGAGTTCCCCCACTGTCTCTGGTGCATTCCTGACCACATCCGCTTGATTCAAATGACCCAATCGTCTGTGCCACTTCCTTGCACTGTCAAGTTTCACGCTGTTGGAACTCATCTTGAATTCTAGAACGCTGCAGTGTAAGTAAAACAAATTATTTTCTTACTTGTGTTAGTTTTACCCGAGTTCCCTTCTGGAGTTTCATGCAGCTGTTTCCTCTCTCGAAAGTGAAGTTATGTCCCCACTCCGTGCATCTTGAGACTGATAGGAGGTTTGAAGAATAGTCCGGCACACACAGAACATTTTTGAGTTCGCATTGGAATTCCCCTTTGTTTGAGGGTATGCTGATCCTCACACAGCCTCTGCCCACCACTCTGGAAGCCTCTCCGTTGGGATTTCTGACCACTGATTGAATGGGCACAAAGTCCAGAAACGCATCGATGTTCGTCACTATGTGATCTGTACAACCACTGTCCACTAGCATGCCTGCTGTCTTCCACTGGGTAAGAGCTGCCCAGCATTTCTCGTCTGGTGTAGCCAATGCTGGACCCATTGCCACTGACTCATGTTTGCCTCCATCTCTTTGTCTCTTGCATCCCCTGTCTAGGTGACCCTTCTCACCACACTTGCTGCATTGTGCTGTCTCCTTTTTCCTGCAGTCCTTGGCAAAGTGTCCAGGGATCCCACACAAAAAACAGTTTCCTTTCTTGGGTCCCTTCTTGAAGTCACGCTTCACTGCCAGTGCCCTTGAACCAGTTTGTCCCTTGTGTCTCTGCACCGTGCTCTCATGAAAGTTCTGCAGCCTTTTCCTCAACTCTGTGAAGTTCGTTGCCGGGTTGAAGCTTTCCTGTATAACAAAACTTTCATATCTCATTGGCAGACCATTGAGGACCAAGGCGCTGAAGAGGGTCTCTGAGACTGCTTCCCCTGCTTCTTGTAGCCTTGTGAGCAACTCCTGTCCTCTGATGAAGAAGCTGTCCAAATCCTCAGAATCCTCGAGCTGCAGTCGAGCAAGCTGTGCCACTAAAGTCACCACTGTCGGCGTCTCCACGCTCTGAAATCTCTCTTGCAAAAGCTTCCAAGCCTTTGCTCCATCTCCAATGCCATCAGCTCCCACACAGTCATGTCTCATCAGCATGAGGGTTGTTGCATCTAGAGTCAGTGCCAGATGGCACCACACATTGTTCCGTTTCTCCTTGATGTCTGCAACTTCCTTCTCATATGCATCCTTCAGCACCTTGTGGTTCTTCTTCTCATCATTGGTTGCCCCATTAGCCAGTGGCGCAAACTCATTGGGTTGCTCCTCTGTCCCCAGTAGTGATTTGTAGAGTCCCTTTGTCTGCATCATTGCGACAAATCTTGTGCTCCAGATTGGAAAGTCCTGTGCCTTTCCTGTGCAGGTCAGCAGCTTCACTGTCTGTTGATCCATCGAAGTTTGAGCAGGCAAAACAGTTGTGAAAACAAAAGGTACTAAGCAGAAAAGGATTTTGACTGTCAACAACAAATTGGTTTTGTTTTGGAAATCAATTTTATGACTTAGAAAATTGCTGGGCCCATAACCTGTTGGGTTATGGACTTTCGCTAGCGGAATAAAAAACTAAGTAAAAGAAATAATTTCTCAAAAATGAGAGAATAACAAGATGACTTTTTACAGTAGAATTTAGAGATTTACAGGAGAGATCTGATTATTAGATCAAGATGGTGATTTGAATTTGGGGACGAAAAAGGACTCAAAAATCAGCTGTATATATACCCATTATCAGTGTGAAAAAGTCAAAATACAAAACTAATCTTAGCACCTTGATTTATAGTGGGGGTCGCAAAGGTTACCCAATATGGTTTGCTTCTGCAAATCAGTCGCAAAGGGAACCATAAATGGAATGCATTTGCACTTTTCTAAGAATTCATTCACATTTCCGGAGATATCATCATCATTTAATACATGTAGGGAAGATTTTACATCACTTAATCTAACTCTAATAATAGTTATCTATATTCACCAATTTGAACCGAATATTGATTCTCAGCACCATTTCTTGACGATTCATTTATATAATTTCTTTGATCGAAGTCATATTGCTTGTCTTTCTAATCTGGTAAATCAAACTTTCTTTCTAATTCTCACTAAGTTTAAGACTATAGTTTGATCGCTATTCTATCACTTTGCCTTCGGGAATTCCAATGTCACGGAACACAGCTTTACTGCACAAAACAGAGGGTATACAGAACATTTGAAGAAAATAGGGGTCGAGGCTTTTCTACAATTATACGACAGAGCTGCCGAAAACACCCAACGACTGCGAACAAGCAATTAATCCCCAGTCGAAAAATAATGGATAATTTATAAAAATTTATGTATTAGTTTATAAACATTTGCAAAAAATGCATTATTTTATAAATATTTACAACTTTTTGGCAACTTTTGCATTATTTTGTAAATTTTTATAGTTTAATGCAGAAATTTTTAAATGAAGTTATTACTAACCCATTATTTTATAACCTTTTTTCCGGACAGCTAGATTAATTTATAATTAAAAGTTATAAAAAAATGCAACAATTTGCAAACTAAGGCAGACATATTTGAACTGTTTCTGACACTAAAAGTTCTGGTGCCTCTAAAAATGAATCTCAAAAAAAGTCCTTAGATGAAGAAAATACGTGAATTCTGCTTTATAAAACTGACCAGACCATCGGCGATACATAGAAATACGATTACAAATTCAACATTCAACACACTTTAATTCATCCTAGGTTTTTGAACTCCGGGGTTGTTGAAAGGAGACAAAAGTATAATCTACAAGTTTATAAATATTTATAAATTATCCATTAATTTTAAAAATCTACAAAATATTCGAATGGCGTCCAGTACAACTGAAATGCATAGGGCTTTTGCGTGAGTTAAAGAAAAATCGTAGGAAACACTAATAATCGTTCGATTTAAAGTTTAAAAATTTATAAATTTTTATAAATTTTGCATTATTATCTACCAATATATAAATGTTTATAAATTATCCATTATTTTCGAAAGATTTGTAAATATTGATAAGTTATCCACTATTTTCGACTAGGGATCTAGCAGTAATGTACGAAGATTGGCTAAGATTTTCGGAAAGAATATCTTACTGCTAAGCCCAATAACTTGAACTTTTAAACAGAAACACCACATGGTGTATAGAGCAGCCATCGGAGCGATTGCGAAAATTTTTTGTGATTTTTTAGCATACATGGCAAGTAAAACCTTGGCAAGTTTGAAGGAAGTCCTGCAGCTAGAAAGTTCAACAAAGAGCAGAAAAGATGAACCTAAAATTTATCAGCTTAGTAAGTAAAAGAAATAATTTTTATAAATTTTGCATTATTATCTACCAATATATAAATGTTTATAAATTATCCATTATTTTCGAAAGATTTGTAAATATTGATAAGTTATCCACTATTTTCGACTAGGGATCTAGCAGTAATGTACGAAGATTGGCTAAGATTTTCGGAAAGAATATCTTACTGCTAAGCCCAATAACTTGAACTTTTAAACAGAAACACCACATGGTGTATAGAGCAGCCATCGGAGCGATTGCGAAAATTTTTTGTGATTTTTTAGCATATATGGCAAGTAAAACCTTGGCAAGTTTGAAGGAAGTCCTGCAGCTAGAAAGTTCAACAAAGAGCAGAAAAGATGAACCTAAAATTTATCAGCTTAGTCTCAGAAAAAGGGAACTGCGAACAGAAACTGTTATACCCATCGGTTGAAATCCTGGCGCCCAAAGAGTCCTCTGAAAATACAGAGCAATATTGCCACGAACTACACGTCGCAAGGAAAAAAATATTGGAGAGTATTGTCCAATACTTTGAGCTTGCACCGGAGAAATCTCGACTTTTAGAAGTACTTTCAGCAGCAACTGAGCAAAGTGAGATGAAAGCTATCATACATGAAGTTGCTCAAGACGCCGGCAGATACCTCAGTCGGTCTGCAAAGGACCATAACCAGACGAACAACTTTCCATTGCAGAAGGAAATGAGTAGCAATCGGTTGGATCTATGGCACGAAAAAGTAAAAACTTTTAAGAAAAAGTATTCAATCAAAAATGATAAAAAAAAACAACAACTCATCAGTGACCATGAAACACCAGGGGCACGGCAAGATGCTGAAGGACAAATACTGGTCTTGAAAGCTGAAATTAAGCTAGGTTGACAGAAGCAAGCAAAAGCAGTTGAACTGGAACGCATGGAAGATGACGCAAGACTTCAGCAAAAACTGTTTGTACATAAAAGAGAAAAGAACAGATGGCAATATCGAGATGTCAAAATTTCGTTGTTTCACGCCCCGAATCTCCTCTGAGTCTACCCGAATCCTTGGATACCGTTGAAAAATGGAACCGGGACTTGGAACTGACTGTCGCCATAAAAATTATATTTACGAGGGGCAGGAACCCAATGATCAGCTGCTGAAGGTTCTACCTGCTCTCAAATCAGAACCATTTGGGAAGAATCTCACCTCCTCAAACGCTCCTCAACAAAATTACTGGTCAGTTCCATTATTTACGCCAATTTTGACAGTTGGTGGACTTAACACAACCCTACCGAAAATAGAGCTGCTGGTGAAGCGGAGACTGAATACACAATTGGGATATATCAGACAGCTCAGTCATGGATCAAATTTCAGCAAAATTCATCAAAACAATTTTTTCCTCATTATCCATTAATTAAACAAAACAAACCTGAAAAATTGCGTCGCTGCAGCTAATGTTAAGTGCTCTCAATGTTCTGCTAGTTGCAGGACCAGACCTCCTTTAAGGCATGATTGGGATCAATTTTCGATTCAGAGAGCATGAAGTAGCTTTGTCTGCAGATATTGAAGCGATGTTTCTTCTGGTGCAGGTACCTCCAGCAGACGTCAAATGCTTAAAATTTATTTTAAGACCAACGACGCACCAGACTGTTTTAACTTATTAGTACAATAGACACATTTTTGGAGCCAAAAATTCTCGACATGTGCAAAGAACAGACGACGACCAAAGCACGTCAAACAAAAAAAAGCAAGATTTTCCAGAAGAATTTATACATGGACAATGTAAGTAGTAATAGGGTGAGCAAGTCACCCCGGGGGGGGGGGTGTAGACCCCATGTATTAAGATAGGGTATAGGAGTAATTTTTGAGAGAGGGTCTACACTAATGTATTAAGATAGGGTATAGGCGGCGTACATGTTTTAAGATTAGTAATAGCGGCCGCCACGTATTAAGATTAGCGGCCGCCACGTATTAAGATTAGTAATAGCGGCCGCCACGTATTAAGATTAGTAATAGCGGCCGCCACGTATTAAGATTAGTAATAGCGGCCGCCACGTATTAAGATTAGTTATAGCGGCCGCCACGTATTAAGATTAGGAATATCCTCCGCAATGTATTAAGATTGGGGATAAATCTAGGGGTGTTCCAGGGGGTGAGTAGTAAGGTGGGAGCAGATCAGGGTGATTTTTCGGAGCCACTTGTCACGTGATTTTAGAGGTCATTTAGGGATTAGCAGGGAATTATACATGCAGCGCGCAGGGAATTGCACAGTCAGCGCGTACGTACAGGCGGGGAATTATACATGCAGCGCGCAGGGAATTGTACAGTCAGCGCGTACGTACAGGCGGGGAATTGTACAGGCAGCGCGCATTAACGGATAATTTCCCTCGCAATAAACTTCAACATTTTTTGGTTTAACCACAGCAATGTATTAAGATTAGGTATAGCCGCCGCAATGTATTAAGATTAGGTATAGCCGCCGCAATGTATTAAGATTAGGTATAGCCGCCGAAATGTATTAAGATTAGGTATAGCCGCCGCAATGTATTAAGATTAGGTATAGCCGCCGCAATGTATTAAGATTAGGTATAGCCGCCGCAATGTATTAAGATTAGGTATAGCCGCCGCAATGTATTAAGATTAGGTATAGCCGCCGCAATGTATTAAGATTAGGTATAGCCGCCGCAATGTATTAAGATTAGGTATAGCCGCCGCAATGTATTAAGATTAGGTATAGCCGCCGCAATGTATTAAGATTAGGTATAGCCGCCGCAATGTATTAAGATTAGGTATAGCCGACCCTAAATAGCAAGATGGCGCAGCAGAAGCGCGCTGGGCTCATAACCCAGAGGTTGGTAGATCGAAACTACCTCTTGCTTATCTGGCATTGTCACAGTACTAGTGGACTTTTACGCGCTCATAACATGGAAAAAAGTTAAATAAAAGAAAAAGTTGAATTAATAAGTACAAAATAACAGACACAGTACAAATTAAGCACATGCAAATACAAATTTAATCAAACGTTTACATGATGATAGTACAAAAGAAAAGAGTATTAAAGTACATTTAGCCGAGTAGTTAATAAAGTCGACAACAAAAATTTGAGTAACTAACGAAGAATTAAGGAATTTAGAAAAAAATTACTGTCGACTTTATTACACTTCGACGTATTTTACATTAAATTTATCTAATTCACATATAATTACTTATAAAGTTTAAAACATGAACGTCATGAATCTTGTTCAGTTTTGTTTGAAAAAATTTAAATAGTTGAAATGCTGCAAATATTGTGTAAAATCCACACAAATTATCAGTTTTCTGAACTGGTTGTTGTATCATTTTCAGATACTTTTTATTCAAAAATTTGTATTTTGTGATTGGACGAGCCAAAGAATCAGCATAGTAATAAGTTCGATTGAGTCGAGCAATCATTATCCAATGCTCTCCAGCTTCACTGCTCGGAGAAGTGTTGATGATAGCAAAACTGAATGTGGGTAGCCTTGGAACACAATCTGCTGGAAACGATCCAATATAGCGGTATTTGAGTTCTGGGATTCGTTCAATAATCTGTATCAGGGAAGTGTTATCCATGACAAACAATTTTTCTCTGCTTTATTTCGCAAGTACCATTAACACACGGATTTCTAACTGTACAGTCAAGCTGAAAAGACTCATTCTCTTCATAAAAGCAACAATCATTGGACTTTTTTTCTTGCTCTAATAAAAGGTTGCTTGACTTTTTAATTTTGTCAACAGAATTGTTATGGGATTTGGGGTAGAATAAAATAATTATAAAAAGAAGTACCAGAAAAATTAGGAGAGGAACTTAAACAAAAAAGTTCGAATTAGTTCGACCCCAGTTAACGTCCATTTTAAGAAATTATTTGGTGAAGAGAATGGCAACTGGGTGACGATAATATATAACCCAAAAAGGTTCCAATGCAGAAAGCAATGATGTAAAACCCATAAAAAACTGAAAAAAATATGAAAAAATTTTCGTTAACGCAAAAATCTTCAGACATTTTTAGCAACCGTTCCGAACTGATCAATTTTAACAGTGGACATCCTTTCTCCTAGAACATCTAATTCTGTCACGCTTCTTAGCGGGCGGTCGAAAAACATTTCTAATCGGATACTTTCACCGCTGAGCTCAGGATAATGAATACTTTCTCCAGCATCTTGAAGTGAAGTGAGATCAAATACAAGCACGTAATGGTTCTGAAATAGATTATGTGGTAACGCGGGAATCTCTTCGTTAAAATTCATTGCTTTCATTGTTGTTACATATGCCCTACAGTCATTGGTTGTATCAACTGATACTATAGCTCTACCTCCTCGAACAATTCTTAGTTCTCGTAAACCAAATTTCTGATAATGGAAAGGATTTTCTTGAAAATGTCCTGTGAATGCTGAATTTGTGTTCATCGCAATAGCTACTCTTCTGATTGGAGCATTGTTAAAAACATTTTCCTGAATAAACTGGTTCTGTCCTGAAGGAATAATAAATGTGCGTGCAATTGTTTCCATAAAGTTGTAACAAGCAGGTTGATGAGTTAATTGATATTTGATAGTCTGGTGATACACTTCGTTAACAACAACACGTCTTGTAAACAGGGAACAGTCAAGAACTTTAAGGGAGACGTGAGGATTGTAGGAGATCATGTAAAAATTGGGTCTTGCACGAATCAATTTCAGTCTAACTTTTGTATTTGGAAGCAGTAACTTTTCACATTGGAACAAATCAATTGCTAATTTACCGTAATAAGTAGTTCCATTTTTCAGCAAAAGTTCTTCCTCTCGATCTATAAAAGGGCTTTTCTCAAAATCGCTGGGTTCTTTTTCAAATTCATATCCATGACAAGCCAAAATACCTTCATTATTTCTTGTGGAAGCGTTAAATTCATTGGAAATTATAGCTTTGTGTCCATAGAGACCATTTGAGTTGTAAACCTGTTGATTGTTCAGATACACCTCACAGTTGGAAAAGAGCGAGTGCAATAAATTGTTGACGTGAGTTAGATAATGTAAATCATCATCTGTGAAAGACATTCCCATATCTGCTTTTCCATGCTCGTCTTTTTTCATAAAGTCATCAAACAATCTTCCCTTTTGTAATCCAATTTTGATTTGAAGGTGGATATCTCTCATATCAAGATATATGCTTCTATCTGTTTCAAACTCGAACTCAATGCTGCTTTCATCCAATGAAGTACTGGGATAAACTTCTTGAACGTGAGAAGATTCAATTGGTTCCAAAACAGGAATTTTGTCAAAAATCTCCAAGCAAGAGTTCGTAAAGTGACCATAACGAAAGTTGCTATCGTTTGTTGATCTAGTATTCATTTTAGCTTAGAAAAAATATCTCTTCTAGTTCGACGACGTCGACTGGTTTTTGGGGTAATTCTTCGAATTATGCGCCGTTTCCTAATTTTTCCACCACCTAGCTGTTTACGTAATGTTTTCTTTCCAACATCTGCGGCCACAGATTTGAATTTTTTCTTTCCAGTTAGAACATTTCCAATTTCTGGTGCAGCTATATCAAGCAAATCAGCACCAACTCTTTTTGCTGCTGGGACAACATATCTCCTCAAGAATGGAATAGCTGTCCTCCCAATTGTTTGTGCTAACGCTCCGAATCCTCTTCCCCTCTGTCTTGAATAACCACGAAAATACGGTAAATCACTATCAGCAACCATTTTCTACAACTTTAAATCTAAAAATGATTGTCAGAAGTTTTTCTAAACATTAGTACCGCTCTTGTCACACCAACAGAGTTGAAAGGAACTTTTTCACCATAAGAGTCCCGGAGCTCGAGTTTTATGCTGTGGAATGAGTTTTTTAGAATTTTTTTAAATTGTAAGTTTGGAAAATTTTGATAATTCATGTGTTGTCCCGTTGAGATGATATCTCCATTCTTAACTTTTGATATAAACGGAATGCATCGTAAAAGAGCAGCTTTTGTATCACCCACAATATTGTATTCAACAATATCACTATATATCATTAAGGTGTGTATTCGTACAATGTCATAAGGAAACTTGGGAAAATGTGGACCACCACCACTCATGAAAACACCCATACCATAAACAGCTTCTTCGCATCCAAAGACATGACAAAGATCGGCACTAAAAATGACAAGTAAAGAGTTCTGATTTGGAAGACTCAAAGAAATTCGCTGTGTAATTTTGTTAACGTGAAACTTGATGGGCGTTTTTTCATATTTTTCACGTTCCTGAAATTTTCTATTCATTTCATTGACAATATCAGAGATCGAGGGGTATAGAACTGGGTCAAGTGTGTAATAATCCGATGGTTTTGTATCTGGTGTTGCTTCATCTAGATAGAAGAATTTACCCTCTGTTATGTTTTGGTACAAGGAAGGATACGACAGTTCTGTTATCGCTACCTCCCATTCTCCATCAAGATTAATTTGTTCAGGTAGAAAATTCGTGAAAGAACTTAGTGTATTGTTTGGGTAACAATCAAACGACGCATTGGAAACCAACTCAACAGTGAAAGAACTCATCTTTAAATGATACACTTTGAAAGCTCTTGTTCATAAAATTTACCTAGAATTTCATCACCTTGTTCTCCACAAAGGTTATAGGTTGGCGGTTTAAAAGTAGCAACTTTAACAATTTTGAATATTTCATTTGTGAACTGTGATTTATAACCTTTTCTGAATGGAATATCTTTTTTTGATATACGAACATTTTCACCAACTTTAAAACGTGGTCGTTTATATTGGTTAATTGGGTTTCTGTAAAAAATTGACAAAAAGTCTTTGTTTGTTACATTTTTTGGAGCTTTACCTGTTGAGCGATTAACTCTTGTGTTCATAGTTTTGACAAAGGAATCCATTTTTCTCATGTATTTGTCACCATTTTCTTCCATATAGCGATAAATAATGTTTTTCAGGGATTTAATGGCTCGTTCTGCTACAGCAGCTTTCGTTTCACTTCTAGTAGAGTAAATTTTAATTTTCTTGTCCATACAAAACTTTCGAAACTCACCACTAAACTCTGTTCCCTGGTCAACCCATACTTTCGCGGGCATACTTTTTTTGTGCAACATTTTTTTGAAAGCTACAACTGCATCGGTAGAGTACTTTGACTTCATTGGTTGCACACGAACAAAGCGAGAAAAGACGTCAACACATACTAATAAATACTTCACTCCATTATTAGTATCCGATAATTTATCCATAAAAGCTAGATTGAGACACCAGATCTCATTGATTCGCTTAGCAAATGCTGGTAATCTTTTGAAATGTCGTGTTGCATGACGATACTTTGTGTAGGAATCTTTACTGTGTAGAAAGTAGGCAACTTTCTTTTTGGATAACCCACTTGCCTTTTGTAGATTTTTAATTGATCCATATGCGGCTTTTCCATCTCTATACAGCCTTTTTAGCTTGGCTTTTTCAGATTTTGAAAGGAATCCAGCTCCCTCTGTCTTTGCTTTTGGCATCTTTGTTTATTACTTTTTGCGGATTTATTCCGGTAGCATCAAGTATTGTGTAATATATGTCGGGAAAATCAACGTTCTTTCTTTTTAATGCAAAAATAAAATCTGCAAAAGCTACTTCTGTATCTCTTCCATCTAATAAAATTGTGTCGTTGAGAGATAGCTTGACTCGCGGTGAATTCAAAATTTGATCTACAATTGATTCGTTCTTTAAAGATCTGGTTTTGTTGCTGATTTCCTTGTAATTAGAGTTCAAATGTGTTGGGACAGAAACTGGTTTCTGCTCAGTAGTGTCCAATTTTTTAACTTCTAATTTGAATTTTTGTTCGTAAAGGTGTTGAGGAATCAAAACAAACTGTTCCATTTCAAGACAATCGATTAATGATAGATGGTGTCAAAAATGATATGAGCTCTATTCCTTTTCGTGAACTTAGAATTGCTCTTCTTTTATTTATTCCGGTTTCTTTTAGCACGAGTTGATGAATTTCGTCTCTGTACTTTATTACGTCTTGTTTTTGTATTTCCTGTAGTTGTCCCCCGAGAAGGTTTACTATGCATTCGTTTAGAAACTGAATGAAATCTTTTGGACAATTTCTTAGGAATAATTTCTTGAAGTTCTGGGAATACGTTTGGAACGTTATCAGCGTAGAGAGATGTTGTGTGTTCATCGTTCAAAAAAGTAATCTCTTGTTTCGTTTTAGGGAGAAAAAAAATAGTGGGAATAGAACCACTGTTTCTGCAAAATCTAAGAGAGTCGACTGTTTTCGGAGTTAAATCAATGAGTAAGTGACCATACGGGATTGAAGTAGCTTTTGTATACCAATCTTTTAATTGTGATCCTAACCCGAGCTGTTGACTAAGAGTGTTAATCTGGAGAACATCTCTAGGAGACTTGAATAAAACTATATGAGTATTTTGTAACTCAATATCTCTTCCCAACCTACTCTGATGAAAAAGATTATGCTTTATATATATTGTACTAAGACCTTTGTTTCTTCCAGCTGTCGCGATTTTAACAAATTCTTTCGAGCTTGAGAATTCTTCACAAGAATCATCAAAAATCAGCAAATACTTTGTTCCATTATTGGGTAGACTCTGAATGAACTCAAAGTCAACTCCTTGAATAAATTGAATGTCTTTAATGTTTTTGGACATTAGACCGTAAAGTGATTGATAATTTTGATAAAAATAGTAAATTTTATCAAAATCGGGTTGAAAAGTTCCAATAATTAGCCAATCATGGATAAGATGAGATTTTCCAGACCCGCTTGGTCCCACCAATGAAATAAAAATGCGTTCCTTAGTAGAGATTTTTTTGTTCATAGTTTAGGAGAAGGTAAAATATAACCGACTGTACTAGATAAGATAGCAATCCAAACTGTTGTTTCTTCACAGGTTTCGGCAAGAGTTATTCTTACTATACAGCACGCTAATATTAACAGAATAACAAAAAATTGGGACAAAAAAACCACCAGAGATCTATTACAAGTCTGTCCAAAACATTTCCACGATTGTCGTTCCTGGTTATTATCATCAAAGACAAAATTACCTAAATTTAAACCGTTATCTGTATGCTCGGTCATTTATACCTTATTTTTAAGGGAAAATCAATTTTTTGAACTGGGAATGCAACTTCTCTCTAATTTCAAAAGTAGTAAAATAAAAATAATAAATTACAAAACGATCACAAATACAAATAGAAATTACAAATAGAAATTACAAATTTTATACGTTATCAAAAAAATCCAGAGTCCAAGTTCCGTAAGCATAAGCTTTCTTCTCTGCACAGTGAAATGTCTTTTTGTGTCTATACGGATAATTGCTACAATCCCAGTCAGGATCCGAGTTATTGAGAAGTTTGGAAACTTTTGGACAACCAAGATCATCTAGATTCTCCACATCTTTACACAAGTAATTTGAGAGAAGATTACACTTCTCTAACCCTTTTGCAAAGTATTCTGTTGTAGGTGAACAATGTTGGTGAATGATTGATGACAACTCAGTGTATTCCAGTTTTCCATTGTTCCAATTAATCCCATGTAAATTTTTAGTGTTCCATTTTGCTTGAAAAGTAGGTTTATAGTCTTTGGGTGGGAGGAAACTGTATCCCAATACAATTCCATCCTTGAAAACACCCAACTCCTTGACAATTTTCCCTTCCAAGCACTCAATATCAAACACAACGAGAGACATTCTTTTTTCTATGTTGAATTATTACAAAAATGATTAGCAGTCTAGCATTTTGAAAATTTGAGGATGATAAAATTTAATAAAGACACAAAAGATTAACCCAGTTAAATGTCCCAAGAAACATGAGCTTGGAAAATTTGGTAACATGTAACAGTATCCTGGTCCCTTGTTTGTAGTTGCTTTAACCGCTCCAGCAGAATCGTGTAGTATAGCATGTAATCGAAAAACTTTCAATCTAGCAAAGAAAAAATCTAAAAAGGAATTTCCATAACCAATAAGTCCTCCATGAGGAAATTTTTGGTTAATTTCCTCCAAAATTATATTCTCGTCCCAAATTTTACAGGCCGCTAAAAAACAGTTTTTGCGTTTTTCATTTTCGGGAAACATTGAAAGGATGCTTCCGTAGCAATTGAATATGTTGACAAGAATGACAATATCCATCAACTTTGCGTTCCTTCATCCATGTCAATGCAAGTTTTCTTAAACTTTTCAATATAAGATAAAAGTGTAGGGAGATGCTCTAGTAAGTTCTCGTACTCTTCTTTTTTTAATTCAATATTTGTCAGAAAACTCCACTGATATCCGTTCCAACGATGTTGTGAAATGGTAACTTGTTGTTTATCTGAACGATATATAAGACTTGTTCTGGGTAATCTGTTGTGAATAACCCACTTAAATTCTGAAATTTGGGACTCTATGTCCAAACTTTCTAATTTGGGAAAATTTTGAGCTTCAAGAACAGTATAGGAATATCTTTTAAGTTCGTAATGAAGTCTAACGTGAAAAACCTTTGACTTGTCTCTGAGACTCAAAAAAATGTTTCTTGAGCAGCCAATATCCCAACTCATTCTCCGATCAAAGATTTTTAAAATGAAAAATTTATTGTAGAGAAGACAAAGACATATTACAAAATCACACAACAATTATTATTGAAATGTACATTGTTCAATGTTAGAAAAGTCATTCAAATTTTGAATCAGTTCCTTGAACTCGTCCAAAGTGTAGCTGACATAAGTCACCTGCTTGAACTCATTATTTTTCTTGCGACAAAAGAGCCGAATCTGCACATAAATGGAGGCTGGATTCTCCTGAACGTATTGAATGAAAGTCACATATATTCGTCGATTTCGTCCTATGCTGACCTCTCTGACTTTGTGACATCGTTGCAGCACATCCTCCATACATGGGTTCTTATCAAATTGAGTCGGGTGCTCACTCAGTTCCAACTCCCCATCCAGGATATTGTTCTTGAGGAAACAGAATTTCTTGAATTCGTAATCTCCTATTCGAAGTTGTTGGTACTTCTCAAATGTTCCAGAATTATCTTTTTTGAAGACTTGGAAAGTTGGTTCGGAATAATTTTGTCCGTTTTTAAAAATCTGGGACACAGTAAATCTCCCAAATCTTTTTGGGTTAGAACCAAAATCTATATAAAATGGAACCGAATCAGTTCCAGTTTTAGGTTGAGAATCGGTAAACATAGACGGAGCACTCGAGTAAAACGGAGAGACTTGAGAGAGAGACATTTTATCAACTTAATGTGACAGAGAGAAATTAATTGAATGATTTGACTTGCAATTTTACTTCCTCTATTGTTTTTGATCACCTTTATTGGGTAATGATGTCAATATCTTTCTTTCATTTCCAAATATGGAAAGTTCAATTGCGTCATTTTGCAAAATTTCCTTATAAGGAAACTTAGTCAGAAATTTTAAGTTGAGCAAACATTTGAACTAGAGCAGCATATTTATCTTGATGTTTAGCACGTCTGTGTTGCATTAGCGAGTAATAGTGTTTGAAATATTTAGAACAAGTAAAACAACGGATTTTTCTGAGTTGCTGTCTCTTGAACTGTGTCATTTTTCAAATGAAATTTTCGCTGCGTTTGAACTGAATTGCGTTATTTCCTTATACGGTAGTTTAAAAGAATCACTCCAAAATCACTTTGGTTACAGAATGGCAGCAATTATGTGTCAAGTTTTACCTGACTTTTATAAAAAATTTTGTGAGAAATCCTTGTTCATTTGCGTATCAGTTAAGGATTATAAACCTTACTTGCTTACTAGTGAATACTCTGTTGCGTCTCACAATTACACTTTTTGTCCTCTGAAAAATTGTTCTTATCACATAATTCTCATTTCATCTTCCATTAATGAATTACTCCAAAAATTGGATGATTTATCTTTTCAATATCAGACAGTGGACTGCTTATACGCCTTATATAAACATCAGTTTTTTGGTCACATAAACGAAGAAGCAGGACTTGTTTTCACCCAATTGAAGAGAGCGGTACAACATAATTCGGAAAACAAATTTGTTGAAAAACTACCCAGCGTGTCTAAGAAGAGATTGAGTAGAAAAAAGTTCAAGAGACATCTACTGAGAGCTGAGCAAAGAAATGCAAGCACACAAACATTGAGATCATCCTTCTTCGACCGAATTCAGTCTCTTAAGAACTCAAAGTATGAGAGTGAATTAATAAAAATTGTTGATTGTTTACTAGATGGTCATGGAATAATTGATAACCCCATGTTGTACTTTGAAGTTAGAAAGTAATAAAGTGTTTGTACTAAAAAGTTTTATTATTAGTGTATATTCTAAAAGTCGAAATTTTAAGTCGATTTGTTTGTTAAATGTCGAATTTTCACACAACATTTTTTGTTAAAAGTCAAAAATAGAACCTCGATTAGATTTTTCATTAAAAATCAAAAATGTTACCAAACTGTGCGTGCAAAATGTGCACTTTTTTCTCAATTTTCTTAGTTTTACGGTATGATTTTAAGCAAAAAACATAAATTTTAATAATTTTTAAAATGACAAGTTTTGAATCTGTTCTTGCAGCTTAAAAATCGGATTTGTAACAGTAATTTTTTCTTAAAAATCGAATTTTTTCTCGACATTTTTTGTTAAATATCGAAAATAAATTCGACAATTTTCTTAAATATCAAAATTAAATTCGGTATTTTTCTTAATCGTCGAAAAACAAATTTTCAATAATAACCAAGTACCTAAATTATCAAGTAACCTTTCGTGTTAATCTTTTATTCTGGAAAACTATAAAAAAATTATAAAATTGAAAATGTAAATTTAATACGAAACACCCAAAAGGTTTTCAGAAACTTTATTATTTTTACGAACAAATACAAAATAGTTTACAAAATTGAACATAGAAATCATTCAAAAAGAGTTTCAATAACATATTCTGGTAAGTTCTGAATTTCATTACCGAAACCTCTTTGTCGCTCAATTCTACCAGGTAGTTGAGTTGGTTGAACAGTGACTGGGGTATTAGGTACATCACTCAAAAAGATAGGGTTGTGAGCTGTTCCTTCCTCAATCGATGGGGTTGTCATCGAGGGTGTAGTTGACATGTCAGTAGATCCATAGTACTGCGCTGGATCAAAGTTTTCCAGATCGTTAAATGACGTGGTGGTACTAGTATCAATACTCAACTCGCTATGTTCTCTTCTATGAGCTCTTGAAGCTATTTGGAGAAGATTATTTTCCACCTCCGGGCCTGATACCTCACCTACATCCGTTGTAGTGAACCAACTGTTTGGAATTTGCCCTTCCTCCCAAGGAAATGTGTACTGAATATTTCCAGCTACGTAGTTGGCAGGAAAATCAGATCCATTAACGTGAGGATAGTGGTGTCCACTGACAACAGCAACTTCGTGTCCCATCGCGTGAGTTCCGAGTTGATTCTCTGTGATTGGGACCTGTCCCTGATGATATGTATCAAACTGTTGTCGCTGGTGCTCAATAATGTGCCACACAGTAATGGGTAAAGTGATCAGAGACTCATACAGTCCGTTTGATAAATCTCGAACTCCTATCCGAGCAATATCCTCAGTGAAAGAAAATGAGTACAAAAGGTTATTATTTTGAACGGTGAACTCCATTTTGGAATAAATGATAGAAGAGGTTTTTGTTAGAAAGTGATGAGAATAGATGAAAAGATTCTTGTCGAGAACGTGATAAAAGCAATCAGTGGAGAGAAAGTTATAAAGCAGCAAATTTCCTTTTTAGGAAGGGAACAGGATATATAAATTAGATTTAAACAAAAGTTAGAACTAAAGTAAGTATTTTTAAACAAAAAGAAAGTGAATGTTGGAGCTCGATAGCAGGATAAAATGTTGAGGAGTAGTTAGTATAATGTGAGAAAGTAGTGATGATGCTTTCAGAGAAGTTGGATCAAATGATAATGTCAAAATCAACAACCTCTATATATAGTGTGCTCTGTCCAATCAGACAACAGTAACCAAAGATGGAAGATTTTATGAGAAAAAGTGACGTTTAGCTTGAAATTTCTGGACGAACTGAAATTCAAATTCAAATTTGGGTAAAATTTTCTAACAAGGTAGGAAGTGAAGGATACATACAGGTTTCCGACTATGCTTTTACCTAAAATGGTCTATTTAAGTTGAAATGAAGTGACATAATTTACCAAAAAAGTCAAGCTTTGATAAATTTTTTCCAATTCGTCAAATTTCAGATCAATCTCGGAAAATGTACCATTTTTGGAATCAAATTTCTGTATATATACGTTAGGTAAACGAATTCCGAACCTGATCAGTACTCCCACTGCATTGTAGTCGTTGTAATAATGGAAGTACAAAGCACTCTGTAGTGAAGAAGTTATTGTTATTGGTTCTGGGAGAGGAACAAAGTTTGTTTGTGAAATATTTCTGTACTGTTCCAATATATCGGGGACGGAGTTCAAAATGAACAACAATTCGTATTTGCTTACATGCAATTCTGAGGATAAATCGAAAGACTGTTTCGCAATAAACTCCTCATATTCAAATTTTTTAATAGAGAACGTTGCATACTCAAGTCCTTTACTAAATCGGATTATTCTGTTGGATTTTGTGAAAATGTCCAAAAAATTGTAAAAAAAGTATGAATCTACATCAATTTCGTCAATTTTGTATGAATCAGGTATACCTTCTTTTCTCTTGTAAATCTTCTCCAATATTTGTAAGTGGTTTTTGATCAACATGTTTCACAAATGAGTAAAATTTCACGTATTAATCTATTAAAATAAAAAAATGTTAAAAGAGAGAATGAGATAAGCAAAACGATATCATTAACTTTTACAACAAGTTTCTTAATACTAAAATTTGATTGGTTTGTAGTTTGTAATATAATCACGTTAACGTCAATTGTATATAAGTTATCTTCAATTGAAGTAGGAGTTTTCTTCTCTAATGTTTTAATATTATTGTAAAAACACATTTAGTGTTTTATCGATGAAATTACAAAATTAGTTTGTTTACAATAATATTTGTATTCTCTAAGTGAGCAAGCATCTGACAGATAGATTTTGTTAAGAAGTCTGTTTTGGGATGAATAGTATTGTTTTGTAAAAAAGTAACACAAATCAGCAATATGACAAATAAATATAACTTAAGATTCCCGATTTTCCTCCAAGGAATAAGGTTACACATTTTTGATGTTTTCTGGATTTAAATAAAATGTATAATGTAACACTGAGACTGCTTCGTAGGAAGTTCTTGAACTTTCGTATTGCGTAATGTTACTAAAAATAGAAATTACGTCATTTCCTTATATGGAAATAATTAGTCATAAAAGTTATTGTAACTAAAAAATCAAAAATTGTATTCATTCTCACTTTGTTATCAGATACAGTTGCTCGGCAATTTACTTAAAATTTATTCAATTTATTTTAGATCACAACAATACAATGCCTTCTCTTGATAGAAATCTACCTGTCAAATGCTCAAAGTGCGAGAAAATGGTTGTCAAGCAGCAAATGGCTCCACACAAAAAATCGTGTGATAGTTGGACTTTAAAATGTCCAAAGTGTCCACATTTCTACACAAAGAGGAAAGAGGACTTGAACTACCACCTTGCTAAGCATCACGCTCCTCAAGAAAAGAAGCTTAGTACAGTGTGCACTATATGCTTGGAGGAATTTCCAAGTTTTTATTCTCTTCAACAACATAAGAGACGGAAACACGGAACATCGACCAAAGTTGGAACCAAATCCAGCGAAAACTTGAAAGAAGTACTAGAATCGGAAGAATTGGATATGAACAACGAACAGTTACAGCAGGAACTTAGTGCCTGTCAACACTTCTTTGACAATACTGAGATGAAGAATGGGAGACATAGAGTATTCAATTTTAAATTGTCGAGACTTGATCCCAGCGAAATTAATGAAAAACTGAAGGAAGTGTTTGAAAAGCTTAACTGTGCTGCAAAAATAAATTTATCCCTGGGATTTATTTTACGAAATGTTGACACAGACGAATACCGATACTTTTATGCTCATGAGAACAACACCTTCTTTGAGAAGTCTCATTTACTTTGTTCTAAGGGAGACTTAGTCTCACTTCAGGATAGAGTAGAGAAATTGGATTTGATTGAGACTTGTGCTCAAGAAAGGGCAAACACAAAATGGCGGTATGCACTAACTACGAATGTAACAGTTTTCTGTGCTCTTCTCAACAATATCCCAATGGGATGTTTAGATGCTGTTATACCTGAACAGTTGTTGAAGAGAAACGATGTAAATTGTCTTGTTACGAATGGATACGGAGAAACCTACAAGGACTACCTTTGCTTGTTTAGAGCTGTGGCTGTTCACCTGTATGGATCAGCTGAGCTGGAAACAAACGCAGCTAAGTTGTTCAGTGGCTTTCTCCACGAGTCTGGTCATGACGCAATTAACTTTAGAGGAGTGTCAATGGATCACCTTGTGTTTGTTGAAAATGCTATAAAACACAACATTTTCATTTATGACATTGACATTGAGGACGGGGATTTTGTAGGTGAACTTGCCAGAAGAAGTATTGAGATGTACGAGAACAACATTAATCTACTGCGCTACAACAACCACATTTGCTATGTTGATGATATCAACACGTTTTTCAAACGATTCCGTTGTCCTAATTGTGATACCTTTATTAAGCGTGCTGGTAATTTCCACCGTCACGTGAAATCTTGTAAAGATAGGATACAGCACATTTATCCGAAGAGTGTTTACACTTTGAGAGAAACTTTGTTCGATAAACTTGACGGTTTTGGAATTGGATATGAGGAAGAACAAAAACTGTTCAAAAACTTGGCTGTATTTGACTTCGAATCAATCTGCGTTCCATCTAATGAACTAAAAGATACCAATACAACTACTTGGATAGGAAAACATGAACCAATATCTGTGTCAATTTCCTCTAATTTATTACAAGAACCTATTTTCTTTTGCAACAGAGACCCCAAGACACTGATTGTATCTTTTGTTGAAGCATTAGAAGAACTAGCTAGCAGAAGTAAAGCAGAAATGTTGCAAAAATTTTCCTCAATTGAAAATGCAATTAAAAACAGAGTAAGTTCTATTTTCGAGAAGCTAAATGGAAGGAAAGATGAGAGTACTCCAATGTTTGAATTTCAATATATCGAAGAAGAAGAAATTGATATGTCGACTCAATTCCTCCAAATTCAGAAAAATCAACTTCTCGAACTACAACAACATTTTGAACGTTATGTCAGCATTTTACCTGTATTTGGATTCAACAGCGGGAAATATGATCTGAATCTTATCAAGTCTTATTTACTACCCTACCTCATTCACGAGCGCGATATTCAACCAACGGTTATTAAAAAAGCTAATCATTTTGTATCCTTTAAATTTGGCGATGTTCAGTTTCTCGATATTCTAAACTTTCTTGGTGGAGCAACATCACTAGATTCGTTCCTCAAAGCTTACAAGACAAATGAGACCAAAGGGTTTTTCCCTTATGAATGGTTCGACTCACCAAACAAATTGGATGTAACTTTCCTACCCCCCTTACGAATGTTTCTTTAGTAAGTTGAGAGATCACAATCCCTTGGAAAAAGAATTTACGGATTTCACAAAATTGTTGAATAGTGGACTTTCCCAACAGGAAGCTCTGAAAAAACTTAGGTTGAAGGTAGTGCCCCCCTCGGGATTCGACAACTACAATTACCTGGAAAGTGTGTGGGAGCACGAACAAATGACAACTTTTCAAGACTTTGTCAGGTGGCATAATAACAAAGATGTTGTCCCGACACTAGAAGCGATGCAGAAAATGATGGAATTCTATCATAACAAAGGGATTGATATGTTAAAACTGGGTTGCACACTACCTAATTTAGCAAATATTTGTCTACACAAATCAACTAATAGTAAATTCTATCCTTTCGTTGAAGCAGACAAAGATTTACATGATAAAATACGCGAAGATATGACCGGTGGTCCCTCTATTGTGTTTACCAGAAAAGCAATTGTGGATCAAACCTATATTCGAAACACAGAAAACATTTGCAAATCAATTGTGGGTATAGACGCCAGTCAACTTTACCCCTTCTCAATGTGTCAAGAAATGCCCACTGGGCTTTACACTAGATGGGAGTTTGATTCAGACTCTCAGAAGTTTAAAGCTAGACAAAATAAATCGAGGAAATTTGAGAACATGGTTATGTCGTACCTACAATCTCAACGTCCTAACTGCACTATTGAAAGCTACTACACAACTGGAACTCAGAAAAAGATTGATTGTTTTAATGTAGACGGATTTTGTGCTCACTGTAAAACTATTTTTGAAGCAATGGGTTGTTACTTTCACTTTTGTGCATGTCAGGAAGCAAGAGCAAGCATGTCAGAGGAAGAGACTCAGAAAGGGTTAAAGAAACGGGAATACGATGAACTAAGACGAGACTATTTGCGAAACAAAGGATATAAAGTTGTTGAGATATGGGAATGTAACTGGTGGGAAACTGTCAAAGGTGATGAATCTGTAAAAATTCACGTGAGAAACAATTTCCCATTCAAGCTACCTCTGACTCAAGAATCTCTACTTACAAAGATAAGAGAAGATAAACTATTTGGTTACGTTCAGTGTGATCTCGAAGTTCCAGATGGGTTGAAATACAAATTCTCGAACTTTCCACCAATCTTTAAAAACTATAATGTTAGTCGAGCAGATATTGGTGATTATATGAGGGATTATGCAATTGATAACGATTTACTCAAGCAACCGCAACGCATGTTAATTTCAAGCTTCAAGTTGGAGAATGGAACAGTCATAACACCATTACTCAATTTTTACCTTAGTCTTGGGCTAAAATGCACCAAAATTTATCGCTTCGTTCAGTACACACCCAAAAAATGCTTCAACAATTTTGTCCAATCGGTTGTTGATGCTAGAAGAGTTGGAGATGAAAATCCTGAATCAAGCGTTGTAGCAGAAACAATGAAATTGTTAGGGAATAGTTCCTATCGTTACCAAATCATGGACAGAAGCAGACATACAGAGACAAAATACTTGAACGATGAAAAGACACACAAAGCTATCAACGGGAAATTGTTTAAGAGACTTAACAGTGTGTCAAAAGAACTATACGAAGTTGAACTTGTAAAATCAAAAATTGAGCACCGTGAACCGATAATAGTCGGCTTTTTTATACTTCAGTACGCAAAATTACGTATGTTGGAGCTTTATTACAATTTTTTTGATAAATTTTGCGATGTCGACACGTTCGAAGAGTTAGAAATGGACACTGACTCCTTATACTTAGCTCTAGCGCACGATAATTTGTACGATTGCATTCGTCCATCTAAAAAAGCAGATTGGGAAACTCTGAGGGAACACGATTGTGATGATTCTTTCAAAGCTGATGCTGTACAAAATTTCTTCCCTAGAACTTGTTGTGATAAACATAAAAAGTACGATAAGCGTGAACAAGGTCTGTTCAAGGAAGAATTTAGATGTACTGAAATGATTTGTCTCTGTAGCAAAACATATTGTTGCTACGATGCCAAATCGGATAAGTACAAATTCAGCAGCAAAGGACTGAACAAACGAACATTGGAAGAGACCGGAGATGGACCATTGGAAAAATATCGGCGAGTGATGGAAGAAATCATCAATTTAACATCTACAAATAGAGGATTTCGGACAATCAACCACTGCGTCGCTACCTATGAACAAACAAAGAAAGGACTCTCATATTTTTATCCTAAACGAAAAGTGTTATCTGATGGAATTCATACTGTACCCCTGAACTTGTAATTTATTGAATCAATTTTTGTATTGTGAGCGCTCTCTGTTGTGTTTAAAATTACTTATAATGTACTTGATTAATACTGTGTCTGTCTTTTTGTACCTTCATAATTCATTCTTTTAAAAATTTTCAATTTTCTCATTTTTAGTGGATATAACTGACCTTAATACATTGCGGCGGCTATACCTTATCTTAATACATTGCGGCGGCTATACCTAATCTTAATACATTGCGGCGGCTACACCTAATCTTAATACATTGCGGCGGCTATACCTAATCTTAATACATTGCGGCGGCTATACCTAATCTTAATACATTGCGGCGGCTATACCTAATCATAATACATTGCGGCGGCTATACCTAATCTTAATACATTGCGGCGGCTATACCTAATCTTAATACATTGCGGCGGCTATACCTAATCTTAATACATTGCGGCGGCTATACCTAATCTTAATACATTGCTGTGGTTAAACCAAAAAATGTTGAAGTTTACTGCGAGGGAAATTATCCGTTAATGCGCGCTGCCTGTACAATTCCCCGCCTGTACGTACGCGCTGACTGTACAATTCCCTGCGCGCTGCATGTATAATTCCCCGCCTGTACGTACGCGCTGACTGTGCAATTCCCTGCGCGCTGCATGTATAATTCCCTGCTAATCCCTAAATGACCTCTAAAATCACGTGACAAGTGGCTCCGAAAAATCACCCTGATCTGCTCCCACCTTACTACTCACCCCCTGGAACACCCCTAGATTTATCCCCAATCTTAATACATTGCGGAGGATATTCCTAATCTTAATACGTGGCGGCCGCTATAACTAATCTTAATACGTGGCGGCCGCTATTACTAATCTTAATACGTGGCGGCCGCTATTACTAATCTTAATACGTGGCGGCCGCTGTTACTAATCTTAATACGTGGCGGCCGCTAATCTTAATACGTGGCGGCCGCTATTACTAATCTTAAAACATGTACGCCGCCTATACCCTATCTTAATACATTAGTGTAGACCCTCTCTCAAAAATTACTCCTATACCCTATCTTAATACATGGGGTCTACACCCCCCCCGGGGTGACTTGCTCACCCTATTACTACTAAGGTAAGACCCTTGCAACAGGACCCATGTGTTCTTCTGTGCTTGGTTTGAAGTGGGAAGTGAAAATATGCAGAGGAATTGACGACGCAGTTCCTCAGAAAATACCGGAGCGTATTGTGCTCTCATTTGTAGCATCAGTATTTGAACCATTAAACATCTGACCATCATGTTGCTAAAGCAGATATAGGCACAAGAGTACCATGAATGGGATGAACAGTTCTCGGTTGAATACACCCAGCTATATCTGAAATGGAGAACTGAATCAGATGCCTACCCTTTCGTTATCCAGACGTTATTTTGCTGAAAATCCACTGGGTACAATTTACACGTGTTCCCACCACCTCAGAGGAAGCTATTTGTGTAATTGCTTCGATACAGCACCCACACACTCGCGAATTTACCTTTGTTATCGGGAAATGCCGTGCAGATCCAATGAGGCGCATTACGGTCCCCAAGTTAGAACTGCGAGCAGCTGTGTACGAGGCAAAACTCCGACAATTAATTATGTCAAGTGATTCATTGCTCTGATTCATCAACGGTAAAAAAAAATGGTTGAGTAGTTCAAACAAGAAACAGCAAGTCTTTGTCGCAAACCAATTGGCAGAGATCGTGAAAATTACAACATCGTGAAGATTAATGGAGACATGTACAGGGAGTCCAAAACCCATCAGATATCTGAGCAAGAGGCATCAAACTGCAACTACTCGCAGAGACTACTTGGTTAAACGGGACGGCCAATGCAAAATATATGCACATGGCTGGCACCTCGGATTCATCAATAAACGACAAATATGAGCAAGAAGACACTACGTTTACATCAAATATTCTTAAAGCAGAGAAGCTCACAGACTGAAGTCGATTTAGTTCGTTCATGAATTTACCAATCGTTAATGAATTTTGTATGCGGATGAGAAGGAGAGGTTCTTTCCAGTGTTTATCAGCTGAGGAAATGCCAAACTTGAACGCCTTAAAGTTCTTCGCAACACTTGCAAGAATCTTTTCATGAAATTTTATCTCACTTGCATGCTGGATCAATATTCCCCAGGAAATGCACAGAGAGGAATTGGCTACCATTTGCTCAAACTGACGGTGCGATAATAATTCGAGGAAGGATTAGACATGCAGATCTTGAATTCGACGGGAAATATCCCATGTTGCTTTCAGCAAAGCACCCAGTGGTTAATTCATTTTTTCGAAGAAAACGGCCACAAACAGTGTCACAATGAGAAAGATGATTACGTATGAAGTGTCCTTCAGCAAAAACACTGAATCATTGGTATACGAAATGCTTTGCGATCGAAAAGCAAAAATGTATGAAATTCCGTAGAAGAGACTCGCCTCCAATTCAATATTCAATGGCTGATTTACCAGTTTGAAGATTGACGGAACAAGTGTTTCTATCTACCAAAACTGGTACTGACTGTTTTGGAACGTTTGAAGTGAAGCTACTACGATGTTCGCTGATGCGTTGGTGCTGCCTTTTCACTTGCTTGACAAAACTAGCTGTCCCCGTTGCAAATGGCAGAGAAATTGGACACAGAAACCTGTTTAGCTGCAGTGTCGTGTTTCATGGCAAGTGGAGCCAGTCCCCAAATTTTGAATCAAAAGGGGCACAAATTTTCTATGAATAGGTGCTGATTTTAAAGAACTCCTCATCAGCGGGGAAAAGAAAAGATGTGGCTTAAATGGCACTAAAGAAGTTTACTTGGAAATGCAATCCACCAGGTGTGCCCAACTTTGGAGGAATCTTGGAACGATTAGTTTTTATTTCCAAGAAAGCTATGTTTGTTTTCTAGGACAATCGAGGATTGACTGATAAAATCCTACCGACCAGCGTATGGTAGATCAAACACCAACTGCACGTTCTTTGATAGCAGTGTCAGACGATCCGGAGGATCTAAAAGCTTTGATATCTGATCACTGTTTCCTAAAACAATCGTTTTTATATGAAGAGCATAGTGCTATGCAGACATAATATTTAAACGATGGTCCAACTGGTATTTGCCACGATGGAATCAGCAATCGAAGTTGATTAAAAAACTTATCCGAGTGTACAACCAATGAGCTTGTCTGGATTGTAGATGAAGATGTCAAGAGGTCAGAATATAAAATGAGAGGGTTGCACGACACTTTTCATGATAAAAAAGAAGGGGTAAGATCAGTTCTTATCAACACAACAGCAGGAGAACTGAAAAGACCAACGGTCAAATTTTTGCCAATATTCTACAAAGGGGTTTTTGAGAATGAAAACACGGTCAGTCATGTTAGCGCCACACTTGACAGCTCCGAAAATTAGCTTGTAATTTCAGGAAATAATTTTAGTTTTGAGAAATTGATGAGTTTTTGATGTCGAAATTTATTGCAACTCTGAAATCTCACCAACTAATTGGTGGTAATTTGTCACTTAGCGACAACAATCAAACTCTGCATGCAACTAAGGCTAAAGATGGTTTATATATTTGCCAAGTTGCACGTCTCAGTTAATCTTACAACTCTCGTATTTAGCACTTGAATGGTGTCAACTTACTATTTTTTTGTTTAAATTTTGCTTTTACGTCTCAATTCAAGCTTTCATTTTTTGTACATGGCAAGCTCATTAAAGCGTCATAATGACCTTATCCAAAGCCAACTCTCTCTTGTGCTCAGTTCACCATCCGAACCCGTCAAGAACTCCGAACAAGTTTGACATTTATTCAAAATTGATAATTGGTCAAATAGTTAGTTCTAAATTTACTTATTTCATGCTCATATAATGTCAGTTTGTAGTTGTTTGCATTGTTATAATTAACTGACCTTCAGTCTACCTTGCAACAAGAATCGATCCATAATCGAACCAGTGTTTCATTCCTGTAGCTATAATGTAGTAATTTTTAATTATGAATGTCGTAACATTTACTAAACAAAGAAACTAAATTAGTTATGTTTATTGTTTGCCATAACGAAAAAAAATTACTTTCTTTTACCATGATGAAATACGTTTTTGCGCAATGATTTTCAAGACAATCACTGGCTGAAAAAAATCAACTGAAAGAATTTAATAAGGAGTCTTTTTAGCAAGGAAATTTTTAGAAATGATTGTGGAAATATTAGACTCAATTATTTTATTGAAGATCTTTTGTTGAGGGAATGTTTTCCGAAGACACGGATGTGAAAGTTTTTAGCTGATAATTTTTTCTCTTAGATTGTTTTTTAGCTTATAATTTTCTGATTGATTGTATGACTGTTGTTGTGAAATGTGTTTCCAAAACGGATTCCAGCAAAACCAATGAAATGACTTCTTCTTAAGGAATTTTCCCAGAAAAAAATTCTGTTGCTTTTTTGTCTGAACTGTTCTTAGAAAGGATGGTTTTCATTATGTATTTTCTTCAATTATTCTACTGAATGAAATCTATAGCAAACAACCGTTCCAACTTGATTTTTATAAAATTTAACCAACTAACATCTTCTATAGAGGAAAGTTTTTCAAAAGGGGATTTTTTATTTTAATTGGATGAAAAAATTTAACTAAACAAACCTTGTTGGAGAAATTTTTTGCCACATTGAGTTTTAAGCATATCATTGATTGCAGTCATATGGCTGAGTATCTTTGTCCAGAATTTTTTTCCACTGGAGATTTTCGTGAAACTTATTAATATTGGTTGAATTTTTGAGGTTGAATAATTATTAACCTCAGGGAAACAATTGACAATCCGCTCATTTTATTTTACTGCATAATGTTTTTGCAGCATGTCTTTAGCACGGAAGTTGTTTTATTCTAAATTATTGCTTTAAATATATATATATATATATATATATATATATATATATATATATATATATATATATATATATAATTATTTTGTCTGAGCAAATTTTAAAACAAATCTTTTTCCCATTTCTTTCGCAAATTTTTTTCCATAAGGAAATTTTACCGAAGAAGGATTTTTCTACTCACCATCTTTTGTATAATCGATCTTTTATAACGGGAAAATTTGCGAACTTGTGTCCGTGAGCATATTTGACTGAATTGTCTTTGTTAAGGAATGTAATACCACGGGCTTTATTCTGAAACTACTCATCTGAATTTTTTAAGGAATAAATTTGCCAGTGTAATTTTTGTGAAATCGTTTGCTGGAAGACATTCAAAGCTGAATTCTTTTTAGTATTACTTAGTCTTATTTTTTATTAATTTGAACCTTCGAAATTAGTACATTAAGCACCTATTCTTTAGGTTATATTCACTCAAAGACTTCTTGTCAAATTTAAATTGTCTGTTTTCTTAAGGAAAATTTGGCCAAAAACATTTTTGTGAAAGCGATTGCGTTGAAGTTTTTGACTGAATATTTTTTTTGATAAACCGTTTCAGCTTCTTTTTTAGTGAGGATTGATTTTAACCGGGAGTTTGACATTATTTGACTGAAAAAAAATTCAGGGAGATTTTAGCAAAAAAACCTTTGGCTGATTTTTTTTAAAACGCTTATTTCGACTTTTTTGAAATTATTGCTTGTAATGCTTGGCAATTTCCTTTCCATGCAATTTCAAATAGAATTTTTTTTAGTTGAAGTTATTCGAGCAAGTGCATAATCCAGCTAATGAAACTAGTCAAATTAAAGTATTTGATCTAACAATTTACGTCACAGATGCAATTTCTAGTTGGATTTTTGTTATCGGGAAAGTTTTTCCACTGAACTTTTTTGAATAAAGTGTTTTGAAAAACATTTTTACAGATATTTTTCAAAGGTGTTGTTTTTTGTGAAAATTTTCAGTTGATATCTTCTGCTGAGGAATCATTTTCCTAATTCCTGGGGCAATTTGGGGCATTGATTGTTTGAACTTATTTTACATAAACCTTTTGTTGAGGAATGTTTATTCCAGATGATTTTTCTAAAATTGATACGCTGAAAATTTTGACTGGATAAATTTTCTTCAAGAAACTTTTCCCATGAACATTTTTGGAAACTATCTGGCTTAATTGTTTTTATTGAGTATCATTTGTCAAGGACTCTCTTTTGCTTGGTTGTTTTTGTAACACGATAATTGTTTGGATTTTTGTTCAACTGAAAACTGATGGTTCCAGAAAAATTTTTTCATTGAGATTATTGTGAAACTAATTGGCTGACAATTTGTGCCTTGTTTCATCTAAAGAACAATGGTTTTTTCAGACAAAAAGTTTGAAATATATCCGTTCAAGTTCTCGCACTCTGTAGTTTTTGTAATAGATGGTTCTCAACGGCAGGTTTTCTATTAAAAAAATTAAATTCTTCTAAATTGTTAGAATATGCATAAAATATTCAACTGGAAACTTATCTTCAATGAATGTGTTCTCCCGAAAGTTTTCCATATTTTTTTTACTGAAAAGTGACTGCGGAAGAGTTGTTCGTTCCGAGGTGAACATCTTTTGTGAGATTTTTTTTCAGATTGTACCTCTTTCAAAGAAAAGTCTTCCCAAAAAAAGATTTGATAGAACACTTCAGCTTTATTTTCTTTTAAAGAAACGTTCTGAGATTGTTAAGGAAACGTTCTGCTTAATAAAGGTTAAGAAAACGTTTTGCAAAATTTTGCCATTAAACAGTTTGACTGATCACCTTTCCTGAAAGATTGCTTTTAGCAATTATTTTGTGACTTTTATCTTCTGAAATTATTTGACTGAACACTTATTCAACACTTAATGTTCAACTAGGGTGAATTTTTTAAACTTACTTGATTTTTTAAATTAGTATTAATTATCACAAACCGATTTTTTTCAATGAAAATTGGCCAACATTTAGTGTCGAAGAGTGTTCTCCGCGTGGAACTTTTCTAAAGTTATATTGTATAATTGCTTCTGTTATGAAATATCTTTCTTGGAGACCACAACAAAGTTTTGGATTTTTGTGAAATTGCTCTGCTTAAATCTTGTTGAGACTGTACTGTAAAACAATTACTGAAATTGCATGAATGAAAAAAACAACGACTGAATTTTTAAGAAATTTATTGGTGCAAGATTTTTTCTCGGTAGGTTTCCTTAAAATACTTTATCGTTTTTATTTGTTAAGGAACGTTTTTCCATGTGAGTATTTTTGTAAAGTTAATTCAGGAAAAACTCTGTGTTGAATGGTTTGATGTGAGCACAAATTTTCCCAGATTTTTTGTAAGTTTTTGAATGAAAATGTTGTCATGGAGTTTTTTAAAACATTTTTTAGTAAACTATTTCGACTAAGTAAAATTGCTTGGAGAAGATTTTTCCCCAAGTGGCATTGTTAGGAAAGTTATGGTCTGAAATCAATTGACTGAACACTTTCTGTTAGGACATGTTTCTCAGGGATACAATTGTGAAATTGTACGGCTTACATTTTCTGCTGGGGATTATTGTTGATAAAGATTATACTGGGAACTGAATTCATTTGAATTCATGAGTCGGGCTGAACTCATTTGACGGGATACAAATGTGAGGCAGCGTTCTTGCCAAAGAGTTTTTTATGTAAATTAACGAAAAAATTGTCGTGAGTTATGGTTTCCCCGAAATAATTTTGAAAAAAGTCTCAGCTGATGTTTTTGCACGGGCAGTTTTTTCAAAAAAAAGTCTTCCTATTTTAATTAAGGATTTTTTTGATGGAAAATTTCTTCCAATAGCAATTTTTAATAATTTTTTCTTTTGGAAATTTTATGGTAAAAAATATTTTGCAAAACAATTTTTGCGAAAACAATATTTTGATGCGTTATTGGTGAAACGATTTAAAGGTACTTTGTGACTCAATACTTAGTAATAAGAAATTTTCTTATGCGGAATTCTTGAGAAAATCTTTGATAGGTTTGCTTCTGTAATGAAATGGATATGATAAGGGATTTTAATAAATGATTCAGTTGATCATTTTGTCTTTTGATAATATTTTATGGTATTTTTGCTGATTTTCAGCAGAAACTTGACTAGAAATTATTTATTGATTTTTTAAATGAAAAATTTTAAAAATAAAAAAATTTTTTGTTGTAATGAATGTTCTAAAGTTAATTGATTGAACACTTATTCAAAAGCAGAACTTTTCAAAATAAAGTTCTCTAAAATTCTTACTTTTTTATGATTTCATGATGAGTAGCGTTTATGCAAATGAGTTTTTTTGCAATTACAATAGCAAAAACGATTTCTTAAGAAGGTACGTCTGTGAAGTAAATTTTCTAGAAATTTTTTGTTGAAATCTTGGTTTGATAAATTTTTTTCCCAGAGAATGCTTTGAACACTTCTGGCGAAACGTTTTATGGATTGCCCTTTTTTTACTTTTTTGATGATCATTATTGGTTTGATTCTTGCTACAGTAATTTGCTACAATCTTTCGACTGGATACAGATTGAAAACTTTTTCAGATGTACACTTTTGAATTTTTCCGCTAGTTTTCTTGAAGAATTTTTTTCCTGGAAAATAACATTTTGAATTTGAACTGGTGAAGTCATAGGAATGAATACATGTGTAGAGCAGTTTTTTTCCCAGGAAAATTTTTTGAAAACAATTGGCTAAAAAAATTCCGTAAAAAATGAGTTCCCAAAATTTTGCTGAAGAGGATCAGCTGTTACTGATTTTTGCTAAAGAATGTTTTTAAAATAAGTCTTTTTTGTTAATTTATGTAGCAGAAATTGTCCAGTTTGGATAAATTCCTACTAAATTTCTCCCAGTCGAAATTTTCAAAATTTCTTATCAAACAATTTATAAAAAAAGATTTTCACCGAACACTTCTCAAGTTTTTGGTTGGCATTTTTTGCTATTCGCCTACTGATATAGTTTGCTTCATGGAAAGGAACGAAAAATTATGTTGTTGAGGTAAGTCTCCTCTCCGTAGGAGAATTTTTGTAACTTTTGGTCAAAAAATAGCTCTAATTAGACTGGATAACTGTAACTCAAAAAGTTTGAACGGATTTTTATAGAAAAAATTACAATTTTGTTATTTTTCAGATAACATTAGAAAAAAAACATTTTCCGATAGGATTTTGGTTTTTTCTTAAACTTTTTGATATCTTCGAGAACAATTTTCTAGATGGTTTTTTTGTGACGTAAAATGGCAAAAAAAATTATTCAAAAGTTTTAAATGAGAAGTTTTTATTCCGGACTATTTTACTGAAAATTTCTGGTAATGAGTTCTGTTTGTCTCAGAATTTATGTGAAAAATGAATTTTTGGCTGAATTGCTTTTCTAATGAAAACCATTCTGCCCAAGAAAATAATTCTCCTAATGAAAACTTTTGATATAATAATATTTTCCTGTTAATTTTCTACCCAGGTGATTTTTTCAATTTCTAATCCAATATTTTTAATTCGAAATCTGTTTATTGCGGAAAATTTTTTGGGAAACAATTTTTTCTAAATAAGTTTTGACTCATTACTTGATTTCAATGTGTTTTTTTTTTCAACTGCAAGTAAACACCTGTTTTGATAGATAAGGCATGTTAACCTCGAGGAGGAAGCTTTTGAACCCTATTTTCATTAATTCAGCTGAAATTTGGGCGGATCACTTTGACTGAGAATTTTTTATGAATGAAATCTTTTTGGACAAAAGGAAGATTTTTTGGCTTTAGGTTAGTCTGAAACCACTTGACCGAAAGAAAATGTATTTTGGTAGCATTCTGGAAAAAAATTTTCTCGGTATTTTTAAGGACATTTTTTGCAAGTGAGCTTTGCAACTTAAAATAAGTAATTTTTTTCTTTTGGAGAGCGTCGAATGAGAAATGTTTCTCTTAGAAGATATTTTGGACATTCAGAGTTCTTTTCACCAATAGATTGATCTCTGATTTTAATTGCCAATAATAATTTGACTGAAAAGTGTTTGTTAAAAATTTCCAAGAGTAGATTAGTAGTTTTATCACCTTACAATGTATGTTGAGTACATATTAGAATTAATTTTTCTTACAGAAAGATTTCTTTGAAGTTAAATGAACAAAAAATTTTGTAAGAAAATATCCCACGAAGATTTTTCGTTTTCATGATTATCCATTTTTTTTTGCTGAGAGATATAATTAAAAGAGAGCTTCTCTTTTGTGAACCTTTACCTTTACATTTACATTTACATTTGCATAATTATATTGATTCAAAATATCGTTCCCATCAATATTTTTGCTTGGTGACTAAGGTTGCTTTTTTGAATTATTTTTTAGAATGTTTTTTTTTGCAAGAACTGATTTTGCAAACACATTACCTCAAAAAAGTGAGCTCTATGTGCTGTTAGAAAACAAAAAAAAAATTTAATAGCTTGAAAAAAAAAGAATTTTTTCTCAGAGGGTTTTATGGTCTTTTATTGGATGGAAGACTTTATAAATTTAGTTTTTCTTATAATTTTTATAAAACATATCGATTCAATGAAAAGCATTTGTAAAAATATTACTCTTAAGGGTATAATTGTGGCATCTATTTGCTTGAATTTTTTTGAGACATATTTTCCCCATGGATAGCGTAAAGGATATATATAAATGGGATGAAATCATTTGACTGGATACATATGTAATGGAATATCCCAGAGACAATTTTTTGAAGTTACTGATTCTATAATTTTTGTAGGGAATAACTTCTCAAAATATTTTTCAACGAAAATGATGAGTTGTTAATCTTGCTTTGGATTTTTTTACGAAGAAGCCTTTTTTGTGAATTTAGGTTACTGAAATTTTTCAAATTGAAAAAATCTTTTTCGAAAATCTTTTGTTCATTAAATTTCACATTACTTAAATTTTTTAAACTTCTTATTTGACACTTTTTGTTGAAAAAATTTTTTGCGGAACATTTTACCTTAAATAGTCCTCATTTGGTAAGGATATAATTTGATTCATAATTTTTGTTAAGATATCTTCTATTCCAAGAGAAAAAGGTTTGTTTAGGTGGTTAAGCCATTTTTTCAACCTGAAGAACTTTTTTTGCAAATTTTTGCCTGAATTTTTATTGGATAAATACGACTGCATTTGTAATAGTGGATGCTTTTTTGCAAAAAAAGGACAATTAGCACTAGATTTTTCTAAGATTATTTGGCATTAAAAGTTTCTGAAGACACTTTTTATATTTTGGTTAATCATCTTGCAAGTTATTTTGAAGATTTTCCAAGTGAGTTTTGTCGTGAATTTAAAAAACAAAAAATTTGTACTTCAAACTTGATATCAAAAATTTTTGGAAGATTTTTGGATATTTCCGGCAAATTTCGGAAATTTTTGTTACAGATTTTTTTTTAATTTTCTTTGTGACCGTTGAAATTTTTTGACAAAATATATCTTTTGGAAAAAAAGTCTTTTCTTCGGGGTTTATTTGAAAGAACTGGCGTAAATTATCTGATTGAATAAAGTTTTTCAAAATAATGTTCTTGTGAGGATATTATAGCATGTAGTTGGGTAAATTTTTGTGACTGGATACGCGTGTAAAGCAAGGTTTTTCCCAGACAAATTTTTCCAAAGTTGAGTGAAGACATTTTGTAAAGAACGAATTCCCAACAAATTTTTTGTCAAAATGCTGAGCAGTTGTTTATGCTATGCATAGTTTTAACAGAGAAGTTCTTTTTGAGAAATATTTTTGCAAATTTTCTTCACTGAAAACTTTATTCTGATTAAATTTCTCTCTAGGTGATCGTTTTTTGAATTCTCTCAAGGAACATTTTTCGTTAAAATTATTTTATTTGGTCAATTTGTTTACCGACACTTCATTTATTGTGACAGTGTATCCTCCCAGAAGAAGATGAAGAAGAAGAAGAAATTAACTTTTTGGTTGTTTTGGTATGTTGACCTGGAAGACTATTCTTGAAAAATTTTTGGGTTGCAAATTGATTGGAAGACTTGTTTTGGGGAGATTTGAAGGGATTCTTTTCGGAAAACTTCCGGCATTGTTTTTTTCTGAAAGTAATTGAGTAAAATTTTTTTGAAAAGACACCTTTTTCAGAAGAATTCTGTTTTTTGTTTAAAATTTCTTCTGATATCTCAATGAACCTTTTCCAGGTGTGTTTTTTTCACCTGACATAGCGATTTTTTTATCAAGCAGCTTGCAGTGAAAAATAGTTGTCAGAGGATTCTTTGGACTTGTTTGGCTGAAAGATCTTGTTAAAAATTGTTTTTAAAGAGTTTTTTTTAATCAGCTGACATCATTTGGCTGAATTAAATTTGTTCTGAGAAAGTCCCTGAGAAAAAAATTCTCAGGCAAATATTTGTTGAAATTATCTGCATAAATGGTTTATTTGAAATAATTTTCCTAGGGATAATATTGGAAAATTAGTTCAATGAAGTCTTGTGACTCGATACAAAGCATTATTAAAGCAAGGTTTCTCACAAAGAGATTTTTTGAAGTTAAATGAATGAAAAATTACTGTTTTCCAACGTCGTTTTCTGTGAATATGCGTCACCTTTGCTTTTGCAACTGAATACTTTCAAAAGAAAGCTCTTTTTTATTTTACTTAGCAGAAAACTTTCGATTGATTTTTTTCTCGTTAAATTTCTCCTCAGATTACTCTTCTTGAAATCTGTTATCTAACTCAATTTTGATAAATGCTTATCGTTTTTTATTGTTTTTGTCAAACCTTTTTTTTTGTTCATCTCAGGCTAGAGATAAAGATATGTTTCCGTTGCTAAGTTGGGAACATTAGCACATTTCGAGCCTCTTTGTTTTTTTTCTATTTACTCGTTTGTTTTCATGAGACACTTTGGGTAGCAGAACCGACCCTCGGGCTATTAATAATCACCACTATATTAATGGCAACTGGTTGGCACAGATCAGCAATGAGACACTTAGAGAGACTTCCGCGCAATGATATACTCAATGATGCCCACATATAAATCAGTTGATCATTACGATACAATTTGCGAACCTAAATACACCATCGTGTTCAGGAAATGCTACAAAACTGACGCAACAGACGTTGTTTTTGATCATTATTGTTGTTTTTAATGGTATCCTTTTTAAGAAATGCCGACCATTGTCGCCAGTCAGGGATGTCAACAGGAATCAATGGTTTCTGTCCATTTTGAAGTAAACTTACTATTCTAACCATTAAAATTAACGGACAGCTATACCAACGAAATTCCACAAAAAGAGTTTATTTGGCTTAGGCGAAAAAGTGACAAATTTTATTACGTTCAATGTCAAAAAAATCTCAACAGGGTTTGCAGATGACATTGCTTAATTATTTTTGATTAGTATCCTATCTGCGAAATGCTACTAACTTGCTCCCTTCGTCTCCTGTAGGCTTCTTCCTTGACTCTTTCTATCTCTCTTCTGTGTCGTTCAATTTCCATTCGTCGCTCATGTTCACGTCTCAGTTGCGCCTGTCTCTGTCGGACAATTTTATTATAAAACATTGAAAATGGGGACTGCAATAAGACTGTGCTGTGCGAAGAGTGTTTTCTTATCAGTATCTGGCTACACAATTGAAGTTTAAACTATCTATTTTTACCCAGATAAATACTCCGGATAATTTCAGCATTGAACCAGCACGTTTCAGTCACAAAAACCCTACCATATTCAGTTTAAATGTTTTGCATCCCAAGAGCATTTTCACTTTTTATGTGCGCAGCTAATATTCATTATGAATTTATTTAGATCATCGGGTTCCCCTCTCGATTAACCGTGTCACGTGAAAGTTGAATCCATGTTTTTGCACAGAATTGTATTTTGAGCAGCACGATGTCTTATTTTTGTAGCATATAAATGTAAGTACTATTGTATTATACGGATCTCTTCCCATTTGTGCCCCCCCCCCCCCCCAGTACGTTATGCGCCCACCAGTTACAGAGGACGTACCATTGCATAGTAAATTATTATGCAAAAATATGGCACGTGCGTCTGGGGGTCCAAATAATATGCGCCCACTAAGCTTGGGGCACAAACGGAAAAGATCCGTATTATACCCCCCGCTCAATTATCCCCACTCCATGCATTTGCTACTTACTCGCGCGGCTTCCTCTGCCCGTCTCCTCTGCTCCTCCATTCGTCTCCGCTCCTCTTCCAGTTCCCGCTGTCTCCTGCGTCTTTCTTCTTCAGCTTCTCTCTCCATTCTGCGTCGTTCATATTCCATTTCTTCCTCATGTCTCAGTCGCTCCTAATAGTGTCAGGGAGGTCCATTATCAACTTGAATATAGAATGTTCAAAATGGGGGATGGAATAAGACTTTCTATTGCGAAGAAAGTTCTCATATCAGTATTTGGCCAGCACGCAAAATTTATAAAGCTTTAAAGGCTCCAGATAACTTCAGTGCTGAACCAGCACATTTCAGTCGAAAAATCTTCAGTTTAAAATTGCATGCCAAGAGCATTTTAAGTCTTTATATGCAAAGCTGATTTTCCTTATGAGTATATTATGGTCATTGGGTTCTCCCAGGTTAACTTTGTCATGTGAATGCTGACACCATAGAATGTTACTTAATTATATTTTAAGCAGCACGATGTTGTTTTTTGTAGCATATAAATCTAACAAGAAGGCTCGGTAATCTGTGTTAGCCCGTAATATTCCGAGGCCACTCAGCCACATTTTGCCTTGATTGTCTACCAAATGAAGCAGAATAGATTTTTCAACCTTTCACGTATTTTTCAAGAACAGTTGGCGTATGAAAAAAACTCATTAGACTCAAACCACAAAACAAATTAAATTATGCCGCACTGGAGGACCAATATAATTTTTGATTAACAAGACTGCGGAACAAGTGCAACTTAGAAACCAAATTACTACAAAAAAAATGATCACAGCCAAAACTGAATGTCAATCTTTATGAATAAAACACCTAAAAACGCTATCGAAAAAGGCATTAGAAAAACTCAACTCAACAAATTAATCTGTTCACTAGAAAATATATGGAATTTCTCTTCAGTGAGAATAGGTAAAAATTAGACAACAAAAACAAAAAGGGCCATAACTGAAAAAAAAAGAAAAAAAATATATTTTAATTTTTTTTTATGAAAATTAGGTTGAAAGTCATCAAAACCACCGCTAATTATTGAAACGATTCATTTATTCCTCGATAACAAGCCAGGGAGACTTGTCATTAACCAGTATAGTTCATAAGACTGGTGGTTGTGTAAAATTCATATGACTAGTAATTGAGAAAGGTGTCAAAGCCATTAAAAGCAAAACCTTAAATTTGTTCCATTGGGCATCCTCTCAACAGCAAGGGAACCCGACATTAAGATAATGATTTGACGAAACAGATTCACATACAACAACAGAAGAAACCAAAGGGATCAGTGATTGGACAAGTCTAAGGATTAGTCTAAAAAGACTAAGTTGGATCACGAGATAAAATCAATCAGGCGAAACAAAACGGAGATACAATTTATAAATTCAACCATTAAAGGCAGTAGCTACTAACTAGAAAGCTGTGATAAAATCATTTGGTTCTCATTCAAACACCAATGGGTGTCAATGTTATCAAAAGAGTTTTGTGAAAATATAACGAAGTATTGACAATTATACTACCACAATATTGACAAGTATAAAAGAATTCACGAGTTGAAACACGAACAGAGAGGTCTTATGCCTTAAAAAGACAATTAAAACATTTGACCAGTAGAAAAAATTATGCTTGTTTCTACAGGAAAACGAAGGGAACTTGTCGTTGATGAAACTAAGTTAAAAAAACGAAGAGAGGGTCAAGTCTATAAATACTCGGACATTTACGAAAACAATTAATTTTTTTTTTGAATTTTATAACTTATATTTATATTGGTTATCATAACTATGGTAATTAATTCAACAGATCAGTAGTTCTATAATTCAATATTCAACTGTACATTTCAAGTTTCCACGCGTGAAATGTTCGTTTCTATTCTCCCCACTTTGGTCAGCTAAGAATAAAAACTCGACATTGAAAGAACAAATTGTGAATGCTTTTTCAGAAATGGCTCATTTACTGAAGTTCTCCCCCACTTCATCAGGTAAGAACGCAAAAGGAGCAGTTGTACTTTCAATTGGATATTTTTGAGAAAATTCGTTTCCTTCGGTGATTTCGAAGTTTCCCTGCTGATGGATGAGGACAAAAACCAGTAAAATTAACTGAAGTCCCCACTCATTGGGTGACATTTAAACAAAGAAGGGCTCGCCGCTCATAATGTGATTCCGATAAAACTTGAGGTTAGTGAGTTCTTGAACCAGACATTTGTGACCCTCTAATTGGGCATAGTAGCATAATTGGATACAACAGACCCCATCATTTCTGGCTCATAATCGCGAAACTTTTGCAATCAGCATTGTGGCTGAGCCACGCATGGCACTTTTTGATATCGCTTGAGTGAGGCGATTGAAGGCTACTGATAGGCCTGAGGGCTGAGGGCTAGAAATCTCTGTTATCAGATAAAAGATCTATTCTTTTCAACATTTTCCGCGCTGTTTCGGATAGTCAGCCAAAAGTTTCTAACGCCAATGGTCTGAAGTGGATGCTCATATCGCTGCACTTCTGGTAAAAATTTGCAATCTTTCTGTCTTCAGCTAGGGTTAGAGCAAAAACACATATCCTCGCCGCATCTGAGATAAGACTGTCTTGCAATGGGGACTTAAGGTTGACGTCTAAAGCTGAGGGTTGTCCTGCTATAGAACTGAGCAAATACACGTCGCCCAGCCTTAAATTGTTTTCCGGCAGAAGATTTTTTTTCTCACATCCAGAGGAAATATTGACCAACGAACAAGCTGTCATTGTTGCGTCTGGTACTTTGTCACGACGAGAGATAATATCGCCACGCCCCTGGCATGAAACTGCATGATTCTAAATATGTCCAAAATAGCTGACATAAAATATGGACATCTCCTATCCAACTCATAGAGTGGACTTCCTAAACGTTATTTCAGAGCAGCTTGGAACTTCTTAGGTTGAAGATGTAAGCCAAGAGCAGGGATAGCTGCTGCGTCAACCAGGCGCCTGACTGATGTAAGAAAAAAGATAACAGTCTAGTTGTATCTCTGTTGGAGGTTTGAACTTCGAGAAGATTTGTTAGAACCGTACTGTCAAATTGTTCTAGAAATTTCTGTTGCGTCAAATGAGGAATACCCAAAGTGCTAAACTCCAGCACTAAGTCTGTGAAACAACTTTCGTGAGTTGGGTTCACTCCAGTAATTTGGTTACTATGTTTGTTGACTGTGATAAGGAACCAATATAAGCAGCTTTGAATTGGCTCAAAAAACGTCAAACTCCAGCTCTTGTTTTGTTTATTGGCGGGCATGAGTGTCCAATAGCGCACTGAGAGTCCTTTAAATAGTCTAGATTGACTAGTACTTTCTCGAGATTTTTAACCCGTTTTTCTAAACACGATGCACCAAAAGCAAAAGTGGCTGTTCCGATTGCTCCGCCCAAGATTTGGATTCATGATTGGCTGTTTCTCTTTATTCTGCTATCAACAGCTATAAAACAGTTGGTGGACCACAACTCGCACTGGTCTCTTCTGAGTTCAAGGCCCACACTTGTTGCCAAGAGTTGACAAAATTTCTAATGATTCACAGAGCTCCTCTTCGGTTCCTGCTAAAATTCCATCATCAAAGTACCAGGAGTTCTGCATAAGATTTGGTAACTTATTGTCAATTTCTTTGATATTAGGCCAAATTGCTAAAGAGATCAGTAAGAGCCCCAGCGGGTCTCCAACTGAACTCCTGATTGAATGTGAATGTGACTTGCATTAAAAAGGAGCTCGCTATGCTGAGGGAATGAACTTTTGCGCTGCATATAGCACACTGCTACTCGTAATGGAATTGAATGTATTTTTGAAATCAATTTGAATCAGGCCCGCTTTTTCGTGGTTCAATAACTTTCCAAAACTTTTTTAATGCATGTACAATACTTTCAGCATTGCATTTAACTGCCACATCAAGTTGTCTGGATGAGAAAAGTTCAAGAGCTTCAGAACTGGCCTCTTGCGCAATAAATTTGGCTATAAGGCGTCGGAAAATTTTCCCACGGCAATTGGCCGTACACCTCCTTTCGTCCTTTTCAGCGCTGTAAGCGGAGCAGAGCAAAAAGTTTGTGCAACTAAAATGGGGAGCTGCCCTCTGCTTGCCACGTTCACTAATTTTGTGATGCTTAAAGTAGATGTTTTTCAATTGATTTGGAACTGCGCACGTTACGGCATGTAGAAGGTGCTCATGGTACATTTTTGATGAACCGGCTGCTGTGAGGTTTGAGACAGATTACAATTGTTTAAACACAGACGCTTCGTCAATCTGATAAGCATAACTACTATAATCATCAGTTTCACTCGGTAGAACCTCTTCTGCTGGATGCATGTTGATCAATTCTTTCAGCGTTTCTTTATTATCAGGGGCCACTCCATCCGAAGACAAGATTTTTGCTGCATGTCCCAATTGGCCTTGAAGGCAGAGAGATTTTCCACGTGCTGCTAATGATTCCATTGACTCAGGATTTAATTTTTTGGCTTGTTTCATTGAGGCTGCTCCGAACCACAGCCCAGCATATTCATCATTCTTCCAACGCTCAAATCTACATAACATGAGCCATTCTTGCTGCTGTTAGTGTTTCTTCCCTCCTCTGTTGCTAATGCTCAAAACTAATTTGCTAATTACAAAAGAGTCTTTTCCACTGGGGAACCTGGTTGAGAAACAAAGCCCTCAATGATAAATGTTAGAAATTCAGAACATCTTAGCCAGAACTTGACAGGAAAGAAGTGGAGTGTGGGTAATTTTTTTTCCTTCAAATCTTTTCAAGGTCTGGGAGGGCGTTTAGCTCCACGTTTACTGTATTTTGGAAGTTGTTACTCTCGGCAATTACTTCGTTGTATGTGGCAGAGATTAGCTCGTCATTGCGGGCTGCAAAATCATTGGGAGTTTTCTCACTTGTTGTTATTTGACTACTAAATTGAGAGTAGGGCCAAATTGATCTACAGCATACCCATTCGTCCGATTTTGGGCCCCAGTCTAAGTATAGTACTTTTGTTTTGTTTGATTGTTGGTCGAGTACAGCTACTTAGAATAATTTTAATTTTTTATCAAGGTGGAAGAGGGTTTATATGTAGAAACGTGAAAACGCAAATCAAAATCATCAATAGTAAAACTTTGCATGTGTTGCGTCAGACCTGACAAAGTATTGGTCTCAATAAAAAATGGTTAAATTTTGTTTTTCCCGTCTAGATTACGCAACTTTCTTTTTCCCGGAGATTGAAGGCATGTTAACAATATCCGAAATCAAGGAATTTTTGTTGCTATTAACCGTCTTTTTGTCTTGTCATATTTATGAAAAACCATTTGCTTTTTTTCTTAATGAGTATGTGTTTACTAACGTGTTGAGTTTTTCTAATGTGTGTGTTCTTCAGTGTTTTTAACAATAAGAAGAAAAGCTTCTTACAGAAATTGCAATTGGGTTCTTTTTTGTCTGTTTTTATTCTTTTACGTTAACGATGAGAAGTTTCTTACAAAAATTGCATTTTGTAGTCTCTTTTCGTTAATTTTATTTCCGCCTGAGACCATGGGACTGCTGTGTGAAATTGATAAAGCCAGAGAAAAAAATTATCAGCCAACCAACGAAAAAAAAAGAGGATTGGGGGAGAAAATGGTTTGATCAAACCAGTTTTTTTCGTCCGTTCGCACCCCCAATGAAATTTGTACTCCTCGAATCCAAAAGTAACACTTCTCAATCTACTCTATCTACTCAATCATTACAAAAGTCTGTTGCTGTTGTCCAGTTTCAACTAAAAACGTAAAAAGGGGGTTATGTTCGAGTCCAAAAGATATAGACAACGTTCAAGATATATTTTCTGCCAATTTAGTTCTCTTCGGGGAAAAGAGATTAACTCAACACACGTGCGCTTCAGAGAACAAAAAAAATATTAGTGTTTTAAAGTTTTGTTTTTTTAGAACTTTAGGTGTTAATTTTCGGAGTTAATCACTAGAATGAAAGCAATTCAACCCGGATTTAAAAAAATTTTCCAAAAGTGCTACTTTAGGGGATTAAATTACAATACAATTAGTTAGTGATAGCTTTTTACTTTAGCTGTTCAGGATTGGTGTTTATCCGCTTATTCCTTTTTATTTCAGCTATGTGTGATTGAGAATCGGTACTATTCTCTCTATACTTTGTAATTTAAAAAATCACCTTAAACGCTAGTTCAAACTTTTCATTAATGATGAACGTTTAAGATAGAGGTAAATCGAAGGAAAAGAAAGTTTTAAACTTTAAAGACCTTTTTTTGCAAAACTGAGAGCATCAGCGTCCTGCTTGCACTACTTCTCTTTTACAAGGGTTGGGCAGGCATTATTGGCTTCTGTTCTCAACTTTACCACAAATTTTTGTACTGTGTCTGTTTCTGGGTTGAATTTTTAGTTTCTAACTATTGTATAAATTTCTGTGAGAGCGTTTTGTTTAAAACTGTTTATAATATCTGCAAAAACAATTTTAGTGGCCTTTGGATGATAAAAAAGTATCTCCTTTTAAATGAAACTGAAGGAATTTTGCTTCTACTGCACATGCAATTCCTGCAACTACAATTGCTCCCGCTATTAGCTATTCAAGCTCATTTAAACTATCCCCTACCAATGCAGAGAAAAAGTTAATGTTTAACTTTGCGTGGGCCAATTTGCAGTTTACTTTTGAAGGATTGTTATTTAACAGTTTGTGAGTCGGATTTTTTACTTGAGTATTAATCAACACACTTAAGTTAACTTAATGAGGGCTTAGCACATTGATGGGATTATTTTGAAATTATCCTGTAATCATTTTTCATTTCATCAAGGTTATAAAACGAATTTAAACGTAAACAATCATATTCAGGTAAACTTAACAGGTATAAGCAGAACAGTCAAATTCAAAAGCGAAGGTTTCAAGAAAAGTAATAAAAATTAAGTACTCAGATTAGAAGTAAAATGAGTTAAATAATAACGGCCTTGAGTTAAACTTATGTTGGTGGTGTGTTTGAAAGTAGAATGTTAGATGATTATAGGAATGTAAATCGGAAGAAAAATTGTTGATATCAAATGCACAAAATAATTTAAAAGATTAAGGGGAAAGCATTTGTTTTAGCGTAATGAATGAATGATATATGATTAAAGCCATTCGAACTCAACCAGACTTGAAATATCAAATAATAATTTCCTCTTGAGCAAAGACTCTTTCCGTTTTGTCCTCTCTATCAAATCGTAATAGTCCACTGAGGGACATCGTAGAGGAAGCTGTTTGCATTTTATTTGTGAATCCGTAGTTTAAGTGTTCCCGTTTTTTGTGGAAT
>NC_134479.1:25326337-25596626 GCF_964194025.1 Convolutriloba macropyga
CTTTGATTTCAAACCAATCAAACGAAGTAACATTAATTACATCTTGCTAAATTCTATTTCTCAGATAAGAGTTGAAGTTTTTCCAACAGTTGCCTCGAATTCCATATCTCTCCGTCTCAATGTTTGATAGTGCCAAAAACCTTTTTAGCTCCAAAACGAAGCTAACTGTTGTCTCCTGCAAACAATTTCCGTTAGCTCAACTAGTGGAAGAATTGTACTATGCTAAGATATAATACCAAATTGTTTTTTTTTCAGAATGAAGAAAATTTCTCGGAATATTGGTACGCTCAATTGTACAAAGCTCTTTCGAAAACTTTACTGAAATCTACTAGAAGTGAAATTGGCCTACAATTTGTTGGTCAAGTTTAGACTGCTCTTTGTGTAATGAGAACTCTTGTTCCAGACATTTTATTAGAAATCTTTCTCTTGACAAAGGTATTTATTTACCTTTGTCAAATGAAAGATTTATCAAAAATAACAAATGGTGTTGATGACATCTGAAGACATTTTTATTGTTCATATCATCAACACCTGAGGATGAGTTGTTATCAAGATTGGTTTAAAATTCCCCCACCTCTCTCGCAGTAGTTTCGTAGGGATACATAGAGTATTCTTTTTCCGGGATATGAAAGTTGCAAACTGTTATTTACGTGCCCACTGACTTGATATCCTATTGAAGCTGAAAAATTGTTGAACAATTTTGTATTAATTTAATCCGAAGGTTAATCAAATTTCTGAGAAGACTTGTCTGGGATTGGAAAATTCTGCGATTTGTATGATTTGCCTTCAAGCTCTTTGAGTAATTTCAAAGTCTGTATAAAATTTTCTACACAATTTTTGAACGAATTCAGGTATAATTGTTTTCTGCGCAACTTAGTTGCTTTATCAGCCTTATTCTACACTCTTTATATTTCTTCAGCAGGGTATTGTCAGTTTTGTTTTCTGTATATTTATAATCAACGTGGTTTATTTCTTAATCAACGTGGTTTCCTAACCTATTATCAAACAAACTCGGAACTTTTTGTGTTCTATCGACACATTTTAAAGGTGCAAAATTCAAAATTGTCTGTAACTTTAAGAATAAGTTGGTTAAATTAGGAAGAAAAATTGCAGGGATTGACGCTTTTGAAAGTAATGTTATTTTTTCTGGAGATTTGCTTCCAATGCCATTTTAAACGGCTCACAGCATCCTCACTTTTACCAAGCTAGTATCGCGGAACTTTAAATCATTTCGATTTTTATTGCCATTATCTCGCCACACTAGAATAACAGGTTTACGATCTGTAAACTTTTGATTTTCTAGGACTTCAATATAAAAATGCCTGCCCAAATTTTGAAAAATGAAATGGTTCAATCAAGAACTGTACTCATTAGCTAAACATTTTGTTTCGGGAGAAGAAACTCAGAAACTATTTAGTATAATGCCGTGCAAGCAATTTCTGCTCAGCAAATAATTTTTCTTAATATCCAAAATCATATCACCATGAATAATTACTGTTTTGTTGATCGAGTTTAGATTTTCTATAAACTTATCCATCATATAAGCAAAGTCAATTTTGTTGCAGCGAGGTGGTATTAAAACTAAATCAACATTTTCTGAGAGTCGATCTTATTTTCCGCTGTAAAATTGCAGAATTTTTTACTTTACAACATGACTCCACCCCATTTATAGTTCCTATAAAACTATTGTATCCAGTAACAAGATAGTTAGCAACTTTATTTATTTCAGAAATTCAGCTTTCAGTTAAACAATTACATCAGGTTGCACATCCAGACCATAAATAAAAGCTTCTAGGTTCAACATTTTTTCAATGGATTCAACATTTAGGATATAAGATATAGGACAGCTCTAGCTTTTGAGTTTTTTTAGGTAATTTATCTTCAATATTGAGGATGAAAAAATGATCCTGGTCAACAACCTTGGTCCAGAAATCTGAAAATTGAAAATTTGAGAGACATCGCAGTATGATGCTGGGTTCTCCGTTTGTCGTGAAAGTAAATTGGCTGACAAAAATTTTGAACATTGATTTTTGAGGGTGGCAATGGAGTGAAAGAAATGAAACAATTTAGTGCTCTTTCTATGTCGTAATTGAGATTATCTCCACAAGCTTTGAATCTTATAGGCTAAATTTTCTTGTTTCCACTCATAGAAGAATTTGACCTTTATCGACCACACTTAATTGATTCCCTCATCTGCCTTCAACAAGTGTAAAAAATTAACTTTCGCTTCACTTGAACATTCAATAATTTTGACGTTTTTAATAGTGTGTCTTTTAGCCAAATTCTTTTCTTTTACATGAAGTCCAGTTTTGTTAGTCTGCGCGAATATATTGAAGTTATTGGTATTCTTTCGGAAACTGACAGAACACTTATATTTACAAAACCAAATAAGAAAATATTGTGTGCAGAAAAAACACAATTCTGAGATATCAAAATCTTTAAATTTACATGGGCTGATCAAAAAAATAACCAACTATGGAAGAATTTATTAATGTTAAGCGTTTCATCAAATTCATAAGCAAGCAACTAATTTACTCTGATTACAGCACCACAGAGTCAACCCCTCAACGCTAGTCTCTGACGGCAGTTGCCCCAGAGATTAAATTAAAGAAACCAAAAATGGCTAGCAAAAGATCATTCACAAACCAATGAAAAACATCAATTTTGACGTCCTAGATGATGTTTTTTTGATATTACACAGATTATTGTCTTGCTTCGCCGCTTTCTGGTTTTTGATCTTCTCTTCTATATTAAAATTTTCAATGTAAGTTGGTGCTGCATAACTGTTCTGAGCAAATTCACTTCAATTCGCAATGCTGGCTGAATCCGCTCTGGCACAGAAGACGTCTCACACTTATAATAGTAGCATTTTTCAGATCGCATAGTTTTCGAATAGATTGGAAGCCCCAAAACGATGACATCAAAAGAGCCCTTTTAATTGGTCGCTATATGTCTTCAGGATTCTTCGCTATATGTGTTTCAATTCACTGACTGATAAAAGTTTTTTTGCTCTTGTGTGCTGTCACGGATTTATTCATGAGATCATGCCAAATTTTTAGGTAATTTTGCTGTTTCAATGTCAATTTTGCTAGAAATTGTTGCAGTTGGAGGCAAGCGCCGCTTCTGTGATTTAGTTTCAGACCTGATATTGAATAAGTTTTTCTAAGAATGCTGTACTGTTTGAGAAGAGTGTAAGGAGTTCTTGTGACTGCTCTTTTAACTCAATTTGCCCCAAAAATAGAACCATAGGGGTTAAACGCTAACCAAATCTCTAAAATCCAAGTTTTTTGGGCCCCATGGCTTATCCAATTCGTCGGCAAATGCAACTGAAAAGAACTCTTTTAAAGAGCAACGAATTGCTTTTGAATAAGTGTAAATTAAGGCTAAATTGATTAAGGCTGAAAAAGTTTAAATAAGGCTAAATTTTTTTACAACAGGTAATTAAGGGATAAAAAAAACAAAAAAGAGAACATTTTTTAGCCTGGAGCCAAATAAGGTGTACACATTTTCTCTGCAAAACAACTCATAACAATGTCAAACAACGGCGGATGCGGACGACTTATTGTATGACTCAAAATGTTAGTTAAAACTATCCAGTAATAGTAGGAAATAGGTTAAAAACCGAATTCAAAACAGTGAAAACTGGATAGGGAGGTTTGGAATAAGACGTAAGCTGAAACCACTCAAAATGTAGTAAGTCAAATCAAAAATTAAAATGAACAAAATGAAGGTCCATCTTGGGGTATCAACCTAGACATTTGTTGTAGCCATTGAAGACTACACTGCACGGGCCAAGCTTTATATTTATGTTTTTTCAATTCTTTAACGAAATGCAAACCACATAATCCGAAAGAAATCAAAATCGTTTAAATAAAGTTGATAATCCACATCAAGTTGAACAGTGTGGGAGGGTGGTTCGCTCATGGTCTGCAAACCGTGTCTTGCAGCTAATTGACATGCTTTTTAAAGAGTCAAATATCCTGATGAAATTTTATATATGTATTTAAATATATAAAATTGATCGGTATGGGAGAGTGGATTATTTGCGGGTTCCAAACAGTTTCTTGAATATGCTGAAAATTTATTGAAAATACAACTCTTTTTTCGTTTTATTAGCATCCGACAAGGTACCACCCGAAGAAGGTGAGAAAACCACGACAGGATAATCATTTTGGGAGACTAGACCAATCATTTTTATCAGCCCATTTCTTGAAGCTGATATAACTCCAGTATGCGAAGGAAGTTTGCACGTGGGTTTCACGCTGAGACTTTATTATTGATCCCGCATTCTTCTCACCCTGGAACAACCACTCAATCCTGCAAGGGTGAAATCAACCAAGCCCCTCAGTTATTGGCACGGACTTTATGCCAATTAAACACGGATTCTGTTAACCCAAAGCACAAGCGATTCGAAACAAAAACATTATGAATCGGCCTGCAACGCTATATGAGATTTTGTTTGTGAAAAGTTCAGCTTCAAAAGATACATCAAGAAACCCTACCACAAAAAGAGCCTGTTGACGCAACCTGGTGCTGGTAGAGACGAAGAATTCTTCAAGACTATGAACCGGGCATATCACAAACTGACAAATGTTGCGGCACGGGAAGCGTACAACATATTTGGACTTGACGAGGCAGAAAAAGTTATGAACAAACAAAACTGATAATTGAACTGTCCGCATGAAACTACAAACTTTTCGTATAGTAAGGCGTTCATATAACAAGAACTTTGAATGAAAATATTGTTTGATTTTGAGTGAGTAGTGCACTCTATTCTTTTTGAGAGGGGGGCAGTGCGATTGTCACAGGTTTTTTTGAAAAGATGTACTAAAACTCTTGGGTTTCCAGATTAAAGATTTGGTTTAAAACTTAATTTATTACCCGATTTATGGCTGACACAAGGTCGATAGGTTTCAGAAAAGAAAACAGATCTTTGATTCGATAAAACTCGGGCTTCGAGCGAATTCAGCGAGACTGACAAATTTTTTTGACTTGTTTACTTTACCACGATGATAGATTTGATATTAAGTACCGACCAAAGCGAGGAGTAAATTTCATCCCTTGAACACCAAACGTACCATCAAAGCTAACCACTCTATTAAATCTAAATTTATTTAAACCAAATTTTCTTCACCTTGATCTACTTAATAATTTAAGTTCTAACTCTGCATTTTAACCAAGTACCACGAAAAAATAGCCAAGGTCAGAGAGTGTTGCGCACGGGCGGCTACTACATTGGCGACAGAGATTAAACGTAAATAGAAAACCATCACCCAATAATATTAAGCGTTGTACTCATTTCTAAAAAATTTGTTTTGTTTGAAAATCAACTTTCGACTCGATTCAGATGTCTTAACATCACAAACAGAAGGAGGAAATTCGAACTGGTGTCGGAATTCGACCAGGAACACTGCCAACTTCGAACTTTCAAGTGAGTACTCCCTAAAATTTTGATAATGTAAATCGGTTCGCACATGTTTTGATAATAAAAGAGCGTTCAAAATCAAGTGTTTTTGAATTTGACAAAATTTGACTTAAACTACACCATTGATCTTCAAGTTTTCTGAAATTTTTTCAAGGGAAAAATACAGTACCAAAAAGACTTAAGGACTGCTACGTTAGAGCGGCAAAAAGTTTTTCGGGTTTCCAACATAATTATTGAAATCATTTGAATTACAGCAGCTTTTAACTAAAACACGGACGGCGCAGCACTAAGAACGCTGTTACCGGAGCCTTTTACGGGTTCAAATGATTTTCACGTTACACACTTTGAGCTCTTGTCACAAATTCAGAATTGGCCAGAAAAGAAACAGTAAATGGCGCTGAAACCGAAATTGATGAACGGCCGCATTTTTTTGCGTTAAGGCTAGAAAAATTGGCAATTGATTTCTGTCGTACACTTTTTGAGGACACTAGGAAGGGCTATAATTGGACCAAAAAAAGCTTTCAGACAATATAAAAATTAGAAACCTGTGATTTTCCGCGGGAAGCTAGCTATGAGAGTTCGGCAGCCGGGTCAAAGTTAACATATTTTCTCGGTGATTTGCAGACTTTACCCCTGAAAGCGTACCCTCAGGAGTCTAATGAGATAACAGAACATCTCATTTTGAGGGGATTCTTCGAAGGCATAGAATCAGGTGCGACTCGATCTGAGAAAGAACTTGGGTGACGCAGATATGACTTTAGACAAAGCTTTAAAAAGAGCCCTACATCATGAAACAGTCACAAAAATGAGGAGGAGGATGAGCCGCGGGTTTCTGCCATCCAGTCGAATGAAAACACTCAACTGGTTCTTTCGATTAATAATTTAGTGCAAACATTGCACACTAACCATTTTAACAGGCAAATTAATCAAAAGTTTTCATCGCAAGGAGCGAAGCCAAAAGAGTTTCTGCGCGGAAGTGAACGAAGTTAAAGATAAACTGGAGATAGAAATAGGAGTTATAATAGCTATAACAGAATCAGCGATGATAATAGACGAAACACTTAGGACTGTAGAGCCCAATTGCCAACACCAGGAGGCAAGAACAGAAGCCGGGACCGATAGCACGAGAGGCGTGCAAAGCAGTCAAAGACAGCGGTGAGTTTTGAGAGAGAAAAATGTCGCCATTGAGGTCAGCGAAATCATGCAACTATGGAATGCAAGAATTTTTTTGAATGTGGGAGTCCAAATAATTTCAAACTAATTTGCCCGTATTAAAACGAAAACTAGTTGAAGATGGCGGGGCTTCATTTTCCGCTAGCTACATAAAAACTTTGCATGGCGGAAACAGCCCAGTGGAGGCATTGTTTGCCAAAATAATGATAAAAGACACAATGATAATGGCCTTAATTGATACTGGAAGTAGTGTTCTCCTTTTAAGCGACACACTGCCAGCAACTGGGAGAACCGAGCCAGATCAAAGTGTGTAACAAAATTATAATAGCCGCCAACAATAGAAAAATGCCTGTAAAAGGGTCAACAGCTATTCAAGTCCTACTTCAAAAATTTACATCTGAGATAACAGTTGAGTTTCTAGTAACAAAAATTTAGATAACGCCTTGTTTATTGGGCATAGAATGAAACGATTAGAACTCGTTTTTCAACCTTTAGCGGAGAATGGATTAAAGATTGAAGGATCAAAATGCAATTTTTTCCAAAAATGTGTCAGCTTCTTGAAGCATATTATATCAGAGAGTGGATTCAAGGTCGACCCAGAGAAAGTACGAGCGGTAGAAAGAATCAAAGGACCATCATCGCTGAAGACATCGGGGCCTTCTAGGCCTTGTGGGCTATTATCAAAAATTTTTCCGAGTTTCGGAAAAACAGCAGAAACTCTCTACAGTTTGCTGAATAACTCAAAGAAATTTGACTGGAGTACAGAGGGCAAAAGAGCGGTAACCGAGTTATAAAAACCTTTAAACACCCCAGTTATAAGATGTCCAAACGATAGGGATCCGTACACATTAACTACGGATTTTTTGTTGACAGGAATTGGAGCATTTCTCACCCAAAAGCAAGGAACGATAAGTTTATTGCCTATGCTAGCAAAAACTCTCATTAAAAGACAGCAAAATTATTCAGCCACTAAGTGGAAATTATTTGCAATCGTTCATTTTACGCAACATATTAAAAACTATTTACTTGGTCAGCACTTTTTAATTATAATGGACCAACGGGCTCTTGTCTGGATCTATAGTTTTGAAGACGGTATAGTTGCAAGATGGATAGAGAAACTTGGATATAAACTTTGACATCGAGCATAGAACAAGCAAAAAAATCCCAGACGCTGACTGTCTGTCGCGCATAAACACAGAAGACGATGAACAAACAGCTTTTGTTAACGCTATTGCAATTTACGCAGAGCAAGACAATACCGATTATGGTAGTCGAGGGTGGCAGTTAGACAAACTGCAGAGAACAAAACTGCGAGGTTCGCAGCAAAATGAGAAATTAATCAAAGAAGTATTCTCCTGGGTAATAAACAAAAAAAGACTGGAATGACGCGAATGAAAAATGGAGCATCAAAAGTGTTATGGATATAATGGATTCAGTATACGAATTTCTGTGTCATAGACGGGATTTTGTGTCGTAAACTCCAAATAGAACGCATTTTGGGACCGTTTACCAAAGGCTTGTACCAAAGGAGAGAGTGTCCAACGTGCTTGAGCTGTTGCATGATTCTTCTAGCGCAGGTCACTTTGGGATTGACAAAACATAACAATGGGCTTGTGAAAAGTTTTAATAGCCGTGCATGAGAAGGGACGTAAGAATCTGGATAGAAAGCTGTGACGTGTGCCTAAAAAAAGCCACTAAGCAGAAATATCGGCATTCACTCACAAAATGGAAACCTAGTCATCCATTTTGGCAAGCGTCTCGTGGTATCATGGGTCCACTTGCCAAGTCTCTGGGAATCAAGTACTTTTTGCTTATCTGTGATCAATTCATATAGTGGTAAGAAGCCGTAGCTTTACCCAGTCAAGAGGCAAAAACAGTGTCAAGAGCGTTTGCTCAACACTGGATATTGATATTTGGCTGTCCAGTCAACCTACACAGTGACCAAGGGTCAAACTTTAGATCAAAATTATTTTGTAGTCTTTGCAGTGAACCAGGAATTCAGAGGACATAAACAACGTCCTACCAGCCACATGGGAACGCGATGATTGAAAGAACAAATCGGACAATAGAGGAATGCCTCTCCAAATACAAAAGCCAATATCAACAAGAGTTGACCAAATTTCTAACATTGGCGATGACGGCCTATCTATCATCAATCCATAGTGTGACAAAATACAGCCCAGCGTATGTGGTACTGAGTTTTCAACTGTCGCTACCTCTAGGTTGAATCAATGTCACACAACAGGCCGCAATATATTCAACACCAAGTGGCTATGTTTTCACAACGGAACAGAAACTTCAGAAACTACGGGAAACGCATCGGTTGATGCGAGAATATATTGATGTCGAACACGAACGACCGAAGACCTATTATGATAGCAGAAGTATGGACCGAGCTATAAATTTGGCGATGAAGTGTTAGTTTTCAACCTAACCGCTAAAAAAGTAAAAACACGAAATTTTACTTCTTTCTATAGAGGACCATACACACTAGTTGGAATTTTAAACGAGATGAATTTCAAGGTAGAAGACAAAAAGACGAGGAAACCTATAAAGGTCCGTTATGACCGACCGAACAAAAATAAGACACGAGAAAAGACGTTCACGCTGAGCCTCCGGAAAAACGAAAAACAACAATTAAGGAGCAGAAGAATATCGATTTGTACTGCTCAGACGATGATGATATAATTGAAACAGAATCATCCACAGACAGTGAAAGTAATCTAAACAAAAGAAATCAATCTGAAGCTTAGGATGCTAACGATTCACTATATTCTAAAAATGACACATCCGAGAATGAAGCTAAAGAATCAGAGCAAGAAACCTCTAAAGGGCAAAAGCAGGCAAACAAAGTTGACAAGGGAGGAGGTGCAACTTCCTCGAAACCTACAGAATACACTGGGGAAAAAGCAGCAGAAAAAAATTCCAGAACCAAAAAAAGCCAGAGGAATCTAGTAGTAAAACGTAAAGTACTGAAGAAAAGATTAATAGTGATCCCAAGGCACCAAAAATGGCTACAAGGTCTAGCGGCCGATTAAAATTGGTGCCTGAGAAATTAAAGATTTACTTTACTGAGCAAGATGAGCAGTATTTTAGCAGTCAGTAAACTGATGATGTTTTTGTTTCAGGAAAATCCAGAAAGAAATGATGGAATCAAAAAGAAAGGCGAGTTCGTCCGGAGCATCGTGTGATGGAGTATCACTATGTTTGTATCTGGCATTGCTAGTCAGGTTTGCTTCACCATCTTTTTGTATCAAGTTATACGTTTATGATTTTGATAATATCGTATCAACAAAGATCTATTCTCTAGATCACAGCGCAAATTGTAATAACGAAATTCGAGTACCTAAAACAAAAGAAAAAAGTAGTTTGATACATGCTGAGGTTCAGCTTGTGATAAAATTGCAATTTGGTATGTATGAAGCGGTATATACAGTGTGGGCACTTAAAAAAGCAACCTATATGACGATGTCGTTTTTCCCACACAAAATTCAGGACTACTAAAATTAAAGTACATTCAAATGAGCGATTTTGTAGGAACATTTGACAGATCGAAACTTTTGCCATTTTACCAGGTTTTGGAGATAGGGCCTTTGAAAATCAACAGGTCGCTAACTGAAAATTTTTTACGACACCAGACAGCGAAACAACTCAGGTCAAAGAGCATAGTCAAAGCTTCATGACAAAAATTGGGCACGAAGGAGCGTGCAGAGATAGTTTTACCTACAGGAAAAAACTTATAAGAAATGTGAAAATTAAAGCAAAAATTTACATCGGAACCATTTCGGGAAAGCTGCAACAATGAAAATTTTTAAATTTTAAGGATCATCTACGTTTCTCGAAACGGTTTTCATCAAAAGCACATTTTTCTGAAGACAACTTTGTAAACTTTTTTTTAAAACCAAGGTGAGCAGACATGTCATGATCAAACACTTTAATAAGGACGACCCTGCAAAAATTTTTGGTAACAACAAGAGCACTTTTATCAACGAAAATTTTTTACACAAAACAAATATGAAGATTTCTCATTAGAGGAAAAAGCAATTAGTTTGTGTGGACAGCAGGTGAAAATAACCAAAGTTCTAAATGATTTTTACCCCGAGGAAAAGTCAGCACCGAAAACTGGTAATATGAAAATAACCATGGAAATGTCTCTTTCAATTGTTATTGACAACTTTAATTTCACACTTCTCACAGAGAGGGAATTTTTTATGAAAATTAGAATGCTCTAATGCGAAATTCAACGACTGAAAATTCAAACAATGATTGCAATAAAAACAACGTAATGTTGGACCGTCAGTAACGCTCTTCGAGAAAGGAATTCACGATGAAAGAGCAGGATCTGTTTTATATGCTCATAGTTGTGCCAAGACGGTAGCAACATTAAATAAACTTCTGTTTTGCACAGAAGAAGTTCCTGTGTTAGCAGAGGGTCAGAACTTTTCTTCTATTAGATATATGGACCCTATTACAAAAATTTTGTATCACAAATATGCAATCGCTGCATGCAAATTGTTTTACCCAATTTTCAAATTAGAAGAGGGCAGTTTTCAACAATATGGAGAAACGCTGAAGAAATACAATCGTGAGATATATCAGCGGTTGATGAATAGTAAATTAAATATAAGTGATGAAAACCTGCATCGCAGCTTTATCTCCACATCATACGTAAAACAGAAACAATTTGCCGAAAAAGTAAAAAAAAAATTATCAGTCGGGAGGCATTTCTAGATTCAGATGTAATACAGCCATAAAAATTATATTCACTGGAACGACCAATTTTAACGAAAATTTGTCTAACAAATAAAATAACAATTTTGCGGAATTTAAAAGCCAAAAACTTATACATTTGGTTAAAAGCGAAAGACAATGATGTGTCAGTCTTAACAGTCTGCCTCATTTTTTAATTTTTAATAAATTTTCCTAAGTTGTTCATCTATTTAAAATTAATTATTAATGGAGCGTCTTGGCGAAAACTATTGCGGAATCTCGACCCTATAACGGGAACACAGATGTATAATCATTAATTCAAATTAAAAAATGAAAGCCGAGACCAAAAGAAAATGACTTGAAGAAAAACAATCCTTAAATGAGTCAGTTGTTTAAAAAGTTATGAAAAAAAGAAAGAAAAAAAGTTTTCTTGCGTTTAAGACCAAAAAAAGAAACGTCTCGAGTTTGAGGCCACAAAAAATTGTGAAAATAAAAGAAAGAGAAAAAATTTGCCTGGAATTAAAAACCAAAAAAGGAGAGAAAGTCTGCAGTTCGAGACCAAAACAGTTGTCTTGAGGTCAAGACCAAGAAAAAGAAGAAAGGACAAGGTCTCCAGTTAGAGACCAAAAATAATTTGTCTTGAGTTCAAGACCAAAAAATACGAAAGGGAACGTCTCGAGTTCGCGAACAAAACAGAAAAGAAAATAAGGAAAAACCTTGAGTTCAAGATTGAAAAAAGTGAGAAACATTGGAGGCGAAAAGGGTGCTCTTATTCAGTATAGCGGGTAACAAGATTCCACTGATTGGAGAATATCTGTACCACATTCCAGAATTGTTAAAAGTTATTGCTGAGATTTCCCCGATAGTGTACAGAGTGGATTTTTTTCTGTCGCGGTTTCAGAAAATCTCTACGCTGGAACTTCTGGCACCCGCCAATATTCGGTCGCGTGCTCTAAACACTGAAGTGGAACGGCAAAACGAGTGCTGACAGTTAGACATTTTGAAGAGTACTAATTGTTCACTTCAAAAAAACTCTTCGAGCTTCGACGGGAACTGGATAGTCCTTGCAACAGGACCAAAGAGACAACAAAAAAAGTATTGGGAAAGTGGAGCGCCAAGAGTGAGGCGCTACGAGATAATTCAAAGGCAGCAGCAGCAACCAGAAGTGCTGAAAAGGAGCAATCCATTGAGGTATCGAGGCAAGAGTTGGCCGATTGGAAAGTCAAAGCTGCTAAGAAGGGCGAAACCATCGACAAAATGCAGAAAATGAATGATTAATTGCGGTCAGAGCTGGATCAGCTGGAACACTACAACAAGCATTTGGCCAACGAATGCCGAAAAAAGGATTCTCTCATTAATCGGCAAAAGATTACTCCTAAAAACGAAAAGGCCAAAACAAAGGCCACAGAAAATGTTTATTCGAGATTCGAAACAAACGTTTTGAATCGGCCTGCAACGCTATGTGAGACTTTATGTATGAAAAATTATGCTTCAGAGGATCAGATCAAGAAACGCTACCACAAAATGAGCCTCTTGACGCACCCCGATGCTGGCGGAGACAAAGAGTTCTTCAAAACTATCAACCGGGCATATCACATTCTGACAAATTTTGCGACACGGGAAGCGTACAACATATTTGGACTCGACGAGACTCAAAATTTTATGAACAACTAAAACTGACAATTGCACTTTCCACATGAAATTAAAAAATTTTGTACAGTAGGATGTTAATATAACAGGATCTTTGAATGAAAATATTGTTCGATTTTGAGCGTGTAGTGCACTCTATTCTTGTTAAGAGGGGGGCAGTGTGAGTGTCATGTATATTGAAAAGATGTACTAAAAACCCTGGGTTTCAAGGTAAAAGATTTAGTTGAAAACATGACAGTTTACCTGATTTTTTGTTAATTTTTCACGATGATAGAACTGATATTGAGTACCGACAGAGCGAGGATTAACTTCATTCAATGAACACCAAACTTAAAATCAGAGCTAACCGCTATTAAATCTTAATTTATTTAAACCAACTTTTCTTCACCTTGATTTACTTAATAATTTAACTTCTTACTTTGCATTTTAATCAAGTACCACGCTCAATTAGCCAAAGACATAGAGTATTGCGCATGGGCGGTTACTATACCGGTAGTTTACTGAGTGTAACTCGCACTCTCTCTAAAGACTAACTTTTGCATGATAAATGCATACTCATCATTTATTTAACTACAATTTATTGTACTCGCAGTGCACAAGCCTGCTCGTTTTCCTCTGAAAGTGGTTCTTGCTACCGAGTGCGACCTTGTTGTACCGAGGGCGACCTTTCCCCACTATTCTTTCTTTCCCTTTTGTTTTTGATATCTTGCACCCTGAATACGTAATCCCTTGAAACCAAAACTGGTCTTTCACATTATAGCCCCCCCCCCCCGCTTATTGATCAGATAACCTATAGCCCCCTCCCCCCGCCCCAAAAAAAAGATAAATGCACCATAATGGGGGCCATTATTGCATATTGGGATATAATTGGAAAGAACCACGAAAACCCAACAATCAATTGGTAGACCGCCAAAAATCCCAAACAATCCAACCTCACTGCCTTCGTCCTCCAGATAAGTATTCAACATAAACCCTAAGAAACCCACGAAAAAAAACATCAAAACTAATTTCAATCCAAAGTCAAAGCCCGTTTAAAAGGTGGGAAAATGACCACTTAAGAAATCGCAATTGGCAATTCACTGCTAATTGGACACATAAATCAATCACAAGCACGGAAGATGCAGTCAAATTTTATTCATTGCAGATAGAGCAGGAGTCAGAAAGCGACTTGGAGCGATTTTGGGTGATGCGTAGACACTCTTACTAAGTCACAGACTCGCTAAGAACGTCTTTAGACTAAGGATAGGAGAAATGAGTGACATGTGTCGGCATCATTGCGAGAGACTGAATAAATGCGTCTACCTGTTAAGGTCTATTTTGTATAGCTTCGCGCGGATCTAAAGTGTTTGCCTTTTCGTCCCCGTGTCTTGAAGATGCACCGAAAATTAGAGAAATTGGGGAGCTTAACAGTCAAGAAGTTTGTAATCTACTACAATTGGTTTGTCGGTCTTCTCTGAGACACTGATTTTGTGCTTTGTCACGCCAACCTGGTAACAATTCAAAGACTTGACACAATTCACACACGTAAAAATTCAAAGACGTAACAATTCAAAGACTCTATGTCTTTGGCTAATAGTGTTTTTCAGATAGACTGTTCTGGGATGGCCGTGGTTATCCCCTAAATGTTTATCCTTGGTGCAAGTTCCTTGTCGCATGCGATTCGATCTTTACCCTGGTTTATCCGAAAAAGACTAAATCGTCACATCCTTGCCACACCCGGTTTGTGGTTCAATCAGAAAAAGAACATCAAACGGAAAACTGTTCAGTTCATACTCCAGAGATCTCTGCGACGTCGTACGGACATTATTATCTGGCACGATACGCTGAATAAATCGCTGACTCAACATAGAAGTAACAACTTCACTCAGGTGTCGCCAGAAAGATTGATTAAGATCTTATTGTTGTTTGGCAATCAGATACAAGGGGTCGTCCATTGCACCCGTGAAGGTGCTCCAGTTATTTGGGATCATATCAAAACCTTGAGAACCCAAGGTTTCCAAGTAGCAACCATTGTTCGTGATATTCTGCCGAAGCAAAAATCTAACGATCCTGAAATCCTGACAGAGTATCTTCAGTTGCATCAGAAACCTCTGTACAAACTTCGAACGTTAGCAGTTGTGAAGAGAGTCAACGGTGAATTGAATCGCTTTGTCCAGAAAAAGAAAAGACTATCAAAAGCCCGTCAGGAAAATTCACTTCGCGACCAAAAAATCACTAAGAGCAAATAACTCTTGGTTCTCAGTTTATCATTTTATATAGCTTGAAAACTCAACTTGTGCTACTTCGGACCGGTTTGAGTACTTGGGCCTTAGTATCGCGTGCTGAGTTTATAGGCTGAATTATTGTGTGGAAAAATGTCTCGCAATTCCGAAGAGAAATGCAAAACATGTAAAAGTCAAATCAAAATAGGAGAAGCTGTATACAACTGTATCTCTTGTGGATTGAATATGCACATGGTATGTGCTGGATTGGAAGAGGACGCCATAAAGGTACTCTCAAGTCTGATGAGTAATGTTTTACTCCTGTGTAATAAAGGGAAGAAAGAGCAAATCCTCCAGAACTGCACAAAGGGGAACGTGGAAGGAAAAATTGACGACAAGCTCAACGAAAGCCTGAAAAAAGTGGAGAATTCCCTAATCAAACAGATCGATCAGAAAATCGAAGCTGCTCTTGCAGGCAGCGACGCGAAGACTGAGAAATCCTTGGAGAAAATCCTTGAAGAGAAGATAGTTAAGAAAGATGTGAATGTGCAGAAATCGTCTGACGAACAGAAGGAAGTACATCACAAAATCTTGAAAACCTTCAGAATTCGAGGAATTCCAGACGATCAGGAAAAAAAGATGATAACTTAATTTCACTAAATGAGAACATAAAGATATATTTGATGCAATTGAAGTCAACACGACGGTTGAAAACGTGAGAAGACTTGGGAGGTTTGATAAAGAACGCTGGAAGCCAAGAAGCGTTCTAGTAACTGTTCCCAACTGTTGGGACACACGGAGGAATTTAGCTAAAGCTGGAGAAAATGGAAACTAATTATTCAAACGACTAATTTCTGACCGCGGTTTTCATGTACTTCCACCATTAACTAAAGCAAAATCCGAAAAAGAGAAAATGTGTCTTAAACAGAGACGTGAGTTGATAGAGAACGGAACAACTGCAATCGAATTCAAAATTAGAAACTTTGAACTGCTTCACAACGGTACGAAAGTCGACTTGGAAGAACCAACCGATGGACTAAAAAATTTGAATTTGATGTTAGTAAATGCTCGTAGTCTTTTGAATTTTGATAGACGAACTAAGTTTGCAAATGCTGTGATGACCTGTAAATACCCCATTGTCATCGTTACGGAAACTTGGTGGAATGAAGACATAGAAGACTCAGAACTTATGCTTCCTGGGTATATCTTACTCAGATGTAAAAGAGCTGTCAACAAAAACGGAGGTGTTTTGGTAGCTATCCTGAACATCATCAGTGCAAAAAGAATCAGTGACGATCTCACTATCGTTGACATACAACCGAAGAAATATCTTGTATGTGTCATCTACAATCATCCACTAGGTAGCGCCTACAGATAAACTTTAGCTGACTTTGAACAGGTACTCAGAGTTATTGAAAAATTCAGGCAGTACGCTTATTTGATTTGCGGAGACTTCAACGTACCAAAGGTCAACTGGAGCCTAAATCACAGTGCAGATGAGTACGAGCAATCGGTGATTGAAATGTTTGAAAGACATAACTTTCACCAAATAGTGGACTTTAGTACTTGAGGAAAGAACACACTAGATCTTGTGTTTGAACGGAAAGTGGAGAACACGACTGCCAAGATTGATCTTGTCTTCAGACAACTGTTTGACGTTTCAGATTACGAACAGATATTAATAGCAATTAAAGAACACAGAGAAGAACGAAAAACCCCTGTCTCCAATTATGTCAGCTTTTGCAACCGATTACGATGGGATGCGGCGAGAAATAACGTTGTTCCCTTTCGAGGCTACATGCTTCACTAACATCGATCGCATGGTTGAAGAATTTTATGATTACATTAAATCCTTAATAGAGAAACATTGTCCCAAACGTACTCAACATAGAGAGCTTGTGCCTCCCTGGTTTTCTAGGGAGACCTCTCATACTATAAAGATGCTGAGCACTGCTTGGCGAGCCCAACGCAAGAAACCAAACAGCTTAGTGCTATCGGAAAAAGTTTTGAGACTAGAAAACATGTTTCTGGAACTTGCAGAAGAAGATAGGTGTCAGTATCAACAGAAGCTTGTGACCACTCGTGATACGACAGTGATCTTTAGGCAATTAAAGAGCCTTAGAAAAACAGTAATTCTACCCAATATACTTTCTCTAGAGGAAGAGACTGCCGATTTCACTCAACAGAAAGTGGACCTGCTAAATAGATATTTCAGTCTTTATTTTCTGAGAAAACCGAAGACACGGTAGCCGATGACCTTCCCGACCCAACCCTAATGAATTTTGATGTCAGCTCAAAAAGAAAAAGAGCAATCTTAAAAAACTTTGATGTCTCAAAAACTCGAGGTCCAGATAACATTCCCGCCTGTTTCTTGAAGCAACTGGCTGAACCGTTCAGTCTATTCTTGAGCGCAGTCTTTAGGAACATCAAAAGAATAGGAAAAATCCTGAACTGCTGGAAAATTGGTGCTGTGTCGCCCATCCATAAAAAAAGCTGCAGAGCAAGTGTCAAAAATTACAGACCAGTGACACTGCTGTCTATAGTTTCAAAAGTACTCGAACGATGTATGTATGACCCGATCGAAAAGCATTTCTCGGATCATTTAACAACCAATCAACATGGACTTGTGAAAAAACGATCACATGTGTCGAACATGCTCTGTTTCTTGAACGACGTTCAAGTTGCGTTGGAAGGAAACCCAAATTTTGTGTATTCCTTATACACCGACTTCTCAAAAGCGTTCGATAAGGTCCCGCATGCTGAATTGTTGATCAAAGTAAGGAGAAATGGAGTGGGTGGGTGTGTACGTAGTCTTCTCAAGGACTATTTATGTAATCGTAAACAGTTCGTAAGATGTGATGGTGCCAGGTCGGACCTTCTACAAGAATCAAGTGGTGTTCCGCAGGGGTCCATTTTGGCCCCTTTACTCTTCTGCATCTTCATAAATGATTTGCCAACTTCCTTGATAACCAGCATCCCACATCTGTATGCGGATGACGGAAAGTTCTTGTTTATTGACAAAAGTAACCAAGAAACTCAAAAAGAAGTTGACAGAATCTCACTTTGGGTGTCCAGGAACAGAATGTCACTTGCTGCTGAAAAATGTTGTTATATAGCATTTAAGGGACAGTCCTTCAGCCTTACGATGAATAACACTACATTAGAGCAATCCACAAAGATGACTGACTTGGGAGTGCAGCTTACAGGTACCCTGAAGGCGGCAAAGCACCTCCAGTCTAGGCTTGCGAAAGCTAATCGAACTTTTGGTTTTCTGAAGAGAAATTTATCGAAGAATATGGAAACGAGAGTAAAAATTTGTGCTTACAAATCCCTAATTCTACCCTTGATTACTTTTGCTTCAAGCACTTGGCACCCGTTGCGTGGAAGTATGAGACTATTGGAATGCTTTCAAAAACGTGCGTTGAAGTGGATAACGGGCTATTGGAATGCGTCGTACTTTGAAAACATGGTATCCCTAAGATTACTTCCGCTTCCTATGTTTTTGCAACTCAATGATTTACTTCTATTGTCTAAACTGTACCATGATAAAGAAAACGCACTTCCATTGATAGAAACCTATGAACACCAATATGGTAGAGTTAAAAGTAGATTATTCAAAATTCCAGAACTGAGAACCGAGAAATTCAGAGAGAACTTTTACTTTCGAACTGCCAAAGTTGCCAACAAACTGCCTGAAGACATAGACTTTTCCCAGCCTTTGGGACTCAAAAGACGTATTCTGTCATTCATGTGGGACCGTCTGATGTTGAACTTCAACGAAAGAGTAGTGTGTACAGGGACCATTTTCTGTGATTGCTCCGATTGCAGAAAATAGTGGAATCAAGACCAAAACTTCTATGGGAGCAATCCCCTCAGCTTGATGCCGAAAAGTCACAACAACAACAACAACAACAACAACAACAACAACAAAAATAGGGTGCGCTTTAACGTAGATAGATGAAAAAGACGAAGATGTTGGCAAAAGTCTGGAATAGCTGTTGCTCAACTGTTCCGGGAATGTTCTTCGGGTGGGAGGCTGCATTATTTTTCAATAGATCAGGCCGAAGAACAAGTTTGCGGCTTCTTGTGAGGGCTGACGCCAGATAATCGTTACAATCTTTGGGTGTCTTTTTGTCGGGGTTCAGGCCAGGGAAAATGTAAATGTGATCGGCGAGATTTTCTTTTGTAGTAGATTGTAGTTTTTTAATTGAGCGGTGAAGAGAGCTTGATGCTACTATTTTTGTCATAAGGGAAGATAAATAAAGAAAACTAAAATAAGTTATAAATGAGAATAAAATTATCAGCCAATATCCACCCAGTCCCGGACCAGCCAATATTCAGCCAGTGTTGGGGAGGGGCATTTATTTAGTTTCCTATTGTGTTTTCTAGCCCTAAGTGAAAACTTTTGATTCTCTTTAGCTCATAGCGATTACATGAAAGCCTTAAAATCTTCATGTCGTGTCGTACATTTGGTTAAATGCAATACCGTATTGTCTGTGGGTACCACGGAATAACGCAACTTTATCGGACGTGTTTGGCTATTGTTGTCTAAGAACCAGGGTGTCAAAAAACGATGCTGTACTGGAAAACTTTAAATAAAAGCGCCCAACTGGAAAACTTTAAATAAAAGCCGCAGTATGTACATCAATTTTCTCAAAGTATTTGATCTTGAATGCCTCAATAAAGTATGAAGTAAAATGATTTCGGCTCTTTCCCTGTTTTGCCCCCACCCCCTCAGCTTGTTGGGCATACCCCATAGCCCCCATTTTGCGGCTATTTTTTTGTGGGAGGCTATAATAGAAAAACCCATTTTTAATAAACGGTATTGAGCTAGCATCATAATTGTCCACTCACCCAAATAATTGCTATAATCTAGTCAGAAAAATTTTCATGCCATTATAACTCGCAGGGTGGAACGCAGACAAACTATAATAAACAGATTTTTTTAAATCTACGCCTTACTTATTTTTTTGTCTTTTAAAGATTTCAAAATCATGGATATTTCAACCTCATGTATTTTTGAAAATTATCGCGTTTTACTTTTTTGTCAAAGATACGAAGCGATTTCTGAAACAATTTTTTTGAGGTATGCTTTCTCATGCTCATCGCTTGTGGTGCTCATCAAAATTAAGTTTTTACTGTACGCTGCGATCAATCTGCTTTGATGTGCCGAATGTCTTCAGTCATTGCCCTACTTATTTGCACTATTACGTAATGCTCTATTTGAGAAGATTTAATCAAAACTGCGCTTTAGTCGGCTTCCTTTAATGAATTTGTGTCAATTTTTTGTTCCAACACAAATTACGAACGGTCAGTTCAACATTCAAATCCGTTTCCTGCACAAAGCTGAACTCAGCAACAACATATCGTCTAAGAAATTCAAAAAATATGAGAAAGGAGAAAGTCAAAAAGGCAGGAAAATAACAGCGGATTGAATAAGAACGAGATTCGCTCACTTGACTTAGCTATTGAAAAAGGAGCATCAAGCTCGTTAACCGCTATGTCATTGAAGCGATGTAATTTTGACCATACGAGAAGCGAGTTTCGTGATGGTTTTGTTTTTTGGTATGGTTGGGACTCAGTAAAGACGCCCTGCTCGTGAGTATGCAATGAAAAATTAACTCAGGCACATACCCTCCATTATCCGAAAGGAGGATGCACCCATTTGAGACATAATGAACCTCGTGAGTCCTTGGCGTCTCTGTTAAAAGACTTCTGTCATGATGTTGAGATCTCAGCTTCAGCCAATGCCAGGAGGAAAATTTGATCAATGACAACTGATGATGATGCAAGATGAGTCACCAAGTTTAAGGGACTTTGGGAAGCAAGGCTGAACAAAACATACTTTGATGTGAACTTTTGCAACCAACACAAACGCAGTAGCAAAGCCTACAAATACTACCAATCTGATGAGAAGAACGATTATAAACGAAGTATAAATGATGCTGAAAAATAAACTTTTTATCTACTTGTCGTCGCATGTGCTGGTGGATCTGTTGCATAGTCTCTTTATGCGAAGCAACTGGCATCGTTGTTCTTCGCATAAAGAGAACAGCTATGCTGACTTCATGTATCTAAGGTCAAAATTCAGCTTCTCTCTCCTAAGGAGCTTCTTCTTCATTCGAGGTTCTATGGCACTTAGACTGCGCGAAGATGTTGATTCTTCAATAGGTTCTCCTGTTGAACAAGGGAGTCAGTTAGTTTCACTCATCTTTTTTCCCCATTCGTTGATGGTATTCAAGAGTTTTCTCTCTTTCGTTTTATCAGATGATATTTGTGTAGCATTTTCTTTTTTTTGATAGATTTGAGAAAAACAAAATCTTAACGAAGACGTAGTATTTGAAGGGCCCTGCTCCAGTTAATATTCAGCCAATGTTGTGCAGGGGCCCTAATAAATTTGATTTAGTTTTTGTTTTTCCTAATTGATCCAGTGTAAGTCCGTTCTGGCAAATTGTTATCTTTTGTGGTGGTTGATATAATTGACAGTGATGTTATATTTTTTGGTAAACTTTATCGAATTATTGAGCATTTTTTTGATTTAAAGCTCTTAGAAAAATTGATTTTATAAACACAGTTTTTGAGCAAAGGGAACAATTTGCGATGAAATCTTGTTGAATAACAATTTGTAACCGTTGTGATTAATTGCTCTCAAAGAGATGTAAGTATTGTAAGCTTGTGCCTCTTCTGTTTATGCAAAACTTTCGCTAGACCGTTTTTTGTCTTTTCGAATGACTTTTACGCCATTGAATTTTGCCTTTTGTTTTATCCAAAGCTCTCTCATTCACAATTTCAAGCAGCTGAACTCAATTGACGGCAGTTTAATAGTATAAATCAACTGATAAGTCCGCTGGAACTGATGCCACTTTCCAATTTAAATCTCAGTGGTATATATTAAACTCTAATGAGGCTAGTGAATTTCTTAGTCCCATTCAGGCTCCTCCCACGACTGAAGCAGGCTGCTTTTGATTAGAGCTCCCACTTGTCGTCCGATATGAATTCTTCCGAAGTTAGTGGGTTGTGTTTGTCCAAAAGAGCATATAATTTTTCATTGCGTGTTGAATGCGCAAATCATTTTATTGGCCACCGCAATTTTCGACTTATTAGTTTTGTCAGAACAAAACAGCAATTAGGCAAAATTTTCACAATATACCCATAATTGTAAAGTTGAAATTGCCCAGAACGATCAATTAGAATATTTAGCTGTGGCATTCGCGCATGCCTTGCGGCCCATAGCCAAATTTCTTCGAGAAAACATATTGGAGCATGCAAGTAGGACGTCACCGATAGTCATCTGACTGAAAAACGAAGAAAACTTGCGTCCTTGTAAAAGACTTCTGTCATGATGTTGAGATGTCAGCTTCAGCCAATGCCAGGAGGAAAAATTGCTCAACGACAACGGATGCTGATGCAAGATGAGACATCAATTTTAACAGAGATTGGGAACAAAGGCTAAAAAAACAAACTTTTGCAAGCCACACGAAAGCAGTAGCAAAGCCTAGAAATACTAACAACCTGATGAAAAGAACGATTATAAACAAAGAATAATTGATGCTGAAAAAATTAATTTTGTGTCCATTTGTCTTCGCATGCGCTGATGGAGCTGTTGCATAGTCTCTTTATGCGAAGCAACTGGCATCGTTGTTTTTTGCATAAAAAGGACAGCTATGCTGACTTCAAGTATCTAATGTCAAAATTTAGCTTCGCTCTCCTAATGAGCTTCTTCTTCATTCGAGGTTCTATGGCACTTAGGCTGCGCGAATATATTGATTCTTCAATAGGTTCTCCTGTTGAACAAGGGAGTCAGTTAGTTTCACTCATCTTTTCTCCCCATTGGTTGTTTGTATTCGAGAGTTTTCTCTCTTTCGTTTTATCAACTGATATTTTCGTAACATTTTCTTTTCTTTTTCATGGATTTGAGAAATACAAAATTTTAACGAAAACGTAGTATTTGTAGGGCCCTGGTCCAGTTAATATTCAGCCAATGTTGTGCAGGGGCCCTATTAATTTTGATTTAGTTTTTGTTTTTCCTCATTGATCCAGTGTAAGTCCGTTCTGGCTAATTGTTATCTTTTGTGGTGGTTAATTTAAATGACAGTGATGTTATATTTTTTGGTAAACTTAATCGAATTATTGAACATTTTCTTGTTTTAAAGTTCTTCCAAAAATTGATTGTAGAAACAAAGTTTTTGAGCAAAGGGAATAATTTGGGATGAAATCTAATTGAATAACAATTTTTAATCGTTGTGATTAATTGTCCCCAAAGAGATGTAATTATTGTAAGCTTGTGCGTCTTCTGTTTATGCAAAAGTTTTGCTAGACCGTTTTTTGTCTTTTCGAAAGACTTTTACGCCATTTAATTCTGCCTTTTGCGTTATCCAAACTTCTCTCTCATTCACAATTTCAAGCAGCTGATCTCATTGACGGCAATTTAATACTATAAGTTAGATGATAAGTGCGCCGAAACTGGTTCCATTTTCCACTTTAAATCTTAGTGGTATATATTAAACTCTAATGAGGTTATTTGAAGCCCCTAGTGAACTTTAGTCTCATTCACGCTCCTCCCACGACTGAAGCAGGCTTTATTTGATTAGAGCTCCCACTTATCGTTCAATATGAGTTCTTTCGACGTTACTGGGTTGTGTTTGTTCAAGTGAACATATATTTTTTCATTGCGTGTTGAATGCGCAAATCTTTTTATTGGCCACCGCAATTTTCGACTTATTAGTGTTGTCAGAACAAAATACTAATGTGGCAAAACATTCACAATATACCCATTATTGTAAAGTTGAAATACCCAGAACTATCAATTAGAAAATTTAGCTATGGCATTCGCGCATACCTCTTGGGCCATAGCCAAATTTCTGCGAGAACATATTTTGGAGCATGCTAGTAGGACATCACCGATAGTCGTCTGACTGAAGAACGGAGAAAACTTGCGTCACTGTTAGAAGACTGCTGTCATGATGTTGAGATGTCAGCTTCAGCCAATGCCAGGAGGAAAAATTTCTCAACGACAGTGGATGATGATGCAAGATGAGACAACAAGTTTAACGGACTTTGGGAAGCCAGGATGAAAAAAAAACAAACTTTTGCAAACCACACGAAAGCAGTATCAAAGCCTACAAATACTACCAACCTGATGAAAAGAACAATTATAAACAAAGAATAATTGATGCTGAAAAAATCAATTTTTTATCCACTTGTCTTCGCATGCGCTGGTGGAGCTGTTGCATGGTCTCTTTATGCGAAGAAACTGGCATCGTTGTTCTTCGCATAAAGAGGACATCTATGCTGACTTCATGTATCTGAGGTCACAATTCAGCTTCGCTCTCCTAAGGAGCTTCTTCCTCATTTGAGTTTCTAGGGCACTTAGGCTAAGCGAAGATGGTGATTCTTCAATAGGTCCTCCTGTTGAACAAGGGAGTCAGTTAGTTAGAATCATCTTTTTCCCCATTAGTTGTTCGTTTTCAAGAGTTTTCTGCCTTTCGTTTTATCAGCTGATATTTTTAATATTTTCTGTTTTTTATAGATTTAAGAAATTACAAAATCTCAACAAAGGCGTAGTATTCGTAGTGCCAGGTCCAACTAATATTCACCCAATGTTGTGGACAGACCTTATTAAACTTGGTTTAGTTTTGCATTTCCTCATTGATCCACTGCAAGTTCGTTCTGGCCAATTGTTATCTTTTGTGGCGGTTGATATAATTGATAGTGATGTTATATATTTTTTGTAAACTTAATCGAATTAATGAGCATTTTCTTGTTTTAATGTTCTTAGAAAAATTGATTGTAGAAACACAGTTTTTGAGCAAAAGGAATAATTTGGTATTGATGAATCTTTTTGAATAACAATTTATAACTGTTGTGATTAATTGCTCTCAAAGAGATGTAATTATAGTAAGCTTGTGCGCCTTCTGTTTATGCAAAACTTTCGCTTTTTGTCTTTTCAAATGACTTTTACGCCATTGAATTCTGCCTTTTGCGTTATCCAAACTTCTCTCTCATTCACAATTTCAAGCAGCTGAACTCAATTGACGTCAATTTAATAGTATAAATTAACTGATAAGTGCGCCGAAACTGAAGCCATTTTGCACTTTAAATCACAGTTGTATATATTAAACTCTAATGAAGCTAGTGAATTTCTTAGTCCCATTCAGGCTCCTCCCACGACTGAAGCAGGCTGCTTTTGATTAGAGCTCCCACTTGTCGTCCGATATGAATTCTTCCGACGTTAGTGGGTTATATTTGTTCAAGTGAACATTTATTTTTTCCTTGCGTGTTGAATGCGCAAATCATTTTATTGGCCGCCGCAATTTTTGAATTATTATTGTTGTCAGATCAAAAATACCAATGTGGCAAAATATTCACAATATACCCATTATTGTAATGTTAAATTTACCCAGAACGATCATTTAGAATATTTAACTATGGCATTCGCGCATCCCTGGCGGGCCGTAGCCGAGTTTCTGCGAGAAAACATTTTGGAGCAAGAAAGTAGGACGTCATCGATAGTGGTTTGACTGTAGAACGGAGAATAATTGCGTCACTGTTTTAAAAACTTCTGTCATGATGTTGAGATCTCAGCTTCAGCCAATGCCAGGAGGAAAATTTGCTCAACGACAACTGACGATGATGCAATATGAAACATCAATTTTACCTGACTTTGGGAATCCAAGCTGAACAAAACATTCTTTGATGCAAACTTTTGCAACCCACACGAAAGCAGTAGCAAAGCCTACAAATACTACCAATCTCACGAAAAGAACAAATATAAACAAAAAACGAATGATGCTAATATTTCGCATGCGCTGGTGGAGCTGTTGCATGTTCTCAAAAGCGCTGAAGCAACTGGCATCATTGTTCTTCGCAAAGAAAAGACAGCTATGCTGACTTCATGTATCTAAGGTCAAAATTCAGCCTCGCTCTCCTAAGGAGCTTCTTCTTCATTCGAGATTCTATGGCAATTAGGCTGCGCGAAGATGTTGATTCTTCAATAGGAACCCTTATTGAAGAAGAGAGTAAGTTAAAATGACTCATTTTTTCCCCATTGGTTGTTTGTATTCAAGAGTTTTCTCTCTTTTGGCAGCTGATATTCTATCTTTGTCAGCTGATATTTGTGTACCATTTTCTTTTTTTTGATGGATTTGAGAAATACAAAATATTAACGAAGACGTAGTATTTGTAGGGCCTGGTCCAGTTAATATTCAGCCAATGTTGTGCAGGGGCCCTATTAAATTTGATTTAGTTTTTGTTTTTCCTCATTGATCCAGTGTAAGTCCGTTCTGGTAAATTGTTATCTTTTGTGGTGGTTGATATAATTGACAGTGATGTTTTTTTTGGTAAACTTTGTCGAATTATTGAGCATTTTTTTGTATTAAAGCTCTTAGAAAAATTGATTTTAGAAACACAGTTTTTGAGTAAAGGGAACAATTTGGGATGAAATCTTATTGAATAACAATTTGTAACCGTTGTAATTAATTGCTTTCAAAGAGATGTAAGTATTGTAGGCTTGTGCGTCTTCTGTTTATGCAAAACTTTCGCTAGACCGTTTTTTGTCTTTTCGAATGACTTTTACGCCAATGAATTCTGCCTTTTGTTTTATCCAAAGTTCTCTCTCATTCACAATTTCAAGCAGCTGAACTCAATTGACGGCAGTTTAATAGTATAAATTAACTGATAAGTGCGCTGGAACTGATGCCACTTTCCACTTTAAATCTCAGTGGTATATATTAAACTCTAATGAAGCTAGTGAATTTCTTAGTCCCATTCAGGCTCCTCCCACGACTGAAGCAGGCTGCTTTTGATTAGAGCTCCCACTTGTCGTCCGATATGAATTCTTCCGAAAATAGTGGGTTGTGTATGTTCAAAAGAGCATATATTTTTTCATTGCGTGTTGAATGCGCAAATCATTTTATTGGCCAGCTCAATTTTCGACTTATTAGTTTTGTCAGAATAAAACACCAATATGACAAAATATTCACAATATACCCATTATTGTTAAGTTGTAATTGCCCAGAACGATCATTTAGATTATTTAGCTGTGGCAATCGCGCATGCCTTGCGGGCCGTAGCCAAATTTCTTCGTAAAAAAACATATTGGAACATGCAAGTAGGACGTCACCGATACTCATCTGACTGAAAAACGGAGAAAACTTTTGTCCTTGTAAAAGACTTCTGTCATGATGTTGAGATGTCAGCTTCCGCCAATGCCAGGAGGAAAAACTGCTCAACGAAAACGGATGCTGATGCAAGATGAGACATCAATTTTAACGGACTCTGGGAACAAAGGCTGAAAAAAAAACAAACTTTTGCAAGCCACAAAAAAGCAGTAGCAAAGCCTACAAATACTAACAATCTGATGAAAAGAACGATTATAAACAAAGAATAATTGATGCTGAAAAATCAATTTTTTATCCACTTGTCCTCGCATGCGCTGATGGTGCTGTTGCATGGTCTCTTTATGCAAGGCAACTGGCATCGTTGTTCTTCGCATAAAGAGGACAGCTATGCTGACTTCATGTATCTAAGGTCACAATTCAGCTTTGCTCTCCTAAGGAGCTTCTTCCTCATATGAGTTTCTGGGGCACTTAGGCTAAGCGATGTTGATTCTTCAATAGGTCCTCCTGTTGAACAAGGGAGTCAGTTAGTTAGAATCATTTTTCCCCCTTAGTTGTTGGTTTTCAAGAGTTTTCTGCCTTTCGTTTTATCAGCTGATATTTGTAATATTTTCTGTTTTTAATAGATTGGAGAAATACAAAATCTTAACAAAGGCGTAGTATTCGTAGGGCCAGGTCCAACTAATTTTCACCCGATGTTGTGGACAGGCCTTATTAATTCGGTTTAGTTTTGCATTTCCTTATTGATCCACTGCAAGTTCGTTCTGGCCAATTGTTATATTTTGTGACGGTTGGTATAATTAATAGTGATGTTATATATTTTTTGTAAACTTAATCGAATTAATGAGCATTTTCTTGTTTTAATGTTCTTAGCAGAATTGATTGTAGAAACACAGTTTTCGAGCAAAGGGAATAATTTGGTATTGATGAAATCTTATTGAATAACAATTTATAACTGTTGTGATTAATTGTTCTCAAAGAGATGTAATTATTGTAAGCTTGTGCGCCTTCTGTTTATGCAAAACTTTTGCTAGACCGTTTTTTGTCTTTTCGAATGACTTTTACGCCATTGAATTCTGCCTTTTCTGTTATCCAAAGTTCTCTCTCTTTCACAGTTCCAGGCAGCTGAACTCAATTGACGGGAATTTAATAGTATAAATTAACTGATAAGTGCGCCGAAACTGAAGCCATTTTGCACTTTAAATCACAGTTGTATATATTAAACTCTAATGAGGTTATTTGAAGCCCCTAGTGAATTTATTTAGTCCTTTTCAGGCTCCTCCCACGACTGAAGCAGGCTGCTTTTGATTAGAGCTCCCGCTAGTTGTTCGATAGGAATTCTTCCGACGTTAGTGGGTTATATTTGTTCAAGTGAACATTTATTTTTTCCTTGCGTGTTGAATGCGCAAATCATTTTATTGGCCGCCGCAATTTTTGAATTATTATTGTTGTCAGATCAAAAATACCAATGTGGCAAAATATTCACAATATACCCATTATTGTAATGTTGAATTTACCCAGAACGATCATTTAGAATATTTAACTATGGCATTCGCGCATCCCTGGCGGGCCGTAGCCGAGTTTCTGCGAGAAAACATTTTGGAGCAAGAAAGTAGGACGTCATCGATAGTGGTTTGACTGTAGAACGGAGAATAATTGCGTCACTGTTTTAAAAATTTCTGTCATGATGTTGAGATCTCAGCTTCAGCCAATGCCAGGAGGAAAATTTGCTCAACAAAAACTGACGATGATGCAATATGAGACATCAATTTTACCTGACTTTGGGAATCCAAGCTGAACAAAACATTCTTTGATGCAAACTTTTGCAACCCACACAAAAGCAGTAGCAAAGCCTACAAATACTAACAATCTGATGAAAAGAACGATTATAAACAAAGAATAATTGATGCTGAAAAATCTATTTTTTATCCACTTGTCCTCGCATGCGCTGATGGTGCTGTTGAATGGTCTCTTTATGCGAGGCAACTGGCATCGTTGTTTTTCGCATAAAGAGGACAGCTATGCTGACTTCATGTATCTAAGGTCACAATTCAGCTTCGCTCTCCTAAGGAGCTTCTTCCTCATATGAGTTTCTGGGGCACTTAGGCTAAGCGATGGTGATTCTTCAATAGGTCCTCCTGTTGATCAAGGGAGTCAGTTAGTTAGAATCATCTTTTTCCCCCTTAGTTGTTGGTTTTCAAGAGTTTTCTGCCTTTCGTTTTATCAGCTGATATTTGTAATATTTTCTGTTTTTAATAGATTGGAGAAATACAAAATCTTAACAAAGGCGTAGTATTCGTAGGGCCAGGTCCAACTAATTTTCACCCGATGTTGTGGACAGGCCTTATTAAACTTGGTTTAGTTTTGCATTTCCTTATTGATCCACTGCAAGTTCGTTCTGGCCAATTGTTATATTTTGTGACGGTTGGTATAATTAATAGTGATGTTATATATTTTTTGTAAACTTAATCGAATTAATGAGCATTTTCTTGTTTTAATGTTCTTAGCAAAATTGATTGTAGAAACACAGTTTTTGAGCAAAGGGAATAATTTGGTATTGATGAAATCTTATTGAATAACAATTTATAACTGTTGTGATTAATTGCTCTCAAAGAGATGTAATTATTGTAAGCTTGTGCGCCTTCTGTTTATGCAAAACTTTTGCTAGACCGTTTTTTGTCTTTTCGAATGACTTTTACGCCATTGAATTCTGCCTTTTCTGTTATCCAAAGTTCTCTCTCTTTCACAGTTCCAGGCAGCTGAACTCAATTGACGGGAATTTAATAGTATAAATTAACTGATAAGTGCGCCGAAACTGAAGCCATTTTGCACTTTAAATCACAGTTGTATATATTAAACTCTAATGAGGTTATTTGAAGCCCCTAGTGAATTTATTTAGTCCCATTCAGGCTCCTCCCACGACTGAAGCAGGCTGCTTTTGATTAGAGCTCCCGCTAGTTGTTCGATAGGAATTCTTCCGACGTTAGTGGGTTATATTTGTTCAAGTGAACATATATTTTTTCCTTGCGTGTTGAATGCGCAAATCATTTTATTGGCCGCCGCAATTTTTGAATTATTATTGTTGTCAGATCAAAAATACCAATGTGGCAAAATATTCACAATATACCCATTATTGTAATGTTGAAATTACCCAGAACGATCATTTAGAATATTTAACTATGGCATTCGCGCATCCCTGGCGGGCCGTAGCCGAGTTTCTGCGAGAAAACATTTTGGAGCAAGAAAGTAGGACGTCACCGAGTGGTTTGACTGAAGAACGGCGAATAATTGCGTCACTGTTAAAAGACTTCTGTCATGATGTTGAGATCTCAGCTTCAGCCAATGCCAGGAGGAAAGTTTGCTCAACGACAACTGATGATGATGCAATATGAGACATCAATTTTAACTGACTTTGGGAATCCAGGCTGAACAAAACATATTCTGATGCAAACTTTTGCAACCCATACGAAAGCAGTAGCAAAGCCTATAATATAAACAAAGAACGAATGATGCTAATATTTCGCATGCGCTGGTGGAGCTGTTGCATAGTTTCAAAAGCGCTGAAGCAACTGGCATCGTTGTTCTTCGCAAAGAAAAGACAGCTATGCTGACTTCTTGTATCTAAGGTCAAAATTCAGCCTCGCTCTCCTAAGGAGCTTCTTCTTCATTCGAGATTCTATGGCAATTAGGCTGCGCGAAGATATTGATTCTTCAATAGGAACCCCCTGTTGAAGAAGGGAGTAAGTTAAAATGACTCATCTATTTTTGCCATTAGTTGTTTGTTTTCAATAGTTGTCTGTCTTTCGTTTTATCAGCTGATATTTTTGGTAATTTTTTCTTTTTTTGATAGATTTCCGAGATACAAAATCTTAACGAAGACGTAGTGTTTGTAGGGTCCAGGTCCAGCTAATATTCAGCGATGTTGTGGACAGGCCATATTAAACTTGGTTTAGTTTTGCATTTCCTCATTGATCCACTGCAAGTTCGTTCTGGCCAATTGTTATCTTTTGTGGCGGTTGATATAATTGAAAGTCATGATAAATTTTTTTGGTAAACTTAATTGAATCAATGAGCTTTTTCTTAATTTAATTTTCTGAGAAAAATTGCATGTAAAAATACATCTTTTGAGTGAAGGTAAAGATTTATTATTCATGAAAATTTTTGGATTAGCAATTTTTAACCGTTGTGAACAATTGTTCTCAAAGAGACGTAATTATTGTAAGCGTGTTCGTCTTCTGTTTATGCAAAACTTTCGCTAAACCGTTTCTTGTTTTTTCGAATGACTTTTACGCCATTGATTTCTGCCTTTAGCCTTATCCAAAGTTCTCTCTCATTCACAATTTCAAGCAGCTGAACTCGATTGACGGCAATTTAATACTATAAGTTAAATGATTAGTGCGCCAAAACTGGTGCCATTTTCCAATTTAAGTCTCAGTGGTATATATTAAACTCTAATGAGGTTATTTGAAGCCTCTAGTGATTTTCTTAATCCCATTCAGGCTCCTCAAACGACTGAAGCAGGCTGCTTTTGATTAGAGCTCCCACTTGTCGTCCGATATGAATTCTTCTGAAAATAGTGGGTTGTGTATGTTCAAAAGAGCATATATTTTTTCATTGCGTGTTGAATGCGCAAATCATTTTATTGGCCACCTCAATTTTCGACTTATTAGTTTTGTCAGAATAAAACACCAATATGGCAAAATATTCACATTATACCCATTATTGTAAAGCTGAAATTGCCCAGAACGATCATTTAGAATATTTAGCTGTGGCATTCGCGCATGCCTTGCGGGCTATAGCTAAATTTCTTCGAGAAAACATATTGGAGCATGTAAGTAGGACGTCACCGATAGTCATCTGATTGAAAAACGGAGCAAATTTTCGTCACTGTCAAAAGACTTCTGTCATGATGTTCAGATGTCAGCTTCAGCCAATACCAGGAGAAAAACTTTCTCAACGGCAACTGCAAATTGAGACATAAAGTTTAACTGAAATTGGGAATTCAGGTTGAACAAAACATACTTTCATGTCAACTTTTGCAACCCACACGCAAGCAGAAGCAAAGCCTACAAATACTACTAATCTGACGAAAAGAACAAATTTAAACAAAGAATAAATGATGCTAATATTTCGCATGCGCTGGTGGAGCTGTTGCATATTTTCAGAAGCGCTGAAGCAACTGGCATCGTTGTTCTTTGCATAAAGAGGACAGCTATGCTGACTTCATGTATCTAAGGTCAAAATTCAGCTTCGCTCTCCTAAGTAGCTTCTTCTTCGTTCGAGGTTCTATGGCACTTAGGCTGCGTGAAGATAATGATTCTTCAATAGGTTCTCCTGTTGAACAAGGGAGTCAGTTAGTTTCACTCATCTTTTTTCCCCATTCGTTGATGGTATTCAAGAGTTTTCTCTCTTTCGTTTTATCAGATGATATTTGTGTAGCATTTTCTTTTTTTTGATAGATTTGAGAAATAAAAAATCTTAACGAAGACGTAGTACTTATAGGGCCCAGGTCCAGCTAATATTCACCCAGTGTTAAGGAGGGGCCCTATTAAATTTGTTTTAGTTTTTGTATTACCTCACTGATGCAATGTAATTCCGTTCTGGCCAATTGTTATCTTTTGTGGCGTTTGATATAATTGACAGTGATGTTACATTTTTTTGGTAAACTTAATCGAATTCATGAGCATTTTCTTGTATTAAAGCTCTTAGAAAAATTGATTGTAGAAACAAAGTTTTTGAGCAAAGGGAATAATTTGGTATTGATGAAATCTTATTGAATAACAATTTATAACTGTTGTGATTAATTGCTCTCAAAGAGATGTAATTATTGTAAGCTTGTGCGCCTTCTGTTTATGCAAAACTTTTGCTAGACCGTTTTTTGTCTTTTCGAATGACTTTTACACCACTGAATTCTGCCTTTTGCTTTATCCAAAGCTCTCTCTCATTAACAATTTCAAGCAGCTGAACTCAATTGACGGCAATTTAATGGTATAAATTAACTGATAAGTGCGCCGAAACTGATGCCACTTTCCACTTTAAATCTCAGTGGTATATTTTAAACTCTAATGAGATTATTTGAAGCCCCTAGTGAATTTCTTAGTCCCATTCAGGCTCCTCCCACCACTGAAGCAGGCTGTTTTTGATTAGAGCTCCACCTGTCGTTCGATATGAATTCTTCCGACCTTAGTGGGTTGTGTTTGTTCAGAAGAGCATATGTTTTTTCATTGCGTGTTGAATGCGCATTAAATTTTATCGGTCACCGCAATTTTCAACTTATTAGTGTTGTCAGAACAAAATACTAATGTGGCAAAATATTCATAATATGCCCATTATTGTAAAGTGGAAATTACCCAGAACGATCATTTAGAATATTTAGCTATTGCAATCGCGCATGCCATGCGGTCCATAGCCAAATTTCTTCGAGAAAACATATTGGAGCATGCAAATAGGACGTCACCGATAGTCGTCTGACTGAAAAACAGAAAAAAATTGCGTCACTGTACAAGACTTCTTTCATGATGTTGAGATGTAAGCTTCAGCCAATGCCAGGAGGAAAAATTGCTCGACGACAACGGATGCTGATGCAAGATGAGTCATCAAGTTTAGCGGACTTTGGGAAGCAAGGCTGAAAAAAACAAACTTTTGCAAACCACACGAAAGCAGTATCAAAGCCTACAAATACCAACAACCTGATGAAAAGAACGATTATAAACAAAGAAAAATTGATGCTGAAAAAATCAATTTCGTGTCCACTTGTCTTCGAATGCGCTGATGGAGCTGTTGCATAGTCTCTTTATGCGAAGCAACTGGCATCGTTGTTCTTCGCATAAAGAGGACAGCTATGCTGACTTCATGTATCTAAGGTCAAAATTCAGCTTCGCTCTCCTAAGGAGCTTCTTCTTCATTCGAGGTTCTATGGCACTTAGGCTGCGCAAAGATGTTGATTCTTTAATAGGTCCTCCTGTTGAACAAGGGAATCAGTTGGTTTGAAACATCAATCTTCACCATTAGTTGTTTGTATTCAAGAGTTTTCTCTCTTTCGTGTTATCAGCTGATTTTTGTGTAATATTTTTTTTATAGATTTGAGAAATACAAAATCATAACAAAGACGTAGTTTTTGTAGGGCCCTGGTCCAGCTAATATTCAGCCAATGTTGTGCAGGGGCCCTATTAAATTTGATTTAGTTTTTGTCTTTCCTCATTGATCCAGTGTAAGTCCGTTCTGGCAAATTGTTATCTTTTGTGGTGGTTGATATAATTAATAGTGATGTTACTTTTTTGGTAAACTTAATCGAAACAATGAGCATTTTCTTGTTTTAAATTTCTCAGACAAATTGCATGTAGAAATAGAGTTTTTGAGCGAAGGTCAAAATTTGGTATTGATGAAAACTTTTTAAATAACATTGTGGTAATTGTTGTGATTGATTGCTCTCGAAGAGATGTAATTATTGTAAACTTGAGCGTCTTCTGTTTATGGAAAACTTTCAATAGACTGTTTTTCAACTTTTCGAATGATATTGATTCCCTCGAACTCTGCCTTCTGCATAATATAAAATTCTCTTATTCACAATTTCAATCAGCTAAACACAATTGACGGCAATTTAATACTAAAAAGTAACTGATAAGTGCGCCGAAACTTGATCCATTCACTTTTTCTGTGGTTGCTGCTCAGTTGAAAATTCGACAATAATATCAATGTTTCCGGAGTGAATATTGGATTTTGTAAATTTTAAAAATCCATCTATTGCTTAGCAGGGATGTTGGTAGCTGGCTAGTTAGTTTTTTCTCGTTTCCGAGGCTTCTTAGCGGTAAAGTGTCTCAAAATACAAACTTTACAGCATACAAACTTTGAGTTCCTCATTGTTTACATATCTGACAGTGTTATGTTTTAATCGTTTCAATGTCTGGGAGCGTTTCATTTCGTTTTTTGTAGGGTTTAGCTCTTCAATTGCTCTCAATCAAAGTTCTCAACAGTTATCTTAGTTTTGCGATATATATTCTTCTTTTTCATAATATTCATAATATTCATAATGAAATTATGAATATTATGAATTTCATAATATTCTTTGCTTGACCGATTTTAAATTTAAATTTTCCTCAAAAATGGTATAAAAAGGTAGCGGCCAGCGCGCATAAGGTTTCTTTAGAGGCCCTTAGCAGTGTTTAATAGTCCCTCAAGTGCTTGCTGGGGTGAATCTACTAGAAAGGCCGTAGTTTAGGGTTAAAAGGTCATTTTTAGGAATTTTTGAGCCGAAAATGTTGCAATTTGTTCGTTTTTTCCCCGTCATTTTCCGAATTTTTTTTGAATTAGTCTAAAATTGAGGCTGGTTAAAGTTGATAAATGTCTTAAGTACTTTGGATATAAGTACTTTGGATTGGAGTTTATTTACTTGACGATTCGGAAGTTCATGTGCAAAGGAACATTATGGTTTGGCGCTGTTTATTCTTTTTTAGTTGCTCTCAAAGATTTGTAATTATATTTGTCCTGTGGTCTTTTTTATGCTATTTGTTTTCGATTTTTCTTCTGACCCTTTTCTTTTCGTCCTCTAAAACAGAATAAACAGGTAAAATCCGGAAGGCATAAAGTGGTTCAGCAGCTCTCTTGTATCCATACTAGTCTAGTTAGGCGATTCACCGGAACTGTTCCAACACTCCGCACCACCCCCTTCAGTCATCCCTCCAACAGCACCATAAAAAACAGAACAATGTTTTTTTCCTCTGGTACACATAAGTATAAAAAGCAAATGGTAAAAGAGGCAATGTAAAGATAAGAATATAACATTATGTAAAATTATAAAATCATTAAGTTACTTAACTATAAATTTGAACTTACATTATTAAAAAATGACGTAAAATGCGAGTATAAAATATTCTCACTTTTTTATATGTAGATCATGAAGATTAAAAAATAAAATTAAAATCTAATGCTCTCAATGTCATCTTTTATATCAGTTACTTTTGGGTCCTTCAAAAATTCTTTCCAAAAATATTTTTCAGTTCTTTTTTTAAGGAAGCCGTCGATGTTGTTTTCAGTCTAATATTAGAAGGCATACTATTATAAAATGGAATGGCTTGTGCAATAAAAGAATCAGTTAAAAATTTATTGTTCTTTCTTACATCGAACGTTACTTTTCTTGACCTGTCATGTTTTATTCTCATGGTAGAGAGAGGTTCAATTTTACGTGCTGGAAGATCGTTGCTAAGTAAGCGAAAAAAAAATATTTTGAGCAATGGTATTTCAAGAGAAAAGAAACTGGTAGTATTTTGTTGCGAAGTTTGAGATCTGTAGACCGATCGTATGTTCTCCTATTAAAAATGGATTTTATTCCCCAATACAGTTGTTTTTCTAAAATTGTCAGTAATGACTTTTGCAACCCTATCAGAATTAGAGCGTAAAAATGTAGACGACTTATTATTATTGCATTACGTAGTAACACTTTCGTTTTCTCTGGTAAATTTTTACTAAGTGTATTCAAAACTTTTATTCCACAAGCCATTATCTGAAGAATCTTTCTCACTTCTCCATCAAATTTTAGTTTGCTATCAATAATTACGCAAAGATACTTCACACTATTTGATTCTGCTATTTTTTCATTGTCGACATTCAGAACAGTATTTGTTAACCTCTTCCTGGTGCTGAACACAATATATTCTGTTTTTTGTTTGTTCACTACTAACTGGGACTTTGCAAAAAAGTCAATAATTTTTGAGGTGTTATGTACAAGTTTTATTTTTGACGATATTTCATCAGTGTCCGATGTAAAAAGAAAAGTGTCGTCTGCGTACTGGACGACCGTGCAATCCTTTTCTACAATCTTTGCTAAATCGTTTACGTAATTGTTAAATGAGAGAGGTCCTAAAATAGTACCTTGTGGAACTCCTCTTTTCAAATTTATCCAATCTGATTCAATTCCATTCAGAACAACTCTCTGCGTTCTTTCACTCAAATAATTCTCCATTAAATTAGTAGCATGTTCATCAAAACCCATATTTTCAAGTCTCCGTAACAGTATTTTGTGGTTTATGGAATCAAAAGCCTTTGAAAGATCTAAAAACGCCCCTATAACATATTTTTTCTTGTTGAGTTCTAATCTTATTTGTTCTGTCGATTTCAGGATAGCATCAATTGTTGAAATTTGTTTTCTATAACCAAATTGACTAGCAGACAATAATTGCTCCCTTTCTAGGAAACTTGTGATTTGTGAACTGAACGCCTTTTCAAAAATTTTTGACAAAGCAGAAGTGACAGAAATAGGTCTATAATTGAGTGGGTCTTCGGGATTCCCTTTTTTGAAGAGTGGAGTTACACAAGCTTTTTTAAGATCTGGTGGAAATTTTCCTTCTGTAATAAAAACCATCCAGCCTCCCCCACCTGGCTAATCTGACCCCCCTCACGTCCAGCCCCCCACCCCAAGGGCACACGCTCGCCGGTCGTTTGGGGTTCTAAATAGTGTATAGTGAGTTGGTTTGTCGTCTTTTAAAAATATCCGACATTACAAAAGGTTCACTATTCTGTTGATGGGGGCAATGTTTTGTACTTATCTGACGACAGAACTAGCATCAGACGAAGAATATATTTTGGTTCTTGGATCCTGTTGAGTGTTTAGCAGAAAAATTTCTGAAAGTGATTGAGCAAGAAATTGTGAAAAATGAAAAGACCGAAATAAATGATTGGTATGAAGTTAGTTTTGACTGTAGACCAACTTACCCGTAAAAAGGCTAGCCTGAAACTGAAAGAAGGCAGAAAAGAGCAAAAATATGAGAAAACTGTACACAATGTGAGAAAGTTGTCCCCTTTTAACCATGAATTTTTACCTGATCAGCAGTTTTGGTGAACCGCACCCTTAGAAAAAACTCAAGCGAACTGCAAGGCAATTAATATTGTCGGCGAAGCACATCACCTCGCGCGTAACTATTTTATACTGTTTCTCTTAGACGATCAATCAAAATTTCCACGAAAGACAAACTGCAGCAAAATAATTGCTGCAAATTGAGTGTAATTAATAAGGTTTTGATCTGTTTTTTAATAAGGTGCCAATTGCCTACAAGTTATTGGACAGTTAAAGGTCCGCCGATTTTTGTGGAATCAGGAAGAGCAACAATTAATATCATGTTTTAATAAATGCGAGGATCTGCGCCTCGCATGGAGAGTTTGTACGTTTTCAAATTTGATAGGAGTTTATTTATTTGACGAGTCAAAAGTTCAGGCTCTTTTCTGTTATTGCCCCCCCACGTCCGTTTGCTCCCCCCACTTATACATGTTATAGCATATTGGTTTCATTTCATACACTAACATATACAATTATATACAAACGGCATTTTCAATTCAATTGTGCAGCCAAGTTTTGAAATTAAGACATATACGGTAATCAAATTTTGCTTATAATGTAAGCAGACAAAGAATAATCGTGTTTTTAATATTTTTTCGCCTTTCTTTTGCAGGAATTGCTCTATGGTACTAATTTTTTTGACAACCGGAAACAAAAATGCATCCATTCGTCTACCGGTACCGGCAATTTATTATGAATAAAATAAAGGATCTCTAAGGACCAAAAAGAACATATTTGGGGGGTGCAAATAGACTGGCTATATAAGGCTGGGGGCAATAACAGAAAAGAGCCAAAGTTCATGTGCAAACGAACAGTACAATTTTTCCCTGTTTAGTCTTTTTAACTGCTCTCAAAAGCAATTCGTGGCAGTTGTATTAGTCCTATCGGTCTTTTTTATGCGATTTTTCGCTTGACCGGATTTTGTCTGACCCATTTAACTTTTAGCCCTCAAAAATGAAATAAACAGGCAGCGCCCAGCTGTCGTTAAGTGTTCTTAGAAACTGTTTTGCGAGACTTGTACTTATGATGTGAAGGGCGGTTCTAAGAGGTTAACCCCAACCCCCATCCTACCCTCCCCCCCCCCCCCCCCCCCACACACACACACACACCCTCCCCCTCTTACCCCAATGTTGCCCCAGCCCCCGGTGAACCCCCCCCCCCCTATCTGCGCTCACAGAACGCCCCTTTAATTAAATTGAAGCTAGCCTCACTAAACCGTGTCTAGCTACGGATGAAGCCAACGGCTCGCCGGTCGTTTGAGAGCTATTCGCCCGACGTTAGTGGGTTATGTTTTAATTTTCTCTCAAAAGAAGTTTGTAGCACTTATAATAGCCCTGTGGTCTTTTTCGCTATTTTTCACCTGTTTTGGATTTTTCGTCTGGCCCTTTTAACCTGTGGTCCTCTGAAACGGGATAAACAGGTGAAGATGGAAGGCATTAAGTGGCAGAGCAGCTCTCTTAAGTTCTACTAGTCTCTAAGAATACGAGTCACCAAAACTGTTTTAGGAGACAATTGTGTGAAGGGCGGTTCTTAATCTTAGTTCGACCACTCTCGCTCACCCCTTCTCCCCACCATTCCCCTGTGCACCTTCTTCCACCTTGCGTGTGATTTGGTCCCCTCTCGTCCAGCCCTCCTTGTCCTACCCCCATGGCTTGAAACTCCCTCGCCCACCCTCACCCCGGCAACGCTTGAATTCCCCCACTACTCTCTCACCACCCTAATGCTAGCATCCCTCTGCCCTAGCTAACTTCGACTGAAGCCGACCGCTTGTCGGTCTTTTGAGAGCTATTCGCCCGACGTTAGTCACTTATCTTCCTAAAAATTTCAGCAGTGTTAGCGTCTTATGATTTATAGGTAATTGCAAGTTTGCTTGAACGCCTTTTATGCTTAACAATTTTTCTCTTTTCGCCTGATAGTTTTTAATTGTCAATGTCAGTACCAAATGATAGATAGCGCAGTTTCATATATACAAAATTTTTTGGTTTTGAAGTCAAGGTTTTTGAAAGCTGAAATAATACTCAGGCGTTTTCTCCCAAATGTTTCGATTCCTTGGGCAATCGAAAATAGCAATCTTTGCGGTTGACTTTGAAAAGTTTTTATAAGTGCACGAGTAAAATGCTTTAAGACGTATATTTGAACATGAAGTGTGCTGAAATGGAGCAAAGATAATAATTCTTTCTTGAATATTTTGGTACCTCATGAAGCATTGTACAGTTTATATTTTGAGGATTCGATAAATCGAGTTCAAATTGAAGCAGCTTGCATTTGAAAATAATCTGTATTAGTTAAAAAGCTTCATGAAAGCGTTTGTGAGGTCAGTTGCCAAGTTTTAACGATCCAAAAATTGTAAAACTGATAGAGAATTTAATCAGCATGATACTTTTGTTCATAGCAAGAACTTTTTTACTTATCAACAAAGCGTGAGATTGTAAACCATACTTCTATTTTGAGCTAATGTTAGTTTTCAATAATTTTTTATTTGCAAGCCAATGTGCCTTCATTCTTTTGCGTAATTAATCAAAACAAGAATGGTAAAAAAGTAGTTATGAACGTTGATACACGAACGTCTTATGGCGTTTTTAATTTTCGACCTGCTTTTCTTCAACCACTGAACAAGATCAGCCTTTTTGCTGTTTGTATCTCGTTATCAGGATTGCTCCAAGGGGCTTTAACAAATGGATTTTTGCCGTCATCCTTCACCGCGATTGAGACCCGGTTCGGAGTTAGCAGTTTTGAAGTATCTGTTATGCCGGCGCTTTTCGAGTTCTCGTCGCTTTTGCCTTTGTTACCCATTTCGTACATCGGTGGTCGATCATCGCAGCCTCGAATCTTGGCTCTAGGGTTATTTGTACAGGTTCTGGGGACTTCTGTTCTGTTGGTTCCACATTATATGACCAAAGATGAGCCGTCCGTTATGGGTCATTTGGTGGCACAAGCCGATGACTTGGAAGTTGGATATTGCGCGCCAGAATTTGAGGTGAGCTGTCTTAAACTGTTTCCATATTTTAATATTTTTCCAGTGTAATAATCGATTTGCAACAATAGTTTGTCTTCAATGGATTGTTTCGTTAAACCATTTTATCAAAGTTTTTATAGTAGCCTAAAAATGATGTACATAGGCATCAAATCTAAACAATCGTTTTGAATAAAACCTTTAGTTGTTATTTTAGGTCAAAGCATTTGTTTTTTTGCTTTAAGGTCGTGAATTTAATTGTTTAGATCGAGTCTGCAAAAGATCTCCATGACTGGATTTATGTGTTTTACATTGGCTGCGTAATCATGGGATTCGGAAATGCAGCTTTATGGGCCAACTCGTTCGACTACCTCGATAAAAACTTATCAGATGAGGATTTCATTATTTACAACGCCATATTTTCCATGACCGCTGTGTGGGGACCTGGTCTCGGTTACGTCATAGGGTGGCTTGTTCTCAGGCTACCCTTTGATGACGTTCAGAAAAGTTCAGATAGGTACAACTCTCTGACTGAAGAACAACTGGAAAACTTGCAAAGTAGTCCATTATATATTGGAGCTTACTGGTTGGGCATTCTGATCATTGCTATTATACAGTTTGTTGTAATAATACCGCTAATCGGCTTTCCTCGAGAATTCCCAAACTCTGCTGAAATTCGCAAAGGAAAGGAGGTTCCAGCTGGCTACGGGTCCATAGAGAGCAAATCGATTGTTACTGCCCCGGAAGAAATGACTTTTAACGATGTTCGATCGGGATTTGGCCATTTGTTCACGAACCCGTTATATGTATCACTAATCATCGCTTCAACTTCTTCCGCGTTTTTCGTTGTATCTCTCGCAATGTTTGGACCTCAGTTATCCCAAGTTTTGTTCTCGGTTTCCTCAAAAGAAGCAGCTCTCTTATGTGCGTGTATCGTATTTCCTACGTCTATAATGGCGGTTATTGTTGGAGGATTGATTCCGAAAATATTCAAATTTTCAATAAAGGACCTCTTTCTATCCTGCCTGGTCGGATCATTCATCACATTTGTCCTCGGATTTGCTTTGTTGTTTCCTTGCGACAAGAAAAATGATATCAATGTTTCACGTGTTTACGACTACAGAGGAACAACATGCAACGTTACAGATTGTAATTGTGATCCTTACGTATTCAAGCCTTATTGTGTTGATCATCAAGTTTCTTTGTACAATCCTTGCTTCTACGGATGTATAGACGATGATATCACCCACTGCAGCTGTTATGACGAAACCATAAACACGGTTTTGGAACCCGGCGATTGTTCAGACGAGAGCAATTGCGGTAAAGTATTGTTTGTTGTGTTTGGTACTGTGCTGTCCCTAATGTGCTTTATCGCATTTTTCGTCTTCCCATCAACAACGACCGCAATCGATCGAGTTGTACTGCCCCAGTACCGTTCGTTTGGTTTTGGAGTTGCTTTGTTCATACTTCGCCTTTTTGGCACAACTCCAGCGCCGCTCCTGACTGGTGTAATTTTTGACCAATCATGTGACTTCAAACCTGAAACTGATGACGCAATCAGATCGTCATGTGTTTCATATTCGTCTCTCAATCAATCGTTTGCTATTGTGGCTATTTGTTGTTGCGGGTTCTCGGCATTGGTATTGTCTTTCGGTTACTTGAATCTTCGGATCCGAGGCTCAGAGAACGACGACCAAGAACGACAGTTCTTAGTCGGTGAAAAAGTCAGCGATGTGGGAAAATTGTTGGAGGAAATTTTACAAGGATGATCATTAGTTTGTCAATTAATTGTTCGTGTACAGTTTATCGTTTGTAAATCTGTGAATGTCTTAAAAAATCTGTGTCCTGTGCAAATTGGATTGATTATTTGCAGCAAAAATTTCTGTTTTTTAAGGTAGAAGGTAAAAGCTGATAAATTAGATGTGAGAAACTTAATGTCATAGAAATGTTTTCATTCTCTAGAAAGTTTTTTTAAAAATGGTCAATTTTTCTGAGAATTTCAGCAAAAGTGCCTTGCCTTGATTTCAGCCTCAATGTTGGGAGAAGTATCAGCGTATTTTTAGATTGTTAAAAAAAGAAAACATTGCATTTCCAATTGAGTATAAATAGGTCAGGGAACCTAAAAATAACACAAATGGCAGCGTAAAGATATAACATAAATTATAAGTAATTTTTAGGTAACAGATAAAAGATTTTCGTAGAAGAGACAAATTCTAAGCTCAAATGTGAGTATACAAACTCACAAATGAAGCGTTAGTTAATCGTAAAAGCTTTCCAAGAAAAATTGTCAACAATTTGTACCATTGGGTCCTTCTGAAATTGTTGGAAAAAACCCGCCTGTTTGATTCATTCCCTTTTAAGTTTTTTTCAAGACAATTATTAAATGATAAGCCTCTTCCGATGAAACTTTTGTCCAGCCATGATGTTTTTGACCTCTCCGAGAAAAATGGTTTTCGTTCTTGAATGTCTTTAAAACTTATAAGTTGGCAAGCTAAGTCCTGTTATTCTCTTGAAGGCAGGTTTCTTATATGTCAAGATTTGATTGACATACAGTGCTGTTCTGTGACATACAGTGCTGTTCTGTATTCAAGCAATTGTTTTATTGGCAGTATATAATTATCCAGTTTGATACCAAGTGAAGAATTGTTAAATGGATGAAAGTAACAGGCTTTTACTGCGCAATTGAGTTGCTTTTCTAAGGTTGTAAGAAAATTTTTGAAATGGAAGAGCAAAACAGCTGAGCACTGGAGATGACTAATTACAAGAGAATTCAGTAGGATTTTGCGCAAATGGTATGGTACTACGCTTCTGAGGACATAAAGTGTTTTTTATTCCTTACGCCATCTTGCTGAGTATTTGTTTAACTTGTTGTTGGTACAACAACTTTTTGTCCCATATTACTCCGAGATATTTTACATTCTTAACTTTTATTATATGGTTGGCAATCTTAATAGACTCTGCTGCGGATGAAGTGCCAAAGACAATGAACTGTTTCTAATTCAGTTTTAGAGAACGGTATGAAAAATAGTCAACAAGAGAGGAAATTGATTTTTCTAAGTAGCAATCAGTAATTTTAGCAGGTTGGGAATAGTTAGCAGGTTGGGAAGTTGAAAGCTGTTATTTATATTCTTTGCTTTTGGCTTCGCAAGAAACGTATTATGTAAAGGAAACTGTGAGATTTTGTTCAATTTGTCGTGCACGAAACGATTTAAAGTATTCAAAAAAGAGCATTTAAAGGTCAACTGTTTAAATGAACTGTAAATGAGCGTCTGTTTATAGCCTGATAAAGTGGTCATTCTATTGCTTTACATCTTAGCTGTAACTTAGCTGTGAGACCCCTTCGCAATAATGTAGTACAATACAATATTTAATACAATTTCGAAGGGGCGGAGTGCAAATTTTCTGTAATGAAATTATGACCTTACCTAGATCAAAATTTTTGTAGCATTTAATTAAAAAAAACTACCAGTAATGTTTTTCCAGAAAAACAATGAAGACTGGCTTTCAAAACGTAGCTTCGAGTTTCTGTTTAGTCAAAATTGATAAAACTTTCATGTTAAAGGAAATTGCCATATCCTTTTCGCTTCTTGCAATGACGGGTTTAAAGTTTCTTTGTCAAAAAGATGAGAATCTCAAAAGAATTTTAAAAATATAATTGTTTGAAAAATTGCGTTTTTCTTCAAACTCGGAAATTTTTTGCTCGGAAATATTGATAACTATTATTTGAACAGTGACCATTATAGATAACATAGTTACGTAGACATACGCGGGAAAATGTTTTATTTTCTTTATGAAAATAATATCATTGTGAAGAGTATATGTTTTAAAGTGAGATCCTTACGCACTGAGTTGTAATATTTAAAGATATCAGCTATTACGGGGAAAAATTTTCAAAAACTTCAATTTTTGCTTGCTTGTATCTCATAAACCGATGCGGCGATCACAAATTATTTCGTCACAGCTGTATTTTTGTATTATTTTTGAAATATGAAATTGTCCCCCGATCAATTTGTTTTGAGATATTGGAGGAAACTGGAACTGTAAGTGACACGGCGGAGTTCATGCGCTTGTCGAGAAAGTACAGAGAAGTGTTAAAGTCGGAGTTTGTTGATTTCAGTACCCTATTATTTGGCTGCAAAAAAATTGCAAGAATTTGTTTTCGTCTTCGGTAAAGTGAATATAACTTTATCGTGGTCCATTTTTGGTTTTTCTGTATTATTATGTTGTCCCTGTATTTCGATTGATCCAGGTATGTTTCTCCAAAACATCAGTACCATCGGGAAAAAGTGGTCACTTAACCGTTTGGGTTAGAAATATTTGTAGAAACGCCTTGTAAGCAATTTGGCGCAGAATTGCTCAAATGCTTCAAACGTTGGGAGTCTCGTTCACTTCACAATTTTTTAATTTTGGCCACTAGCTTAAGAAGTGATTGAACTCGGAATCACATTTCATGATAAAAACGACAACAGGTCTCCGATAAAGTCTTCCCTTAACTTCATTTCGCAGCCTTTTAGAAATTCTCTTCTAATGTTGACAAGCATAATGTTCTCGGATTTTGCAGTGACTCTTTGACTTCAATTCTGCGGCTTATGTAATGGATCGCTGGATTGTTATAATTTTTTTTTTACTTCAGATCACATTTCGATCAGGCTGCATTAGAATTTTACAAGCGTTTTGCTAGTACGGAATGATCAAATTATTGCTACACTTTTTGCGCAAAAATTTGTCGTTTAGTTCCAAGTAGATCAAAGAGGCTCGATATTTACACAGGCTACCAAAGAGAATAGAACAGAATTTAAAAATCCACATACTGTTCAAAAAGAGGCTTCTTTAGAGGAACGTTGAGACCTGCCATTAATGAGACTACGAAAAAAATAAAACAAATAACATTAACTACGGTCAAATCTCTTTAAAAAAACAATTAGTGAAAACTCAAAATAGTATCAGACCAAACCTATATTTTGACCTGTGATTGACCAAAGAAACAGACGGAACCTGTCTTTGATGAGCACAGGCAAAAAGACAGAAAAATTTGAATATCGATTGTATTTTTTAAAGACCAAATAACATCAAAAGTCATGAAATCATCAGCTTTGAACATAAAAAAACTAGATAATTCACATGTAACTGTCTAGGAAGCCATTATTACCTTTTTTTAGAGTAACTAAGTCATAAGAATACACAATAAACACAAATACAAGCAACGTTAAAAAAAACACAAAAAAATTTTTACAAACAACGTTGAAGCCATTACAATCTTAACCTATTAACTATTTAACGAAGAAATATACATATGTCAAAGTTGGCCTCATTTGAACATCAAACCAAGTAAGATCAAAGTCATTAAAATCATCGACTGAAGGAGTTAAAAGTTCACTTATACCTTTGTAGAAGGCCATTGAGGACTGTCATTCTTCATACGACTACAAAAAGAACATGAATTACATTCAAATATCGAAAAAAAAACGAAATTCGCAAGAAATGTGTTCAGGCCGGTAAAGTTTATGCTATTCGCTGAAATTGTTATACATATTCAACCGGGCCTCCTTTCAACAACGACAGAACTTGTCGTTCGCGTGATATTATAAAGAGACGAAAAAGGGAGCACAAATAAAAACATTAATTACGGTCAAGACTTTTAGAAAACTTACACAATCAAAATCATGGAATCATAAGTTAAAACATAAAACCGCCGATAATGAGACTGCGCTAAAATTTGACAGAGTTAAGGTTTTAAAAGGTTACAATAATAAAAATTCAATCATAATCTTTCAGCGAAAAATGAAATAATCGATTTGCTTAAATTTTGCGGAATTTGTTGTCGGATCCAATTTAACCATTAGCTTTTGAAATTATGATATTTCGTCGTTGAGCTTTTTGGACGTAAATGGGATATTTCATTAGAATCTGTAAATGAAAAAAACTTGTCGGTAATTGGGATGGAAAATATGTCAAAGATAATTTAAAAATTACAATACACCATTACAATTCCGAGCCTTTTTCATGAACGAGACCAAAACTCCTCTTGCTACCATTGCGCAGTTGTTAGAAGAACGTAATCGCTCTTGTAATTATTTGCGTAATTATTTGCGAAAGAGATATTTAGGCAGAAGAAGCTCTAAATATGATGAGACTAATTGATGCTTTTTTAAAAATAAATATTGATTTAAATAGGCGAAAGGTGGGAAAATTGTTAGTGCCAGAAAACTTTCATAGGAATAGGAGTCAAAATTAGCCTTCTTATGAGTGATCGAAGATTGTCAGCAGTTTTTTATCTTTACTATTTATTATCGGTGAATGGTGACAATGTGGCTAAAGAAGCATATTTGTTGCCATTTTTCATAAAAATAAAAAATGCAGAATTTGAAAATTTTGCCTAGTGTTTAACCCGAAGAGTCGGTTCCAACTTTTCAGCAACTTTCATCTTTGAACGTAGAACGAATAACACATTTGATAGAATTTTCAATCGTTTTTAGGCAATATTGATCGAATTTTCTGCAAAATATAGAGAAACCTGAGCAAGATAACGAAAATGAGCTAATGTTAAAAATTGTTTAAACCTCGATAACACCTTGGGAAATGGTAATTGAAAATTATCTCAATATCTTATTCTATGTTTTATAAGTTACTCACAACTCTGTACTATGAATGTTTTGATCGGCGAAAACTGGCTGAACAAAAAACCTCAGTATATAGTTAATTTCCCCCCCACTGAAGTGGGGTTGGAACAACAAGTAAGGCCTACTTTAATCCGCGATCTTTGTACAGATTGCCAAAAATTGCATGTTATGACAACGCTTTTGGTATTTCTGAAGCTTTGTATAAATTTTTTTGGCACTGATATTTTTTATCAAAGACTAGCTAATGAGATGCCAATTATCGGAATTAGTGGAATAACTTACTTTTTAATTGATATATAGCAGTGAAAGCTGCTTTGTTAATGAAGTATTATGAGTTATGTGATAGGAAAATATTGAAACCTCCCTTTTCGCGTACAATTTAAGAAGCGTTAAGCAAATTGTATGATAGGAGTCTGAGTCCTTTGAAAAATTAGAGAACTGATTTTTGATTTCAGATGTGCCATTGTCTTTTTTTTACATTTTGCAATTGTAATATTAAACTGTTTTTTTTGTAAAGTTGGCGATGCGACTTTTTTCGAAGAAACTGCAGAAAGCGTGCATGAATGCGTGGCCTTATTTTAGATGATTTTTCTGTGATTTTTTTTTCTGTTAACTCCTAAAATAGTTCGACTGTTGATGCATGTTAACTATGTTGCGACTTAGCGAGCTCTGGCTGAATTCAAATTCTTGCCTTTCTTGTTTCATTTAATATTTGTATTGACTGATTTTAAGCTTTGCGTCTTTCCTTGACAGTCATTGGGACTTCACAATTAAATAATGGGTAAAATTCGAAAACCTGGACAAATTGATATTCTCGATCTTGGCCGACCTTCTGATGTCCTTGTGGTTTTCATTTTATAATTCAACTTTGTCATCCTCTGCTCGTATTGGGTGAGACCTTAAGCAACCATTTTTGTCTATATGAAATTAGGAACGGTTTTCAGATTGTTTTATTCCTTTGTGATTTTGCAGGTTTTGTTTTTTTAGATTGTTAATGGATCAGTTTTCTGAAGATGCAAACGTCGGAAGCCAGTTGGGCGGTGAAACAGCTACCATGTTTGACTCGGCGGTACGTCGAAGACCGTTCGCGTCTATTTGGTTTTATATTTGTATCGTGCCTTTCTCTAATGGCAACTGTGGTCTAAGTAGATAAGCACGCTCAAAAGAGAAATGTTGAGCTTTAAAGCGTGACTTAGTTTTCCGTACTCGGTAGCTGGACCAGTCTATATTTTACGATGGAAACATCTATCTTGGAAACATCGATGAACTCATATCAAACAAAACTTGCAGAAAGAAATTATTTCTAAATTTCTGGCTTAAAATGTTTCGTAAAATATAGACTTCGAAACATAAAATGTTTCAAAGCTGTTTTCTTTATTTAACGATAAATGGCATCCATTTTTTGGAACATTTTATGCCAGAATATTATATTTCTACAATATTTCTTTTCAAAACATTTGGACATGGTTCGCGGTTTTGGAATTCAATTCAATGACTCTGTCTTAATTATATCTTTTGCAGAATGACACTTCCACACCGGGCGGCCTTGATGACGTCACGATGAAGCGCAAGTCTGAGATGAGTACGGAAGATGACCACGAGAGAGCCACAAAGATGGTGAAAACTGAAGAAGACGTGGCGCCACCCGGTGAATCGAACGGAGACCATCCGCAGGATGGCGCAAATGGGGCAGCTGAGGGATCACAGGAGGGTTAGTCGAAATTGAAAAAATGAGTTTGAGTTTGGACAGACTTTATTAAACTAAAGGTAAAAGGTTTTCAGCTAAAAAAGTTTGCGAACTATTTTTTGGCATTAGCTTTGGGTTCGGGGTGGGATTATTTCTGAGGTTTTGCTGTCAGAATTCATTGTAGGAGGGGTTCTTGTTTGAAAACTAGGTGCCTTGCTGTTTTCAAAATAGCTGAACAAGCGTTTCCTTTAAAATATGTTTGTGACTTACAGATAAAAAGGACTTTCAAGTAAAGACGTTTGATATCTGCTCATTTTGTTCCAGCGGTAATAATTTTTTAGGTGGTACAGAAGCAGCCGTGAAAGAAGAAACTGAACCAGAAGAGGAAGTTGAACTCATGATTGAAGATCTGTTCACAGTATACGTCTCAGCTAGGAGAAGAAATTTCAAAATACCTGAAGAGGTTCGTATAAACACAATTTAGCCGAAAATGGCGTTCTGAGGAGTCTGGTTTGAATTTTTTTTGTCTCGAAGAGTTTTGCTATAGATAGAAGCTGCTAAATACTGACTCATGATCATAAATATTATTGCTTTAAATCTTTTTAATGACTCAAAAATAAGTTCTGTAGATTTCAAATTTATGCTCACTTCCTATCATTTTCAACATCAGAATGTTTGAAACATTTGTTCAAAAACAACCTAGTTTACCTTACTTGGTCAGTTTGTAAACTTTCATGACGAATCAAGTAAGGGTCTCTCTTGAGTAGCAGAAAAATTTCGAAGCTGTTTTCTTTATTTAACAATAAATGGCATCCATTTTTTCGGAACACTTTATGCCAAAATTAATTTTTCAGCTCCCAAAGAGTGAAAATGTCCGTTGATCTTCAGCAGAACATTTTTAGTACCGCATTTTGCTCTTACAGGTATCACATTAAGCTTGACTTTAATAAATTGACCAAATTATTAATCGCTCTCAAACGAAGTTTGTAGCAATTATATTAGTTCCTGTCGGTCTTTGCGATTTTCTTATGACCCAATGCGATTTTCTTATGACCCATTTCACTTTGCGTCCTCAAAAACAGGATAAACAGGTAGCGCCCAATGGGCATTAAGTGCTGTTAGAGCCTTTCAGCTCAGTAGTCTCCAAGTATGCGATTCAGAGAAACTGTTTTGGACACTTTTACTTATGGTGTGAGGGGCGGTTCTTTTAGAGGTTGACTAATTCCCCCACCACAACCACCCCACCCACATCACCGCCCCCCCCCATCCCGACCCCTGCGCGTCTTTCAGGTCGTAGGGGCCTCCTGCAGCCAAAGACGTCCTCCCACTGTCCCCCCCCCCCCCCCAATTGTTGCCCCCATCAGCCCCACCCCCCCCCCCCCCTGTGCACCCCACGCTGTGCTCAAAACGCGTCCCTTCACTAGCTACTGACGAAGCCGCTAGCTACTGACGAAGCCGACTGCTTGCCGCTCTTTGAGAGCAATTCATCCGACGTCAGTCGGTTATGCTTTACGCTTTTTAATCCTTCACTGCTATTTCCAGTCAATATGGTTGATTGGATATTTTTCACCAAGAGAAATGCAGACTACGATAGTTTTTTTACGGTCAGAGAATGTAAGTGTTTGAAATAAACCTGGACCAGAACTATTTGATCTAATTTAGCGTTTGCGCTGTGAGCTATTTTTCGCTTTCGAAATCGGAACTTCAATATTCAGAACTAATATTTTTGCGTGATGTTTCGTTTGACGAGTTTGACTTCCTTTGGCCATGTTTAATGTATGATTTTATTTTATTTGTATGTTTTCTGAAGTACTTATACTCACATTGCAATGGCAGCTTAGAACAAAAACTTTCAACTTTTAATGAGGCTAGATTCGAATGTTTTTTGGAGAACAGTTTTTCTGACTGGATGATGGCTGCCCTAAGATTTTGCCTGGAATGTCCTCTTTATTTATGGTGGAATATAATCAGAAATTGTTTTTTGATCTTTTGTAGTTTTGGTATGGTTATTTGGATTATTTTAAATTGAATTTTTTCCATTCAAAATAAAAAGATTCCGAGTACAGAAAAAATCTGCGACAGTGGAGCTCTACTATTTGTGTATATTCGTGTTCTTTTTTGTTTTTTGGTCATAACGTCATGACATTCTATTGGTGCGCCTAAAAATTTCAAAGCAAATTCTTAATAATTTAGTCATGCGTTTTTTTAAAAAATAATTTGAAGTTATGTTGAAGTCATGTTGGAACGAAAGTTTTTATTTGGCTTGGTTATTTTGTAGGTTACTTAAATGACTTGCAGGTCGCGGAGTTTGGCCGGTTTTGCGTTTATTTTGTTAAAATGTAAGCAATTAGAGAGTCAAATCTTGAATTTGAAATTTAAAACGCAACCTCTTATTGTAATAAATTATGAAACTTTTGAAAACTGTCTTGCTGGAAATTTTTTTTTTGGCAATTGGGCGTCATCGGGTGCATAATGTTCTAATATTTGAATAACTCTAAGTAATAAAAACTAAATAGAATTGAGTATTCAGTCAACAAGGAGGTTCGGTAACGCGCGTTTGCACATAATGTTCCGAAACAGCTCGTCTATTTCTGGACTTAATTGGCTACCAAATGAGAAAGAGATGGCAAACTTTCAAAAACATACATATCGCTCAACTAAGCACTAATAGAGTAAATTAATGCCACTGCAGAGGGCCGATGATAATAGTTTTTAATAGCATTACTAGAAAGGACCATCAAAAAATAAATGTACCTTGTAAAAAAACAAAGCCAAGAAACAAATGTTTGAAACAAAAATTGTTATAATGATTAAATTATAACTTAATGGAAACGGGTTGTGACCTCTCTTTACAGACACTCATTTACAAATTGACCAAAAAATGAGGCTCAAAAATCCAAATGTTTTGAAGACAAAAAGTTTTAAAACCATAACACAGGTTTTCACTAAGGGTTGGATTGCACCACTTCAGGATTGCAACTACAAAACAACAAATACAGGCAGAAGCCAATACTTCACAAAAATTTTTCAGACACCATATGATATCGGCAAGATTTGTAAATCACTTGCTTCTTATCTGAACATCAGTTCTTCCTTAGTTCTTCTTTATAAGAGCAGTACGTAGAAATGACAACAAAAAGAAATCAAAAATTGAACAGCATCGAATTTTTTTAATGAAATTAAATGATCGAAGCCATCAGTCAAAACATATAACGAACAGAAATTAATGTTAGAATCAACCAAAGGAGACGAGACTTCTTATTAATGAGTTTTGAGTCACTTGATGACGAAAATGAGAGAAGAAAGGAGGCAGACAAATCAATTTTTTTATTTCTTTTTAAAGAAATTCAATTGATAGTCATTTAAATAATTTGCTATCAACTGTAGTTGTCAGATACGTTCAATTATACGTCTTGGGGAAGCAATTGACAACTATCATTATCAGATAGGAAACACAAACACAAGCAATAATAAAATCTTCGAGAACTATGTCTCAACCCATAAAAGCATAAACTATTCGACAACAAAATGAACATTCAGTTTCGCCGTCTTTCATCGCGTTGCCTTCTTCCAGCTCTTCATTTCTTTAATTGGAGCTGTCAATAATGTAATACTTTGACAAAGAAACAAAATGAATCTATAAAATTGGTAATTATTGTCCAAAATGAAAATTAATTGTGAACTCGTATCAAAACCAAGAAACCATCAGTTAAATATAATACGTTACAAACTTTAACTTAAATCTCACAGTAAATGGGTTTTGGCCTATCTTTACTGAGACTACGCAAGAATTTGAGTCAGCGACATTTAAATCAAATATTTTCAAGGCGTAAGAAACATTAGATAACAACTGAAGGTATTCTCTAGGTTTCTGTTTAGCTCCTAAAGAAGGCAGTCGAATCTCTGATTGGCGAGACTAAGTCCTTGAACTACGAAAAGTATAACAAATGAAAGCATAGCCATAATTTTCTTACGAAAGTTTTTGCTCGAAGCAATAAAAACCATGAGCTTAACTCTTCAACCGTAATATTTTTTTCGTTGGATCTCATTTTTTGTAAATATCATCTGTCAATTTTTAAGACCTGATATGAGTTTCTTGTCAGCGATTAACATAAAAAAAAAATTACAAATGCGGAAATTTTTTTGAAAAAGGACCCCGCCCAAATAAAGTTTTATCGTAAGGATCCATGGTGGGATCAAAATTAGCTCTGATTTTTCTGCGCGTCTAAGAAAACACTTGATTGTTCAAATGGTTGCGAAATATGTCAATTTTTAAACTTAATTGTTTAGTATATCAAAAATGAATAATTCATTTTGTATAATTATTGAGTATTATACTTACAAAAAATGGTGAAATTGTGATTTCAGTGTCTTTTGGGGCCAGCGGGAGTACAACTAGCTCTTTTGTGAGCTCACGAGGAATATGTGCGCAGTTTTTAGGTGTCTGTGTCCAGCAAATGTGAAGAAAGTTGCCTAAAATGCATATTTAGTCCCATTTTTGACAAATTCTGATTTGAAAAATTGAGCTTAATTTCTAGCCAAAAAACTTGCATCGAACCCTCCTCTATCTTCAAGGATTACACCAATAACTGTACGGTTAACACTTTTAACATGTTTTGGCAAAATTGACGAAAAATGGATTACGAAAAGCTTGAACGAAAGCATCTTAAATCGGGCGAATGTTCACAAAACTTATAACTCCCAGTAAAAATTTGAAATTAAAACAATCTATTTAATTCCATGCTCCACGGTGGACGGGCTTTCTAATGATACCACTCACAACTCTCTGCGATATTATATCGATCGGCCAAAATTGACTGAACAAATAAAAACCCATTTGAGTATATATTTCCTCCCCCACTAAAGTGGGTCGGAACAATAAATTTACGCTAATAAAGATAGGGTCAAAAAGCTAGATAAACGGGATAAACGTTAGAGGCTGGCAGAACGAGTGCAGTAAATTATCATGGTCCCTAGAGTATACTGCTAACTGTTATTTGTGTTAGCTCGTTGTCCTTCAATTTGTTGGCGGAATTCGCCGTGTTTCACAAATCTAATGGAACTGCGGACCATATTAAAACCCTAAAGCAAAAAGTGACAGCCTTAGTTTTTTTTTCATTTTCGACCTGATTTAATCCGAACGTTGATCAACGTTGGCTATTTTCTGGCAATCTACCTGTTATTTTTATTAATTGAGTAGCTCTTAAAGATTAAACCATGTTACTTCTTTTTTCTCGCTTTTGTACGAGCTGTGTTCAATCTTTTTATTCTGCGTTCATGTGGTTGACAATTTGGACTTATTGTCTCGGACCCACCATCTTTGTGGGCATAAAAATTTTACGCAACAGGTGCACTTACTACTTTTTATATGGTAACGTGTTATAAAACAACCCATAATTTGTAACTGGGGGTCATAAACAGCATGGGGGAAGGGGGGGGGGTTCGAAACAGAATATATTCGACAGTTTTCCGTTGTGTAAATAGTAGACTTTCAAGTAGTGTTACATGATTCTGGTGAAGTTACTGAGAAAATGTCTTTCGTCTTGGTCCAGTAGCGACGCGAGATCTCTCACAGAGTTGCTTCAAGTGCTAATCAGGCACTATATAGGATGTGGCCTTGCAGATATCCGGCGTTTTAAAACTGGCGCTTGAGTGCTTCAAATATATGTTTAATTACAGGTTGTGCAGCAGATCAAGCAAGAGTTTGTCTCATCTAGCATTAATGTGATGGATGTGTTCTCCACAAATCGCATCGCTCCAGAGTTTTGAGTCACTTGATGACGAAAATGAGAGCAGAAAGGAGGCAGACAAATCAAATTTTTTATTTCTTTTTAAAGAAATTCAATTGATAGTCATTTAAATAATTTGCTATCAACTGTAGTTGTCAGATACGTTCAATTATACGTCTTGGGGAAGCAATTGACAACTATCATTATCAGATAGGAAACACAAACACAAGCAATAATAAAATCTTCGAGATCTATGTCTCAACCCATAAAAGCATAAACTATTCGACAACAAAATGAACATTCAGTTTCGCCGTTTTTCATCGCGTTGCCTTCTTCCAGCTCTTCATTTCTTTAATTGGAGCTGTCAATAATGTAATACTTTGACAAAGAAACAAAATGAATCTATAAAATTGGTAATTATTGTCCAAAATGAAAATTAATTGTGAACTCGTATCAAAACCAAGAAACCATCAGTTAAATATAATACGTTACAAACTTTCACTTAAATCTCACAGTAAATGGGTTTTGGCCTATCTTTACTGAGACTACCCAAGAATTTGAGTCAGCGACATTTAAATCAAATATTTTCAAGGCGTAAGAAACATTAGATAACAACTGAAGGTATTCTCTAGGTTTCTGTTTAGCTCCTAAAGAAGGCAGTCGAATCTCTGATTGGCGAGACTAAGTCCTTGAACTACGAAAAGTATAACAAATGAAAGCATAGCCATAATTTTCTTACGAAAGTTTTTGCTCGAAGCAATAAAAACCATGAGCTTAACTCTTCAACCGTAATATTTTTTTCGTTGGACCTCATTTTTTGTAAATATCATCTGTCAATATTTAAGCCCTGATATGAGTTTCTTGTCAGCGATTAACATAAAAAAAAATTACAAATGCGGAAATTTTTTTGAAAAAGGACCCCGCCCAAATAAAGTTTTATCGTAAGGATCCATGGTGGGATCAAAATTAGCTCTGATTTTTCTGCGCGTCTAAGGAAACACTTGATTGTTCAAATGGTTGCGAAATATGTCAATTTTTAAACATAATTGTTTAGTATATCAAAAATGAATAATTCATTTTGTATAATTATCGAGTATTATACTTACAAAAAAATGGTGAAATTGTGATTTCAGTGTCTTTTGGGGCCAGCGGGAGTACAACTAGCTCTTTTGTGAGCTCACGAGGAATATGTGCGCAGTTTTTAGGTGTCTGTGTCCAGCAAATGTGAAGAAAGTTGCCTAAAATGCATATTTAGTCCCATTTTTGACAAATTCTGATTTGAAAAATTGAGCTTAATTTCTAGCCAAAAAACTTGCATCGAACCCTCCTCTATCTTCAAGGATTACACCAATAACTGTACGGTTAACACTTTTAACATGTTTTGGCAAAATTGACGAAAAATGGATTACGAAAAGCTTGAACGAAAGCATCTTAAATCGGGCGAATGTTCACAAAACTTATAACTCCCTGTAAAAATTTGAAATTAAAACAATCTATTTAGTTCCATGCTCCACGGTGGACGGGCTTTCTAATGATACCACTCACAACTCTCTGCGATATTATATCGATCGGCCAAAATTGACTGAACAAATAAAAACCCATTTGAGTATATATTTCCTCCCCCACTAAAGTGGGTCGGAACAATAAATTTACGCTAATAAAGATAGGGTCAAAAAGCTAGATAAACGGGATAAACGTTAAAGGCTGGCAGAACGAGTGCAGTAAATTATCATGGTCCCTAGAGTATACTGCTAACTGTTATTTGTGTTAGCTCGTTGTCCTTCAATTTGTTGGCGGAATTCGCCGTGTTTCACAAATCTAATGGAACTGCGGACCATATTAGAACCCTAAAGCAATAAGTGGCAGCCTTAGTTTTTTTTTCATTTTCGACCTGATTCAATCCGAACGTTGATCAACGTTGGCTATTTTCTGGCAATCTACCTGTTATTTTTATTAATTGAGTAGCTCTTAAAGATTAAACCATGTTACTTCTTTTTTCTCGCTTTTGTACGAGCTGTGTTCAATCTTTTTATTCTGCGTTCATGTGGTTGACAATTTGGACTTATTGTCTCGGACCCACCATCTTTGTGGGCATGAAAATTTTACGCAACAGGTGCACTTACTACTTTTTATATGGTAACGTGTTATAAAACAACCCATAATTTGTAACTGGGGGTCATAAACAGCATGGGGGAGGGGGGGGGGGGGGGGGGGGGGTTCGAAACAGAATATATTCGACAGTTTTCCGTTGTGTAAATAGTAGACTTTCAAGTAGTGTTACATGATTCTGGTGAAGTTACTGAGAAAATGTCTTTCGTCTTGGTCCAGTAGCGACGCGAGATCTCTCACAGAGTTGCTTCAAGTGCTAATCAGGTACTATATAGGATGTGGCCTTGCAGATATCCGGCGTTTTAAAACTGTCGCTTGAGTGCTTCAAATATATGTTCAATTACAGGTTGTGCAGCAGATCAAGCAAGAGTTTGTCTCATCTAGCATTAATGTGATGGATGTGTTCTCCACAAATCCATTCAATTTCACAGTCAGGTTGTCCACAGCCGAAGAAGTACAGATGGTCATCGACAGTTTCCACAAAAAAGTAGTCGCAGGTAAGAAAGGAATTGATTAACATCTTTATTGCATGGTGCATTTATGTAAAGAAAGCTTAGTAGAAACATGGTAGAGCGAGGAAAACTAAACAGAATCTGTTGTTCGAAAATATTATCAAAATTGAATCAAAACTGCTTCTTATTGTAAGTTGTTGCTCAGGGGATGCTGCACTGTTAGATATCATTGCATTAGTTTCTCGTGAACTTGGTCTTTTAAACAAACGTATTACGTATAATCTACACACGACGTGTTCACTAAATGCTAACGACTTACGAGCAAAACTAAATTTGGATTTTCAATCGCAAATTATTTGCTTTAATATAATCCCTAGTGGAATATGGCTGAGAGAAGGAAACGAGACAGATTCTTTTTTTCCTCAACTGTCCACATCGTGTGTATTTTAGGCTTAGAAATATATGTTAAAACGAAGACGCCCAAATCTGGACAGTTCCAAGTGAAGGTAAAGCCTGCGAACCCCAACGTAATGTTCGACTACGAGTTCTCAGAGGAGATATCCGAGGTGCTGAAGAAGATGGATATAGACGTGCACAACTGCAGAGGGGTCAGAGGTCAACTGGTCGAGATCAATCTGTACAATCAAGAGGACATTCCCAAGGTAAAAAACATTTCATATATTTATCATACATTTCAGTCAAGTTAAGCTTGCGTATATTGTAAGCAATTGTAACGGTAAAAAGGTTAAAAAGAACAACAATATAGTTTGCGCGCACGATACGCTTGATACTGTGAATGATAGGAAGTTCTGCTTGTTCTCAGTATACTTCGCTAAAAAGATCAAATTTTGACGAACGAGATAAGCTGTTAAAAGAGTTACCCCAGTGTCGACACCTTAATACTGCTTGATGTAATGTTTAACACACTAAGCGTGCAAGTACGAAATGCTGGTTCGAAACCAGCAATATTTCATTTTCACATTATTTGAGTTTGTATAGAATCCCAAAATGAACTTCACGAATAATTGAGTTCCTTAATTTAGTAACTATTGAATGCGGAGCAATAATGGGGATTTTAATTATCAATATATGCAAAGAGGCTCGATAATATGCGTTTTCACCGACCCCGTTTATCCACATTTTTGGCTAATTGGCTACCAAATGAGGCAGAGATAGAAAACGTTCAAAAACATACATATCGTTTAACAAAATCACTAATGGATTAAAAATAATGACACGTTTGATGGCCGATGAAACTTGCTGTTAATAGAACTACTAGAACAGACAATCATAAACATCAAATGACAAATATTAATTACGACCAAAACTCGACGTCTATATTTTAAAAAATAACAAAATTAAACTTCCATCAGATAAAACCTGAACAAAACAGATTGACCTATACTTCATTAGAAAAGATATGGGACCTGTCTTCAGTGCGACTGGGTAGCAGGTCGACAATAACAGCAAAAAGTTGCGAAATTAAAAAAGTTCCTGTTTTTGAAAACAATTAATTTCAAAGTGATTAAAATCGGTAGATATTAACTGAAATCACTAAAATGTTTATTTATATCTTCATAAGAAACAATTGAGACCATCAATTGTCATTATCCAGTGTACGTCAGAAGACTACAATAAGAAGGACAAATACCGTTTAAATTAAAAAGTTTTTTAAACTTTGCGCTAAAATCGCAGTGACGCTGTTAAAACCATAAGTTTGTCCTTAAGAACATTAAAATTGTTCAATTGTGGAATTTTTTAAAGCCAATGGGAGCGATCATTAATGTTATAATTTAAAAAGAAAAGGAAAATCCTATAAATTTTACAAATATATAAGAATCATAAACAATTTATGAATCTTGTAACAAATTCGAGAAACAAATGGTTGCAACTGAAGCCGTTGAAGATTAAATTACTGCTAACTGGCAAAGTTCTTATTCCAGAAGACTGTTAATGCCAGCTGGAGTACAACTAGCTCTCTTTCTGAGCATACGAAGAGTATATCCGCAGTCTTTAGGTGTGTACTTTCAGTAAATTTGAAGAAAATGGGTTTAAAATGCATATTTGGTCCCTTTTTTGACAATGTCTGCATTTTGGAAAGTTTAGCATATATTCTAGTAAAAAAACTCGGATCGAACAATTCAGCAACCCTCCTTTATCTTAAAAGATAAAGCCAATAACACTACAGTTAATAATAAATTTTTAGAAAAAGACGAAAATTGGGACAAATTAAGGAAAACTTGGAACGAAAGCAACGTATTTCGGAGCACAAAACTTAAAATCTTGATGTCTCCCTGTAAAATACAAAATTCAAAAAAATGTTTTTCATATTCTGCGCTGGACGAACTTTCTAAGTTCAAATTCTGCGCTGGACCAACTTTCTAAGTAGTGATACCACTCACTACTCTCTACTATGATTATATTGATCGGCCAAAATTGACTGAACAAAAAATCCCATTATGACGATGCTAAATTTTGATTGGTTGAAAAAGACTTTTGTAAATTCATACAGCACGCATTTATTATCTTGAAATTCATATAGACGATTCTGCTCAGTACAGTTCAGTTGCTTACTAAATTACTTGAATTGAAAACTTGTAGCAGAAAAAGAGCGTTTTTACCGAACCCGCGCTCCGAATAGCACTTAGCAAAAACTTGCAATTAAAAGCCTTTATTAGAAAGGATATTGCAACGGTAACTCGTCTTCATACAATATAGCACTTGGCACTAGCACCTACACAGCCGCCTCTAAAAAGATAGAAAAGGTAGAAGCAAATTAAGAAGAGAGTTAACTCATGGAATTAGCCATTAACGGAAAAACTTACAATCTTCGAATCATTAGAAAAACAAACACCGGAATTAGCCTTTATTTTATCGCACAAGAAGACAATCAAACCGATATCAAACGGATCCGTATTACAAAAAACTCAGAACTTTACAATTTCTCTCAAAACTACCGAATTCGAGAAATTAACCAAACAACAAGCACAAACCAACTTTACCCATTCAAAATTATTTGAGCATCAACCTCTTTGTTTTGCTAGCAAAGAGAAAATACAACGCAAGCCACAACAGTACTTCTATGACACTATTGGAAGGCTATCATACTAGAAACCCGTTCGTATTCTTCAACGACAAAACAATCGACAGAAAAGTAAGTCAAAAACTTGCAGCGAAGAACAAAAAAGACCAACCAAATAGCCTAAACTGCAAACTCTGTGACACAGCTAAATTGGAGAAACGCACAAATTGCTCTTTCCACAAAAACACTTCAACAACAAACTGACTAAAGGAACATGGCAGATCCAAGTCCGCCTCACGTACATCTGAAAAGGTTCTCAGGACTACCAAACGAAAACTGGCCTGAATTTGAAGGACTACTGAGAGCAAACTTTGCTGTATCTAGAATTCCTGAAGCGAACCACCAACGTGCAAGATATCTTCACCTACACTTAGCCGGTAATGCACTCAACTATTACCTTCGACTCGCCGAAAACACAAGAAACGATCTAGACGATTCGCTTGAACAACTACGCAACCGATATGCAGGAGCAGACCAAAGAAGAAACTTTGAGCTCGATCTGCAATCGAGACAGTTCGATCCAGTGAAAGAACAACCCGATGACTTCCTCACAGATCTGCAACGCCTCGCCAACCTCGCAATTGTGGACGATCCTGCAGCTCACATAGACCGCACTGACGAAAGAACAAGACGAATAAGAGAACAATTCATTCAAGGCATGCCCTTCAAGTACAAGAAAGTGTTGCTGAGAGAGAATGACAACATCACTGTAAACGAACTATGCGCTATCATCAAACGACGAGTCAGAATTGATCAGATAAACCCCGAACCACAATACACCACGGCATTCAATGCACTAAACGCATCAGGAAATCCTGCTGTGGCCCAAGCCATAGAAAGCATAATGGCCGCCGGCATAGCATCAATGCAAGTAGCACAGCCACCGCATCAGCGCGTGGAGAGTACTCAGTACCCTAGCTACAGAAGAGGAAATAACTACAGAGGCTACAACCACAACAGACAAACATACCAGTATAATGGAAACCAAAATGGCCGAGGATACAGTAACAACTACAACAGCAGAGGACGTAACCGTGGAAGCTTTCAGAGAGCCCGAGGAAATTATCCGAGAGGAAGGTCAAACTTCCAACGAAACGACCGAAGTAATGGACGTACCGAAAGATCTCCTACACCAATGAGAACATTTTGCAGAACATGTGCTAGCAATGAGCACACTGCCCGAGATTGTCCAGAACGTCAACCAGCATACCGCGATGGAAACATGCCATTCATTCAGCAATCAAAAAACTAAATAACCTGCATGTTTTTCTACAACATATACCAGATAGCATGACAAACTATAGCGAAAATGTATTCATAATACCTCTGCAGTTCGAAACATTAATAATGAAAGCAGTAGCAGACACTGGAGCATTCAGCAGCGCCATGTCAAAGAAACATTTTGATAAAATAAGCAGAAACCTCTACCAAAAACCAGAAAAAACAAATCCTCCTGAAATAAACGTTTCTACAGCTTTCCTACACCAATCACCCATTTTATTTACAGTCCAACTGACATTCAAAATTGGCCATTTACAATTTGAGGAACAGTTCATGGTGTTTGAAACACTTTCCGCTATCCTTCTTGGCTTTCCCTTCTTTGATAAAAATGAGATTATTATTGATGCCCACAACAGACTACTCCAAACACCAGAATTTACTTTTCAGCTAAATCTAATGCACATAAAAGGCAACAACAAACAAAAACGTCTCAACAGCCGAAAAAAAATCATGCTCAAAACCAAAACAACCTATACGCTATCACCTGGGGAACAAAAATTTCTGGAACTAATCCCATTGGAGGAAACTGATGCACAAGAACAAATTGGACTCGTAGAGCCTACTGTCAAATTTGAAAAACTGGGCCTTGGTCTAACAAGCACGCTTGACAAACTTACAAAAAACAAAACTACCACCCTACTTGCAATCAATACAACAGAAGTTCCACTGCACATTAGACAAGACTCTCCAGTAGCAACATTCGAAATCATCACACCAGAGCAAGCACGCTACCTGATACCACTTGAGCCAAAACTTCTCCCATCAAGCGACTCAAAGAAAACAATAAAGCAAATAGAAAAATCTATAGAGAGAACAGCAAAAGGCGAAATAAATCATATAACAATAACACACGAAAACGGATTCTGGTTTCCGACCCCAGAAACCAATCCCGACACATCGAAGATGAGTGAAGTTGAAAAACGCATATATGACGAACTTGTTAAATTTAAAAATCTTGAAGCAATTCAACCACTCTCGAAAAACGAAGACAGGAAAACTTTTCTTAACGCATTCAAATGGAGCGACAGCGTACTGTCTGACAAAGATAAAGAAAGAACAGAACAGCTTCTAGTCGAATTCAATGACATATTCACAAGGCACCGCCTTGAAATTGGCTACACTCACAAATTCTCAGTCAAATTGACACCAGACACAAACAGACCTGTATACTCAAAAACTCAAAGAATTTCAATCCATCTCAAAGACGATTTGCTTATTGAACTAGCCCTTCTCCAGTACTACGGAGTCATAACAACGCTCCCCTTCAGCCGCTACTCATCTCCAATATTTGCAAAACGGAAGCCAAACGGGAAGCTCAGAATATTAGTAGATCTAAGAAAAATGAACCATCTCGTTAGAAACGACTACAACAATAACAACTTCCCGATAGCTACACTAGCAGATGCGGGCACCCACTTAGCCGGCAAGAAACTCTTTTGCAAGATGGATGGCAGCCACGGCTACTTCTCTGTACCAATGGCAGATGAACAATCAGTACAGTCACTGGCCTTCAACTTCGCATCGAGAACATATGCTTTTCAAAGACTAGCCCAAGGACTAAGCAGAAGAGTCAGCGCCTTTAGCTCATTCATGCGTCAAAACCTGGACCCCGTGATAACAGCGGATAAATGCTTTCAGTACGTCGACGACATTGGCATCGGAGCACATGACACAAACGACATGTTGGAAAAACTTCGAGCAGTCTTTACATGCATCCGAGAATCAGGAATGAAACTCGCAACAGACAAATGCGCATTTGGACTCAGATAAATACAATTCCTTGGTAATACGATAACCTCTGAGGGTCTCACACCAATTACACAGAAGATTACAACCTTTCTGAAAACATTCAGAATGCCGCGAAACCCAAAACAAGTCAAACGAATGATCGGATTTTTTCAATTTTACAAAGCCTTTATCCCTGAACTTGCTGAAAAACTTTTACCGTTCTATCGTCTACTTAAGAAAGGCACCAATTTCGTGATAGAAGAAGAACACCAAGTTATGCTTGAAAAGCTCACAAATGATCTAAGAACAGCCTGTGACCTTTCACTCAGATTACCCAAAAAGTTGACCAGCAATATGTAATAATGGCTGATGCATCCTTTTACGCAGCCGGATACGTACTAATTATGGAAGACTACACAACAAATGATGATAATCAGGAACTGAAAATTTATGCACCCGTCAGTTTTGGATCTAGAATTTTCCACCCAAACCAACTCAAACTTTCGATATATGCGAAAGAATTCCTCGCAGTTCACTTTGCCCTAGATACCTTTGCAAATATTATATGGGGATGTAAAAAACCAATTCTCATTTTGACAGACAACAGATCAGTAACCAGGTTCTTTCAAACAAAAATCATACCGCCAACACTTTGGAATGCTCTCGATCATGTACTCAGCTTCGACATCATACTGGGACACATACCCGGAAAAGCCAATTTAGCAGCGGACTATCTGTCGAGAATACACATAAACCCGAAAGAGAAGCTCGATCTACGCATCAACTCACGCATACCGATGCACGAAATCGAAATCAACACAGCAGCAGATACACCTGACAATTCAATCAGTTATCTGAGCAGCTCAGAAAATGACGATACCCCCAAAATTATGAAAACATACTTACTTGAGAGAAAACAAACCAGCGGAGAAGATCCTATGAATGTTCGAGCTGACGTTCAACTGCAAATTCTTTCACCTGCAACGCAACAAATAAACGCCATGCATGAACAAAACCCATTGGATGAATTCATCACTCATGGGCACGGACCTTTAGATCTGCGTGCCGAACAACAACAAGACAAAGATATCAAACGGGTACTGCTCTGGTTTGAGAGAGGTTCACCGACTACAGGACAATATCTATCCAGTGACCTAAAAAAGTATCTCAAGCAGTTCCCAAGACTATCGATAACAGAAGGCGTCCTTCATCGCAAGTTCTATAACCACACTGGAAACCAATTTATTAAACAATATTGCGTCCCGTCGCACTTACAGAAGGAAGTACTCTACAGAATTCATAACAGTGTTTGGAGTGGGCACAAAGGAGTCTCACTGACAATAGCAGAATTTAGAAAACGATTTTACTTCCCGAACTTCACTGAACGCCTAACAGAATATATCAGAAACTGTCTCACATGCTTGCAAACAAAACCAGCACCAATATCTGCATTGAAACCCCATTACAACCACTTTCGTCTCTGCAGAACTTCCCAGCAGACCTTTTACTAATAGATCTGGTGGTAAAGATGCACCCTTCTCCCTACACGTACATTCTCTCAGGTATTGACGTGTTCTCGAAGTACCTTTTCGTCACACCTCTTATGTAAGGCGACGCAGACATCGTAGCACGAGCCCTTGTCTCAACTTTTCTGAGACACTCCTACATTCCCTCAAGAATCATATGTGACCTTGGAACTGCGTTTACTTCCGAATTAATGAGCGAACTAGCAAACCTATTTGAGGTAGAGCTCAAACATTGCACACTGAAACATGCGCAAACCATTGGCTTACTTGAAAGAAACCACGCACCGCTCAAACAAATCTTGAGAATTAACGAAAACCAAACTTCCTCGGACTGGCATAGATACGTTGACATTGCAGTATTTATACACAACACAACATTTGCACAAGCTCTTGGGTGCACGCCATCTGACGTCTTTCATGGCAGAACACCGATAAATCCTTTGGACCTCAGATTTCAGAATACAAAATTATGGGAGTCTCACCCAAAATACGACTGCATTAAAGAGCTACAAGACAAAACTACGGAGCTTTTCTCCAGCGTAAAAGACAACCTTATCTCGTCTTATCTGAAATATAAAAAGTACTATGACAGAAAAGCCAACGCCACACCACTAAAACCCAAATCATACTGCCTGATCCTTGACCCAAAAAGCACAACACAAGTAGCAGTGATCAATAAACAGCAAAGCAGGTGGATACCATTATACAGAGTAGAAAAATTGCTCATGAATGCAAACTACATTGTACGCAAAACCAACACAAATTACACGCAATGTATCCATCGAATGAGACTTCGACCTGTGAAACCTCAATATCAAATAGAAGACCTCGAACATGTAGACCCAGAAAACTTTGAAGCAGATCCCACCATACCAGAAGAAGAGAGAGAACCACAGCTGTTCGACAACCAAGTCAGGCACCACATTAACGAAGACAACATGCAGCTACCCAGTATCTGCATTGAAACCCCCATTACAACCACTTTCGTCTCTGCAAAACTTCCCAGCAGACCTTTTACTAATAGATCTGGTGGAAAAGATGCACCCTTCTCCCTACACGTACATTCTCTCAGGTATTGACGTGTTCTCGAAGTACCTTTTCGCCACACCTCTTATGAAAGGCGACGCAGACATCGTAGCACGAGCCCTTGTCTCAATTTTTCTGAGACACTCCTACATTCCCTCAAGAATCATATGTGACCTTGGAACTGCGTTTACATCCGAATTAATGAGCGAACTAGCAAACCTATTGGAGGTAGAGCTCAAACATTGCACACTGAAACATGCGCAAACCATTGGCTTACTTGAAAGAAACCACGCACCGCTCAAACAAATCTTGAGAATTAACGAAAACCAAACTTCCTCGGACTGGCATAGATACGTTGACATTGCAGTATTTATACACAACACAACATTTGCACAAGCTCTTGGGTGCACGCCATCTGACGTCTTTCATGGCAGAACACCGATAAATCCTTTGGACCTCAGATTTCAGAATACAAAATTATGGGAGTCTCACCCAAAATACGACTGCATTAAAGAGCTACAAGAGAACCACAGCTGTTCGACAACCAAGTCAGGCACCACATTAACGAAGACAACATGCAGCTACCCATAACAACACCAGATGTCCAGTCAGTTTCTTTCAACTCAAACATCCAAACAGCAAATTTTTCTTCTGAAGACCCGCCAATACAATTTCATGATATGACACACGAACCGACGTTTGACCAAGATGCATTCTTCTTGGAAGGCTCAGTTCCAAGCGCAAACACGCAAGAAACACCAGAATCAATTGATACAGGAGACTACGTCTTCTCAAACAACTCAAACTTCTTACCGTCCGACAGTCGTTTTGGCTCAAATCGACGATACAACCTTCGCAGAAATGATCATCTGGCATTGGCCCGAGAACTCGCTATATAACCTCTTGCAACCATCAGAAAAAGCAAAGGAAGAACAGGTCAAAGTAATAACTTACTTCCCACTTGACCACATCCCAGACCCAAACCTGACAATTGATACAACAGAAACTGATCACGATGAGAGCATTGCAGACTCACAAGCAACAAGCTCACAGTCGCGAAACCAGAGTCTCAATGACTTCACGTTCGATTCACCTGAAAATCTTGGCGATCTATTTGATGACGTTAATAGCCCCGTCTACACGCCCCCAATATTAGACACTACAGGCGAAACCTTTTACCGGACCAACTCGATCAACGATATTTACAACAATACAACCTCAAGCAATGATGTCCAACAACCGAGATCCGACGAGAACAATGAGCACTCCCTTATAGGAGGCACCATTTCACAAATTGAAAATAACGAAAGCAATAGTGCTATTGCTCAACACGACAACCCAAGAACATCTTCACCACTTCCTCAAAGAGTATCCAACAGAGAACTAGCGGACCTTGGCCCAACGCTTCAAAACAGACGGAGAATTGTTCCGCTAACACTTCACCGTCGGGAGATCAACGGAAACCTTCACCAAACTTTTGGCTTCGAAGATGACAGCCAATAGGAATTGAGCACCAATTCTCTATTATACATACACATTAGATACGTCACCAACCAATGAAAACACTCCAAAAAAAAATCCTAATTTAAAAGGAAAAAAGACACAGCTCAAATCATTTTCCAAAATTTTGTACCTCAAAATCGGTCGCACAAAGACTCTGATTCAATTTCACAAACAAGCCTAGTTAGCAAAATGCTCAATATCGTACTATTTTTACTACAACTTTTACCATTGATGAAAACGAACCAACCATCGGTGGCAACAAAAGATGGAGTATTGTTCAACCTTCACCAGAAAATTCTATTGACAGAAAAATTTGTCAAAACTGAAATCCTGGTCCCCTACCCAATATATAACAAAACAGTGGAAGACAAACTGATCAACCTGACAAAAGAGATAGACAAAATGTGGACTTCAGAAAATCATGGATGCCCATTGAACTTCACAAATATGACTGACTCGACAGCAGGCCTCCACTGGATAGCGCAACAAACAATGATAGAAAACCAACAGGCCCAACACGACATTGTAAACCTCAAATTGGAAATGAGCACACTACTAAGAGCAAACAGTCAAACTTCTACAACACTGCAAAGACAACCCCGCGGTGCGACTGCCGCAGCAGCAGCAGCCGCAGTGCTGGGAATTGGAATAGGAACAGGCGACAAAATACTATGCTTCATCAAATCAGTGTTTGGAGGATGCGACGAAAGAGTGGCTAGAAACCAGAAAAACATCAGACAAGCAATGGCTTATCTTCAATACCTAACCGATCATGTCAAACAAATAACAATCCAAAATAATGAAAAATTCTATGTTGTATCAGGTGAACTGAAAGCCATCAAAGAAGCCCAGAACGAAATAATAGAGACACAAAACAGGAACTGGGAACTTGCTGAAGGACAATTCAAGGCGTTACGACAAAACGTGCACCACATGAGAAACTGCATCCAATACTTATACGTAAGAGAACAAATCAATCAACATAGTCTTGTACTTAGCAATATTTTTCAAGCAATACTTGCTAACATCAAAACATACCGATCGGCCCTTTATACGTTTCGAATCAACATACTGAATGCCTTGACGCCTCTCATGAATCAACTATTACCAATGTCATGAGTCCCAAGGGAGCAGTTGCATGAAATTCTTACGATTGTTCATTTGCAACAAAATGGACAACAGGATCGATTTGCTCTAGCCGTACCAATTCAAGAGATTCTCTCGTACTATGAAACGAAATTAGTCACACAAGTCGAGGCAATTGACGCAGGTCTTATACTTACACTTGCAATTCCAATGGCTTCAAAAAGTACAGTTGTGAACGTATTGCATGCCATTCCGATCCCAATGCCGGACGGGGATACGGGTAAGGCTTTAGTTTGGTGACTTGAAGCCAAATACATGGCCCTCTCAGACGACGGAGAAGAACTAGCGTTTATCGATGAAGACGAGCTCGAAAATTGTATCGGATCCCAAAAATACGCAATATGCACCAAAGCCATTCCAACAGAACAGACTTATCGGTCCTGTATGGCTACTTTACTTTACCACGATGACGAGCTACTTGCATTGCAACGCTGTCAACTGGATGTAGTAGAATTGCCGTTGACTGAAAAAGCACGCAATCTCGGCTTCGGTCGTTGGTTAATAACATCGTCCAAAGACGATTATACACTCATCGAAAGCGCTGGTAATGGCAGCAATCCATTGGCAAGAATTGAGCATCCTGGGTGCAGAGTGTGTATCATCACACTGGGATGTGGAAAACAGCTTAGAGGACCAAATGTTCATCTTCGCTCAGACCTCACTGCTTGTGACACAGTACCGGCAATACGGTTAGATTTTCAATTACCAGATCCAATAAGTACACTCTTCAAACTACTGCCCCCATTGGATGAACTACCAAACTTCTCATCAAGATCTGAGGCACAAATTCATATTCTTCAGCAAATTCAACCAGAGTTTAAACAAATGGAAACACGACGAACAAATAGCAAATCAATAGAACGAATGGCCGAACCACTTTTAGAAAGAATAAGAGCATTCAAGCCCGAACTCGAACACCGATTCGAACAGTACATACCATGGAAAATGTCTCTTCTTTTCGGATTTTTATCCTTCTTGATTAGCGTATTACTACATCTAACTTATTTGCATCTTTTACACAAATGGGCAAAACTTCACCGACGTTTCCCTTTCCGAATAACACACGAAGGACGGCGAATAAAAACAAAACCAGTACAAGTTGTCGCATTAAATGACTATGATTACCTACAAGAACATCCAGAACATCCCCTGCACAAATGCTCACTAGTACTACCACTCGAAATTAAAACTGAGTTCGAAAACCAAAACGAAGAAAACATAAATAAACCTCGCACTCCTTACACATTCCTAAGAGACTACATCAGGAGACTAAAACGTAACGAAGAACCAACTATCAAAATTGATCATGTCAACAGGCCTGCCGCACCGAGTCAGCCCATCTATACACATATACCGGAACAACCACCGGTATCCCATTACGGAGCGTACCCTCTCAGAACAATCAATACAGGAAACGTTTAAAAAAAACCTGACCGGGACTCGAACCCTCAACTTCAGCATGAGAGTGCAGCGCGCTACCAACTGCGCTAAGTGGGACGGCCGCGTGGTCCGTAAAAACAGCTTATAAATAAAAAAAAAAGAAAAAAAAGTTAAATTTTTTTACCCTTCCCCTCTTCTCTTCCCCCTTACCCTAGCTTACCCTTACACCCCTTTGCCCTTTCCCAGATTTTCCCACATTATGGAAGCACCAGGAACCCGCCGGGATTCGAACCCGGAACCCCAGCTCAACGGCCAGAGATACTAACCACTGAACTAAGTCACTTGTTAAAAGTTATCAATTACATTCACTTCTACTCTGCCGCAAATTAGAAATTTTGTGTTAGCAGTGAGCAAGGAAAACAAAACTTAAAAATAAAAATTAAAAAAAAATTTATTAATTAACAACATTTATAATAGCCCTAAATAAACCAGAGAGACCTATCCTCCATCTGGAAAGTACCTACCATTATATTTGCGAAAACTTAATTCAAAATTTTGATATTACTCGTGTATTAAACCGAAATTTTCATTACTTGCAATTATTCTTTGAGAAAAATCAACAAGGAAAAATTACAGAGCAATTCCCCTTAAACCTCCGTTGTTAAAGGCGGGGATTTGCTCCCTACCTTTTTATCCAGCGACGAATTTATTTTTAAAAAAGAATTTATACTGACGCACTAAACAACGGAGTAATAAGATGCGACTCCTAAAGGAAACTTATCAATTATCTGTCAAAGCGAGAAAAAGAAGGAAATCCATTAACCCGGAAGGCGAACTGTCTATCAATCACAATGACAGCCTATAATGGAACACTAATCAATCCAACCAGGGATAATTCCCCACAATCCCAATTAATCAAAATGTCAAATTTCCCCCACTTCCCCCGCAACACTATCAATCATTCAAACTACTTTCTGCCTGCTAACTACCAGCAACACTCTTCATTGCTAACTGTTCATTCTCTCAACCTATTACAATTTCTTCGCGGATAGAAACTTGGAAATTATTTCAAACAACTTAAACAATTTTCCTACAACTAAAACTTTACCTTTTGCACTATTTCAAACATTTTATAATGAATCCAGTATATCACTTCAGAATTAAAGTTGAGCCGCGCATTAACACTACATTCAACGGCCAGCCAGCTTATATTACTGAATACAGCATTGCCTTTTTTACAGATCGTGAAGCAATAATTAGTATTAACATGCAACAGGACAATATTGTCAACAATATTTATTCAATTTCTTTTATCCCCCTTACAGTGAATGAGACATCAGCCGTATGGCAAACAATTCTACAATGCATACAATCGGGAAATAATTATAATAATGGGAATTTCTATCTTAACTCAGAAGGAGAACCAGCTGCAGTAGAACCATCGCAACCAACCATTTCTGAAAGTCCCGACAGCCCTGACCCTACATCAGACCACAATTCAACTGAATTAAATAATATTCCAATTTCTCCCCATCACCCATTCCATTCTCAGATGACTCTATGTAAATTTCCTCAAATATTTGCATTTCTTTTCCATTAAAAATCTTATCTCATGTCTTATCCACCAACCCCAACTTTCACCACAATTGACCAATCAGAAGACACCATTCCTTACATCTCTCCAATTCCAACCCAATTTCCACTTTATGCTTACTTTCTCACTGATTTTGATATAAAACTTGCAGTCTTTTCTGAATACTGCATAAATAATCAAGACAAAAAAATCACTTTGGAACCAGATCATCCAAATTTTCTTACCTTTTTGAATTTCTTACAAAACACCAAAGAATTTTTAGAAGGCGAATTTGACCTGTAATTTCTTTTTTTTAAACCATATTTACTTTTTCTTTCCCTGATATTTCCAAATCTCAAAACCTAGCAATTCTGAATTTTCTTAAAAATCATGACAAGCAACTAGGACCAAATCCGAAATTACGTCGGCCCAGAAGACATCGCCCCAAAATTACACACGAACCACAACATCAACGTTTGCGTGAAAGTAGGAATCCAATACAGGGAATGTTTTTGCAATGAATATGTCATATTACAAAATAGAACCATCGTGATCTGGGCACACTCCCATACAGGCCTTCTCACGAAAAAATGTTTTTTCTACACAACCTGGGAATACTACACCTACATTTACCACTTCATTACTTCATCCCAAGGTACCCAACTCACCCACCAATTCTGGGATTTTATTCAAATGGACAATGACGACCCCATTGAGTTTGACCCTGTTGGCATCCGTGTATTCACTTAGACTTGCATAAACTTCTTTAATTTTTTTTATTATTCGAAATATTTTTTTTAAATCTTTTCTCTCATGAGTCGCAATTAATTTAATGTAGTACTTATTTTATAAACACCGCAAATTATTCAAATGTAACGCCTCCTCTTCTTATTTTTAATTTCTTACCAATTTATTTTTTTTACTTCTGACCAAAAAAAAAATTACTCGTGAGTCATAACTCGTGAGCACTATTATTGACCAATCTATTCCCAACCTTTATCAACAAAAATTAACATCCCACCTTGTTATCACTTCGAAGGGCACGCGATTGAAAGTCAAAATGTTAATTGCTTACACTACATACGACTGTGCAAAGTAACGACCCAAAAAACTCACGAAACATCATTTTTTTTCCAGAACAACACCAAACTAACACAGACAGGACCCTTACCGATTGCCCAGTATCAGCAAAATAATCCTTTCAAAATACGTTGAAAGGGCACGGGCTTGAAATAATAAAACCTCAAAAAAAGAAAAAAACCTGGCAGTATAGTTCCAACCCTAAAAAAAATGTAAATTAAAGTCGAACAACTCACTTATTCCATTGAAGGATCCTTTGGAGGAAGAAACGAATACACAATATTCTCGTTCGATTGCGTTTTCGTTTCCCGTTTCCCACCCCATTTTCTTCGATTACCTCGTTTGTTATTTGTTTTCAAAATTAGACCACTATTAGCGAAACTTTGCACATGCTCAGTCACATCACTAGCACCACCAGTTGATACTTCTCTTTCTTTCGCCCAGTCTAACACTGCCTTTTTTTTATTTGATATTACAATTCTTTTTACCGCACCTTTACGCACACCATAAGCAAACGATCCCAAAGTCCGATCAACAACAACTTGATTCGATTGATCAGGCGCCTCCCAGCCCGTCACTAACGACAAACCTTTTGTAAAAGTTAAAACAGCATGCGCACACAACGAAGGCTGGCACAACACATTATCTTTCGTCGGAATGAAAAACCAAACATCCTTTCCCAAACCACTTGCAGAAGGACCCCTCTTAATTAAATCCATAAAATATTGCGGAGTACCCATAACATTATTAAAATCCCTTGATGTCTGATAACTTCCACAAATCAGAAACAATTTCTCACCACACGGCGTTTTCGAAACACTATCATTACCCCCAATCTCAACATGTGCCGCCGTCCACCACTCATTCCATTGTACCATGGCATCTCTCCTTACACCAGTAAAACCATCAGGCAAAACACCACTCATCAAACCATCCACACAAAACGTCAAACCTATTGAATTACACAAACCAGAATACGACCCAACTTCTTGATACAACCTGCTATCACCAATCTCCAACTTTAATTTACTAACATAATTATACACATCGCCCTGATCTCTACAGCCCCGGAACCCTTCTGCTAAACTTTCTTGTAATCCCACAATTTCTTCATTATTTATTGCCAATGGTACCTTTGGCCAACCATTCTCTCCAACCAGTCCCCCTCTAATTTCTTACCAATTTATTTTTTTTACTTCTGACCAAAAAAAATTACTCGTGAGTCATAACTCGTGAGCACTATTATTGACCAATCTATTCCCAACCTTTATCAACAAAAATTAACATCCCACCTTGTTATCACTTCGAAGGGCACGCGATTGAAAGTCAAAATGTTAATTGCCTTTCAATCGCGTGCCCTTCAATTGCCTTTCAATTGCCTTTCAATCGACTGTTTCCACTTCTTTCCATCCGAGACTTACTAATTTTTTCCGATCGTAGTACTGATGTTTGAACTCCTTCATTTCGATTAGCAAATCTTGTCTGCCTCGTGTCGTTCTAAACACGATAATTCTGTAACGATAAACACGATAAACACAAAAAAAATTTAATGCTAGCCTATGAAATCCTAAATTGTTATAAGTAATTAACGAACCTTTTAGTGTCCATACTTTGATAAAATACAATATCCCGTCTCTTCGTTATTACAATCGTTTTTGCAAAGCTTCGATAAAAGATCCAACAGTCGATGAATAACGCCGCTATTAAAGTTTGACCTCTTCGCAGTAAACGTATTCTGAATAACTTTATCACTAGAGCAGTCAATCACACTGTTCTCAATTTACTTTCCTCCAAAACTTCCATTAGTGACTGTCAATTACTGCCATACCGAGGGAATTACTTCCGAAAACTCCATTAGTGACTGTCAATTACTGCCATGTCGAGGGATTTACTTCATTACTTTACTCCCCTCACAACGTGGAGCAAATGGAACTGCCACACTTGACAGATCACTACTACATTAATCTTCCTGGGAAAAATGCAAATAAACCCGAAGAGATTATCAAACAACTGTCTCACTGATACAAAATCTAATGAACGGCCTCCCACTCTAACCTTACTCAGAAGAAAAAGAAACTATTCATCACTTTATCTATTCAGTTCCACTTTTATTTTTAACAGCGAAGAAAACGGCAGCGAAGTAAACAAAACAAATGAACTATCAGCCTGACCCCCCACAACTCTTCTCCTTCGACGGGCGGCTCGCCCTGCTAATAAAAATGGGCATACTAGAGACGCCCATTTACCGCACTTACGTGCAAATTACATACGTTTGGCAGGGCGAGCCCACGAACCTGGACGTACTGAGAAAAACAGCCCTCATACCAAGACGAAGCAGACTTATGCCTCACTTAAGGAGAGTTGTGGGCGGTCAGGAGGCCCTAAATCTACAAATCGAGCCTCACCACTACGTAATCAGACATTTTTAATCTATTTTTGTACAAAACTGCACGCCTTTATTTTTCTAATGCATGCTTACTACGCCTGCCACGACCAACACGAACATCATTGAAAGACTTGGCAAGAATCGAGGACACAAACCACCAATCCCTCCATCACCAACTGGACAAATATGGCTCCGATATGGCACGAAACTCACATCCACTTGGCCAACGCGGAATGTAGTATTCTTTTCACAACATACAGCAGTCGCGTTCCCCAGCTCAATTTCTTCGCATACATGAGATGAGAAAACAAAAGGCCACAAAAGAGCAAACAGAAAGTAAACTTTCAGCATTTTGATCTGGAATACTCAATAAAAACTTAGAACAAACCACTATTGATGTTGCTTTCCATTTATACTTAATTAACCCAGTAAATCCCTTGACTTTGGCAATACCACTAATCAAGACCCACTTGGCACAGCACACTAGGCAACCCTGTTTATAATCATAAGATTAAAGGTTCGAAACCCATCGCCTCCGCTTTTTCTGAAGAGCCGTAATGTGACGATGCTAAATTTTGATTGGTTGAAAAAGACTTTTGTAAATTCATACAGCACGCATTTATTATCTTGAAATTCATATAGACGATTCTGCTCAGTACAGTTCAGTTGCTTACTAAATTACTTGAATTGAAAACTTGTAGCAGAAAAAGAGCGTTTTTACTGAACCCGCGCTCCGAATAGCACTTAGCAAAAACTTGCTCTTAAAAGCCTTTATTAGAAAGGATATTGCAACGGTAACTCGTCTTCATACAATATAGCACTTGGCACTAGCACCTACACAGCCGCCTCTAAAAAGATAGAAAAGGTAGAAGCAAATTAAGAAGAGAGTTATCATACCCATTTTAGCATATAGCCCCCCCCCCCCCCCCCACCGCCCCTCCAAAGTTGGTCCGAACAATTAATGGACGTCCGTCCAAGATGTGGACAGTTTTCTGAGATATTAAATGGAGTGTTACTTGGAGAGGCAGATTTGACCTGTTTGACGGCGGACTTTCAGACGGTATTTCATTTAATAATTTCTGTATATTGCCATGGAGTCATGCGCGCCTACGTATAAAAATGGTGAATTTTCAAATATTTTATAAGAATTTGGGCATATTATAAGATTCTATTATATCATTTGTATCTTAATGATTCTTCAGATCGAAAAACTCAATTATGTATTTTTATCTGACAACTTTTTCAAACCTAAAACGAACTTTTTCTGGACTGTTTAGGTCCTGGAAAAATTCAACAACACGAACTTCGGATTCATCGATATTGTTGCCGAATCACACGTTGAGTCGGAGGCAGACGACAAGACGGCTTCGTCATCTTCGGCAACTTCAGAATCGACTGAGAGTCAAAATGGAGAGATAAAAACTGAGACAGAAGATTCCACTGAGACGTCAGGTATTGGCACTTTTTAATACTCATCTTGCAGTATCAAATTTAGTTTTAGTTGTTAAATATAACCTCCTGTCTTATATCTGAGCGCAATCATGATTACACGCGAAAGATTTCAAAGAAAAAAAGTTGAAGAAAGATTCCAAAAAAGCGGGCCGCATTGGAGCCTATAGCTGCGCAGTTGGAAACGTAGACCACATAGAAGAATTTTTGACCAACTATTCTATGCCCAACTTTCTATCCGTGTCTGTGCCAACTAACCTCGAGACAATGCATGCCATTTAATAAGTTAATTATTATGAACGTGTGTTTTGAAATTTGTTTTGAATAGTTATTGTGTTCAGGTGATGCCTCCAGCACAACTGGCAGTGATAAAAGCAGTCAGGAATCTGAGAATCTCAGTTGCGAGCCGTTCGTGTTTGCGGCAATGAAGACCAGCTCAGATTCATTCACTCCAAAAAATATGAAAATTTTATGCAAGGTAATAAAAAGACTCAATGTTCTACCGCACTAGTAAAGTCCAATAAGTATTAATCTAACTATTCAACCTTCGGTGAATAATCGGTAGAATTTGTTGCTGAATTTTAATTTTGGGTCCTAGTGAACAAGGATAATTGGTTCTAATTATTTGGTTATATTATTTGTCTGATAAGGCTGCAATTAAGAGTAGCACGTTTTATATTGAAGAAAGATCAAATTTTGAATGTTGTGAAGGTTTATTATTATGTGATGATGATTTTTTGGTCATGAAATCAGCAGCTCAATAGAACGCCATTTCGTTACAGGCTTTCGAGCAGGAATCTATAGAAGTTTCTAGAAGCAACACAGCATCTGCTGGGAAATTCGCATACTTTTTTGTCAAATCCTGGGATGACGTGGAGAAATTCCTGAACAAATATGGAAGCAAGTTAATTAACAACATGATGATCAATTTTGAAAAGGGGTCAAGGAAGAGCCCATTTATGCAGCAGAATTCGGCAGAACAGCAAAACAGGTAAGACTAAATTTGTTTCGCCAGTCGAGAAAAATAGGACTATATTGAAATTCGGCGATCGATTTGACTACTTGAGAGCCGTTCAAGGCGGCTCAAAACGCGCGGTTCTCAGAAGGAAACGAGCAAAAATTAATTGATGACACAAACTTTAATCACATGGCTGACTCTAGTACTTTGCAAACCTAATTATTGCTGAATGGTAATCAAAATTGGTTTAGTAGTCCGAGAACTGTTTTGTAAACGTAATTTTGCGAATTGATAAGCTCACAGTTAAAAAATAAAAAGTTCTCAATTGGCAGAAAAAGCCAACAGTTTTTGTGTTTAAAAGCAGCAAAGCGATAACTGGGGTTATTATTGGCCTTACAATTAGGGTGGTTTTTCTTACAATTAGGTTGCTGCCTTCTTCCGACTCGAAGATGAGTGTCGGTTTTCTTGAGATTTTTTTAAACCGGAAGTAATATTTGCTCACACGGCGTTTTGAACTAAAAGCGAAAATAAGTAAAATTGCAGTGTCGACCAATTTTTTCTAAGCCGGAATTTTTTCTTAATCATGTCTGGCGTTCAGTGAATGACCTATTGACTTTGAAAAGTGTTTTTCAGAGAATTGCGCATATAGATAACCGTTTTAGCCGTTTTTTTGTCCTTTTTTGCTAACTTTTTTGCTTTGTTTGGTGTTTTGTAGATGCTGATAGTTAATTTTCGATTGATGCTGCATTCAAATGTAACCATCTGAAATTAATATCACAGTATTTTTAAGAATCTAATAAAGCGTTTCAACTGCAAAATGGCACATATTTCTCAATTACATTTAAATTTTGTTTTTGTTTATTTTTTTGGACATTTGAGAGGTCTGTTTTTAAAAAATCAGTGTATATGGCAGTTTCCTTAAAAAACTTTCTTAAAAAACAGTTTAATGCATTGATCGCTTCTTTTTAACGTGATGTATTTTCTGTTTTATGAAATTATTCACATACTACCCAATTTTGTATATATAGTATTTCACATACTAATCATTCAATTCCAAATGAATTCTGTGCGTGACGTCATTTTTCACTCTTAGTGGAGCGAGTTTTTGTCACATGTGACTTAAACTCTCAAAATTCACTTCCTCTCTCAGAAATTGACTTTTCTTTACTTTAATCCAAAGCGATAAGGTCAAGTAAGTGTGTGTCACTATAATTGAAGGTTTTTGGAGAGCAGCTAATTGAAGCAGCAATAAGTTAAACAGATTCTTAATAAAAATATAACACTCAGCCGCTCAGCATTTAATAAAAGGAATCTTTTACTGTGTTTCTTTTATGTTTCTTTTACTGCAGATCTACGAAGCTTTTGCGGCTATGTGCAAAAATTTATGTTGTAAATTTTTGCGGTTTTTGCAATAAATGCTTTTTTACTGATTGGAGCGGACTTCCTCTATGTGATCAGTGAATGTGGAAATTTTAATAACTCATTCGTGGGTCTCCATTTTTTGACATGACGTTTTTTTCTGTTTACAAAACTGTGTATTTACGAAATCGATTTGGCAGCTTTTGTTCATTTGTTCTAAATTTTGTCCTGTTTAGATGTGGTAAGCTTTTTTGTGCACGTCAAGGTAGGTGCATTTTGTTCTCTTGATAATTGATTTTATGGGATTAGGTTCTTGAAATTGAACAGACTGGTTTCTAAATTGTAATTTTGAAGCAATTTTTTCATATTTTTAACAGATTGCAAGTGTGGTGAAGTTGATTTTAATTTTTAATTTCATAATTTTGATGAAGTTGTCGTTTTGCTATCGTTTATTTTGGTAAGGGTGTTATTTCCTGTTGATTCGATTTTAATTCTTTTTTAATTTAAACTACTTATTTTTTCAGTAATGTTGATTTTGTAATATGGTTGCATTCACAGTGTTCAATGAACTCCCTATCAACAAATGAGTGGTATTTACTTCAAAGCAAAAATTTCAGAGCGATTAATTGAGAGCAGTCTTTGTTATCAAAATAATTTTTGATTTGAATCGTTGCCCTTAGTTCTTTTTTGTAATTTGAATGTTGTAAGAGAATGATTTTGCAAGATTCTGCTAATCTTTTCCCCAAAGGATTTTACTAGCGATTTATCGCTGAAATTTTAGAGATGCCGTGAAGTCAAAAGCGATATTTTCTGTTCTAATTTTTCATTAATATCGGTTTTTGTTCCTAAAACTTTGATTTCTTTTTCCATTTTTTCCTGTGATTCCTTTCATTTTATAAGATCTTTTCCCCTCTGCTTTCCAATTGTGTCATCCTGCTCAAATTTTCAGTTCCGCTGATCTGAGTTTGAAGACTGGTTGTCTGAAGAATGTTTAGCCCGGTTTACTTTTTCAAGTTCGGCAGTTTTTGAGCGTCTAAGAATCTGTCTGTTTTCCAGCTTTACCGAAAGTAGTATCTTTTTCCATGTTTTTCTTCGTAAAAGTTTAGTGCTGTAAATCATTTTAGTAGATTTTCTGACGATGCAATGTTTTTTTGAAGTTTCACTTGCTTTGATGATGTCATTGCTAAAAATTGCTCTCCCTACAAAATGTTAATTTTAAATGTATCTCAGTTAACAGTAGCGTGGCAGAGGTTGTTTCTTGGCAGTCAAAAATGGATTTGATTTCAATGGTATTTACTTTTGGTTCTCAAAATTGGGTTTTTGTTTGATGAGTCTCGTTCAACAATCTCAATCTTATGAATAATAATGAGCTGGAATCTTAATGAGCTGGAGCTCAATTATCTTTTCATTGGCTTTTTCGTGAGTGTGCGGTGTTTCTGTAGATTCTTCAAAATGGTCCTGTGCTTTGTGTTACTTTCGGAGGTCTTCCGGCTGTTTTTTGACTTGATGAATTTTTGGACTCCCAATTGGAGAAGTGATTTTGGTCGCGCCAAAAACGCGATTGGTTTTTTGCTACTTTTAAGCTCCGAAATTTTTCTACGGCCCCAAATTTTTCTACGGCCCCAAATTTTTCACTTGAATTTTAAGGTAGTGAGAAAATGGCGTTTGAGCAAAAATTTACTTCGTCCAGCTGTTTTTTGGGGTAGTTTTTCTGTTTTTTACTGTTTTTTGAGTTTGATCGTGCTGAGACCTCAAGGTCTAGTGTTTTCTATGGTCAATGAACATTCTTTGAATTGTCGTTCATGAGTTGTCCTGTTATTTTCTATTTTTTCTAAGATTTTTGTTATGACCATATGACGTCAATCCCTTCAAATCTGTTTTTTGTTCATTCATTAATGCAATCTCGACTGAATTCCGTCACTATTCAATCTTAGTGAAGTAATTTTTTGTTCCCTCGCGTGATCACACTTGGCTTACCTCACTCTCAATAATGATTTCCTCACTTTCAAAATGACTTTTCCTTGCTTGAATTCTAAGAGGTAGGGTCATTTGAGCGTGTTTCAATCTTATTGATTGTTATTTGAGAGCAGCTATTAGAATATAACATCTCAGCAATTAATGAAAGGATGAGAAATTTCTTTTTCGGTCTGTTTTTTACTATTTTTTTGAGACTGCAGATCTACGAAGCTATCGCTGCTCTGTTCTGGCAATCTGTCAACTATGTTTGCAATTCTGCTGATTTTTTTTAGAACTCTTCAACGAAATTTGACGCTGTCATTGTAGTTTTATGTCTTTTTATGCGAAGTTTTCGATCGGTTGTCTTTTCGAGTGGCTTTTCCGTCACTGAGTGCTTGCATTTTCATCATCCGAACTTCTCTTTCGTCCACAATTTTATGCAGCAGAACTCAATTGGCGACAACTTTTTTAAAGTGAGTGAAAATTGCGCCTAAATTGGTTTAGTTTAGACCTTAATAATAGTGATCTATGATAATCTCAAATAACGAAATTTGAAGAGCATCGGTAATTTCAACGTCTCAGTAACGTCTAGAGCCTCAGCAACGTATAGATCTTCATTTTTGTTCAATTCAAAGAGCACGCAAATTAAAATTGAAATTTAAAATTAAATTTAAGTTTGTGCACCTATAATTGTCATTTTTTTTTAAAATTTCAGATACAATAACAGAGGTGGCGGCAATTACAACCGAGGTGGAGGCGGAGGAGGATATGGTGGTCGCGGAGGCGGAGGAGGATACGGGAACCGAGGTGGCGGTGGTGGATACGGCGGTAATAGAGGTGGGGGCGGTTACTACGGTGGAAACCAAGGTGGATGGGGTGGAAACAGGAATTACGGGGGTGGATACCAGGGATATGGTGGTGGAAATCGTGGTGGCGGTGGATACCGTGGTGGTTACAGAGGCGGATGGTAACTGCCTTAAATGGAATTTTTCCAATTAAGGTTATCAGAAAAATGGACAGAACTGACAAATTTTTCTTTTCGTTAAATATTTTACATGAAATGTTGATTTGCAAAGAAATGTGGAGCATGTTTTAACAAGGGTCGTGATAAATTGCGTCTTTTGCTGTCTATGTACAGGTTCTGTTGTTGTGATAATTGAAAATATGTTGGTTTCAAGCTATTAATTTGAATGTCGTTTATTGGCCGTTTTGTTATGATTTGTTCATCTATCAGTAAATTTTACGATGTGACTTTGCTGAAAAATTATTTGTTTTCTTATGACGGCCTATTTAACAAATGGGTACCAAGTTCTGCGAGTGAACGAGTTAAATAAAGCAATAAATAAGGTTTGAATTTTTTCAGATGTTAATTGAAGTTAGTTTGGGTGAAACCATTATGATGTGAAGCGAAAAATGAACCGACGTGTCCTGTCAGAAGCTAAGTTTATGCTGGGATGCGTCACTTCGAAAAGTGTAGGAAGAAATTTACATTTGGCACCGCCATTTCTTGTATACGATTACATCACAAAAGCAAACTTGCAACTTCCAGAAGTTCTGCTGCAGAAGTTAGACATGGGGAATCGAGAGTTGCGTTCTTGTCGTGCCTGTCCCAGGAACTGCGACGTGAACAGATTAGAGGACAAACGAGGAGTTTGCAATACTGGACGTAATCCAATTGTAAGGTTGAAATCGTCTATTTTTAAAATCATTTTTAATTTTTTTGTGCATTAAGTTTAATTTTTTGCTAGTTATGATTACAGACGCAGTTTTTAAATTAGGGCATTACTTCCGCTAAAGTTTAGCCGTCTGTCGAGGCTAAAATATTTTGCTATAGATCTAAGTTGCTAGGCTGCTTTATTGTGGTTTGACTAATGAACTATATTAGAGAGTAGAGAGAGAGTGATTAATTGCTCTCAAATTAAGTTTGAAGCAGTTTTTGCAACGATTTCTTTTTTAATACAATACGTTGCGTGACCGTTTTGTTCTGGAATATTCTCTCGCTCGCTTTTGTGGTCTATGCGATTCGAATTTTTGAGTGATTTGACTGCTTGTTTTTTGAGTGATCTAAGTTGCTCTTTCAGAATTATGCCGGTAACTTAATTCACGGTAGGTTTCAGGTTTTCCTAAATCTATGTACTGATTCAAAGCATGCTCTATTTACATCTTTGCAAGTTAATTAACCCGCGCTCACTTCCTTACACCCATGCTCACGCCACGCCCTTAATTAAGCTAGCCTCCCTAAGTCGCAGCTAGCTACAGATGAAGCCAAGCGCTCCCCAGTGCTAGTCGTTTGAGGGCAATTCACCCAAATGTAGTCGTTTATGTTTGTTTAATTGTAGCCGCGCAGCTATACCTAAGGCCGTTATCGATTTCGTGATTGTCTAGTTTTTTGTCTCTATCAATTTGATCACACTGTAAAAAGGACATTGTTCAATGATTTTATCGCTCAACTATTGAAATGCATTCATGACAGTTGCCGAAACAAACTTTTCAGTTTATTAATGTAATTTTTTGTTATACATGACTTAACGAAAAATAGACAAATTAAATGTTATTGAAAAATACCTAATGCGGGACTGAGTGCATTGTGAGCAAGACTATTGTCTACGCGAGGCTCTATTCCTTATGAGGACTTTTAGAGGATATCCAGTTTCATATATCCTTACTTTTACTTTTTGAAAAATGATCAGCTTTTTTTTCTCTTCTTTAATCTCAATGAAGGTGAAGATTAATCGCGGTCTGAAGACGGTTAATCGCTGTTATTTTTCAGGAAATCTCCCTGAATTTTTTTAATTGGAGGTTATCAGCTCTTGCTAAGCGGTATTTGCCCGATATTTTTCTGATTAGTGCCCGCCGTCAGCCTCGCAACTACTTATTCAGGAGCTCTCCTTTTCATTTCAAATAATGTTAATTGTAATGGGGGCTCTAGACTTTTTTAAGAGCTGTTCACACATTTTCATTTTTGAATTCAAATCGAAGTGATGATTTTGGTCACGCCGAAACAGGAAGTGGAGCGAAAAACGAGTGGTTTTGTGGCGTAAAATTTTTCCGCTCTAATTTTAAAGTGCAGTGAGAAAAAGGTGTTTTGAACAAAGCAATTGCTTTCTCACTATTGGTTTTTGTGCTTATGCGGCATCTTGACATTGGTTTCACTAATTTTTATCTGATTAATCTCTAAATTGTTTTCCCAATCCATTCATAGTCCATTCTGGGTGAGGTTCTTTTAGTCAATGTCCTGCTAATTTTTTTAATTGGCTTTACTTGGCTCAATTTTTAATGTTTCTACTACTTCAGGTTGCTTACCCGCTTAGGTAAAGTGGAAGATCAATTTTTTAGGCCTATCCTACTAGTTTGATTTTGTTCAATGCACAATGTCTCAAGGCTGACAGAATGCAACTGTTGGTACGAATCACTCGTTTTCCTCATGAGGATTTTTAAGTTTCCTTTGTTTCGTCTATAATGATTTCAAACCGATAGTTTAATTTCTTGATTGTGTTATTAAATCATTTCTATTATGAGCTGGTATGGATATTTGTTACGTACTGGCAGTAAAGAAACTTTCGTTGAGGTCTACCGCAGGCTCTACTGGTCCTTTTAATTTTTTGTTGAGCTGCATTTGGTTTACCCGTTCTTTGCGTGTTGTTTGATTGCATTTAAATCTATTTGAGTGCATTAGCAGCTGCTATATCAATATAATTATTCCACCAAGTACTTTACTTCTCTTACAATATTCGCATGATGCAAGCTTAGTTTTCAGAATAGTTTAAAAAAGTCAATGTTTGGAATCTTTGGTACATGCTACGTGTATAACAGTTATCTTCTCATAAACAAATGAGAAGGGCTCTAGATGGAAATAATAACCAGGTTTGGACTGAAAATAATTAATTGAGAACTTATTTGAAGCAACTTTTTAAGGAAATATGATGTTTTGGTGAAGGCTATATGACGCGAGAATAAGGGGGAGGGGATGAGACAGTATTCTTCCGTTTTTGCTTGGTACAAATATTCGCTTCACTGTAGCGGTTTCTGGTTTTTGTCTGGACGTCTAACGCTCATATTTGGTGTCTAAATGTCTTTCAGCACAAAAGTCAAGGGTAAGGTCCCGTTTGAACATTTCTTGATGGAGTAAGTCAGGCTATTTAACTTTTTAAATGCTTTTATACACCCAAATTGTATCGAAAACTTTCGTTTCTTAATACTCTGCTACTAAGACCAAGCAGGTGTATTTCATGGCTTTTTTCGGCATGCTGTAGACTTAAATTTCATTTTATATCTTTGACTTAGAGATGATTTTCTGCAACTAATTTTTTGCAAGATTTTTTACCATTTTTTAGTCTTTCTCTGTGGATTTTTTGATACTACATTCAAATCAATTCTGCTAATTACAAACAAATGCGTTTGTTTTTAGCACCGCTTTTCCTCACTTTGGTGAAGAAACAGTTTTGCAAGGCTGGAAAGGTTCTGGAACAATATTCTTCGGAATGTGTAACCTGCGGTGCGTTTTCTGCCAGAACTGGGACATCAGCCAACAAAAACACGGCAAAGAAGTGACACCTGAACACATAGCGGAGATAATGATATTGCTGCAGGATGAATACAAGTGTCACAATATTAATTTCGTAACACCTGAGCATGTGGGGCCTCAAGTTGCAGAATGTATTATAAAGGCATTAGACATGGGATTGAAAGTTCCAATTGGCAAGGAGCAATTTTTTTCTAATGTAAATCAACAATTAAAATGGACTGCATCATTTCCAAATGTTTCCGGATGACAGCTAAAGCTTGTTGAAGTTTATGCTCTAGTTTTATTTCTACTATTTAATAGCTGCGTCAGCAATTCCAGGCGGCTATTACTGCACTCCTAATATTGTTACAATTCAAAGAATTTGAATTGTATTGGGACGCTGTCTTTTTTACGACTCGAAGAGGAGTATTGGAGAAGTCTTTTTTTTAAATCATTTTTATTGGAGTGAATTTTGAAGCAGGAAATGAAACACGTGAAAAAATTTGGAGTGATTTTGTTGCTGAACAAAATGAAGAGTGGAGCGAAAAGAGAGTTGTTTTTTGTTCATATCGCTCTTTTCTAGAGAGCGAGAAATTGAGGTGTGAAAAAAATCTGCAAGCGAGAGAAATTTTTTGTTCACGTGCGGCATTTTAAAGCAGTTTTTTTTTCGGTGTTTTGGTTGAAAGGGTTGGGTGATTGTTTTGTTAATAGCCGCCCTCATCTTCTCAGCCGGCTATTATTGCGCTCGTATTTTTTTTTTACTTCGTCAAACTTTTTTTCGCTTTACCATTTTGCCGCTTTTTCGACGTTTTGCGTGAAATCTTTTTGACTTCTCTAGGCTAGTTTCTCTCTTCTCTCATTCTGCTAAAAGTGAATTTGAACATCAGTTGCTAAGCAAAGCAATTCAAAATGAACAGAGTCGGTATAAAAAATTGAAGTCAGAAATAGAAACGGGATAAACCCATAAAGCCCAATTTTAGATGCCCGCTATTTGAACGTCGTTCCTATAAGTCTTAGTTACCACCTCTAATGCTTATTGGTGTTGATAGTAGCCCCTGTAGCCTCTCTCTCTAAGAAACAGAAGTTTGTTCAACTACGAAATGCCATCAAAATAAATCGGACTTAAAAAATGTTTTTGTACAAAAATCTTTTTTTTTCAATATTTTCTATTCGTTCAATCCCAATCATGCTTATTGGAATCAACGGCGGCTATTTTCCGGCAATCTGCCGGGTATGTTTTTAATTTTAGGCTGGTTTTGGTAGTGGTTTGAAGGTTTCTGGAAATTTATATTAATTTTATGCTAATTCGGAAGTTTTTCAGGTATTTTGCAGATTTTTGGGCTATTTTTTGCAATTTTTTTGACGATTGTTTTGTTTTACTGCCTCAAATCGTATTGAAAAGACCTCTATTGATCGAACATTTTTTTAGATAAGAAGTGGTCACAATTTTGTTGACATAAAGCATTTCTTTGTTGAGAAATATGACAAAAAGTGGCGAAAGTTGGAACTATTTTTTATAGCTGCAAAACTGTAAGCTGAGCGAAGCTATATTGCGGTGCTCTTGGTTTTTTTTGTTTCGTCGTCTGACGCTCTTTTTTCGTTTTACATTTGTTCACTCAGCAAAGCTGAAGAACTCAAATTTTCTGAATGACTTCTTCCTCCACTAACGGCATTTGCGCGCGTGACGTCATTTCTCACTCGCTTTAATAAAAGTTTTGCGTGATTAGATTTTGATCATCCGTGACTTACCTCTCTCAATAAAATGACTTTGCACTTTAAAACTTAAGTTTAGTTTATATTTTGTTTAAGGTCATAGGAACACATTTGTGCAGTAAAGGTCCCTAATAAGAGGCTTCTGCGGAATGAATTTTAACAAACTTTATTTATCGCTGAATGTTTTTTTACCTAGTTTTTTGAGCGGCGTCGATTTTTTTTTCAAGTGGAGTGAAGTTGTTTCACTCTAAATTAAAAGTAGAGTGAAAAAATGGTGTTTGAACCGAAAATTGCTTTCTCGCCTGTGGTTTTTTTGTTCACATGCGGCAATTTAACTTTGATTTTTACTGCTTTTCGATTTTTTAGATCACATTTTTTGCTAAATGGTTTTCCCAATCCGTTTATAGTTCATTCTAGGCCTAGTTTTTTGTTTGAACCAAATTTCCATTTCTTGCTAGTGGTTTTTTGTTCACTTGCGGCATTTTGACATCTTCTGTCTTTTTAATAGCCGCCCTCATCTTTTCAGCCGGCTATTATAGCGCTTCTATTTTTTTACTTCGTCGACCTTTTTTTCGCTTTTCCCATTTTGCCGCTTTTTCGACATTTTGCGTGAAATCTTTTTGACTTCTCTAGGCTAGTTTCACTCCTTTTTCATTCTGCTCAAAGTCCTTTTTAACAGCAGCTGCTCAGCAAAGCAATTCAAAATGAGACAGTCAGTATTAAAAATCAAAGTCAGAAATAGAAACGGGATAAACCCATAAAGCCGCATTTTAGATGACCGCTATTTGAACGTCGTTCCTATAAGTCTTAGTTACCATCTCTAATGCTTATTGGTATTGATAGTAGCGCCTATAGCCTCTCTAAGAAACAGAAGTATGTTCAACTACGAAATGCCATCAAAATAAATCTGACTGAAAAAATGTTTTTGTACAAAAATCTTTTTTCAATTTCTTCTATTCTTTCAGTCTCAATCATGCTTATTGGAATCAATGGCGGCTATTTTCTGGCAATCTGTTGGGTGTTTTTAAATTTTTTGATCTCATTTTTAGTTGTTTGTATTGCCAATGAGAATTCTTTGAATTGTACCTCAGGACTTGTCCTGCTATGTTTTTTTTACTTCGTCTAACAGATTTTTGTTTCGTCTGACCTTGACTTTATCAATGACTTCTGTGACTTCTACTACTATGCAGTTAAAATTTGTCCGCGTGACATCATTTCTGCTTTTAGGTCGATATCGTGACTTACCTCACTCAAAAAATGACTTCTGAACTCACTTATGGAACTTCATTTTATGAACATTTACTAGTTAAAGATCAATAGTGTGCATCTAAGTAGTGCCACACGTATATGCCCGAATTCTTGAATATTAGTATTGAGTTTTTGATTTCGAAATTCAATTTTGAAAAAGCTCTTTTAGGGTTATGTGTATTATAGAACGTATGTGTATCATAAAAATGACAGTACATATCTAACCCAAAAAAATCTAGTGGTCTACTAAAGGACTTTTGGTCAATCTGCCTATCTTGTTTCTTTAGTTGTTGCAATTCATGGAAGGCCACAAGCGTCTATCGCGGCTATTTTCCGGCAACCTGCCGGCTATGTTTTGATTAAGAAACCGAGTGTTCGCATTTAGCTGTCAAAAAATGCATCAAAAGTTAAGCACTGAGTAATTAAAGGATTTTTAAAATTCCGGTTTGATTTTTTGAAAAATATTGGTTTGGTTTTTGAAAAATATCGATGCAAAAAGAAAAATCTGTAAAACTGCCGAGTATATTTGAGCTCAAAGTGTTTTTCCTATTTCTCAAAGGTTGTAAAAAATTGTTCCGTTAAAAGTGTACAATACCAGCTCATACGATGGCCTCTCGTCGCTTGAAATTATGGACGGTTTAGTCGACATTTACCTTGCAGATTTTAAATTCTGGACCAATGAAACATCATTTAAACTAGCCAAGTGCAAAAACTATCCCGAGGTTGCGAGAAATGCAATTAAAGAAATGTTTCGACAAGTTGGCGATTTAGTCTTTGATGAAAGTGGCCTGGCGAAACAGGGATTAATTTTAAGGCATTTGGTCATGCCTGGACTAGAGGATGAGGCCAAGCTGATTCTCGATTGGGTAGTCAGTGAGATATCGAAAGATACGTATATGAATTTAATGGAACAGTATCATCCTGATTTCAAAGGTAGTAAGAATGGTTTTTATAATTTCATTTCACATTGGTATTTGTTAATTTGTTATTTCTCAGTGATAATGGAGTTCTTACTTCCAAATGAAGCATTGCGAGGTCACGGAAATAAATTTTTTGAAATCCCGAATAAAATTGATATCGCATCCGGTTTCGGTGCACCTTAAAATCTTTCAGTTATTATTTCACCGTTTTAAATTAAATCTGCTAGATCTGTCACATCGGTTGAAAGAAAACAAGGACTCTGAATTGCCTATGGAAAGATGCGCTGAGTTTCCAAATCTTTGATAAACAAATCTACAAATGTCAAATTAAACAAATTTAAATTTAGCATCTGTTCGAGAACGGTCGAACTTCAAGTGTAACAGTAAAAGGTGGCGATAAAAAAGGGGTTATTATAACGTGGAGATTGTTTTAGTGGGAAAGCGGGAGTTGCGTAGTCGAATCGGCTACACCAACTACGAGGAAATTAACAGACCAGTGACGGAGTCAGAAGTAGACTCACTGAGACAGTATGCTAGGAGTATTGGATTGTGGAGATTCGAACATGACAATTTGCCCGCTTATTTATAATTGAAGATCTTGTCTTCGTACCACTTAAGTGATTTGAAATTGGAATCTTTAGTGCAAACTGTAGTGTAAATATGTAGCGATAGTAAAATTTTTAACAAATCCTTTCCATCGAAGTCAATTGTCAAGATCAAATAGGAAAGCATTACTGAGAAGATTTGTTTAGTTAACAAGATTTACTCATACTTTGTTTATTAAGATCTTTTTAGAGCCGCGAAACGATAGCGGTTATTATTGGAAACATCTTGGTTTTTTACATTTCAAAGAATGTGAATTGTATTGGGGCGCTGTCTATTGATTTTTAATGTTTTCCGATTTTTTGGATCGGATTTTTTTCTTAATCGCTTTCCCATTCCATTCATAGTTTATTCTAGGCCTAGTTTTGTTTGTTTGAACCAAATTTCCATTTCTCGCTAGTGGTTTTTTGTTCACATGCGGCTATAATTTTCCCAAACTCATGTTTTTCCTAATTCACTCAGTCCGTTCTAGGTCTAGTCTTTTGTTTCAATTGTACGTCAGGACTTGTACTGCTATGTTTCTTACAATTCAGAGAATTTGAATTTTATTGGGGCGCTGTTTTTTTTAAAGATCTGTTCACCTATTTTCATGAATTTTGAAGTCAAATTGGAGTAGTGATTTTGGTCACGCCGAAACAGGAAGTGGAGCGAAAAAGCGAGTGGTTTTGTGGCGTGAAATTTTTTCGTTCTAATTTCGAAGTAGAGTTAAAAAAGTTTTTGAGCAAAATTCGCTTGCTCGCTAGTGATTTTTTGCTCACATGCGGCGATTTCACTTTGATTTATACCGTTTTTTCGATTTTTTTGGATCGGATTTTCCCAATCTATTCATAGTTCATTCTAGGCCTAGTTTTTTGTTTGAACCAAATTTTCATTTCTCGCTAGTGGTTTTTTGTTCACATGCGGCATTTTGACATTGATTTCAATTTTTTTATCTTTTTTTAATGGTTTTCCCAATTCACTTATAAGCCGTTCTAGGTCTAGTTTTTTGCTTAGTCAATGAAAATATTTTAAATTTTACGTCAGGACTTGTCCTGCTATATTTTTTCAAATCGTCGTTTCCGTCGACGATTCTTGCGACCTGACTTCTTGGAATTGACTTTCTTCAATTTCAGTGATTTCTACTGCTTTGCGGTTAAAATTTGTCTGCGTGACGTCCTTTGTTCTGCTTCTAGGTCAGTTGCGTGACTTACCTCACTAAAAAATACTTCTGAACTCGCTTAATGAACTTTGAATTTTATGAACATTTACTAGGTAAAGGTCAATAGTGTGCATCTAAGTAGTGCCAAACGTAGATGTCCTAATTCTTGAGTATTGAAGTCTTCAATTTTTGATTTCGAATTTTAATTTTGTCTAACCAAAAAGTCTTGTGGTCTATTAAAGGACTGGTGGTCAATCTGTCTATTTTATATTTTAAGTTGTTTCATGGAAGGCCACTAGCGTCTATCGCGGCTATTTTCCGGCAATCTGCCGGCTATGTTTTAAATTAAGATAGTCAATATTTGTGATTTTAAAAACCTTTAATTTTAAAAACTTTAATTTCAACCGGATATTTTTGCACCGTTTAAAAATGACGAGCAAGATTTGTCGCTGAGTGTACCAATTGATTTTAGATATATATGATAGATTTAATAATGAGATCACCGGCTACGCTTCCGACATTGTCGAAGAAACAAGCAAAATACAGCAGAGGAAGATTGCAGGCTCTTGCAATCAGTGGGTGCTTGGGGGTGTTAGCTTTTCCTATTTGCATTAATACGTTACAACGACTAGTTTGGAAGCCGTTGAGATTGACTAGTAATTTGAAAGCGGCCCCTTTGTTTGGTAATTTAATGTTTTCTCATACTTGAAAAACACTGCGAACTTTTTCAAGAAATCGAGTGATTTTCTGTTGGTCTGTAAGATGTTGCTTTTCGATGAAGCGTTTCGTAATTGCTCAAACCATAACTTTTGCAGTCGTGTCTTTGTTTTGACGAAATTATTTTTGACTGACCATTTTGACTTTCCGGGCGACTCTTACGATCTTGACTTTTTGAATTTTGTGTGATCTAAATTGTTGAGTATTGAAGTCTTCAATTTTTGATTTCGAATATTAATTTTGTCTAACCAAAAAGTCTTGTGGTCTATTAAAGGACTGGTGGTCAATCTGTCTATTTTATTTTTTAAGTTGTTTCATGGAAGGCCACTAGCGTCTATCGCGGCTATTTTCCGGCAATCTGCCGGCTATGTTTTAAATTAAGATAGTCAATATTTGTTATTTTAAAAACCTTTAATTTTAAAAACTTTAATTTCAACCGGATATTTTTGCACCGTTTAAAAATGACGAGCAAGATTTGTCGCTGAGTGTACCAATTGATTTTAGATATATATGATAGATTTAATATGGAGATCACCGGCTACGCTTCCGACATTGTCGAAGAAACAAGCAAAATACAGCAGAGGAAGATTGCAGGCTCTTGCAATCAGTGGGTGCTTGGGGGTGTTAGCTTTTCCTATTTGCATTAATACGTTACAACGACTAGTTTGGAAGCCGTTGAGATTGACTAGTAATTTGAAAGCGGCCCCTTTGTTTGGTAAGTTAATGTTTTCTCATACTTGAAAAACACTGCGAACTTTTTCAAGAAATCGAGTGATTTTCTGTTGGTCTGTAAGATGTTGCTTTTCGATGAAGCGTTTCGTAATTGCTCAAACCATAACTTTTGCAGTCGTGTCTTTGTTTTGACGAAATTATTTTTGACTGACCATTTTGACTTTTCGGGCGACTCTTACGATCTTGACTTTTTGAATTTTGTGTGATCTAAATTGTTGAGTATTGAAGTCTTCAATTTTTGATTTCGATTATTAATTTTGTCTAACCAAAAAGTCTTGTGGTCTATTAAAGGACTGGTGGTCAATCTGTCTATTTTATTTTTTAAGTTGTTTCATGGAAGGCCACTAGCGTCTATCGCGGCTATTTTCCGGCAATCTGCCGGCTATGTTTTAAATTAAGATAGTCAATATTTGTGATTTTAAAAACCTTTAATTTTAAAAACTTTAATTTCAACCGGATATTTTTGCACCGTTTAAAAATGACGAGCAAGATTTGTCGCTGAGTGTACCAATTGATTTTAGATATATATGATAGATTTAATATGGAGATCACCGGCTACGCTTCCGACATTGTCGAAGAAACAAGCAAAATACAGCAGAGGAAGATTGCAGGCTCTTGCAATCAGTGGGTGCTTGGGGGTGTTAGCTTTTCCTATTTGCATTAATACGTTACAACGACTAGTTTGGAAGCCGTTGAGATTGACTAGTAATTTGAAAGCGGCCCCTTTGTTTGGTAAGTTAATGTTTTCTCATACTTGAAAAACACTGCGAACTTTTTCAAGAAATCGAGTGATTTTCTGTTGGTCTGTAAGATGTTGCTTTTCGATGAAGCGTTTCGTAATTGCTCAAACCATAACTTTTGCAGTCGTGTCTTTGTTTTGACGAAATTATTTTCGACTGACCATTTTGACTTTTCGGGCGACTCTTACGATCTTGACTTTTTGAATTTTGTGTGATCTAAATTGTTGAGTATTGAAGTCTTCAATTTTTGATTTCGAATATTAATTTTGTCTTACCAAAAAGTCTTGTGGTCTATTAAAGGACTGGTGGTCAATCTGTCTATTTTATTTTTAAGTTGTTTCATGGAAGGCCACTAGCGTCTATCGCGGCTATTTTCCGGCAATCTGCCGGCTATGTTTTAAATTAAGATAGTCAATATTTGTGATTTTAAAAACCTTTAATTTTAAAAACTTTAATTTCAACCGGATATTTTTGCACCGTTTAAAAATGACGAGCAAGATTTGTCGCTGAGTGTACCAATTGATTTTAGATATATATGATAGATTTAATATGGAGATCACCGGCTACGCTTCCGACATTGTCGAAGAAACAAGCAAAATACAGCAGAGGAAGATTGCAGGCTCTTGCAATCAGTGGGTGCTTGGGGGTGTTAGCTTTTCCTATTTGCATTAATACGTTACAACGACTAGTTTGGAAGCCGTTGAGATTGACTAGTAATTTGAAAGCGGCCCCTTTGTTTGGTAAGTTAATGTTTTCTCATACTTGAAAAACACTGCGAACTTTTTCAAGAAATCGAGTGATTTTCTGTTGGTCTGTAAGATGTTGCTTTTCGATGAAGCGTTTCGTAATTGCTCAAACCATAACTTTTGCAGTCGTGTCTTTGTTTTGACGAAATTATTTTTGACTGACCATTTTGACTTTTCGGGCGACTCTTACGATCTTGACTTTTTGAATTTTGTGTGATCTAAATTGTTCTTTCACATTTTTGAACAGCTCAAAATTTGTTGGCCACAATTTACTACTAAAAGAAAAAATATAAGCTCTAGTAGCATTGTTTAAGGCATTTAGTGAAACTATTGCCCCGCTATCGCTTTTACTACCGCGCCTTCTCCGGTTGAAGCAGGCACCAGTGAAATGGAGTCCTTATCGTTCGTTCGTGATCAAGTTTTCCGATATTAGTAGGTTATGATAATTATTTTGACGACTGTTTTGTAATGTATTTGTTCTTTTTGATCGTACTTTTTCTGGTTAGTTGGTTTCTAAGGCTAAATTATTTTTCAATTGCGGTAGAAGATTGTTCAATTGCGGCGTCAAGTACATGTACATTCAGATTGGCTTCAAGTGCATATACACTCCGTTGTTTAATCTCAACGAAATTTGATAATCAGTTAAAGGACGAGTTTTTCTCTCATTTTTTAGTCTATAACATTTAAATAAAAAATAGCTACTTAGTTAGTTTTACTTGAAATTTCAAAATCAAACAATTTTATTCTTAACTTGGATCAACCTAAGGATTGGTTTTCTTCAATTAATCTTATTAAAATGTATGAACCCTGCTATTAGAACTGTCTATTTTCTGTCCATTAGAACTCTTTCGTGGCGTCAAGTCTTTGCTGATATTGTTTTTGTTCGAATTTGCTCTTCGACTTTCATGATCTAATTGAAACTGAATGTTTATTCCACTTGCGATTAAAAGTTTGTATAGTTGAACCGCTGATCTTGATTTACGATTTGATGCTAAAAGGAAGGTATGGGCACGCTGGTCAAAATTGATTGGCTTATTATCGATTTATATTGAAGCTTTTTTAGAGTGGTCTTTTGTGTGCTGTACAAAATTGAGAATTCTATTCAATGAGACATTGGCTATCTGTCTTAAAGATTTTTTTCCAATAAGATTTAGTAGTAGTAGTGCAGGATTTAGAGTACGACTCTTGAGTTTCCACCCAATTTACAGTTCAGATCAGTTTTCTTCTTTAGTATATTGCAGTTTCGACATCTTCAAATTACTCTCCATGTGCATTTGTTCTCTTCCACATAATGATTTGTGAAGAAATTCCAGTATATTTTCTGTAAAGTAATTTTGTTTAGGGTCTTTCCATAATCTCATGCGCAACTCTAGAAAACTTGTTGAAGAGCAATTTCGTTCTTCTAAAAAGCTATCGTTAGTTTTGTTAATTCTCGCTTTTGTGGTTCGATGTTCACCTCGTTCGGTCTGACGTGTTGTTTCTACTACTTCTTCAATATCGCTAATAACTACATCATAATCCCCTCGAATAATAGATAATAGAAGCAAAAGATCGTGCATTTCTACATAGACTCAGTAGTAACAGTTTTAAGGTCACTAAGCGATTCCGGTAGCTCGATTTGAGTTGAGTATCCATTTCGTTGCTTGGTGTTGAACTTTTTTAAATTCGTGGAGGTTACTTCTACTTGGTAGCCATGTTTGAGAGGCATAGACGGCAATCGGCACAACATATCATTTGTATGCATTTAGTTTCACTTTCCAGTCACATGAGCTTGACAAATTACGTTTTATTTGAAAGGGTGAGCTCATTGCTTGCTTTCCTATACTTGCTAAGGTAATTTTCATTTCAACTTAGATTTTGCTGTATATTGAGTCCCCAATTTCTTTGAGACTTTACTGATTCGAGATCTTTCTCCCCATTTTTTGCCTTGATGCTCCCTTTATTTATTAAGTATTTGAGATTTCTTTGTATTTGGTTTCATTTTGTTGGTTTCAAGCCATTTTTGAATAGTTTATGTTGCCTTATTCAGGTCATTTTGGTTGTGCGCTATCAATTTAAAATCATCAGCCTTTCAACTTCTTGCATCATTTCGGGCAAGTCATTGATGAACAGGCAGGAGAAACAGAAGTGGTCCAAGAATTGACCCTTGGAGTACACAGCTTGTGACAATTTGGAGGGAAGGCTCTTGGCCGTTTACTTGAACAAAGTGCTCTCTGTTTGAGAGATAAGACTTTATTAGTCCCCATATGCTTTCACCAATTCCAAGATATTTCAATTTTTTAAGACGACTTGCGAAACAGTGTCAAAGGCTTTGGCGAAATCAAGACACAGTACACTTAATTCTCTAGTTGCTCTAAGATCGTTTTAAGTTGTCTCTCTAAGATCGTTTTAATCAGAAATTTGATCTAGAAAAGTGATGGACTGAAGTGTGGAAGATCGTCGCTTCCTAAAACCGTACTGACTTGGGCGCAACTTTCTTTCAAAAAAGTAGTAAAATTTGTCAAATATGTCACATCAGCCTAACTTCCTTCTTTAAACATTGGCGTTATCTGGCTTATTTTCCAATATGTAGGAAACCACTGTTTGTTTATGTATGTCTGGAAGAGTAACTTCATTGATTTACACAAAGTTTTTGGCAAATCATTAATATGAGTTTCCCAATTCGATCCGGTCCGGTGGATTTGTCTGGATTTAGATCACATAAAATATCGCCGATTTGCTTTTCACTACATGTCAGTTTATTTAAGTTTCCATTAGTTTTCGTTGTTGCTAATTTTTCACACTTGCTAAATACTGAAACGAAATAACGATTAAATAGTTCTGCCTTTTCCATGTCAACGGACGTCTCCTCATCATTTAATTTCACTGTTGGTGGTATCAAAGCGGTCTTCCTGATGCACTTCAAATGTTTTTTAATCTTACTAAAGTTTCGCTCTTCAAAAACCGATTTTTCGAAATCTTGTCAGTCAATGTTACTCTACTGTTTGATTTGCTTTTCTAGCCTTATCAATTTAATCAATTTGCTTAGAGAGCACTTAGTTCGTTTTTTGAGTGTATTCAGTCGTTTGATTAAATTTGATGTAAAACTTGAAATCCATGGAACCAGATTAGCTCGGTGATTGGTTATCCTCGCACAATTTTTTGTCAATTTTTTCCATAACCATTTGTACCATCGGAACAATAGTTCGTCAACATTGCTTTAGCAAAAAGGTAAAAACGGTTCTTGTTGAATGCATTCATTTAATTTCTCCCCATGGTTCTTTTGAAGGCTGACATTGTAGATTTTGTTACGGATGAAGTTTCAACTTTAGACGATTCAATTATTGTTTCGATCGGCTTGTGGTCAGAAAATTGTTCGTTATTCTGGAAAAGATCTATCAATAACCTTTCTTGATAATCACATTTTATTACCGAATGAGGATTTTTACAAAGGACTACATCAAGTTCGTTATTAGAAAAATTACAAATTAAGGTCAATTAGTTTTGCTAATAGCTCTTTTTCGTAATCAAGCTTTGACGACGACATAGAGGCCCAGTTTTTTGTGAGAAATTTAAGTCACCCGTTATTATCACTATCACAATGATTTTCAACTGCTTATTCATGGAGCTGCTGCATTTCATTTAATTTCCATTGATAGGGGCTAGGGTTCGGTGCATTGTATATATTGCAAATCAAGATATCAGAACCTGTTATTGTCAAAATTTTCATGCTGAAGTCCGGGTTTTCAATTCCGAACTCTATATATTGGTGAGGAATGTTCATCGTGACTGCGATGAGAACAACACCATATTTGCTCTTTCGGTCTTCAGAAATTTTGCTATCGTTTCTGTATATCAAGTATTTATCAAGGAAAAGTGCTGACGACGGAATATCTTGTCTTAGCCAATTTCTAGCTGTATCGTATTTGGTTTTGAGAGAACAAACGTTAATTCCTCATTGTATATGTTTGCTATTTCTATCAATAGAATGAGAGGGTAAGTTTTGGAAAAAAGATAAAACTAAAATAATAATCGGACAATACGAGTGAATGGAAATGATCTATCCTTGTTTTTGGATGCGTTTGATGGTAAACCAAGTGTAAGGTTTGATGCTGATGCCATTTTACTGGTAACTTTGTTCATTTTGAATTGGTGCGCTAATAATTTTTCAACAGTTACACCCAAATACATGCTCATATAGGTTGGCTGTAGTCAGTCCACTTCTTCGTAATGTCTTTTTTGCGTGAAGTTTAGTTTAGTTTAGTTATAGTCAGCATTAAACAAGTTCAATTTACGACTTTCCTCACTTACATACGTTGTCGAAGGAAAGGGTTTTCAGTAGAGCAAGCGATTTTTCAGTACCAGTACCCTTATTGATAGTCAATTAGTAATAAGCTAAATTCAGAATAATCATCATTTGGACAATCTTGTTCCCTTTGCTTATGGGACAGTCAAAATGTATTTTAATCAATTCCCCTTGCGATAAAAACTGTTGCGTAACTTACCGGTGAAGTATCACGTTAAAGCCAAATTAACACAAATCTGCTTCGTTATTAGACGAGCCTATCGCACTCTTTTAAACACTGTCGATAGAAGTGTGATAAACTCTTAGTGTAATCAGGGCCAGTGATTTAAGTTATGTAACTGTTCTAATCGCAACGAGAGTTGATTTAAATCAATACCACACTTTTGTTGTTGGTTTTAGTTCCCATCTGCACCTTCAAATGACTTACCTCTTTTTAAAATTGAAGAATGATATAGTTGACATACCAGGTAGCGGTCGGAGCACTCGTGACTGAGCAGCTCTCGAGCCTTGCTAGTCTCTAAGTATATCATTCACCGAAACTGTTTTGAGGAGACATTTTTGAAGAGAGTGAAGGGCGGTTCTTAAATGTTCGAACGGATTAACTCCACCTTTCAACAAATAGTTGATGTGATATTGAATTATCTTAATTCGTCCTGGTTACAATTAATTCATAATTTTTTGCCGTCTTGAAACATCATTCTTTTTCATTCTCTCTATAGAAGTACGTCTTGGATCTTTTCCGACAATATCTTGATGGACTGGTCTCTTATAAGTTTCAGGAATCGTGTAGCTTTGTTTTCTGCCAAATCGTACTCATGTTCGGATTACATTCAGTTTTAAGTTATAAAATTATAAAGTTATAAATTATTAAGTTATTAAAGTTATAAAATTGTGTTGAAATTGTCAAATGATATTTAAACACGTCGCTTTAACTTAACTGTACAGCGTTAACGGTTTCACTCTTGGCTTGTGTTTATTGATTTGAGCTGGTTTCTTATTTAGGTTTGATTTCTTTTTCCATCGCCCATGGATTGGCAGCAACCGTATTTCATGTATCATTCACGACGATGAACAAGGAGGATCATGTGCGAATCTTGACCAGAAACAATCGTGACATAAATTTCAATCAGAATATGCTTTCTTCAGTTTATGATGAAATCTTTGGGGCAACGCAGACAATTGAAATGAAACCAGTGATTGCGTCACTGCTGGCAAATCTGGTCATGTTTCACATTTGTGGTGGGAGATTAAGTTCATTGCTTCCTAGTCACCTTTTGGCTGTTGGAGGTTATGGAAGGACAGGCCTATCCTGCTCTATCAAAAGCGCGTCGAAGGTTAGAAACTTTTTTGGAGCCTAGAATTAAACGTTTAAGTGATTACACTTCATTTTTAGTCTTCTCTATTTCACATAATGGCGATTCTACTCAGAATAAACGTTAAGCAAATTATAAGGTTTTACGATTCACCCCTCAGTTAAGCTAACAGATTTTGATATCAAGGTTCGCTTTGTGAAGTGCTCTAACTATATAAATGTCCCATTTGGCTGAATTCATCAAAGCTTGTTTTAATATCCGTCTCTGACCGTTTCTCATAAATCTATGCTTATTTTAACATTGACACCGGCTCCGAGTGCAAAATTGGTGACATGAGTTTCTACGCAGATCATTTTTTCAAATTTTATCCTCTTTTGCTGAAATTGATCTCATTAGCAGGGTGTTCATGTGTTTCAGAATCAGAAGGAAGCTATCCAAAAACTTGGCGCAACATATGGCTGTCATTCTTGTGGTTCAAAGCTGTACCTGCAACGCATGAAAGAGTCTATGAAATCTTGGATCAAATACCCGACGACGACGAAGCCTTTCATAAGCGATCATCAGCCTCCTTCAGGTGTTTTGATGCAGTCGTGGTGGAATCGTTGTCAACTGCTATTGTTTCAGTCGAAGCATTTCAAACAGGCTCTGTACCCACAGTGCAATAAGTGCTCTTTAAAGCAGTCATCTATAGTGAAATTCTTAGCTGATAGTTCTGCATTATCCTATAATGGTGCTAACCAGTTTGTGAGTAAATCGTCGAATAATTTGATCAGTAGGTCGATTGTAGTTCACTCGTTATTCAGCTTCAGACTAAGTATGTTTTGGTACCCTTTTCTGTCTTATTTTTACTTGACTTCTAACGATTTGCTGCTGATAAAGTTGTCGTTTTTACAGTTTCATAATATGACAATTAAGTTAATTCAAAATGTGATTTAGTTTGTCTGGTCTGGTTGCTTTATTACGTGTTTGAATGGGTAGGATACAACATTGATGGGAAATTAGTGACTTTTTTTACATGTTCTCGATTTAATTAATGTTTAATAGCCGCCCTCATCTTCTCAGCCGGCTATTATTGCGCTCGTATTTTTTTTACAATTCAAAGAATTTGAATTGTATTGGGGCGCTGTCTTTTTTTTTAAGATCTGTTCACACATTTTCATGATTTTTGAAGTAAAATTGGAGTAGTGATTTTGGTCACGCCGAAACAGGAAGTGGAGCGAAAAAGCGAGTGGTTTTGCGGCGTGAAATTTTTTCGCTCTAAATTTAAAGTAGAGTGAGAGAACGGTGTTTGAACAAAAATTCGCTTTCTCGCTAGTGGTTTTTTGTTCACATGCGGCAATTTCACTTTGATTTTTACAGTTTTTTCGATTTTTTGGATCGGATTTTTTTCGAAATGGTTTTTCCAATCCATTCATAGTCCGTTCTTGGTCTAGTTTTCTGTTTAGTCAATGAAAATTCTTTGAATTGTGTGTCAGGACTTGTCCTGCTATGTTTTTTTACTTCGTCAAACTTTTTTTCGCTTTACCATTTTGCCGCTTTTTCGACATTTTGCGTGAAATCTTTTTGACTTCTCTAGGCTAGTTTCACTCTTCTCTCATTCTGCTAAAAGTGAATTTGAACATCAGTTGCTAAGCAAAGCAATTCAAAATGAACAGAGTCGGTATAAAAAATCAGAAATAGAAACGGGATAAACCCATAAAGCCCAATTTTAGATGCCCGCTATTTGAACGTCGTTCCTATAAGTCTTATTTACCATCTCTAATGCTTATTGTTATTGATGGTAGTCGCCTCTCTAAAACAGAAGTATGTTCAACTACGAAATGCCATCAAAATAAATCGGACTTAAAAAATTTTTTGTACAAAAATCTTTTTTTTTCAATATATTCTATTCGTTCAATCCCAATCATGCTTATTGGAATCAACGGCGGCTATTTTCCGGCAATCTGCCGGGTATGTTTGTTGTTCCAATTGCATTGTATTTCAGATACATTGCTGTTAAAGCTACTTCGCATTTACTGGATATCGAAAGTAATTGCGAATAACGTAGTGCATGCCCAAAAAGTTCCCGCAACAAAATTCGAAGGCCGTTGAGGCCAATGCTCGCAAGACTGCGGCCAAGGAAGCAAAGCAGCAAGCAGATGACAAAGCCAAAGAGGACGCGTATTGGGCTGATGACGACAAGCATGTGAAGAAAAAGGAAGAACGCAAGGTGAGTCTAAAGCATCTGTCCTCTGCCCTTCATAGACTGTTTATTCTTGTTGTGGTTAAATTTTTGTAACCAGTGCTGTATATGTTAAAGTAGTCTGTAAACAAAGTATCTCCAATCTCGACAAACACAAACCTTTGCCTGATGTTCATTGCGGCCTTTTCGGAAATCAGCTAAGTTTTGAACGAAACAAGCTGTTTAAGTGAAAAGATTTGAGACCCATCAGACTCCGGTTTACTGAAGCCTTATATGACTATGAACTCAGATTAACGAGTTCTTTGATAGCCACTTAGTGGTACATCTACAGCTGTTATTGGTCCCATCGTGTTTTGATGAACCGAGAAGGGTTTGTCAATGTGAAACTAGTTTTGGCTATCTATTTTTTTAAAAAAAATGACTATCCAGTAGCGTTGATTTTCACATCTAGCTATAATATCGCAAAAGTTTGCTTTCAAAGGTTGGCAAAAGGAAGTTTCTTAAGATTTTTAATTCTGTGATTGCCGACTTTCAAACTCGTGTAATTTTTATTGCAACTAAAAGCTAGCTAGTTTTCTCCATTTTGATGGAATTTTAACATTGCATTGGTTGAATATTGTATCCAATTAAACAATTAGTGGAATCATTTTGTATTCTGTTGGTTTTTGTTTAAAATGTTCTCGATTTTGTTTATGTTTTTCATATTGATTGTTAAAAAGAGACTCGGTCAACAGTGTAGAATTATTTGTAAGTTAAGGCATTACGTTTCAAGGCAGTTGCTAGTTCGCTACTATAAAAGCAATTTAAATCCAACAATACAATACGATGTTTTAATATCTGGTTGCACAAAATATTCAAATTTAGAACAAATTTGTCTGCAGAAAAATATCTAACGAATATATTTCAGAGACACAAAATATTGTCAGTACTCGAACTACATATCTACGAAATGCTCAAATTCGTCTTGAGATCTACATACCAATTGCATTCTGAAAAATACATAAATGACTTGTTTTGAGAACAAAAGATCTGCTAGAAATGATTATAATCTTTTGCTTGAACCTTTTTGTAGAATAAAGCTGAAAGAATGGCTGTGCGATTTCGCGCCGCAAAACTTTATAACCTGTTAACAAAAACAGAATCTCATTACTACTTTTTATAACTGCACTGGTATTGACATAAGTAATCTCTATCACAAATTGAAATACTCTTACATACTTAACAACAGAGCTTGTAAAAAAAATGTTTTTGTATGGATTAAATCTATGCTACCATTTACGTGCATGCGGCAGGGCTGTCAGAATAAGCCTGGTTTCTCTTGAAGGAGGAAGAAATTTTGGGGACCATGAGTTAATTTTCCGGCACATTTTCATTAATGATGCTGGAAAAGGGGGAAAAATTTACTTAATGTATATCCTTAATGTATGCATTCGTTTAACCTTTCAATAATCTCATAATTGAAATTTTGAAGGGAGAGTGTTGAGGACAATTTGTCTTGTTGTCGGTCCCCTCCAAGTCTCTTTATAGATTGATGTTTGTTAAAGTTTGTTTGTATTGAGTGCTTGGAGAATTTTTTTTCTTTTTAATGTAGAAATCTATAGATAGGCCTTTTAGCGCAAATTTGTCCACATCTGTCTTTTCTGGTCACAATGATAGTTTTTCTGTTATTATTTATACTTTACCCAATTAGTCAATCGGTTTATAAATTTTTCTGTTGGCATAAGATGTGTTGCTCATACGAGATCGTTGTTGTTCATATTCGTTATAACTTTCGAAGGGAATGGCATTAGCACGAATTACATCACAGACGTTGCTTTTTAATGCAATTTGTCGCTCGATCGTTTTTTATCTGTCCAATTTTGACTTTTTTGCGGAGTCCAGAGTTTGTTGGAATGTTCGCAACCATTTGAACGTGTTCGAAAGCTGGAAACAGCAATTTTTTACTCGTTCGGTGCTCTGAAATTAGTTAGCTTATTTTTTTAATTTAGTAATCTTGAAATTCGATGTAAATTTACAATCAGATTCTTATTGTATAGTTTGGTCGTTTTTGTTGTCAGTGGCCCTTTTCTTTTGGTATTAATGGTTTCGCGGCTATTATTGTAATCAGAAAATTTCTGATTACAATAATAGCCTTAAATACTCAAATAAGTTTTTTTTCAGCTCTTTTATTGGCGCCGAAATCAAAGGTTCAACCGACTTCAGTGTAGTGTTCAATTTCATTTTTCAGCAAGCGCGTGAGCAGAAGAAAAATGACAAGCTAGAAAAGAAACAAGAGAACTCGCGGCTGCTTGAAGATGAGGAATCACAATTGGGAGGAAAACAGTCTACGAACGCGTCTGCTAGTAACTCAAGGATGACAAGACATGAAATCATGCTGGCCTCCCAAAAGAGCACCGAAAATGCTGCACAATCAGGTATATTATGCAAATTAATAATCAATGTCGCCTGAATGTAATGACAGTGGAATCATCGATTTTTTTAAAGTCCAAATTACTCAAACTCACAAGTATACTTAATTGACATCAGACAAATTTGAATCTCAATTAAAGTCGTAGAACTATTCTGGACCTTGAGACGTAGAAATTGATATGGGACGATCTTGTTTTTAAAAGAATCTTCAATTTCTTCACAGTGCGCCGTTTAGAGAACTACTTGACAGCTGATTTTGTCGCTTCTTTGACCTAGCATGACCCTGAACTCTTGATTTTTCTAATCCAAAGGGGTTTAGGTGATGGCTCCGCTAGGCAAGGTGCTGCAGGATCCAACAAACTCGATGACGAAGATGATGACAGAGACCTGGTACCCAATATGAACAGAGAGATTGGATTGAATGACACTGGAGCTAGAAACGTCGACGAAGCTATTGCGCAACTCGCGTACGTATTTTGTTTCGTTAAATGAGATATACCAATTTTAGACAAGCTTACTTTGACTCAAAAGATGGTTAATTGTTTTCAAACGAATATTTTAGCTATTTATACTAGTCCTGCTGGTCTTTTTATAGCTGCGAAGCTGTTAGCTGAGCGTTGCTTTATTGCGGTGCTCTTGGTTTTTTATGACTCGAAGAGGAGCATTGGTTTTCTTAAGGTTTTTTTTACCGGAAGTACTATTCGTTCAGACGATGTTTTGACCTAAAAGCGAAAGTGAGTAAAATTGCGAGTGAACTTTTTTTTCTGAGCGAGAGAAGTTTTTTTGATCATGCGCTGCGTTTAGTGAATGACCTTTTGACTTAGAAAAGTAGTTTTTGACTGAATGGCACATATAGATAATCGTTTTTAGCCGTTTTTTTTCGTCCAAGTGGTCCAGTTTTTTTGCTTGTAATTTGTTTTTTTTTGTAGAAATAATTTTTTTTCGATGTTATATTGAAATATAAACCTCGGAAATTGATACCATAGTGTTTTGCAGAGCCTAAAAATGCGTTTGAAGTTCAAAGTTATCTCCTGATTTTCTTGATTTTTTCTTGATTTTTTAGTTAATTTTTGCTTTTTTCAAGTATTTTCTTCATTTTTGGATCTTTAATTGGTCTTTTTGTCAAAAATCAGTTAATATAGCAACTTCCCTTTGAGAAATCATATACTCAACGCCTCTTTCTACATCGATGTAATTTTGTTTTATAAAATTATACATATGCTAATCCGTTTTTGGTAGTTTTTTTTTAATTTTTATCAATTTTTTGCTTGTATTTTGGTTTTAATTACTGCAAATAGTGTTTTTGTGCAACAGAAGGGACTTTAATTTCGTTTCATTAAAATTCAATCAATTTTTGTCGTTAAGTTATTGAAAAAAAATAGAACTTTTTTCATAAATGCAGTCTTAAAATTCTTTTGACCAATTTTTTTTTCAAAATGCTTCAATGTTTCGTATGTTTGAATTCTGTTTTTTTTTTCTTTTTTTTTGTTCTGTTTGATGACGGATCTTTGTCTGGGATGACTCGTTGTCTTTTCTATGTCTTAAATGCTGAACAATGAAATGTATTCGTTTTTCTTGATTTTTTCAATTTGATTTTTAATTTTCAGGAATCAAGAATCAGTGTTTGTTACGGTGTTTTTTACAATGTGTGTATTCTTCACATTCTAGTTTATCAGTCTAGCTTTTTCCTGGCACCTAGATTTATATTGGTTATTTTGATTTTTTCATTTGTTAAAAAATTGAATGATTTCAGTTTTTTCTTAGATTTTGCTATTTCTTTGATTTGCAATTGATTTCATTCATCCTATGGCTGTACTGTGGGTTTGCTAGAAAACCTGTTGGTAAAATTTGCACTTAATACTATTTATTGCATTTTTCTTCCGGCATTGGTATTGGTTTAAGCGATTTTTTGCCTTTGAATTTTATTCTGTTGCTTATCTCTTTTTTATAATTCATTAAATTTTTGATTTCGTATGAAATCAGCTGTCTAGCGTATATACAACAAGGAAGAAGTAGATGTTGTTTTGTCTTAATTGTAGTGATTAGCAATTTAATTGTGGTTTTCTTATTCTTAAATTTGAGCATTCTTTTTTGAAAAATTTAACTTATTTTCTAAGATTTATCTGCTGTTTGCTTTCGCGATTTTTTTGAGATAAGAATCTTGATTTAATTGAAGGCAATTGATACCACTGTCAGCTTTTTCAGCCTATCAGATTTTTGTCCGTCCTAATTTTTTCGGATTTTTTTAACATTACCAAACGTTTTCAATAATATAAATTTTTGCTGCATTTTGTTTCTCTTGGTGACAGTGGATTAGATTTCACTTATTTTTAGATCAGACCTGGAGAGGTAATGAGTTAATGGTCCAATACAAAAGGTAATGGCTTCAGCTACAATTACGGACTTTTTGTGAAGTTTTGACGCTTCGAGTGGCTTCCGGAATTCTTCCGGCTATGTTTTTGTTTCGTCGCCTGGCGCTCCATTTTCGTTTTACATCTGTTCTAGAACATTCTGTCTCGTCACTGCTTAAATGGTTTTTTTCGCGCTTGATTTCACGCTTTCTGCGTGACCTAAATTGCGGTTATTCAGAAGTTGTCTGTGGCTAAAACAAAGTTGATTGTAAGAAAAAAGATTGCATTGTCCGACAGCCGAGTGGTTAAGGCATTTAATCAGATCGGCCGTTCGAGCCGCGGCAGTGAAACATTTTTTGCACCCAAAAACAACCTCCTTTGAATTAAGCTTGTAATTTTTTTAGGTGGTGGCGATAACTTCTATCAACTCATTTCTGTATCTTTTTCTATCTATTTTACAGCACGCAAGTCTATTTCGCAGCTATTCCGGCAATCTGCCGGCTATGTTTAATGCGGTTTTTGGTACTACCGTTGTTTTGTTTGAGAGTTTGCCTTACAGTTTGCCTTACTTCGTCTTACAATTTGCCTTTTCGTCCGCAAAAACGAGATAAACAAGAGAACCGCACCCCCATGCTCCCACCTCAATTATACTAAAGCCAGTCTTCCTAAAACAGTCGTTTCAGAGCAATTGGTCTAACGGTAGTCGGTTATGTTTGGTTCTGCTGCTTAATAAATTTTTGTACGACATGTTGTTGCAATTATTGTAAACCGCAACTTTCGTAAGACGAAGTTAAGAAATTATTTTTAATGGTAGCCGCGAAGCGATCGCTGAGGCTATGATTGGCCTTCTCTTTGTTTTTATTTTGTCGTCAAGAATTTTGTTACGACCACATGACGTCACAATCACTTAGATCTGTTTTTTGTTAGTTCCTTCATGCAATTTCAACTGGATTGGGCGTTTGACGTCATTTTAACTCTTATTGGAGATAGTTTTTGTTCAATTGCGTGATTAAGATTTTGGTGTCTTACTTCGCTCTCAATAATGACTTCCTAACTCTGAAACTGACTTCTCTTTACTTTAATTCAAACAGATAAGGTCAAATGAGTATATCACTCTAATTTTTTTCTGCAATTTTTCATGTTTCCTAAAATTTTTGTCTGTTTGATATTTGTCCATTCCCAAGTGCCAGAAAACCTATTCCACGGTCTGATAAAAAGTTACTGCATAGTTGATAGTGTCAATGGATGTGTTTTCAACAATTTAACATTTCGAATTTTAGAAATTTTTAGATAAAATTTGTTTTTTTTTCAAAACATTTCTTTCATTCGGTTTTTCTTGCCTCTGTAGCCAGGTAACCTCATCCAGGGTTTGGTAGTATGTTAATAAATAGTTGCTACGCGGCAATTGAATGGTTTTCAACATTTTAATGAAGGAACTTCTACTTTTTGAAATGTGAAATTTATTCTAATAATTATTGCCTATCGATCTTTGAGCCATTAATTTCTTAAGGCTTGGAATTCAATTACTGGATAACCTCTAGAGACACAGAAATGATTTTAATATCACGATTTTTAGCAACATTTCATTAAAATTTGCAATTGATTTCATTTAAAAATTTTTGCCCATTTTTGAGTTAATCGATCTTTAAGGGCCAGTCAGTTTCTTTAGGTCTTGCAGATATAATACTGGGCCGATTTCAGAGACCAAAATTGGTTTTGAACATAATTGTGAAATAGGTATATTTAAAGGGATCAAATTTTGCCTTAAGGGTGAAAGCTTCAAGAGTTTTAGCAATGAGTATATTTTTGTTTAGTTTTTTTTAATTGAATTTAAGGACTTGGCCTGCTATGTTTTTACAATTCAAAGAATTTGAATTGTATTGGGGCGCTGTCACTTTTTTAAGATCTGTTCGCACATTTTCATGATTTTTGAAGTCAAATTGGAGTAGTGATTTTGGTCACGCCGAAACAGGAAATGGGCGAAAAAGCGAGTGGTTTTGCTGTGTGAATTTTTTTCGCTCTAATTTTAAGATAGTGAGAAAACTGTGTTTGAACAAAAATTCGGTTTCTCGGCAGTGGTTTTTTGTTCACATGCGGCAATTTTACTCTGATTTTTACTGTTTTTTCGATTTTTTTTAGATCGGCTTTTTTCTAAATGGTTTTCCCAATCCATTCACAGCTCATTCTAGGCCTAATTTTTTTGTTTGAATTAAATTTTAATTTCTCGCTTGTGGTTTTTTTGTTCACATGCGGCATTTTGACATTGATTTTCTGTTTCTTATTTTTTATCTGATTTTTTAAATGGTTTTCGCAATTCACTCGTCCATTCTAGGTCTAGGTTTTCTGTTTAATCAATGAAAATTCTTTGAATTGTACGTCAGGACTTGTCCTGCTATGTTTTTTTAATTCGTCGTCTCCATCGATGATTCGTACGACCTGACTTCTTGGAATTGACTTTTTTCAATGACTTCAATGACTTCACTGCATTGTAGTTAAAATTTGTGTGCGTGACGACGTCATTTGTTAATATCCGCACAGCGATAGCTGAGGCTATTATTGGCCTTCTCTTGGTTTTTTTTTTATTTCGTCGTCATGATTTTTGTTACGACCATATGACGTCACAGCGACTTTTTGTTCATTCGTTCATGCAATTTCAACTGAATTGCATGTGTGACGTCATTTTTCGCTCTTAGTGGAGCGAGTTTTTTTGTTCAAGCGCGTGATTAAATTTTTGGTCACACTTGACTTACCTCACTCTCAAAAATGAATTCCTCACTTTGAAATTGACTTTTATTTACTTTAATTCAAAGAGATAAGGTCAAATGGGTGTGTGTCACTCTAAATGAAGGTTATTTCAGATCAGCTAATAGAGGCAGCAATAACTTATACAGATTTTTAATCAAAATATAGCAGATCAGCCTTCAATGAAAAGACGGATTTTTTTGGTCTGTCTTTTTTACTGCTTTTTTTAGACGGCCGATCTACGAATCTATTGCGGCTATTTTCTGGCAATCTGCCAGCTATGTTTCTGCTTTTAAGTCAATTGCGCGACTTACTTCACTCAAAAAATGACTTCTGAACCCGATTGACTTCTTAGTGAAATTTAAATTTTCTAAACATTCAATGGTTAAAGGTGAATACTGGGCATCTAAGTAGTGCCAAACGTATATGCCCTAATTCTTTAGTATTAGAGTCTTGCTGCCTACTTGCAATGAAAATTTTCAGTCCAATTATCAGACTTTTAGGTTGCTGTTCAGGTGTACATTTTTAGGGTTCTTGAACAAATAGCGACCTAAGGCAAACCGATTATTCGAACTAAATTAAAACGGAGAATGAACCGTAACTGTTGAAGTCTGGCCATGCAAGAATGGATTGATTCTCCAACTAAATTTGAAGCAATTGTTGGAAAAATGGGCTTTACCGTTTTGACTTGATCGAATTTTGTCTCATTCACAAGTGTCAGTAGTTGAAATCAAGCAACAGTTCACGACTAAAAGTCAAATGAAATGTGCAACTTTTTATAGTGGTATAATAACCTGTAATGGCGTCATTTGAAGCCCCCTTTGTGAATTTAGGTAGCCACCGACTGAAGCCGGCGTAATGGATTCGAGCTCTCACTAGTTTGAGAGCATTTTTTCCGACGTTAGTCGGTTATTTAGTTTTTCGCCATAAATGACCTAACTCGATTGATTTTTTTACTCACTCGATTGGTTACTTTTATTGGTTACTTTTGTAAGTTAAGCTTACTGGAGTACGAATTGGAAGTCAAGGAAATACATTGCGATGATGACGGCTAATAACAACAGGGCATGGCTACCGCACTGATGAAAGAACTTTGATATTTTATCTACAGTTTTTGCAGTGGAAGAAACTTCATCAAGAATTAATACTTGTCTCGATCTGTTTAGCATAGCAAGCGAGTGGCTGTGTTTGACAATTTGCTCACTATGTTGCGAATATTTAAGCATTTTAGGTGGCATGCATAGTTTTTTGATATCAAATTCTACAATTTATTACTTTTTAAAAGCCGCAATGCAATAGCTGAGGCTGCTATTGGCCTTCTCTTGGTTTTTTGTTTTTCGTCGCCAAAATTTTTGTTACCACCATATGACCTCACAATCACTTCAAATCTGTTTTTTAATCCTTCATGCAGTTTCTACTGAATTGCTTGCGGGACGCGCGTGACGTCAGTTCTCACTGTCTTTAGCCAAGGTTTTTAGCTCATTTTCGTGATTAGATTTTCATCATGACTTACCTCACTCAATAAAAAGACTTTTTCACTTTAAAACTTAATTTTAATTTGAATTCGTTTATGTTCAAATGAACTCGTATTTGTAATAAAGGTCCCTAATGAAAAGGCTTCTGCGCAATGAAATCTAACAAGTTTTATTAATTTTTTGCTGAATTTTTTACATAGCTTTTTGAGGGGCGTCGATAACTTTTCCAACTTATATCTGTATCTGTTTCTGTCTGTGGTATACGGCACCCAAGTCTATTCTTTCTCAGCTATTCCGACAATTGGCCGTCTATGTTTTTTATTCGCGTGACTAATTTTTTGATTTTTCTGGAAATTGGCTCTGTATTTTACTTTTATTTCCTTAATTGAAAGAAATAAGGTCAAGTGAGTGCGTGTCACTCCAATGGAAGGGTATTTGAGAGCACCTATTAGAAGCTGTAATAAGTTAACATCTCAGCATTTTGTAAGGAGAAGTATAAGAAACAGACCATAAAAGAAACTTTTCGAGACTGCAGATCTACGAAGCTATTGCGGCTGTTTTCTGGTAATCTGCCAGCTATGTTCTTTTTTCTAAGTAAATGTTCGGATTGTTCTCCCAATGATAGCTGAGAAGGTTGAATGTGGTTGCGGTTCCATTGCCTTAACATTTTTTAAAATTGCACTTGACGTTTGGTTTGGGCTGTCCTAATGTGGTTAAATTTTAGATAGCCGTAGCGGTGCGTTTGGTTCAGGACAAGCAAAAAATAGGAGCACAAAAATTCGAACTTTCGCAAAGAAGAAACACCGAAAACGCATAGTTTGATCAGTAATATTTTCTCAAAATTTAACAAACGCATATTTTTTGAAAATAAATAGATTTTGGAACTCAAAAAGTAAACTACATGTGATATTTTACCGTTTCAATTTGATATTGAACATGTGCTACTCTAGTTTATTGAATTGATGCCCTATATGAATATTTTTTTGCTATATTTTGAACATATTTAACGAACGTATACCAAGTCATCGTAGTCATTAATTTATTGGGCAAACCGAAAAAGAAGATTGGTCTGATCTCGTTATTTGTCCACGTTGCTTGCTATTTTTATTTGTAAATATTCAGCAACAAAATTAATTCGTTCTTTCTTTGGTGAATTTCTTATCTGTGATCTAATACCAGTAGGTAACTGCCCTTGGTAGTGATGCGCTGGTGAAATTATGGTTAGTTTTCTCGTTTGACCATAGAGGTATATGGCGGAATCAGCGGGATCTGTATCTAAGGATGAGTAGAAATAATTGGTGTTAGCCCCTTTCTTGCCGATCTGTGCAATTAATCGACGGGTTCTTAGGGAACGTAGGATAGAAAGCTTTTTTAAAATAGCAATGATAGTGAGCACAACAAATTGATTGGAGAAGCTGTGAAATTTGGTGAATTACATTATGATTAATCAAACTGCAGAGCTTTCTCCGGACGCCAAGAGAGGAAGTTAATCTCAAACCTATACCTAGCGTTGTCCACCGTTATGTTCAAACGAGACAGTAACATAACGTAAGAGGGGTTCCAGCTTTTAACCGCAAGACAACGAAAAGGAGGGCTGTTGGAAAAATTTTATGCGACGTTAAATCGAATTGCAATTAAGTGCCAAATACCGAAAATTGCCTTGAGCGATATTTTCATTGCTATCATGACAGAACCAACTATTTAAAAAATGTTTGGAAATCCTAGCATCTGTTGCGGCATATAACGATGTTTACCCGGCGAATGCGTTTGGGGTAGAATGGTAATCGGAGGACGACGAATGGGTCGGTCAACACCGTGTAGAGGAAATAGAGGGTGAATGGGAGGCAACGTAAACCAAGGGGGATGGATAATCGCTCTGATAATTGTGGACTACCGGTGAAGTCAAACCGCGGGAAACGGTGAAAATGCAATACTTGGAAGAACGTGGATGCTCGAGTGGAATAAAAATCAACCAGGAGTAGGAAAGTTGGGACTTGGAATCCGAGGAGAAAACAACACAAGAAACGGAAAAAAATGAATAAGTGAGAGCACTAAATAAATAACTGGATTAGAAACTAAAAAATAACGGAGGTTTGGATGGAGACAGCATAGCATTGGAACAAAGACCACATTGGCAAAGCTGGGAGGACTACATCCGATAGTTTTTGAAAGTTGTACCCGTTCCACAAGCAACAACGCAGAGTGACCCCAGCGCAACTGACGCGATGAACGCCTGTTCACAACCGAATTGAATTCAGGACCCAGTGGAAATATGATTATAGCTGAATCGTCACCGAGCCTAACGGTATAACGGTTCAAAGTCGTACCAAAAACCCAATGTGAACAGAAGCTTCCAAGAAAACACCTGAAGGAAATAGAGGGCAAATAGCCGAAAGGGCATCAGACTCGTAATTCCAGCAACAAACTAGCGAATTGGCAGAAAATTGGAAAGAACAAAAACAACTTATATCAGGCGCAATTATGATTGAAAGCTGTCAGAAAAAGAAAGAAATCACCTAACAAGGAAAAAGAAATGTTTTAAATTGAGGGAAAGAAAAGTCATAACTTATTTTTAACAAAATGTTGTCTTTCGGAAATGGGATTGTTTAATTGAACGGTAGTAATAAGCTGTTGCAGTAAAGTTCAAGTTGATCCAGTGAAATCCTTTTCTGTGATCTGATACCAGTCTGTAACTGCCCGTGGTAGTAACCCTTCGACGCGATTTGAGTCAGTTGTCTTGTTAATAGCCGCCCTCATCTCAGCAGGCTTTTATTGCAATCCTATTACAATCCAAACAATTTGGATTGTTGGTGCTTTCTTTTTCTTTGTAAGATGTCTTTTTTCATGACTTTGAAAGGCAATTTTTAGGAGTTTTTGAGGTCAGAATGGCGCAATTTTTCACTTTGTCATTTTTTGTTGTTTTAGTTTTTTGTTTTATCGGTCTCAAATTGACGTTTGTCAAAGTTGATAATGCTCTTCTGCAAGACGTTATTACTTTTCATGACCTTTCTGTGACCTATATATGTGGTACTGCAAACATAAACACGCAAAATGATACTAACTTTTGCAATGTTTGAAATTCTCAAGTTTTCTGAAAACTATGTTCCGAGTTTATCAATCTTTATGGACCAGTGAAACTTTTTCAGGCTTGAAAATGGATCACTGGATAGTTTCTGAAGACATTGAAATGGTTCTAAAGGTATTAATATCACGAATTGTAGCAACATTTCAATTAAATTAATGACATTTTCTGAGTTTATCAATATTTAAGGGCCAGTGAAACTTTTTAGGTCTTGCAGATAGGATAATGGAGAGAGTAGAGAAAATAGAAATTTTGGCCTTCAGGCTCAGAGCTTCTAGAGTTTTAGCAATGTTCATGTTTTGTTTAGTTAGTTTGATTTTTTTCTCCAATTTTCGGACTGTTTACTTTTTTGGATTCCATTGTTCAGTTGATCTGCCGGTCAGATACTGTTTACTTTTTTGGATTCCATTGTTCAATTGATCTGCCGGTCAGATACCGTTTACTGTTTGTTTTTTGGATTCCATTGTTTAATTGATCTGCCGGTCAGATACAGTAGTTTAAAGGCTTTCATTCAATTCTTTGGATTGTATTTTAGGACCCGTACTGCTATTTATTCTTTGTGAAACTTTGTTTCGTTTTTACCTCATTTTGTTCCTTTTTCGACATTTTTTTTGCTTTTTTTACTTCTCTAGGATAGTTTCATTGTCTGCTCGTTCTGCTCAAAGTGCTTCTAAACAGCAGTTGCTCAGCAAAACAATCAGAAATGAATAGAATCAGTATCCAAAAAGAGAATCAAAAATAGAAACGGTATACACCCAGAAGCCCAATTTTAGATGCCCGCTGCTTGAAGTTTGTTCTAATAAGTATTTGTTACCATGCTTGATTCTTATTGGTATTGATACTATCCCCTGTACCCTCTCATTTAGAAACAGGTGTATGCCTGACATCGAAATGAAATCAAAATATTTCGCAACTTTAACAATGTTCTTACATCATTCAGGTTTCCATTTTTTCTGTTCTTTCAATCCCCATTGGGGTTATGGGAATGAAAAGCAGCCATTCTCCGGCAATCTGCGGGGTATGTTTTCACCTAAAGAACTTAATTTTTGTCCTTTCGCTGTTTGCTAAAATTTGGAATTTTGCATCAAGGTATATTACAGTTGCCGGAGATCTATTGCCTCTTGCGTTCAGCCATTCATTCGATTTTTAACAGAACATTACACTTGAAGTAGAGTTTTTTTTGTTTTTGTTTTTAATAGCGGCACAGCGATAGCTGGGGCTGTTTTTTTGCCTTCTCAGTTTTTTTTTTTATTTTGCCAAGATTTTTGTTACGACCATATGACGTCACAACCACTTCAAATCTGCTTTTTGTTCATTTGTTCATGCAATTTCAACTGGAATGCGTGCGTGACGTCATTTTTTGCTCTTAGTGGAGCGAGTTTCATCAAAAAGATTCTCAAAAATGACTTCCTGACTTTGAAATTGACTCTTATTTACTTTAATTCGAAGAGATAAGTTCAATTGAATGCGTGTCACTCTAAATACAGGTTATTTAAGAGCAGCTTATAGAGGCAGCAGTAACTTATACAGATTCCTAATCAAATTTCAACATCTCGCTCGGCCTTCAATGAAAATAATTTTTTGGTCTGTCCGTTTTTCTGTTTTTTTTAGACTGCAGATCTACGAAGCTATTGCGGCTACTTTCTGGCAATCTTGCAGCTATGTTTTAATGATTGTGTAATTATTTTTAATTGAATTAAATTAAGGCTGAGGTTATCAAATCAAACAGGCAGCATAGCGTAATTTTTTTCAAACCTTTTTTGCTGGCGATTTCGTTTTAAATACATTTTGTTTCAAAAGATTAAAAATTTCACTTGTGAGGTCTTTCTCGGTGTATTTCCCTGATCTTTTTATATCTGATAATTTTAGTGACTGTTAGATTGCCAGGTTGTGAATTACTTTTCACTTCTGTTTTTTGAATTTGCACTTCGAATTGATCGTTTCGTGACAGTGGACGTATCTGTAAATTTAAAAACCAATTACTTTTTCTTCATATAAAAGACAAGAGTGTGTTTGAAAGAAAAAAATTCATTTCCTTCTCAGTTCTTAGAAATTTTTAATTTTCTAAAATACTATGAATTGTGAAAAAGCAGAAATTTACTGATTACATATTGTTTCAAAACATTTAATACTCAATAATTTTAATCTGGAGCTTCTAAGGGCGGCCTTTGACATACCTTGCAGAGTGTGAAACTGTAATAAATCTTAAAAATTATTAAAATTACCTAATATATGCTGCAGTTTGCGGTTTTGATTATCGTCAAAACCAAGATTGTGTGTATTAATTATAGCCGGTAGCACATCTGAGAGATTTCAAAAACACGATTTGGCCCAGTATTCTCCTGAAAGGTCAAAACGACACAAAATTTTTAAAAATTTGAATAAAGTTTATTTCAAAATTTTGTGTCAATTTTGAAATTACCGATACAATTGCCTCAAAAAGTGAACACCTAATTTTCCAAAAAAGATGCGTTTGCGTGTTTGTGTGTGTGTGTGTATGTGTGTGTGTGTGCGAGCGCGAGTTTGTTTGCGTAAGTGATTATATGGGTGAGCAGAAATAAGAATGTCATATAAATGAACGATTCGAACCATGGGTGGAGGCCAGTTGCCTCTCAAACGGCTTATATTTCGTTGTTCCTTTTTTTTTAATTCGCTTTAACTTTTTGCTCACGTTTTTTGTTTTACTTAAGTCACGATTTTCAGGTTTGACTTCTGCCTTACCTCACTCACTGTTTCAGCTGAATGAATTTTAATTTCTTTCACGCATTGAATTATGCAATGTAGTGAATACAGCCAAGGTCAGAAGAGCAAAGTCAAAAAAGGGGATAAACTGATAAAGCCCGGTCGTTAAATCATAGTGCTTTAGGTTATCAAAGTTCATTAGAGCGATTGCTAGCTGATACTAGTATTAAGCTTAATACCCGTTAGTTTAGAAGCTGATGTAAGTAGAGGTTAGAATCAACTAAAACTGCACACTGAATTAGAACAGTTTTTGAAACTTTGGAAAAATTGTAGTCGATTTCAATCTTCTTTTTAATAGACGCCTCAGCTTCTCAGTGGGCTATTATAGCGCTCCTTTTTTTACTTCGTCGAATAAAGATTTTTCGCTTTACCTTAGTTCATAGCTTGTTCAACAATTTGCGTGAAATCTTTTTGACTTCTCTAGGATAGTTTCATTGTTCGCTCATTCTGCTAAAAGTGTTTTTAGACAGCAGTTGCTCAGCAAAGCAATTCAAAATGAACGGAGTCCGTATCAAAAAATGAAATCAGAAATTGAAACGGGATAAACCCTTAGAGCCCATTTTTAGATGCCCGTATCTCGAACTTGGTTCTTATATGTCTTAGTTACCGTCTCCAATGCTTATTTGTATTGATATTAGCTCCTGTATCGTGTCACTATGAAACAGGAGTATGTTCAACTTAAAAATGACATCAAAATAGTTCGCACTTTACGATTGTTTTTACAAAATAACTTTACTAAAAATCTTTTTTTTTTATTATTTTTTCCCTTCATTCAATCCCATTCGTGGTTATGGGAATCAACGGCGGCTATTTTCCGGCAATCTGCCGGGTATGTTTCTGTTTCAATCCCGATGTTCGTCTATTGCGTCAACGGTGGCTATTTTCCGACAATCTGCCGGCTATGTTTATGTGCTTGCGCTTGTGTGTTTGTATGTGAGTGCGTGTGTATGTAATGTATGTGCTATGTATGAGAGCTAAGGAGTTTGAGATTGCTGAGATGTGCTAAGGAGTTTTCCTTTTTGTCTGCCGAAAAAGACGGTATATTTTTGGGTTCAAACGGAACAAGTTGTTTTTCTTGAATGCATATAAGTTGCGTTCGGGTACTCCCAACTGTTTCTGTGACAGCAATTAATTGTTTTTCGAATCACGGAGAGTTATGTTGGAACATACTGTAATACGAACAGACTCGCACGAGCCATCTTGTATTGTTAGGGTGGAGGAATGCATGAAAATGGCTACAACTAGCCTTGTTATAAGAGCAAGTGATGTTAAGGTTGTTAATATAAGACTCAAATGTGTTCTAGTCTTGGCGATGGCGGTGTAGCTGCTGATCAACACCCTGAGAAACGAATGAAAGCTGCTCTGAAAAGCTACGAAAAATCACGACTTCCAGCATTAAAAGGCGAACAGCCGGGGTTGAGACTATCCCAGTACAAGGAAATAATTTGGAAGGAGTTTCAGAAGTCGCCTCAAAATCCGCTCAATCAGTGATGTTATTTGTCGAGTGTTACAGTTAATGAGTTATTTGATTGACTGAAAGTCAATGTGGGATTCACATTAAGCGGCTCAAGCTATTCGGCTACGTGACTTGTGATGCTATTAGTTGCTCCAATCTGTGCTATTTTTGGTAACAATGAGCTCATCTTGAGTTACAGTGAATTGATAAGTTAATAAATGTGTTCAACTGTTACGATAACTTTAGCAAGTTATTATAATGATTGTTTAAAAATAAATGTTGCCCTCCTGGATAATTTTGTTTCCCAATTTCCGCGAAAGTTCATGCACGCTCAGAGCTTGGATTAGATTTCGATGGTGCATTTTTGTATCTTAAAGATTATTAGACTGAAGTTTCGTGACTATTTTTGGAAGTGTAAAAATTGATTATAATTTTACATCCTGACTTTTTGCAACTTATTATTTTTCAGTAGAAATCGTCATTGAATTTGTGCTCGCTTAGTTCTTGAATATACTTCGTTGAAATTGTTTGCTCGCTTTTGAAACTGTTTTCCTTTTTTTCAGGCTGATATGCGCACAATTCCCCCTCTTTTCTATCGCTTTGTAACGAAGAAAACTTGAATTGAAATGGGCCGCCGCTCTTTGATAGTACTGAAAAGAAACGTAGTTTAGGCTGCCATTCCTTGATTGCTATGATGAAGAAAAATTACTACAACTTTGTTCCTGTGTTTTGAGATAAAAAATACTATAGTCTTTAAGTTGAAAAAATACGTCAGAAGATTTCATTCACCGCATTGAAGTTGCGTCACGAACGAACAAGTTGCTGCCACTGCTAAACTAAGTCACACTAGTTTGCAGACTAGCGCAGTTTCAGCTTACCTGCGTCATCTAGAACAGGAACAGTTTTCACTGCTGTCAAGTTCAAAGTCAAGACAACTTTTTTGCGTCATTCGAAAGCAACAAAGAAAAACTAACAAAGCAAAAATACGCCTTACTAAGACCCCTAATTTTGCGTCAAGGTTAAAAAGCTGGCCCCGGACAGAAGTGAAAGTTCGGGTCAACTAGCGGGCTCGAACCCAAAGCAAACGCAAAAAGCAGTTTCGGCGACGTCACCTAAAGCCGAAGCTGCCAATATGACACGGGACGGTGACGATTCAAGTCAGCGAAAACGATGGCCTTCATTTCTTCTCTGTGGATTGTGTGGTGGGAGCTACCAAGGACCCGACTCAGCCCCAACTTGCACGTTGAACTCCGACCAACGTCGGGCAAACCAAGTCAATCGAAACATTGAGAAGTCGCTACGTGAAGAACGTGAACGAACTGCACGAGACGTGAAGTTACTTTTACTAGGTGCAGGAGAGAGCGGTAAAAGCACAATAGTCAAACAGATGCAAATTATTCACCGTACAGGTTATAACGAAGAAGATTGCTTAAAGTACAAGCCTGTTGTGTACAGCAATACAGTACAAAGCATGGTGGCTATTATTCGTGCTATGGGTAAACTGAGCATACCATTTAGTAGTCCTGAGAAGGAAGAAGCTGCCAGACAGTTTTTCAGACTGGCACAGGACCACGCGGAGAGGGAATCGCGGGATCTCTCGGAACAGTTTTGGCAGACTATTCGGGATCTCTGGGATGACTCAGGTTGGTTTTGTATATCAATCCGCAATCAGGTGTTTTTCCGTTGTTCTCATAGGTTAATTTGCCCATTTTCTTGCACTGTTGTTCTGATTCGTGTGCACATGCAATCAAAAAAGAAAATTCATATCGAATCATTGGCTCATCAATTAAAAAGTCGTCATTACGATATGTCTTTTAAACACATCGTTTAAATTTATTTTAAAAAAGCTTAAGAGCAAAGTCTGTAAATGAAAAATGTTGGTCATTAAAGAAAATTTTTAATTCATCTGCTCGTGCGATTGAAAAAGAAGAATTGGCGGCAAATACAAGAAAACTATCGAAACATTGGCTCGTCAATTAAAAATTTGTCATTCCCGTTGTCCTTTATATGAAGTATACAACGGATACACGTCTTTTAAAATTATTTTAAAAAAGCTTAAGAGCAAAGTCTGTAAATGAAAAATGTTGGTCATTAAAGAAAATTTTTAATTCGTCTGCTCGTGCGATTGAAAAAGAAGAATTGGCGGCAAATACAAGAAAACTATCGAAACATTGGCTCGTCAATTAAAAATTTGTCATTCCCGTTGTCCTTTATATGAAGTATACAACGGATACACGTCTTTTAAAATTATTTTAAAAAAGCTTAAGAGCAAAGTCTGTAAATGAAAAATGTTGATCATTAAAGAAAATTTTTAATTCGTCTGCTCGTGCGATTGAAAAAGAAGAATTGGCGGCAAATACAAGAAAACTATCGAAACATTGGCTCGTCAATTAAAAATTTGTCATTCCCGTTGTCCTTTATATGAAGTATACAACGGATACACGTCTTTTAAAATTATTTTAAAAAAGCTTAAGAGCAAAGTCTTTAAATGAAAAATGTTGGTCATTAAAGAAAATTTTTAATTCGTCTGCTCGTGCGATTGAAAAAGAAGACTTGGCGGCAAATACAAGAAAACTATCGAAACATTGGCTCGTCAATTAAAAATTTGTCATTCCCGTTGTCCTTTATATGAAGTATACAACGGATACACGTCTTTTAAACTTATTTTAAAAAAGCTTAAGAGCAAAGTCTGTAAATGAAAAATGTTGGTCATTAAAGAAAATTTTTAATTCGTCTGCTCGTGCGATTGAAAAAGAAGAATTGGCGGCAAATACAAGAAAACTATCGAAACATTGGCTCGTCAATTAAAAGTTTGTCATTCCCGTTGTCCTTTATATGAAGTATACAACGGATACACGTCTTTTAAAATTATTTTAAAAAAGCTTAAGAGCAAAGTCTGTAAATGAAAAATGTTGGTCATTAAAGAAAATTTTTAATTCGTCTGCTCGTGCGATTGAAAAAGAAGAATTGGCGGCAAATACAAGAAAACTATCGAAACATTGGCTCGTCAATTAAAAATTTGTCATTCCCGTTGTCCTTTATATGAAGTATACAACGGATACACGTCTTTAAAAATTATTTTAAAAAAGCTTAAGAGCAAAGTCTGTAAATGAAAAATGTTGGTCATTAAAGAAAATTTTTAATTCGTCTGCTCGTGCGATTGAAAAAGAAGAATTGGCGGCAAATACAAGAAAACTATCGAAACATTGGCTCGTCAATTAAAAATTTGTCATTCCCGTTGTCCTTTATATGAAGTATACAACGGATACACGTCTTTTAAAATTATTTTAGAAAAGCTTTAGATCAAAGTCTGTAAATGAAAATGTTAGTCATAAAGTAAATATTGTTCTAATTGAAAACTGATGTTTGGCAGCAATACTGTTACTAGAAAATAGATGTTTTAGGTTCTTTGAGCCAACTGAATTGAGTGTCGAACATTTTAAACAATTAATTTTGATCACAATTTGAACTGGGTCAGCTTTGATATTAAATGAATTTTATTACTGAATGACATAATAACTGAATGTTATCAAGTTATTAGGTTTGATATGTTTGCGTTGATTTCTTTGACATTTTGGTTTGTGGAAAACAGAATCCCTCATTGGAGAAATCTATAGGAAATGTTGCTTCTCTAATTTTTTCGAATCGGTATTGAAGAGTCATTGTTTCAAATTGTTGGGTTATGCAGATAAATATTTATTCTTTTGTTTGAGCGTAGCCTGCAGTTGCGGAAGGAACTCCACAAGGATCGAAACTAAGATAAACAAGAGAATAAATTTGATATTCTTTTTTCCCAAAAGTATTTGGTTCCTGAATCTTGTCACAAGAGGATATGGTCAAATGGCAATCTAGCCTCAAAGAAATTTCTTATTAATTGCTCTCGACCGAAGTTTGAAGCAAATATTGTAATTGTGTCTTTTTATGCAAAATTCTTGCTTGACCATTTCTGCCCTTTTATGTTCTAGAAACGAGAATTAAAGCCACTGAGCTAAATTGCTTCTCTATACTCAAGCAATGATGAGGAAATTCAGGTTAAGAAATAATGAATCTACTTTGTGAAAATTTTTTGAAGTCTATAACATGAGCTACTTATAGAATGAGCTAAACACAGCTGCAGTTTTTTTTTCAAAATATTCGTTTAATTGCTCTCGAACGAAGTTTGTAACAATTTTTGTAAACGCGTTGGTCGTTTTTTTTCTGCAATTTTTTTGCTTGACCATTTTGCGCTTTTCTTTAACATTCTTTGACTTCTCAAGTGACTTTTTCACGCTTTCGTTCTTCATTTAGTGATCTCATTTGTTCTCACTCTGAACTAAAGCATGTTGCTAATATAAAATCGATTGCAGCATGGGAAAAAGAAGGGCCTGATAGCCGAGTAGGCAGTGCTTCTGGTGAGGTATCGGGAGGTCCATAGTTCGAATCCCGGCGTGGTAAACTATTTTTGCACCCATAATGAAAAATTTATCTAGGCTACAGTCCCCGAATTAAATTGCCTCGCCTGTCGTTCGAGATCAGTTCTTCCGACATTTGTCGGTTTATGTTTGAATCTTGAAATTAAAATAACTCGCTATGATTCGTGTGCTCATGCAATCGAAAAAGAAAATTCATATCGAATCATTGGCTCATCAATTAAAAAGTCGTCATTACGATATGTCTTTTATACACATCGTTTAAAATCGTTTAAATTTATTTTTAAAAAAAAGCTTAAGAAAGACCAAAGTCTGTAATTGAAATATGTTGGTCATTAAGGAAAACTTTTAATTCGTCTGCTCCTGCGATCGATAAAGAAAAATTGAATTTGTCCCTGAATTAAATTGCCTCGCTGTAATTCGAGATCAATTCTTCCGACATTTGTCTGTTTATGTTCGAATCTTGAAACTAAAATAACTCGCTATGGATCTCTTCAAATCAAGAGGTGTCAATTCATTGAATTTAATTTATTAGAAAGCTAAACGTGGTGTGACATTGCCCGATGGAATCAGATGCTCCACTCTGTAGTAGTTTCACAAAATGGCCAAAACTTCTTTTGTCTCATCGTATGACAAACTATTTCGAGGCAAATGAGAACAGTAAATTTTGCTCAGAGTTCTTATTTTACTGTTACACAGAACGAGATTGTTACATATAAATGACTCTGCTATGATAGCTAGAGGTTTTCGCAATGAAGATATCAGAGTAATGATAAATCTAAAATAGCAATAGCTGATCTTAGAAATTCAATTTGTTTTTTTTTTAGGTTTTGGTATTTTGGAGCATGATTGGTGCTCTTTTGCTGCAAGAAGGGGAGAACCATCCATATAAGCGATTACTGAGTTAACTGAAACTAATAAAATGAAAGAAACCAGACAGTGTCTAATTCAACATGCCTTGGTTCCAAATTTGATCAACAACTTTGTAATATGCATCCTACCGAAATATTGAAACCTAATGTGCTGTAATTGGGTTATTTTAAAAATAAACTCAGCTCACAATACGATTTTGATTTAGCCGGTCGAAGCACGTGAAACTCAATTTGTTTTTTTGGGCAAAGCTGTATTTTTGCTATTAATTGCTATCAAAAGAAGATTGTTGCAATCGTATTATATAATTGCAACCGGCTTTTCCTTTGACCATGAATTTTTGTCCTCAAAAACAGATGAAACAGTCTCCCATTCCGTCCCGTCAATTAAGTCCGCTTCATTCACCCATTTCCTCATTCACCCAATTCCCTTCCCTGCTTCTCCCCACCTAAAGCTGGCTTTCGTTAGCCCCGCAAGCTATTGAGAAACCAGCGCTCGACAATTGTTCGAGAGCAATTCTTCCGACGTTAGTCGGTTGTTTGGTTAAGATGTCAGACTGAGGTCCTGGGTTCGAACCCCTGTTGAATCGTTTTTTGCACCCATAAAACATTTCTATGCTACGCCCCCTACAAATTAAATTGCCCCGCTGGTTGTTTGGGAGCAATTCATCCGACGTTGGTTTGTTGGGTTAGGTTTATCTTAGGTATATTTCATTAATTGCTCGCGAACGAAGTTTGAAGCTATTGTTATGGTCGATGTGTTTAATTCAATTTTGTTTGCCTGAGATTCACTTTCCGATTGATTTTTGTCTCTTCAATTTTAGAGTTTTGCGTGGTCTAAGTTGCATTGATTCACAATTCTTCAGTTGAACTCATTTCCCGAACTTTTAAGACAGGCAAATGAGAATGAATTGGTCTTTTCAATACGAATAATTTTTTAATGTTCTTTAATTAGCTCTAATAAAAAATTGATGCTTCGTGGTGCGCGCTTATTCAAGCTACCTAACAAATGCCCCCATCGGTGTCCGAGAGCAATGATAAGTCCAACATAAGTGGGTTTTATTTACCTTAGGGTTTGAAAACACGAAAAATTTAAAAGATGCTCTTTGTAGCCTACAGTTCGAATGTTTCAAAATGCATATCTCATTGTTCTAAAAGCATAATAAAAGTTTTTAAAGCATGTAGATAAAGGATATGAAAACCATTATCTCCTACGAGACACGCAAAAACGCAAGAAGGCAAAGCAAGCTTAAGCAAAAACAAGCACAAAAATAATCAAGATCCTTTAATCGCTCGATGTGTTAATGCCTTGAAACTAATGTTTAAATGCGAATTTTACATAAGATAAAAGCTGCAAGATCAGAATATTTTTGAGCAGTTTTGCTATAAAAATGCAATGAAAAAGATTTTAGAAGCTTTCAAATTTCATTGCTTATTCAAGTTGTTTTAACAAGTTTGGATGTCTAAGGCCTCAATAACAACTAGATATGACATCAAAAAACAGCGAAAAGTACTCGCGGAACTGAGAATCAAAACTATTTAGAAAAAAAATTGTCTTGTCGCAGTCAAAAAACGCTTGAACTACCGAGCAACTACAACTGCAATTCATTTGCAAAAGCATGCCACCTTTTTATTAGTTGCAAATGATCAAATTAAACAAACGACAATAATAGGCTGGCAAAACTAAAAAAGTTAAATAAATATTTTGTTTTCACGGCAACTAAGATCAATGGCTAAGCTTTGGTAAAGCCAAGGAACTGATTTTTACAAATAGCACGAAATGGCAGATAAGCCAAAGATGCTGGCAGAACTAGAAAGAGGTCAACTTTTTTTCTGTGCAATTTGGCGTTCTGAAAGTAATGAAAATTAAACGCTGTTCAAAATATTCATGCATTGAAACGAAGTTTCATTACATACAACTTGTTGCAAAGTCTTGAATTGAAAGTAAAGCAAGAAGAACGACAGTATAGTCAAAAACTATAATATTTTGGAAAAAACCCTTTAGGAGTCCTTATATTAACAAGGAGGATCGTTAATGCGCGTTCGCACATGATGTTCTGACCCGAGCTGATCTACATTTTTGACTTAATTGTCAACCAAATGAAGAGATAACCAAAAATAGATGTTTGAGTTTTAAAAAATCTTTACACACCCAAACTACTAATTGAATTACATAATGCCATGCGCTCACGAGAGCTGCCGATAAACGACTGCGGGAACAAAAAACAAACAATATTAGCAAAACTAAAAAAAAATAACTGCAAAGAAACTATTTCTAAATGTAAAATCACCCAAACAACGTCAAAATGCAATCAGATAAAACCTTAACCGCACAAATTTTCTTTTATCTTAACTATACAGCAGATGGGACTTTTCCCTATTGAGACTAGGTACCAAGTGAAAAAAAATATTAAGGCGAAATTCAAAAATCTATCAATATTTTTTTAAACCAATTAATTTCAAACGTCTTAAAAATCATTAGCTTTTAACATAATTCTCGATTAATTTACTTAAAAGTCCTTAAGAAACTGATAGGACCTGTTTTTGGTCAGGCTAAACAATAGAAACCGACTAAAGAAGCAGAAAACTCAAGAAATTACAAACAATCTGCGTAAACACAAATTACTGAAGCCAATAAAATCAATAGATATTATATGAATATCATTTTTTTTTTCAATTGTTATCTATACTAATTGAGCTAAAGTTATACTGAACAATTCAATACGTTCACGTGGGCATCATTTGAAAATAATTGGGCTCTGTTATTACGCGAATGTGATAAAAGAAGAGAAAAATAAACACAAATAATGACCACTCATGAAACATTTATGAAAACGCATATTGTCCCACGAACAAAACATCAGTTACGACATAATATCAATAGGAAGTTCAATTTTTGAATAACAAGGAATTGGATGGGACCTCTCAATGATGAAGACAAGTTACAAGTTGACCAAAAGAACATAAACAATTTTAAAAAATTTTGAAAGAGAACAATATCGTGCACTTTAAGACTATTTGCTATGAACTGACTGCATAGAGTAATATCATTCATTCGATTGTCAATTAGAAACCTTTGAGAACTCTCAGCATTTTACGACTACATAAAGAGCAAAAAAACAGCAAACTCAAAAAAATGAGAAAGAAACTGTCAAAGCCATTAAACTTTCAGTACAAACGTTTCTTTTTTCAAATCAATTTTTAAACAACAATAGTATTCTTTTTTTTAACTATAAGACTTCAAAAACTCAACAAATATGAAAAATATTTTAAAACCACGAAATCTTTCGAAAACCCTTAGTATCATCACCATTAAACTCAATACTTTTCAACGAAGTCAATAAATACGCTACGTTACGCCTCGACGGGAAGAAAATGCTGTTTGTTGTTCACCAATCATCAATAAGACATCAGAATAAGTCTTGTGACTACGAAAACAATAACAAATAAAGGCAGAAACGAAAAATTCAGTGGAAAAGTGCGAGACGAAAGTCCCATTTAATGCATTAAGTTTTCTCTGAAAACTTTGTCCATGATTCTTTTAACGTCTTCTCTGAGCCAATAAGAACCATCAATAAAAGTATAGTGTGATAAGATTTCAAAAGGAAACAAAATTTGAATAATTTATCCAAAAATTTAACAATATATATGAAATCTCGTCGCATCGAATTCATTAAACCAATAATTGAAGATAAAACCGCCAGCCAAGTTAATTTTGATTGCAGTAGAAAAGACGGGGGTCCTGTCATTAGTGAGATTGACTTACGCTTCACAAAACTAAGTTTAAGATTGGTTGAAGGTCAATTTTTTTTTCAAAGATTCAGCAGTCATTAGCTGTCCACTCAAAGCACTAGATAGGTTCAATTAATGCTCATTAGGTAGACTATGGCACTTTTAGTCAACGTGTCTGTGCCATAGGACTTCAAAAGTTCAGTACTATCTCAAAAAGAAAATCAAAATTTCATTCGAAATTACGAACAGTGAGTCGAAGCCAAAAAAATATGAGCGATTCATTGAAAGCTAACTTTCTATTCATTGGGCATCATTGGTTTTTAGATGACTTTTGTCATCAACGGAACCTGGATATGAAAGGTGACTATTATCTTAGTGACTTTAAAAACAAAGAAATGTATAAGGTTTTCTTAACAAAAAACAGCTCTCAAATAGAATTTGAATTTTTTGATAGGAAACTTCCCTATGAGACCAGAACTAGTCTTTGTAATCGCCTTTTATCTATTAGGAACACCTAATTGATGCTTTTTTTAGCGTGAAATGTAAATTTAAATTATAGAAAAAATGTTAATTCGAACAAAAATTACGGTAGAAGTGAACAAAAGTACACCAAATATCCCGTGTTCACATGGAACGTTTAACCCCGATAACTCCTCGAAAACAGCGAAATTAAAAAAATCTTTATCTCGAAATCTACGCTAGACGAGCTTTTTAATGATTCCACTGACATTTCTCTACGATGAATATATCGATCGGCCAAAATTGTCTGAACAAAAAACCCATTTGAGTATATAGTTCATCCCCCACAAGTGGGGTCGGAAGAACAATTTGCGTTTTGAAACCATCAAAATTCACAAACGAAAACAACAAACATGAAACTCTATGTTAACAGCAGGAAAAGACAATTATAAAACGCAACATTCGGGTAAAATTGGGTGGCAGACGGCGTTTTAACATGAATTAAGAGCTATTTAAATAAATCAGCAGATAAGCACTGACACTTTAAAAATACTTAAATAAAATTTGTTTTTTTTTTTGGAAAACATCTAATTTTTTGTAATCTTTAATTGAAATAGCATCAAAAAGCTACGAATGCAGTGAAATTTAAGAACTCACATTATTCTTATTTAAAAAAGCATTTCCAAAGTCAGCAAAATTGCCAATTGCTTACTCAAGCGTTAAAACAGCTATTATTTTAAGTTGTTTTTTAAAGAATGTGCACACCTCATGGACTAACTTGAAAAACGGGAAATGTTCTGCAGCGGGGTAAACTCACAATTTGGAAAGTCTGCAGTTTCTTAGATTAATAGAGCTGAGTAGTAGTAATAGTATAAGTCTTCAATTGACCAAATTATGGTTTTAAGGGGCACAAAAGAAGCTAAACATTGAAGTGTTAAGTAAAAGGTTTAAGGTTTTTTAAACTTAATTGGTTAATTATTTAAGGAGCGCAGAAATGAGTTATAGTTAGCTCTTCCCGAGCACCAAACAAAATCCGTCAAATAGAGTTGCTGCACTATTTTCAGGTGAAAGATACTACGAATTAGCATGAATACCGGCAATCTATTTCTCTTTAATACGGAACTTCCAAAATGTATAAAAATAGCTTGTTAATACAACGTTTTTATATATTTAATCATTGGAGAGTAAGGGAAAACCTTTATCGTTAAACGGCTACTGCTTTTGAAAACGGAAATTTTGACGTTTGACTTAATCAGCAATTATTAATTTCGCTAAATTTATCGCAAATTGCTTAGGGTAAACCTAGTTTTTATGAAACACCTCTTTTCTCAACAAAAAAGAATAGCAAAAACCCCTCATTTAGAATTGTTGCGAGTTTATAAAATGTTTAGAATTTAGAAATTGACTGATCAAAGGATGCTAGACTACAATATAGTTGCTTGCTTCATTGAGGTCTTATCAGTAAGATACTACAATCTTGTTAGTTTTCAGCTGTATTTTTTTTCGCTGTATTTCCACAAATTTTGAGTAATATTACTTCTTGGTAATTTTTGATTTTCGTTGAAATTAGGGACAAATGTGGAAAAATTTCTCAAAACTTGGTCTCTATAATTTTTAAAAGTGTATTTAAAGTATGGTTTTGGAATTTAAGTCTTGAAAGGTAATGAACATCATACAACAATGATTGGCTCCGAATACGTCCAATAATATTGAATCATAATTTGTAACTTGCATAGAGCGTTCCAATGCGAGGCTCAAATCGTTGCCTAAATTCTAAGCAAGGTCTGTTTTCTTCAAAAACCGGTGAGCAAAATTGCGTCAAACTGATGAGCTGAATATTTTTCATAATATCTATCGAAAACATATTTTTTAAAAAACCGGGGATTACAGTTTTGCCTAATTTCATAGGAAGTTTTTTTGCAAAATCCTGGAGCCTCAAAATTTGGTGTGAAACCTGGGGTCTTAAAATATTCTCTAGTTTCTTAGAAAAAAATTTATAAGAACCTGGGTGCTCAAAGCAGAACTAATAGTTCATACTACCATATAGTTTCTTCCATCGTTTTAGGAGGTTGTATCAATAAGGTAACTTAATCTTATTATTTCTGAGCTGTAACTTTTTCAATTCTGCTGTTTTCAAGTTGTTTTTTTTTGGTCATTGGTAGTTATTGATTATTGTTTTTGGATCAAATTAGAAACAATTGTGTTAAAAAACGACTTGGTCTCAATAATTGTAAGAAAAGGAGTTCTTGAAAATGTTTTGAAATTAATGTGTTGAGAAAGGTGTTGAACATCATAGAACAATAATTGTTTTGGAATATGTTGAATAATATTGAATCTTGTCTTGCATAGAGCTTTCAATTCTTTCAAAAATAATGGAAAGTCTTCAAAAATGCGTCATTGTCCGTGGAGTAATCTTTGTTACTAAATAACGTTTTGAGAGCACAATGCAATTCTTTCTCCCAACTATTGAAAAACTTTTACGCTATAAAATATCTAATCATTGAAGTCTATTTGAGAACGTTTATTGTTACGGAGGCACTGCTTTTGAAAACGGGAAATTATACTGGACTTTTTCGAGCAAACTCAGAAACTATTACTTTTATTTTTTGTAATTTCTTACGAAGACTACTTTTTGAAAAACCAGGGGGCTCAAAATGGAGGAGGCGGTTAGAATTGGGAAGTCAACGCGTTGGTCTCACATTTCCCCTAATTTCTCAGGGAACCTATTTTTCACAAACCTGGGGCCTCAAAATTGGGCATCAAACCGGGGGTTTCAAAATTTTCCCTAATTTTCTAGAAAAACTAAGCTCTCAAGAACCTGGGAGTTCAAAAGTGACAGAGCAAAAGATGTCAGACCTGCATATAGTCTGTTTCATTGTTTCAGGAGGTTTTATCATTAAGATACCACAATCATGTTCTACCTAAGACGTATATTTTCTATGCTGTTTTCTAGTTTTTTTTGGTATTATTGGTCAATGTTATTTTTTAGATGAAATAAGGACAAAGGTGTTAAAATAAGCCGAAATTGGGGTCTCAATAAGTGTTAAAATGGAATTCGTAAAAGATTGTTTTGGAATCGTAGTTAAGTGAAAGGTGTTCAACATCATGCACGAATAATTGATTTGGAATACGTTCAATCATTTTGAATCATGTCAGAATGTGTAATTTGCTTTAGGCTTTCTTTGAAAATGATGGGAAAAGTTACCATCGTATTATTGTTGTAAGAAATGAAGATATAGAGATCACCTTGTCGTTCGTGGCGCCAGCATAGTCAATAAATAACGTTTTGAGAGCAGATTGTAATTCTTGCTTTTGAAGAACTTTTACGCTATTAAATATCTTTATCGTTACACAGCTACCGCTTTTTAAATCAGGAAATTTTAATAGACGTGTTGCAATGCACTCGGCACTTATTATTTCTGTTCAATTCTGCGTATTTTCTCAACAAAACTTTCAAAAACCGGGAGCTCAAAACGGGGGAGGGAGGCAAAATTGAGGCGTCGAAACGGTTCTCTCAAGTTTTTGCCTATTATATTAGGGGAATCGATTTTTTAAAAACCTGGGGGCTCAAATTGGTCCCCAATTTTTTTCCAGAAATACTAATTTTTGCTTCCAAGCTGTGAGTTTTCTATTCTGCTGGGTTTTTGTTTAAAGTTTTCTTGTTTTTTGGGGGAATATTGGTCCTTGTTAGTTATTGATCTTTTTTTTGGATCAGTGTAGAGCAAAGGTGTTAAATACGCCAAAAATATGGTCTCAGTAATTGTAAAAAAGAATTGCTATATTATTAAAATACTGTTTTGGAATTGCAGTCTTGAGAAAGGTGTTCAACATCATACAACAATAATTGGTTTGGAATACCTTCACTGATATTGAATCATGACAAAACTTTTAATTTGCATAGGGCTTTCTTCGAATAATAATGAGAAAAGGTACCATCGTAGTATTTTTGTAAGCAATGAAGATATAGATATCACTTTATCGTTCGTATAGCAACTGTATTTACTAAATAACCTTTTGAGAGATGATTGTAATTCTTTCATTTATATACCCAACTATTGAAAAATTTTCAAGCTATTAAGTATCTATTCTTTGAATATTAAGGGAGAACTTTTATCGTCACGCAGCTACTGCTTTTGAAAACGGGAAACTTTAATAGACGTGTTCCAATGAACTCAAGTAATTATTAATTGTGTTAAATTTTCCCGTAATTTCTCAGGGAGACTTCGAAAAACCGGGTGCACCAGACGGAGGAGGGGCTAAATGTGGTCTCAAGTTTTCCCCTATTATGTTAGGAAAACCTATGTTGTAAATATTTGGTTGTTAAACATGGGGGCTCAATTGGTTCGCTTGATTCTTAGATCAAAATTGGGGCATCAAAATTTGGGGTCAAACCCTGGGTTCTGAATATGCTCGCTATTTTTCTAGAAAAATTGAATTTTTTAGAAGCCGGTTTCTCAAAATTGACGGAACAAAGGAGGGAAGACTAGCATATAATTCCTTCCTTTATTGGAAGAGGTATCAATAAGATACCACTACTTTCAGGTTTTTCTTCTTACTTTTTTTCGTTATTCAAAATTTTTGGGTAATGTTGTTTTTTTTGGATGAATTTAGTACAAATGTGGTAAAACAGACCGAAAACCTTGTCTGATTAGTTTTATAAAACGGATTTCTTAAAATTTTGTTTTGGAAAGAAAGAGGTGAACTTCTTATAAGAATGATTGGTTTGAATACGTTCAGCAAAATTGAAGCTTGGACTGGCATAGAGCTCTCAAATCTTTCGAAGATATTGGAAAAATCTGCGTTCTTAGTTTTTTTCTAAGTGCTCAAATTAATGAGAACAAATTATTGTGCATGGAGCAACCATAGTAACTAAATGTCATTTTGAGAATAGATTGGAAATGTTTTTTCTTTAGATTCCAATTATTCGATCAAACACTTTTACGGTTTAAAAGCCCATTCATAGGTTTCTCAAATACATTTTCGAAAAGACAGGCGATAGTTTATTGTGTTTGGTTGTGCAAATAGGCTGGCGTTAATTTTAAAATTTTCTTCAGATGAATTGTTCCATCATTGTTTATTTGTCGCGAAGCGATAGAAAAGCCCTTATTATATCGTGGTTTTGTTTCGTGGTTTTTTGTTACGACCACGAACACGTGACAATAATTATTGCCACTTTTTTGGTTATGGACCAGCTGTATCGATGCATGGGATGTCATTTGGTACTTGGCATTTTGCATTTTGTTGAAATTTTTATTGGTCAATTTTTCGGGGATCATCAACTATAATATTAGCAAAGCCCACTAGTAGTTTACTGTTTTCCATTCATTGCCGACTCGCCTAATCAGAGGAGAGATCGTTTGTATCATTGTCACCTGTTTGAGTGGGGATATTGATAACTTTTACGCAATTTGTTTTCCCCCAATGAGCTCTGAGTAAAATAACCAAATATTGAAGTACCTTACGGACAAAAATTGTAACAAAAGTTAGATAACACTCTTTCGTTAGCTGATATTTCTTGAGAGAGGTCAATCGTATGTACGGTCAACATACAACATCAATGGGCTGTCTCAAAAGTCAGGCTGCTCTTTAAAAACTCAAAAATTCTAGAATTGTTTGTTGTTCCTTTTCATCTGAGTGACCAAAATTTTGATAACCAAGATGATTTAAATTGAATTCTTAACAAAAACTGGTCAATAGTATTCGAGTTTTTAGATCAATGCTGTGTAATTTGTTAATATTTCGTGCCATATTAAATCACTCACGTATATAATCTAGGTTGAGAAAGTAAACTCTTATTGAATTTCAATATAGATCACCCAAACTATAGAATTATGGTCCTGTTTTGCCGGATTTTGTCAATTGTCGGTAATGCTTATCATTTAACTTCTTTCATTTAGCTGACTTATTATTGTGATTTGGTATTGAATTTTTTGTTTTCAATGAATATTTGTATAATTTTACGTGACTCTGATGAAGTCAGGGGGAAAATCTGGCATTAATCGGGAAGCGCGTGTATTTATTAACCAAAATTTTGATCCGATTTTTGCCGAGTCCCGCACACTTACCTGATACACGCACTTTGCGAGTTTTAAGATACAGACAGTTTTCAAATCTGGCACTATATAGGAAATCAAATGCGAGCAACCAAATTAACTTAACCTAATAGATTTCAAGAGTTCATACAATTTAGACGGAGAGCTGCTGTATTACTCAGTTGTAAGGGAAAGTCCAAAAAAGTAAAATCGTTGTTAGGAAATGCAAGGAACGTTTTGTTTAGGTATCCACGAATGCTACAGCCGGTCGAACGAGTATCAGCTGAACGACAGTGCGGCGTACTACTTCGATTCAATAGACAGAATATCAGAGCCAGGCTACATTCCCACCGAGCAGGACATCCTACGCACCAGAGTGCGCACCTCTGGCATCGTAGAGATCCAGTTCTCCTTCAGACGCCTCAACTTCAGAATGTTTGATGTCGGAGGTCAGTTCACTTTCTCCATTGTGCAAAAATCTAAAATTTAAACCAATTTAGTTCCAATTACAACTTCTGGGAATGAAGTTACTCTTATCTAACATCCTGGATAGTTTTTAAAAGGAAAGAGAAATTTTACTTCCACGCTTATTATATTCCCCTATTTGCACTAACAGCTGGACAACTTGGGAGTTAGGAAATCAAACTTTGTGAGGATTGTTTTAACTGATTTTTTAGGTCAAAGATCAGAGCGAAAGAAGTGGATCCATTGCTTTGAGGGAGTCACTGCTATCATATTCTGCGTTGCTTTATCAGCCTACGATCAGGTTACATATCAGACATATTTGTTGGGCGCATTTATTCTATCCGCTAGAAAATATACCGCGGTCCGGCAAATTTAAGTAGAATTTTGCATATTTCATAGTTTTCATGTCTAGTCTTTAGAGCCTGATTGACTTGGCCTCTGGTGACTTGGCATCTCTTTAATAGCCGCGTCCTCAATTCCAGGCGGCTATTATAGCGCTCCTAATTTTTTTTACAATTCAAAAAATTTGAATTGTATTGGGGCGCTGTTTTTTTTTAAGATGTGTTCACACATTTTTCAGACTTTGATCTTTCAAAACGGGATAAACGTGTAAAGCCCAGCGGGCATCAAGTTTCATTAGATGACCAAAGTGGGCTTCAGTAGTCTTTCAATTGCTTAGGGTGGTACAGCTGCTGGGATGGCCTTAATTTAAGGTTAAAAGGTCATTTTAGGAGTTTTTGGGCTCAAAATGTGGCAATTTTTCATGTTTTTTGTGACTTTTTTGAGTTTTTGTTTGATTAGTCTTGTGTTGAAGTTTTTGAAAAATGATGAAGGCCTTTTGCGAGAAAAATTTACTTGTTATGACCATTTTATGAGCTATATATTTTGGTACTACAAACTTAAACAAACAAACAAATTGATACTAATTTTTTCAAGTTTTTTGAAAATTTTTGTCATTTTTTGAGTTTTTCCAGCTTCAGGGGCTAGTAAATGTCCTTTTTGGTTTGAAAATAGAGCACTGCATAGTTTCTAGTAATAATGGATTTGTTTTCAACATTTTAATGTCTCGAAATTCGGCATTTTTTTTTTTTTTTGAAAAAATCTGAAAACTTTTCAAGGTTTCCTAAAGTTTTTGTCAATTTTTGATATTTGTCCTTTCTCAAGTGCCATAAAACCTATTTCACGGTCTGATAAAAGTTACTGCATGGTTGTTAGGTTCAATGGATTTGTTTCCAATAGTTTAACCTTTCGAATTTTAGAAATTTTTTGAAATTTGAGATTTTCTCTAAAAATTATTGCCTATCGATCTTTGAACCAATGAATTTTTTAATGCTCGGAATTGGGTTAATGGATAGCCTCTAGAGACACAGAAATGATTCTGAAGATATTAATATCACGATTTTCAGCAAATTTTTTTTAAAGTTTGCAATTGATTTCATTTTTTAAATTTTTCGGTCGTTTTTGAGTCAATCGATCTTCAAGGGTCGTTTTTTTTCAGGTCATGCAGATATACTGGGCCGATTTTAAAAACAAATATTGATCTTGAACATATATTTGAAATAGTTATATACAAAGGATGAAATTTTGCCTAAAGGGTAAAAGCTTCAAGAGTTTTAGTAATGAGTACATTTTTGTTTAGTTCGCTTGATTGTTTGTTTATCATTTTTTGAGATGATTTTATTTGTGTTTTGGCTGGCATTGTTCAATCGATCTGCAGGTCGAGTACTTCTAAGTTTTTCATTCAATTCTTTGAATTGTTTTTCAAGACTTGTCCTGCTACGTTTTTTACTTCGTCTTACCCTGACTTCTTGGAATTGACTTTTTCAATGACTTACCTCTCTACACAGTTTTACTACACAGTACTACACAATGACTTACCTCTATAAGCAAGACTTTTGAACTCACTTATGGAGCTTTAAATTTTATGAACATTTACTTGTTAAAGATCAATAGTGTTCATCTAAGTAGTGCCAAACATATATGCCCTAATTCTTGATTATTAGAGTCTTGAGTTTTTGATTTCGAATATTAATTTTGGGATCTTCTCCGTTTGTTCCCCCATTACGTTATGCGCCTCTCAGTTACAGAGCACGTGCCATTACATAGTAAGTCATTATGTAAAAAATATTGTACGTGCATCTGAGGGGTGCAAATAATATGCGCCCACTAAGCCGAGGGGGCACAAACGGAAAAGATCCTAATTTTGAAAAGCCCTATTAAGGTTTTCTCCTTATAGAGCTTATGTGTCTCATAAAAATGACAGTCCAAAGCTAACCCAAAAAGTCTAGTGGTCTATTAAAAGACTCTTTAGTTGTTTCAATTCATGGAAGGCCTCAAGCGTCTATCGCGGCTATTTTCCGGCAATCTGCCGGCCATGTTTATTTATTGCCGCAAAGCAACAGCTGGGCAGTTATTGGCCTTCTCTTTGTTTTTTACAATGGAAAAAAATTGTTTTGTATTAGTGCTTTGTCTTTTTTACGACTCGAAGTGGATTAATCGTGATCTCTTTCTTTTAATCGGTGACTTCTATATTATTGTGTATAGGTGGAAATCTGCTGAACAAAAGTCAAAAGAAGAGAGAAATTTAGATTGCTTTTTGTTCATTCATTGTTCTAAGTGAGAACGAGAAAAGTACGTGTAAAAACATTTGCGCAAGTTTGATCTAATTTTTTGTCCAACTACTATTTTAATAGCTTTTTATAGCTGCGAAGCTGTAAGCTGAGCGAAGCTATATTGCGATGCTCTTGGTTTTTTTGTTTCGTCGTCTGACGCTCTTTTTTCGTTTTACATTTCTTCACACAGCAAAGCTGAAAAAGTCAAATTTTCTGAATGACTTCTTCCTCTCACTAACGGAATTTGCGCGCGTGACGTCATTTCTCACTCGCTTTAGCAAAAGTTTTTAGGTTATTTGCGTGATTAGATTTTGATCATACGTGCAGTAAAGGTCCCTAATAAGAGGCTTCTGCGGAATGAATTTTAACAAGCTTTATTAATTTATCGCTGAATGTTTTTTACCTAGTTTTTTTGAGCGGCGTCGATTTTTTTTTTCAATTTAGATCTGTATCTGTTTCTATCTCTGTTGTATGGCACGCAGGTCTATTCTTTCGCAGCTATTCCGGCAATCTGCCGGCTATGTTTAAGTTTTTGTATCCTTTTCCAAATTTTTATAGTTTTGGGGAGCTTTTTGGTTAAATTTATTACAGAAAAATGAACAGATTGAGCTAAATTGGTCTCAATAAGCGTTGATTTATCTGAATGAGGGGAAATCTGGCTGAATTTCCACAAATTTAGCCGACAGCATGCAAATTTGACCGTACCAAATTAACAGCCTGGTAACCATAACTGACTTTGAAAAATATGAACGAAAACAGGAAAATTGTAACAAGTCGTAATTACTCCCAGGCGCGGAACAAGTACTTTAAAGTTGAACAAATTTTGTTTTTTTTTAAAAAAAAAAACGGTCCACGGTCTTCATTCTCTTAAACTGACAAAAATGAATGAAAATAAAATTTTTAAACTTGTTTAATCCAAAAGACGAGACTGATGTAATTTAATTCTTGACAACGGATTTCGTTACAAGGAAACAAATAACCAAAAACCGGTAAATAATGGTTGCACCAGTCGACTTGCAGCAAATGTAGAAAAAAAAAACAGAAATTATACGAAATCATCCAAACACTGTGACAACCCGGACTTTGAATATATTGCCAATGCAAAATATAGGCAACAAATTTTATGTGCGAATGAAAATGATCCTTCTAAAAACGTTCGGAACATTTATGAGTTTCATACAATTCGAAGTGGACTTCATAAAAGCAGTCGAAAATTTTTGCACCAGCACCAAAATTTGGGACCAACTTTTTAGTCCCAAAAATTGGGCAGAAACGTCCGATGGCCGAGATTTTTTTTTCATCAGGAACCAGGAATGGTTATATTTACAAGCAAGAAATTGCTTAATATTTTGCAAAAAGCAAATTTATTCTTTGGCGTGGAACTTTTAAGGCTGCATCAATACCTTTAAGCAAATTTTTGCTGTCATTTCGGATAGAAAAATACCATTTTTGTGGGCTTTATTATCAGAAAAATCTGAAGATTATCGTTTTGTTATGTGCATTATCTCAGAAAAATGTCAAAATTTTTTGGAAACAATATTTTAACAAAAAAATTTTTTTGAGGGAGCATGAATTTGAAATTATGGCAGAAATTATTGATGAGCTACCGAGCACTGATCATTACGGTTGTTTTTTCTATTTTACTCAACCTTTATACCGAAAAATTCAACTTCTTGGTTTGGTTTTTGATTACAGCAACTCTAGCAAACCTTTTAAACAATTTTTCAGCAAAGTTTTTATTGGATTTTTGCCTACTGGAAATATCGTTCCTTGCTACAACTCTTTCAAGAATTCCGGTTTTTGTCGCCGGGTTTTTACAAGTCACCCAGCTTCTAAGAAATTTCTTGAACTTTTAAATTTTTGGATTAAAAAAAACGATGTTTTGTGGAACGTCTACAATCGGGAGCCAACTTTAAGAACCACAAATGTTGGCGAAAGTTGGCATTCTTCTTGGAATTGAAAATTTGCAAGAAATAATCCTTTTATGTGGATCGTTATTCAGGAATTGATAAAAACAAGGTGCACTATGAGCAAGGTTTAATAAACTTATCAACATATTGGAACAGCGTTCGTGTTATTTGTCAATCGACTTTTCGACTAATTTCCTACGCCCCCGGATTAATCTATAACATCGCAGACGCGCATCCTTTTATCATAGAATCAAGTACTGTTAAGGCGTAGAATTTGCAGTTAGGGCTGTTAAAAGCGTACTAGGAGATCGTAGCTGGTGGAAAATCGTTTTTCGTCTAATAAAATAATCGTAAAAAAAAGTTCGTGTGTTTAGGTTTTAGCCGAAGATGAAGAAACGAATCGGATGCACGAAAGCATGCAGCTGTTCGAGTCAATATGCAATAACAAGTGGTTTGTCACAACATCAATTATTCTTTTTCTAAATAAAATGGATTTATTCGAAGCCAAAATCGAACTTTCACCGCTTACTAAATGCTATCCCGAATACGCTGGTGAAAATACGTATAATGAAGCCGGGAGGTACATTCAAGTTAAGTTTGAAAATTTGAATAAACGGAAACAAACGAAGGAGATTTACCCGCATTTTACCTGTGCTACCGATACCACTAACATTCAGTTCGTTTTTGATGCAGTTACAGACGTCATAGTGAAGAAAAACTTACAAGAATGCGGTTTATACTAACAAACTTGATTCTAATTTCGGACATTTTAATTATTTTAAAGACTTGATAACGTTATAAACGAAGTTCAGGTTAATTCTTGGCTGCTGAATAATTGCTCTCGAGCGAAGTGTTTTCATGCAAAATTTTCGCTTGACCCTTTTGATTTTTCGAGTGACTTTTTCGCCCTTGACTTTTCGTCACGCCCTTGACTTTTTCAATTCAAATGAAAAGTGCGCCAAAATTAGTGTAATTTTTTCCACATCTAATGACGTCATTTGAAACTCTTAGTGAATTTAGTTACCGCCTCCGCGACGGAAGCAAGCTGCAATAGATTAGAGCTCCCACTAGTCGTCCGAGAGCAATTTTTCCGACGTTAGTCGGTTATGTTTTATTTCTTGATCTGTTATATTTCAAGAACAAAGTGATTTCACGGGCTTGTTAAATGATTGTTAATTTTTCCTCAATTAGACCACTCAAATATTGTTTAAAATGAGTGTGCTATTGTAAAAACGTTGCCGTGAAAACGACCTGATGAAAGCTGGCAAAACCCCTGGGTACTGGAAAGCTCTGGTAAAATCCACAGAAAAAAGCGGAGAAAAGGAAAGTGCTTTGAGTGTCAAGCTTCAGAAATTATTTTTCCCTGAAGAAACAGAGGTTAAATAGCTTTCTGAATTTACTACGGTTTGACCAACGCTTGTTAAGTGTACATTTGCGCCTTAGCTGGGCATCGAAATGATACTCCGATTTATAAAATTGCCACATTTTCATTCATTCATCGCGATGTTGCTTCAACTGTGGAAGTGAGCAGTGACTGGTGAATTTTTCCATTTGACTTACTTTCTTTTCCTAATACCCATATTCTCAGAAAAAAAATTATGTACTGTAGGAAAGTAAAAGAAAGTGAAAGGAGCTCATTTTGTTTTTGCAATTGACTTGAAATATCTTTTCATATTTGCCGAAAATGATGAAAACTGCAGAATATTTCAAGTAGTTTCTGTAATTTTGGATGTGTTTGCAGGTTTACTATGTGTGCTAAACTTAAGTGAATAAATTTGGTTTTATATTTTTGTATTCGTGGTGTGTAAATATTAGACATGAATTCCTGCCAAAAAATTTTTAGTGCTAAAATTTACTTTTCCATTCGTTTATACACAATATTTTTATCAGAATAAATTTGACTTAATTATTTGCATTGACATGATATTTGGTGACGGACGTGATAAAACATCGAGTTGTTTTTGGCTTTGTTCGTCATTTTTTTCTGGAAAATGCACCGTTAATGGTAAAAGCGGTGGATCTAATTGAAATTTGTAATAAAAACAGGACAAATTGTTAAATTTTATGGTTTTCAATTCTCATTAGTTTGTTTTTGTCATAAACAACAGCAAATTTTCATGCCAAAGCCTAATTTTACAACTCGTGAAGTTAAATATTATTTTTGGCCTATTGTTTCAAGCTCGCAAATTCACAAGATGTAAAGGATCTTTTCAAGCAATCGCCTCGTTGGTACCTAGACGAAAATCGCCACCCCTAATAAATTTCACTCGCCTATGTCTCAGAAAAATTTTGATAGTTCAATAAATTGCTTGTTTAAATTCTATTCGAGAATTATCTCCCCTTTGGCAATAGGACTCGATTGTTGAAAAGATCGAACGTGCAATTTATATGATCTCTGTGCCGTAACGTGCAATTTATACAACGTGAGTTTCGCAATTGATGTTCTCAGCCGTCAATGATCTCATTGAGTGCTAGCAATTTAATTTGATTAAATCTATCTGGTAATCATTAATAGTACTAAGTGCAGTAGAAACCATTAAATTATTTTTAAAATAAGAATTTTACAATTTTATTCAATTCTTACTCAATTAATTTCTGAATTACTTTCTCTTTCGGAGTAATGATGATAATATTTTAATTATCATAACTAGTAATGATATGAGTTATAATTACTCTTCTGTCATCATACTGTCCCTGTGGTTACATTGTTTTTGAAATTGATATTTTCACTACTATACTTGTTTTAAATCTCTTCAGTAAAGGACAGGCAGGGCATAAATTATGATGGTTGATTTTTTAAATCAAAAGTGAGTATTAGAATTGCAGTCATTTTTGGAGCTTCGGATTGCGTGCAAATAAGCTGTCGTGGTCGATAACACGGGTAAAAGAATTCAATAAGTTGGATTTTAAATTAAATTTTGAACTGAAAATATACAAAAATTAGCTTGTATTTATAGTAGTTATCTATGCGAAAATATACAGAGAAAATTTAGATTAGCTAAAAATATGTTACATGATTGGCATGTGAATAGATCTTAACTCCGAATCCCGGGGGTGATTTTCTATTTTCATCAACATTTCATGAGAATCATATATGGCTTGGGTTCAATCGAGTTCATTAGTTGGAGGTCGGTGGATGTTAGAATCTGTTGGTGGGAGAATTTGCTTCTCACATATGATTGATAGGTCAATAAGATAATGATAGCGCCAAAATAAAATTAGAATTGAGTTTAGTTTTGTGGCCATTACTTATCGACACAGCAGTAAAGTTCGTCAGGTAAGTTCTTCTTTCGTTCTTTGAAACTTTAATAAAGAAAACTTCTAAGTTTCTTGATGTTTCTTTGAAACCATCACATCCTCCCTCCTTTTTAAGCAAGTTTGTGGGTGTAGGTTCTCCAAATCTGTCCGGTTGTTTTCTGTTTCTTGTTGATGTTCGTGAAGGCTCTGAGCTTTCGGATTGTTGGTGCTCTGCAGATGTGGCTGCAGAGGCTTCATCTTGAAGTGAAGGTTCCACATCTGTGCTCTGAAGTTGTTGTTCTGATTGAGATATGGTCTCCTGAACTGCTGGTTCAGTTTTCACATTGTCCTCGTCTAGTCTCGCAATTTGGCTGTCGCTCACTAGAATAGTCCGTGCTGAGTTTTCGGTCTGTATGAAGGATGTGTTCAAGCCCTTCCTGATGATGAAGTTAGAAGGAACTGTCTTTGTCTTTTCGTTGGCCTTGAATAGAAAGGGTTCGCACAAGTCGAAATCTGCTATTGCTGGTAGCCTCATTCTGCGTCCCAACACGAGTTCAACTGGAGTTTTGCTCCTCGTCTTTGAATTGTTGCGATGTGTCATCAGTGCCCTTTGCAGGAATGCTCCAAATGACACATTAAGTTTGGGACTCCACGCTTCAGGTGCCCGCTTCACTGTCTGAACTGCTCTTTCAGCTAGTCCATTAGCTCTTGGATGATAGACGGGTGATTCCATTTTCTTAATTCCCAGTGATTCACACCACTGTTTAAGGTCACCACTTACAAATTCAGGACCATTATCAGATACTAAAGTTTTTGGTATTCCGAATCTTGCAAAGATTTGACTAAGATATATTTTAAGTGTTTCTGATGTTCTATTTCCCGCGGGGAAGGCTTCTATCGAACCAGAACCTGCGTCAACAATTACTAAGATATTGCCTTGTTCCTTAACATAACCCCAGTCCATGTGGAGCCGTTCCCAAACGTCGGCTTCTGGCCACGTAGAGACTGTTTTTCCAGGCTAGGCCTGTTCAATTGACAATTCTTACATTTACTAACAAAGTGTTGAACGTCTTAGGTAATGCCGGGCCACCATGCTATCATTCTGACTGATGCCTCAGTTGCATTCTTCCCGGGATGTGTCTCATGCGCTTTTGCCAAAACCAAGTGTCGTAGTTTTGGTGGAATGAAAGGAACAACACCTCTGAAGATGATTCCATTATGTAAAGTAAGTGCATCTTTCTGTTGTTCGAATCCTTTTTCCGCTTCTGAACATTGTTTCCAATTGCCGCTTTTGATTCGTTTCATTATGTACTGGAAGAGTCTGTTTGTTCCAAGTTCAGTTTTGATTTCCTCTTGGGTCACCAAATCACTCTGGGCGAAGTAGATGTTATTGATTGCGAAGCACACTCGATCGTTGTCCGATTCGTCTTCGTCAAAATCCATTCTGCTCAAAGCATTGCATGGGGTACCTGCTCTCCTGGCGTGTACTTCAACTCATAGTCAAAACTCATTGGAGCTATTGCCCATCTTGTGATTCTCGCTGATGCTGTCTTCGGGATCTCCTCGTCTAGTGCAAAGAGATAATTGAGTGGTTTGTGGTCAGTCTGTAGGGTAAATCGTCTTCCATGAAGGAATTGTTTTAGTCTTGTGACCACAAACACAATTGCCAGTGCATCCCGCTCTATGTTCGAGTAGTTTTGCTCCGCTGGAGTCAATTTTCTCGATACATATGTGACTGGATGCCCTTCTTGCGAAAGAACCCCGCCAATGGTTTTTTCAGAGGCGTGAGTAGTAACGGTTGCTTCTTTTTGTAGACTATATGGCTGTACTAGTGGGTTAGCACATAATTCATTTTTTTATGTCTTCAAAGGCTTTTTGTTGCATTTTGCCCCATGAGAAATCGTTATTTCTCATGTTATTTAAGGGTAGCGTTTTTGTTGCAAAATCAGGAATCATTCTTCCGTAAAAATTAACTAGCCCAACAAACGATTCGAGTTGTTTATTGTTAGTTGGTGCTTTTGCATTTTGTATTTTTTCAACATGTTTGGGATCTGGTGCTATTCCCTCCTTTGAAATGGAGTATCCCAAAAAGCTAACACTATCGACTGGTTTTGAGTTAGATTTTTCTCATTAATAGTAAATTTTTTCACGTAGTCGACTCTTGACTGCAAGCATTCTCTTGTCGAACTGCTCCTTGGTAGTTCCATACACCAATATAACGTCTTGAAAGATCACATCACCTTTGATTCCTTTGAGTGTTGATTCGATGCAATTCTGGAAGATTAATGAAGAGTTTTTCAATCCCTGAGATATTCGGCACATCTTGAACAATCCCTGAGATTTGTTGATTGTGCTTATATCTTTTGCTTCTTCGTCAAGTTCAATTTGATAGTAGGCATCTGAGAGGTCAATTTTGCCAAAGTATGAGGCCCCATGTAGGTTGTGGAAGATTGTCTCCATGTCTGGTATTGGGTAGTCCTCATCCATGACCTTCCCTTTGATGTGCACTTTCAATTCCACGCAAAGTCTCAGTTCTCCACTCTTCTTTCTCTGCCACACCACTGGAGATGCATTAGTGACTCCTCCTGGCTGTACCGGTTCAAGGATGCCTTGTCTGACCATTTGTTCCAGCTTCTCTGTGACCTTGTCTTGAAGAGGTAGTGGTATTTTTCTGGCTTGGCAGAACATTGGCTGTGTTCCTGGTATCAGCTTCACATGAGCTTTGTGACCCTTCACAGCAGGTAGGTGCTCGGCTGTGATGTTGTTCACGCCGTGCTTTGGTAGGTCTCTACCAAGTAGTCCAAATTCTTTATCAGACTGCACAACTGCTAGTTGTTTTTGAGTGAGCTTGCTTCCGTTCCACTGAACGTCACAAGAAATTGATCCCAGAAACGTTAATTCATGACCATCATAAGCTTCGAGATGTCTTATCTGAGGTTTACCATCCAACTGAGGTTTACCAAGCTCAGTCCATATTTTGATGATATCACTGTGCTATCTGCACTACCTGCATTTTTAGTTTGTAGTTAATTATTGAGATATATTCCCATGTCACAGACATGCAAGAGATTTGTTCTTTAGTATAAAAAGTTCCCATCTCCGATGCTGGAGATGCTTGCTCTGAAGAAACATTTTCTTCTTCGCAAAAGTTATTGTACTTACCTGAATTTGGTTGGGGTTTGCTTCTACACATTTTTGAGAAGTGTCCCACCTTATCACAGGTGTTGCATTTTTTACTTAGCGCTGGACAGGGTCTACTAGAGTGTGGCTGACCTCCACACCTAGTGCACATGTTGTTGCTTTTCTTAGCCGTGATTTTTTCATTTGGTTTTTGAAAGGTCTTTTTGAAGTTGAACTCAACTTCTTCTTTCACATTAAAGGGCTTATTACCTGATGAAGAACTTGCAAAAGCCATTGCTTGACTTCTGAAATGTAAGCTCTCGGTCATGTCAGTAACCGCCATTGCTGGTTTTGCTTCAATACCGTCTAGTAGTCTAAGTATTGCTTCAGGGTCCCTCAAACCTGAGATAAACTTTTTTTTACCAACTCCTCTTTGGGCTTGGCCGCTGTTTTCAGCTTTTCGAAGTCATAATAGCGTGCTTCTTCTCTTAGACGTGCTATGAAGTTGTCGTCTGACTCCCCTACACCTTGTATTATGGACAGAAATTTAGCCCTTTCTGCCGTTACTACTCTCTCTTTAGGAGAAATATAATTTTGAATCGCCAATCTGATGTCTTTATACGGAGTGTCTGTCAAATTCCTAGGACTCATTAGGCTCCTATGTTTAATAATTGCATCTTGCCCGCACATACTAAGGAAGAGATTGGTTACCTGTAGGTCCTGTACAGTACCATCGTTGTTGACCTTGTCCTCTTTCTTCTCTGCGCGACATATCGCCACAAAAGACATAATCCATGCAGTAGCTGATTCTGCATTCTGTAGATCTAAAATTTGTATGTCTGTAGCTGGTCTGGACACCATTGTCGTGGTCGATAACACGGGTCAAAGAATTCAATAAGTTGAATTTTAAATTAAATTTTGAACTGAAAATATACAAAAATTAGCTTGTATTTATAGTAGTTATCTATGCAAAAATATACAGAGAAAATTTAGATTAGCTAAAAATATGTTACGTGATTGGCATGTGAATAGATCTTAACTCCGAATCCCGGAGGTGATTTTCTATTTTCATCAACATTTCATGAGAATCACATATGGCTTGGGTACAATCGAGTTCATTAGTTGGAGGTCGGTTGATGTTAAAATCAGGTTTCAGTTGGTGGGAGAATTTGCTTCTGACATATGATTGATAGGTCAATAAGATAATGATAGCGCCAAAACAAAATTAGAATTGAGTTTAGTTTTGTGGCCATTACTTATCGACACAGCAATAAAGTTCGTCAGGAGCTCTTCTTTCGTTCTTCGAAACTTTAATAAAGAAAACTTCTAAGTTTCTTGATGTTTCTTTGAAACCATCACATAAGCTGACGTTTTTGAGTGCCGAACTGGAACTGATTTTGAAAGTGCCGAAACTGCAAAGGGGTAGTTAATTATAAATAAATCACTTACCGAAATGATTCTCAGAGCGACAGTTTCAATCTGATAACTGGTTAAGTTGTAGTAGGGCCGAAGCCATTGACGCGGTCAGGAATTTTTGTCATTATCAACTTTTATTAGTGACGTACAACTATGTCGAAGTATAACTGCCGATTGAAAGAGAGTAAAAAATTTGCTCAGTTTTGCATCCGATAAAATGCTGAACCGATCAGATCACTTTCTCCGAAATGAGAGTTAAAATTCTCATTGTTATTGGTTAGACTTTAAGGGGTCATTTCGATTAAGTGACCTGATTAATTGCTCTCAAACCAAGTCGGAAGTAACCGTTTTAAATGTGTATATTTTCATACAGAATTTTTGCGTGACCGTTTTTCGGCTTTTGATCTAGCACTCTCTGTAGCTTCTTGTGAGACTTCTTAAAATGAGAAAACGGTTTTTGATCGGATAATATTTCCCTCAATAGTGGTTTTTCTGTTCACATGCTGAAAATTGACTTTGTTTTTGTAATTGTTTTTAATTGCTCTAAAACGAAGTTTTTAGCAATTATATTAGTCCTGTCGGTCTTTTTTTATGCGATTTTTCGCTTGACCGATTTTTTGTCTGACGCTTTTGACTTTTCGTCCTCAAAAACGGGATAAACAGGTAGCGCCCAGCGGGCATTAAGTGCTCTTAGAGTTTTTCAGCTCTGTTTCAGCTCAAACTGTTGACCCCCACCCCCCGCCCCCCCCCCACCGCGCTGTTGTCCCCCACCCCCCCACCGCGCTGTTGCCCCCACCCCACCCGACTTTTGCCACCCCCACCCGACTCTTGCCACCCCCATCACCACCTCCCCCATGGATAGTTACTGACGAACAACCGCTCGCTAAAAACACAAATTTATACAAATTTTCACAATTTTTAAAGTTTTTTGAAAATTTTTGTCATTTTTGTGAAACTTTTGCCAAATTTTTGAGTTTTATTAACCCTAGATGTCAAGTAACCCACTCTGTGGTTTGATAATAGGTTACTGCAGAGTTTCTAGTGGTAATATAATGGTTTCAACTTTGCGAATTTTTGCATTTTTTTGAAAAAACTTGCAAATTTTTTCAAGGTTTTTGAAAATTTTTGTCGGATGTCAGGTTTATCCAGCATCAAGAGCCAAGAAAACTCCTCTAGGGTTTTATGATAGGTTACTGTATAGTTTCTAGACGTACTGGAATTTTCTCAAGATTTCAACATCAAGAATTTAACGTTTTTTTAAAAAATAGCATTTCAAATTTTAACATTTATTGTCTTTATTCAAGATATTTCAGCCTCTGGGTTCAGAAAACCTGCCTAAGGGTTTGAAAATATGTGGCTGCATAGTTTTTAGTTGTAATGGAATGGTTTTCAACTTTTTAATATCACAAATTTTATCGATTTGTTTCAATAAAACTTGCAATTTTTTGACAATTTTTGTCATTTTGTAGGTTTATCTAGCCTCAAGAGCCAAGGAACCTCCTCTAAAGTTTGATAACAAGTTTTTGTATAGTTTATAGATGCAATGGAGTGTTTTAAAAGATTTTAACATATAACGAGGTTTAGCATTTTTTTGAAAAATTTTTGGCAATCTTCATATTTTTGAAATTGCTTCATTTTTTAAGGTTTTTCCAGCCAAGAAGCCTCCTTCGATGTTTGATACTAAGCTGCTGTTTAGTTTCTAGAGTTAATGGAATTATCATTATTTTGATGACTCGAGTTTTATAATTTTTTGATAAATTTTAATTTGAAAAATTTTTGAAAAATTATTATCATGTTCCAAGTGTATGGATCTTTATGAGCCAGTGAAACTGTTTAAGGCTTGAAATAGGCATATTAGATGGTCTCTTGAGACAATGGAATGGTGTTATGAAGATATTAATACCGCAAATTTTTTCATGATTTTGTTAAAATTTGCAATTGTTTTTAAAATTTTTGAATATTTTTATCCTTTTCTGAGTTTAACGATCATTACCGGCCATCAAAGCTTTTTAGGTCTTGCAGATGGGTTACATGACAAAAATCCAGAGACAAAAATTGTTTTCGAAGATTTTTTACTGCGAAATGTGGAAACTTTTCTTTGGAATTTTGCACTTTCAGTTTTCTACATGATTTAGTTACTAACAAGTTTAGAAAACTTGAAGTTGTAGAGTCGAATCTCATCATGGAAAAAATTCCTAGCTGTCTCTCGCTATCTCTCTGTGTTGGCTGGCGTTTCTTTCCTTCTCCTTCTCGCTCACGTTTAATCTCAGCAAAGCAATCTAAAACTACCGCAGTCATAAAAAACGAAATCAACAATAGAAACGTCAATTAGTATGTTATCGGGTCTGCTGTTTTGATATTCATTCTAATCTCTGTATCCTCACATTAAGAAACAAGAGTTTGTATAACTTCGAAATTCAATCAAAATAGTTCGCATTTTTCGCAACAATCAGTTCTCCAATCCCAACCCAATGGAAATCAACGGCGGGTTTTTTCCGACATTTGTATTTTTTGTTTTTGATCACAAATGACTTCACTCTTTTTGATATCACTTCGGGAAACTTTAAACCCTTTCAAAGTTTAGCAAAAGACAACTGTTTTCACGGAAGTAAGGTCTCAGGGTAAAATGAATGAAAGAATTGTTCTCTTATCAAGAAAATTTGTTTTAGAACTGAAAAAAAACGTCGACTTTAATTAGTGTTTTTTTTTGAAGCAGTTGATGGTGTTTTTGGGTTGCATCGGCCACTCTCTCAGTTCATTTCATGTTGGCTTGGGTATTGTCAATGCCTATTTTGAAATGAGTAAAATTCGCCTTTAAATGTAGAAATTTTTCGCCTTTTCTGGCGTCAGTTTTTCAGCCTTTTAAAGTACATGTAAAACAGTAGAAGAAAACTTGGATAGCGAAATATTGTCTGAAGTGTAGCAATACTTTTTGTCCCGGAAATTTATGACTCTCAGTAATTGGTGCTTTTAAATATTTATAATGGTAGATTTAGAAATTTTAATGGATGCTCGTCCCACCCCAACTCTTGTTAGGGCATAAAGCAGTGTTTTTGTTCGTATTTTTATCGTTTTTTTTCAGAGCTCAAAAATCTTTTTATAGTGTCATTTTTCACGTTTAGTGTTGTTTTAAAAGATTTTGTCATTATTTTTTCGTCATTAATGACTTGTGTAAGCACTAAGAATTAGTATTTTCTCAAGGCACTTTTGTCCCATCCACGTTTTTGCCTTATTGAACAGTGAGGCTAGCTTCACTTCGCTGAACACTAGTTGAACAAAAGATGGTTTTCTGAGAGCAATTAGTACAAATATGTCGTTTGTCACTTTTGCAAATATCATTTGTATTTGGGCAGACTTTTGAAAAAAAACTGATAGCATCCCAAAAAAGTTCGCAGTTCTATGTTTTAATTTTTGAAAAGACAAGCCTCTGCTCAGGATTCTATGTCCAGTTTTTGCGAAGCAATTTTCGGATTTCGCGCGCCTTCCGATTCAAAATTTTCAGAATGTTAAATTTAAGGAAATATTAAATCCGGGGGCGATATCTTAGTTCAACATTATTATCCTCACTGACCGGCTCCTCATCTGAGTAACGGTTTTTAATCAGTAACGATGCTAATAAAAGTAAATTGGGAAAGCGTTTCTCTGTGCAAGTTGACACATTCAGTCCCCAACAAAATGAAATACACTAAGCTCTAAAAACAATTGAGCATAGAGAGTTCTTTGGGAAATTTCGGAAGAAAGTGGCAAAAATTTGACTCAGAAGTCGGTCGAAACTTGTGCGAAAACTATACAAACCGTCTCTAGATGTTTTAAAAGCTAAAAGCGAAACAAATTGCTGGGCGACTAATTTCAAAATGATTATTATTTGATGATAGTGACGCTTTTTAAAAATTCTTTAGGAGCACGTAGATTTTTGGTACCATAGTGTATTTGGATGTCATCTTGAATGTATTTCTTAGAGAACGGCAAAACTCGAGTATAATCAGAGATCTGTACTGTTTTTTAGAAAACCGATTAACGTTTATGTATATCATGCTATAGCGACGACAGATCATACAACAATGCAATACAGACATCAATCTGAAAGGTAGAAGTCAAACTTCCGGTTGTAGGCTTGAATTTAATTTTTGACTTCTTTGATTAAGATTTACGTCAACTGTACTACGTCTTAACAGAGAACTTGCTTCGAATCAACCTAGTTACTATTGAGCATTACAAGATCAAATTTTATTGTTAATTCGTTACAATTGCATATTTTTAATCGTCAAGACACCTAATTATCAGGACTGCGCGTGGATTTGAAGTTCTTTCCTTTTATGGCCCTCTTTAACTTAATAGTGGGCTATAAAAGGAGGGAACTCACTACAATTTTTATTAAATTTTTGCATATCTTTAAGCTGTGAGATCAAATTTTGTTTTTTTTCTATTTTACCCCCGCCAACCCCTAGAAAATTTTGGTTTTGTATTGGGGTCTTTCCCATTTTGGTGTATTTACCATGAATTGGGGGCGGGGGTATAGGTTATCTGACCACTAAGCTGGGGAGACCACTTGACTATTAAATTCAGCTGCTAGTGCGACTGTTTATTTATGGTCTGTTAATGCTCGATCAGATTATTGGATCCATATTATTCGGAAACACCTCCCCCCATGCTGTTAACGCTTCTTAAATGCATCTGTAAAAATTAGTTTGGGATTTAGTCTGGGGAAAGTGTACTTGTGAAGCTTTAAATTTTGCCATTCTTAGAAGATGTTCGACTAACTTGAAAATATGTTGAGTGCATCTGCGCGCAGTTATAAGTACACAAAGGTCATCAAATACAACCATACTGCTAATATTGCGTCGAAGTTGACATGTCGAGACGAAATTGTTCAACTGGAAAGCACGAGACAGCTTTGGCCTCTCTCAGTCCACCCCCTCTTCGTCCACCGGTGCATTCAAGAGCACATAATAATCAGGTATGTATCGTTGGTAAAGCCTTCACACCTTAAATTTTCTGGGCAGAAGACAAAGAGATCAGATCTATCTCATTGGAGCCCTCTCCCCCTCCCCCTTCTTAATTTAAGCGGGCTAGAGCGTATGCACCCCAGCCCCCGATTAATGTAAATATTAAATATACTATAATTGGGGACTTTAATGCTGGCAATGATAGGAGAGACCCATCAAGAGGAGTTCGTCGGGGGGGGGGGGGGGGGAGTTTCTGTATATAAAGCAGTGAACGCCGGAGCTGTTGTGAATAAAAGTTTCCAATATTTTGCAACAATTTTAAGGAATATATTCGAGGTTGCTCCCTTTTTGAATGCCAGTTAAGGTTCTTGGATACGGTTTGCTATACAAATCAAATCGGTATTGCATTGTCCAGTTATTTTAAGACACCCCGGCATTAATTTGAGATACGCAGACAGGCATTGTACAAGGACAAAGCAAATATAATTCCTGTGCTTTGGAAAACTTTTTGACAATTAGCAAAAATTATTCGAGGTTGCTTTTATAAACTGTCGTATAAGGTTCTTGGATACAGATGTTATGAAAGTCGGTTTGGTGCATGTCAGCTTATTTCGAGAGAACCTGGCTTGAACTTGTGATAAGTGGATGTGCATTGTAGAAGATCGCAGTACAAAGCTATGGTTAGATGTAATGGATTCTTTTTTTTTCATTATGGCTTTTGTCAAAGGAGGCTCAAATTGCGGTTGTAAGAATATAAAAGATGTAGGATCAATTAGAGACCGGATTTTAAAATTTAACATCGGATGGAGGAGACATATTTTCGTTCACATTTGTCGACCGTGCTAAATTAGATGTCCATATAATTAACCAGTTCTCGTTGGATAAAAGGACTTCCTGACATTCTATCGCTCATGCGATAACTTCATTTTCATTGCTATGAAAGTCGTTTGATTTTACAGCTTTTCGAGATGGCCAATATTGAGCTTCTGATATAAGATCTGTTCAGACTATCTCTATTCGACTGTCTCAAAACGCAGTCAGTTTAATCTTTCAAGCGTGGGTTCAAAAGGGCGAGGGTTTCACACTTTCTAGGGGCATATTTCTAAGTCTCTGTTCGACTGTTCAGTGTAACCAAAGTGCCAAATGTAAAAAAATAAGTTTGTAGACGGAGGACCGCAATGCATACAAGAAGACCATGAGGCCACAACTACCACCCAGGAACAGCACTAACACTCCAGAGAAAGGGGACAGACCAGATCTGACGTACCGCAGGTCAAATTCGAAGAACGATCGAGGAGGCATCAAAAGGTACATTGTCTTTGTTCTGCGTGTTTTTAATAGAATACTTGAGTCATGTTTTGGAAACCTCTGAGACTCTTGAGATCTTCTCTAGCAGCTTTATATTTGAATCTGGCCTGAGACCTTTGCTGTTTTTTTCTGAATCCGGACTTTTTGTCGCTGAGTATGTACAGTTATCCCAAGTCCATGATGTCATTTTTCCATGGCTGTAAAAACGACTTCAATCACTTGATTTCTCATTGTTTTAAGGGGTGTGAGCTTGGATGGCCAAGAGACGGGTGACTCGAAAGCTGACAGGACTTTTGATGTGTCGTCACATCAACTGATGGGATCTTCTGCTAACAAAACCTACGACATATTACCAGAGCTACAGCGAGGTTATTTCAACAGTGACCCAAATTTTACCATGTGTTGAAGTTTATCACAAATGATTCGAGCGGATGAACATTTGCGAAAGCCTCTCTATTATTGACTTTTTTGGACGCTTTTGTACAGGTTTCTTATTGTTATGTATTTGACGCTCCTGCAAAATTTTACCAAGAGGTCTTATCTGAAGTATTAGCAAATGGTGTTGGTTTCAGTAGTAGGGTTTGCCCGGTCAATTTGTTCCTATAAATTTTGCACTTTATACAGACGAAAATGGCGACATGGTAATCTGCTCTATTTATTGAAAGAGCGGTTTGCATAGTTAAGAGAAAGTGAATATTAGACCGATTTACGTTATTTTTGTTCACTTTTTCCCGAATTTTTGCCTAAAATTTCGCCATCTTGCTAAAATAGGTAACAATTGTTAACAATAGTACTGTTGATGTTATTTTTAAAGACAAAAAAAGTATTGTTGACTCTTTTGATTAAATTTTTTTGGCTAAAATTTTGGCTGACTGTTTAGAAATTCAGCCTTTCTCATCAAAAATTGCCCGAAATAAGCTTTAGTCCACTTTGATTAAACTTGCTTGAGTTACACACCCAAAACAACAACTACAATCTTTGTAAACTGGTCCTACTTCCATGTCCATTGAGAGTGGTCTGGAATTAAAATTTTGTCGTTTTTTGCTAACTTTATGATTATTGAAAACGCAGCATTTATTTTTGATCTTTTTACTAGCACATTATCTAGATCTATAAAATTCGAAACAATTGAGTGTTATTACTGGATGAACAACAATAGCAACGCTGATGTTGGTCAAATCTTGGACAGTTACAATCCAAAAATAATTCCCATTGTAATCAGTCGGTCTTTTTTTTTTAAAATATCTTTGTTTAATTAAAGAACAGAACAATTCAAATCAAAACTCACTGTTGATGCTTCCAAATGGCTTCCTAAGAAGTTGCAAATTAATGTATCTGGTTTCTTTGCTAAAAAAATTATGGTCGTTTTGACTTTTAGAAATGTTTGATTTTTGAATAAACAATGGCTTATGGATTTTTGCCATTATTTTTCAACTTGTAGCCTAGTGTCAGCAAAGAAAGAATGCTTCTTGTTTCTACTGAATTCAAATTTAATCTTTTTTGCTTTAACGTATTAAGTTAGGGTTTTCTGGCTTTGATACTACTAGGTTTCACATTTTTTCAATTTTTAGGCATTGGCCCATTTTGCACGTTTTTTGTTTTGTCACATTATCACATTGATCACTGTTCAAATATTACATTATTGGCGTTCAGAATAAGGCAAAATTGAACATATAAAAGTCTTTATAGGCATAGATTACGGCTTCTTAATAGTTTTAACGGCTTCGACACCCCCTTTCTCGAAGAATTTATTTTTTTTCATTTGTCTTAAACTTTTGTTTTTACTTTGTCTTTTTAGTCATGAAATTTTCTTGATAAAGAAAGATCTCATTGGCTCTTTATGGAGGAATAATTGAATCTATATTATTGTTTGAGTGGATAGCTGATGGCTTTCATGACTTTAAAAACAATTGTTTAAAAAAAACCCTTAGCTTTGCAGTTTTGTTCTTTTTTACCTAGTCGCGTTAAGAGTTTGTTAACTGGTCACATATGACGTGATTTTTGTGCAGTGATGATGCATGTGTACAAAATCTAACGATTGTTTTTAACGAATTCGTAGTGAATTTACTGGCCTGGACACGGGTTTTCCGCAAAAAAGTAAACTAATTTTTGATTTTTGTCTTTATTTGGGGTTCTTTTTGTAGAGGTCAGAAATATTCTAAGTATTTACAGGTCTCAATCACTTCTTTCGGTCGAATAATCGAACCTATTTCTTTATTTCATTTTATGGCTCATGGCTTTCAAAAACGAATGGTTTTCGAAAAATACAAAAGTATTACATAATTTTGCTCTTTTTCTTTTTTATTCTCTTGCTACCTATTCTCATCAAGGAGAGGTCGCAAACCATATTAATGGCGTTCGAGGAAGGCTTAATCGAACTTATTTTGAGCGGCAAAATATGGCTTCACGGCTTCGAGAGCGTTTTCTCGTGCGTTTTCTCGCAGAGTTTAATTTTTGTTTGTTTCTATTTGTTGTTATTTTCTGTAACCGCATAAAAATTGAATAAACGCAGGTCTTTATGTCATCATATAGAGGCGTTTGTGGTCAAAAACGTAATGGATGTTTTCAATTGCTATCTATTGTTGTTCATTACTTTGAAATTAATGTTTTTTAAGTTTAAGCCAATTTTTTAACTTCGACGTTTTTTGTTCTTTTTTGTTTAATTGTTAACGAGCCTTCTTATGGAGTAGTTCCATATCTTTTCTAGTAAAGCACAAGTTATTTTTGTTTAATTTCAGTTTTTACTCACGCTATTTTGACCATGTTAATAAGTTTTTTAAAAATGGACAATGTTTTTGATGTAATTAATGTTTGTTGTAATTTTTGTTTGATTTGGTTGTTCGTCTTGACTTGCTTTGTTAATAATGGCTGATTTAGTCAATGTAATTGGGCATTTTTTTTACTCCACTGAATTATTTGCGTTGGAAGCGATCGTTTTGTTCGTTCACATTTTTTTTGAAAAATACTTGAATTTTTTTTTGGGTTTTCTATCTGTTTCTCATTTGGTCGACATTTATGCCAAAATTGTGGATGAGCTGTGTCGGAACACGGATTACCGAGCCTCCGTGTTCGAGGATTCTTTTGGGCATAGTTTGTTCTAGAACTTAATTTGTTGGAGTCTTTGTGCCCTTTTTGAAATTCTTCACAAGTTAATTTATGAAGTGATTTTTAACTCAATCGTTTTTGCTCCCCGAAGCAGGATAAATATTTTTTGTTCGTCTTGTGTGCTATTGAGGACAAGGTGTTATTATCGAAGATCAGCCAAACCTTTACCTGAGTCAGGTAGTCTGTTTTATATACCAAATTGCCGTTCTCCTCTCTCTTTTGGAATAATAATTTAATTTATATTAAAAACAATACTTTGTTAACCGTAGCAGTCGTTATAAGAGAGTTAAACAATTGTTACAAAACTGTCCGGAGTGTGGGTAATTAGTTAAGTGAATAAGTGTAATTAAAGTTTGTATAATATTGCATAATGTGTGTTATCGTGAAAAGTTGTATGATGTTTAATAGCCTCCGTCAGCCTCTCAAACGGCTATTATTTAGGCGCTCGCGTTTTTACAATTCAAAGAATTTGAATGGTATTGAGGCGCTGTATTTTTTTAAGATCTTTTCACACATTTTCATGATTTTTTAAGTCAATTTTGAGTTGTGATTTTGGTCACGCCGAAACAGGAAGTGGAGCGAAAAAGCGAGTGGTTTTGCGGCGTGAAATTTTGTCGCTCTGAATTTAAAGTAGAGTGAGAAAACGGTGTTTGAACAAAAATTTGTTTTCTCGCCAGTGGTTTTTTGTTCACATGCGGCAATTTATTTCGATTTTCACTGGTTTTATTGTTTTTAGATCGGATTTTTTTTCCAAATGGTTTTGCCAATCCATTCAGAGTTCATTCTAGGCCTAGTTTTTTGTTTGAACCAAATTTCCTTTTCTCTCTAGTTTTTTGTTCACATGCGGTATTTGACATTGATTTTCTGTTTTTTAAATTTTTTCTGATTTTTTTAGAAATGGTTTTTCCAATTCACTCAGAGTCCGTTATAGGTCTAGTTTTTTGTTTAGTTAATGAAAATTCTTTGATTTGTGCGTCAGGACTTGTCATGCTATGTTTTTTTTTCGTTCGCTTTACTTTTTGATCTCGTTTTACATAAGTCACGATTTTCACGTCTGACTTCTGACTTACTTCGCTCACTTTTTCAACTGAATGGATTTTGAATCTTTTATGCATTGAATTACACAATATAATGAATTCGGTCAAAGTCAAAAGAGCAAATCTAAATGAAACCGGATAAACCGATAAAGCCTGGTCATTAAATCATTGAGAATTAGGTTATCAAAGTTCATTAGAGTGTATGCTAGCTGATATCGGTATTAAGTTTATTAGCCTTTCAGTTTGGAAGCTGAATTATGTATAGTTTTAGAATCTAACTGAAACTGCACGCCAAATAAGAACACTTTTTGACACTAAAACAGCAAAAAAAATATTTTGTTTCAATCCCGATTTTTCTCCAAACCCTTCAAATTTGTACGAAGTGAATTCCAATCTTTTGATGCAGTTTTTATAATTTAGCGTTTAGTTTTTGAGCGTATGGAAGTAAATATGGAAGTAAAAAAATATATCACAGCTTCTAATGTTTTTTTGATGCGCTGAGGGGCAAGGTTGGGCCATCTAGATGATTATACGCGGGAAGAAGACAGTTTGTCAGTTTCCTGACATAGGTAGTTCATCTCAACCTAATTAGATACTCAACAGGGAGAATAGAATACTTTATTATGAGATCTTTTGTTGAGTCCATCCTATTTCTGGAATAGAATGCATGAATGGCCCAATTTAGTTGTTTTTCAAGCGATATAAGCAAGTTTTTGTCAACCTGATTGAATTAAGAGTAAGGAATAGTTTAAATGGCTCTTAACAAATGCGTTCAGAACTGTTGTCATTAGAAACTTTGGCATCCGATTGCGGAGTGTATAAATTGTTTTACCTCCACACGCCATTTCCTTCCTAAGATGGTTCACCTCGTCCTGAAAACGTTGATTAATTTTGAAAACTGAGATTAAATAGTGGCGAAAGAATATGAACTTTTTTTTGGGGAGCTAACTTTTTTTAAAAGATCTTTTCACGCATTTTCATTTTTTAAGTTATTTGAGTTGTGATTTAGGTCACGCCGAAACAGGAAATAGAACGAAAGAGTGAGGAGTTTTGCAGATTGCAATTTGTTTAGTCCATTTTTTAAAATAAGGATACTGTGTGAACAGAAAATTGTTTTCTCGATTGTGGTTTTTACATAGTTTTTTGAGATTGATTTTTTTCGAGTTTTTTTGTCAAGTTTGTTCCTTAATCAATTAAGATTCTTTGAATCGTAATTAATTGCTCTCAAACGAAGTTTGTAGCAATTATATTAGTCCTGTCGGTCTTTTTTATGCGATTTTTCGCTAGACCGATTTTTCGTCTGACGCTTTTGACTTTTCGTCCTCAAAAACGGGATAAACAGGTAGCGCCCAGCGGGCATTAAGTGCTCTTAGAGCCTTTCAGCTCTGTTTCAGCTCAAACTGTTTTGGACTTATACTTATGTTGTGAAGAGCGGTTCTTGGAGGTTGAAGACACCCCCACTCTTGATCCCCCTGCACTATTGCACCACAACCCCCCCCCCCCCACCACCGCGCTGTTGCCCCCACCCCACTGTTGCCCCCTCCTTTCCCATCAGCCCAGCGATGCACCCCCCATGGCTACTGACGAACAACCGATCGCTATAAATAAGCAGTTTTATACAAATTTTCACATTTTTTTCAAGCTTTTTGAAACTTTTTCTCATCTTTGAGTTCTTTCAGCCCTAGGTGTTGAGGAACCTCCTCTAGGGTTTGATAGTAGTTGATTTTATAGTTTCTAGATGCAATGGAATTTTCAAGGTTTTAAAATCACAAATTTTAGCATTTTTACAAATCTTGCAATTTTTTTTCAATTTTTTGATATTTGTTTGTCATTAATCAAGTCTTTCCAGACCCAAAGGCCAGAAAAAACTTCTTTAGGGGTTATCAAATAAGTTATTGACTTTTTTTGGGTCATGAAATAGTTTTCAACTTCTTAATATCACAAATTTTATCATTTTTTAGGTGTCTCTAGCTTCAAGAGCCAACAAGCCTCCGCTCTGGTTTGGTTATAGGTTAATGCATAGCTTCTAGATCTAATGGAAATTTTTCAAGATTTTATTATGAGCAATTTTTAAAAAATTTTTGCAGTTTTTTCAAGTTTTTTTAATCTTTTTGAATTTTTTATCAGTTTTCTGGAACCAGGGTCATAGGGATCTCCGCCAATGTTTTCTTGATAAACTGTTGCATAGTTTCTAGAGTAAATGGAATGGTTATCAATATTTTAATGACTCCAGTTTTAGCAATTTTCTGATCAAATTTAATTTTTTTTTCAAATTTTCGGATGTATCCAAGTTTATGAATCTTTGAGCCTGTGAAACTATTTAAATCTTGAAATAGGGATACTGGATAGTCTCTTGAGACAATGAATTGGTTTGAAGATTTTAATATCGTGAATTTTAGCAAGACTTTGTTAAAATTTGCAATTGTTTTCAAAATGTTTGAATATTTTTGTCCTTTTCTGAGTTTAACGATCAATACTGGCCAACGAAGCTTTTCAATTCTTGCAGATGGGTTACTTGACATAACTCGAGAGACAAAAATAGTTTTGAACATTTTCACTGCGAAATCTGGAAGCTTTTCTAAATTTTGCAATAATTTTCAGGTTTTTAAAATATCAGTTTTTTTATTTGATTTATTTACTACCAAGGCAAGAAATCTAAAAGTAGCACAGTAGAATCAAGCTTAAGTCAGCCTCATTAAACTTGGCTAGCTACTGGTGAAGGCAACCACTCGCCGGTTGTTTGAGAGCAATTCGCCCGAAGTTAGTTGGTTATGTTTTAGGAATTGTCCTGTTATGTTTTTATTTCGTCGTTAAAATTTTTGTTATTACCATATGACGTCACGATCATTTTCAATCTGCTTTTTGTTCGCTCATTCATGCAATTTCGGCGCTGCCTGCATTTCATCGTTTTTTGGGGGGGGGGATGCGAGTAATAAAACCGGCGACCCGAAAATCTTAAGTTTGAATTGTATTGGGCACTGTCTTGTTACAACTCGAAGAGGAGTATTGCTGGAACGTCCTTTTTTATCGATATTTTTGGAGTGTATTTAAAGCAGTATGAAAAATAAACAAAATCAATCCAGCATGTGAAAACAGAGTGTTTAGGTCAGCCACCGGATGATCGAATTGATGAGCAGAGGAAGAAAGGGAAGAGTGGTTTTCTCTTCATGTCTTTTTTGAGAGAGCGAGAAAAGTAGTTTGAAAACTTTTTCACTTTTAGAGGTCTTTAAAATTGATTGGAGTTGTCTTTACTGCAAGAAAATGAGTAAACTTGAAGAAAACACCGATTTTGTCTGTTTTTTTATAGGTTTTTGTCTCTTCTGATTTTGGATCTCGATGTAATTATTCTTGTCCAAGTCCTAGTAAAGAGCTGTTCTATAGGTGTTGCTATTATCAAGTGACAATTGAAGGCTAGACATGGCAGTTTTCACCGATTTCAAAATAAAAACTTCTAATTTTACTTCAGGTTTGTTGCTCTTTGCTTATTTCAATTGTTGTTTAATTTTTCGCCGAAAAGTATTCGCAATCGTCATTTCCTTCTGCTATTTCCTTTTCCTTTCCTCGGTTTTACTTTTATGAACCCATTTTGTTGCATTGTCTGTCCAATGGTACGGTTTTGTTGCAGTTACTTATTTTACAAGTTCTTAATACTTTTTGCCGAAAATTTTTGAAGTCGCAGCTGAAGTACAATTTTAGCAAAAAATGTATATCAGTTTTTGTCTGGTACATTTCTATTGCTATTTTTCCTGATATTGTTTAAATATGTTTTTTTATTTAGGATGTTTAATAGAACAGTGAGGATGGTCAATTTTCTAATTTGAGTTGTCATCCGGCTATGTTTTAAAGATATGTTCACACATTTTCATGTTTTTTGAAGTCAAATTGAAGTGATGATTTTGTTCGGCACTTGAACAGGCAAATGAACAGGCAGAGGAGCAAAAAGCGATTTTGCGGCGTGAAATTTTTCGGTTTTTCAAGTTGAGTGAAGAAACGGTGTTTGAACAGAAATTCGCTTTATGATTTTTTCATTTTTGCTCATGTGGCAATTTGACTTCGATTTTTTTACTGTTTAATAGCCGCCCTCATCTTCTCAGCCGGCTATTATAGCGCTCCTATTTTTTTACAATTCAAAGAATTTGAATTGTATTGGGGCGCTGTGTTTTTTTTTAAGATGTGTTCACTCATTTTTCAATGACTTTGATCTTTCAAAACGGGATAAACAGGTAAAGCCCAGCGGGCATAAAGTTTCATTAGAGGACCAAGGTAGACGTTAGTAGTCCTTCAAGTGCTTAGAGTGTTGCAGCTGCTGAGATGGCCTCAATTCAAGCTTAAAAGGTCATTTTTAGTAGTTTTTGGCTCAAAATGGTGAAATTTTTCATGTTTTTTGTGATTTTTTAAAGTTTTTTGCTTGAATAGTCTTAGGTTGAAGTTTTAAAATGTTGATGAAGTCTTTTTGCGAGACAAAAGTACTTGTTATGAGTTTTTTATGAGCTACATGTTTTGGTACTACAAACACAAACACACAAAATGATACTACTTTTTGCAATTTTTTTCAAGTTTTTTTGAAATTTTTAAATCATTTTTTGCGTTTTCCCAGCTTCAGGGGCCAGTGAATCTCCTTTGAGGTTTGATATTACAGTGCCCTTAAGGTGAATCTCCTTTAAGGGCACTGTGTACTTTCTAGTAATATTGGAGTGGTTTTAAACATTTTAATGTCTCGAATTTTAGCATTTTTTTTTGTTAAAATCTGCAATTTTTTGAGGTTTCCTGAAGTTTTCGTCAATTATTGATATTTGTCCATTCTCAAGAGCCACGAAACCTACTCCACGGTCTGAAAAAAGTTTATGCATAGTTGTTAGTTTCAATGGATTTGCTTTCAACAATTTAACCTTTCGAATTTTAAAAAATTTCTGTTTAGTTTAAATTTTTATTCAAAACTTTTGTCTTTTAATCAGTTTTGTTTGCCTGAGTAGCCAGATAATCTCAGAAAGGGTTTGATAGTTTGCTATTAAATAGTTGCTAGGGGTTAATTGGATGGTTTTCAACGTTTTAACAGAACGAATTTCTGTTTTTTGAAATTTAAAATTTTATAAAAACTATTGCCTATCGATCTTTGAACCAATTAATTTTTTAAGACTTGGAATTGGTTTTACTGGATATCCTCTAGAGACATTAAAATCATTTCTTAGGAAATGATTTTTAAGCTATTAATATCACGATATTCAGCAACATTTCATTAAAATTTCAATTGATATTTTTTTTGAAAATTTTCGAGTTAATCGTTCTTCCAGGGGCAATGAATTTTTTCAGGTCTTGCTGATAAAATACTGCAGCAATTTCAGAAACAAAATTTGGTTTTGAACAAATCTTTGAAATAGGTATTTTTAAAGGTATCAAATTTTGCCTTAGGGGTAAAAGCTTCAAAGTTTTATCAATGATTATATATTTGTTTAGTTTGTCTGATTGTTTGTTTCTCAATTTTTGGATGATTTTGTTTGTTTTTTGGCTGGCATCGTTGACTTGATTTGCTGGTCGGGTAGAGTAATTCCAAGTTTTTCATTCAAATCTTTGAACTGCTTTTCAGGACTTGTCCTGCTATGTTTTTTTACTTCGTCGAATAAAAAAATGTTTTGCTTTACCTCATTTTGCCGCCTTTTCAACATTTTGCGTGAAATCTTTTTGACTTCTGTAGGCTAGTTTCTCTCTTCTCTCATTCTGCTAAAAGTGATTTTGAACATCAGTTGCTCAGCAAAGCAATTCAAAATGAACAGAGTTAGTACAAAAATGATGTCAGAAATAGAAACGGGATAAACCCATAAAGCCCAATTTTAGATGCCCGCAATTTGAACGTCGTTCCTATAAGTCTTATTTACCATCTCTAATGCTTATTGTTATTGATGGTAGTCGCCTCTCTCTAAAACAGAAGTATGTTCAACCACGAAATGGCATCAAAATAAATCGGACTTGAAAATGTTTTTGTACAAAAATCTTTTTTTTTCAATATCTGTTATTTCAATCCCAATCATGCTTATTGGAATCAACGGCGGCTATTTTACGGCAATCTGCCGGGTATGTTTTTCTATCTTTTTCAAAAAGGATTTCCAAATGCAATCCTAGTCCTTTCCAGGTCTAGATTTTTGTTTAGTCAATCAGAATTCTTTAATTCAAGGAGGGAAGGTCAACTGAGTGTATGTTTGCATGTTTTTGAGAGCATAATAGGTCTGCAGAAATGAGCATAATAAAACTGCGGTTCGTAATTACATATGCATATAATTGCTGATAAAAATTCAAAGCCTCGGAGGTCAGTTTGCGAGTTGTGAATTGAGAGAGATTTTGAATTGAACCGCGAAGACCACTTTCAATTTTGTTTTCTTGATAGGGTGTGAATTTTACTTCACTTATAGGTCAAATTCTCCCCCCTCTGGGAATTGGTATCGGCTATGCGGAGTGTTATGGTAGCAGGATGGTATAGGTGAGCAACAAGAAACTAAAAAGCGGTCTCAACACCGATTAATGCGATCTTTCGGATAACATTTGAGATAGATGTTTACGTCAAAGACTACAAAAATTGCTTACTACTATCCACCTCAATTTCTTGCTTAGAAACTGACAAAATTTTAAGAGCAGCGAAATTCACAGTTAGTGTGTTCCCCAAGATAGGGCGTGAATATTACTTACATTTGAGGTCAAATTCTCCTTTTGCGATTCTGTAACGGGTCTGCTTATTAGTGGTTTTAATTTCACGTTCATTGTTTTCAGAAGGGACATTCACTCGACAGCAGAAACATGATGAGGAAGATGACGTAGCAAAGACATTGCGCAATTTGGGAGAGAAAACCGCAGGCAAGAGTTTCGCATTTTTATTTTTAAAATTTTGAACAACCTTTGAAAAGTGTGTTCAGCAAACAATGTCTTTTGAGGGTTTGCCGTTTAGTTCACTTAGTGTCGATTCTAATGAAAGATTTCTGTATAGTAGATTTGATTTCTAATTTTGCAATTTTTGCAGGATCTGATTACAACTCAATGTTTAAAGCCTGCAGTGCAAGCAGCTTCTATCAGAGCAACGACAACAGTGTGAACAAATCAAATGGAGAACTGAAGATGTCCAATTCGAACCTGGTTGACAGTTCCGTAAAGTTACAGGAATGTGATAGCTTATCATTGAGTTGCCTTTTGCATTATATTTTGCTCTGTTTACTTCTCCCACCATGAACAAATATTAGTTCTTTAGAAGCTTGCGTGAGCATGCTGACATTTTAATACCACATTATTTTTGTAACCATGTGTCTGGAAGACACGCCAAATACCAAAATAGCCGGCTTGCCAAAAAACCCAAAAAATTCCTGTTGGGCATTTTTTTCAAAAAACAGATTTGTTAATTACTTGGGTAAATTGTCATCTAAAGTATCAAAATATGTTATAGATTGTCATAAGAAGAGATGACAGTTTCAACTGTTTTAGAACAAATGATTTTCCAATGTAAACAAGGAGGCTCGTTAATGTGCGTTCGCACATGATGTTCAGACCCGAGCTCATCTTATTTTTTGACTAATTGTCAACCAAATGAAGAGATAACAAAAATAGATGTTTGAGTTTAAAAAAATCGTTACACAACCTAAATACTAATTGAATAACATAATGCCATGCCTCATTGCAGTAGTCACGAGATCTCTCATTAGGAAGACTACGAGACGAAAAAACAAACAAAATAAGCAAAAACAAAAATTACACGGCAAAGACTCAATATCTAAATTTAAAAGCACCTAATAACGTCAAAATGAAATCAGATAAAACCTTGACTACAAAAATTTTGTTTTGCCTAAGTATACGGCAGATGGATATTTTATTTATTGAGACTAGGTAACAAGTCAACAAAGAGAAGAAAAATGAGGTTAAATTCAGAAATCAGTCAACATTTTTTAAACAAAATAATTTCAAAAATCTAAAAAAATCTTTACCTAAAGAATTTCGCCGAAAAGTATTCGCAATCGTCATTTCCTTCTGCTATTTCCTTTTCCTTTCTTCGGTTTTACTTTTATGAACCCATTTTGTTGCATTGTCTGTCCAATGGTACGGTTTTGTTGCAGTTACTTATTTTACAAGTTCTTAATACTTTTTGCCGAAAATTTTTGAAGTCGCAGCTGAAGTACAATTTTAGCAAAAAATCTATATCAGTTTTTGTCTGGTACATTTCTATTGCTATTTTTCCTGATATTGTTTAAATATGTTTTTTTATTTAGGATGTTTAATAGAACAGTGAGGATGGTCAATTTTCTAATTTGAGTTGTCATCCGGCTATGTTTTAAAGATATGTTCACACATTTTCATGTTTTTTGAAGTCAAATTGAAGTGATGATTTTGTTCGGCACTTGAACAGGCAAATGAACAGGCAGAGGAGCAAAAAGCGATTTTGCGGCGTGAAATTTTTCGGTTAATTAGTCTTCTAAAAACCACAATTAGTAATCCGAAAGACTTCTATGTAATTATTAATAGCCGCCCTCATCTTCTCAGCCGGCTATTATAGCGCTCCTATTTTTTACAATTCAAAGAATTTGAATTGTATTGGGGCGCTGTGTTTTTTTTTAAGATGTGTTCACTCATTTTTCAATGACTTTGATCTTTCAAAACGGGATAAACAGGTAAAGCCCAGCGGGCATAAAGTTTCATTAGAGGCCCAAGGTAGACGTTAGTAGTCCTTCAAGTGCTTAGAGTGTTGCAGCTGCTGAGATGGCCTCAATTCAAGCTTAAAAGGTCATTTTTTGTAGTTTTTGGCTCAAAATGGTGAAATTTTTCATGTTTTTTGTGATTTAAAGTTTTTTGCTTGAATAGTCTTAGGTTGAAGTTTTAAAATGTTGATGAAGTCTTTCTGCGAGACAAAAGTACTTGTTATGAGCTCTTTATGAGCTACATGTTTTGGTACTACAAACACAAACACACAAAATGATACTACTTTTTGCAATTTTTTTCAAGTTTTTTTGAAATTTTTTAAATCATTTTTTGCGTTTTCCCAGCTTCAGGGGCCAGTGAATCTCCTTTAAGGTTTGATATTACAGTGTCCTTAAGGTGAATCTCCTTTAAGGGCACTGTGTACTTTCTAGTAATAATGGAGTGGTTTCAAACATTTTAATGTCTCGAATTTTAGCATTTTTTTTTTGTTAAAATCTGCAATTTTTTGAGGTTTCCTGAAGTTTTCGTCAATTATTGATATTTGACCATTCTCAAGAGCCACGAAACCTACTCCACGGTCTGAAAAAAGTTTATGCATAGTTGTTAGTTTCAATGGATTTGCTTTCAACAATTTAACCTTTCGAATTTTAAAAAATTTCTGTTTAGTTTAAATTTTTATTCAAAACTTTTGTCTTTTAATCAGTTTTGTTTGCCTGAGTAGCCAGATAATCTCAGAAAGGGTTTGATAGTTTGCTATTAAATAGTTGCTAGGGGTTAATTGGATGGTTTTCAACGTTTTAACAGAACGAATTTCTGTTTTTTGAAATTTAAAATTTTATAAAAACTATTGCCTATCGATCTTTGAACCAATTAATTTTTTAAGACTTGGAATTGGTTTTACTGGATATCCTCTAGAGACATTAAAATCATTTCTTAGGAAATGATTTTTAAGCTATTAATATCACGATATTCAGCAACATTTCATTAAAATTTCAATTGATATTTTTTTTTTGAAAATTTTCGAGTTAATCGTTCTTCCAGGGGCAATGAATTTTTTCAGGTCTTGCTGATAAAATACTGCAGCAATTTCAGAAACAAAATTTGGTTTTGAACAAATCTTTGAAATAGGTATTTTTAAAGGTATCAAATTTTGCCTTAGGGGTAAAAGCTTCAAAGTTTTATCAATGATTATATATTTGTTTAGTTTGTTTGATTGTTTGTTTCTCAATTTTTGGATGATTTTGTTTGTTTTTTGGCTGGCATCGTTGACTTGATTTGCTGGTCGGGTAGAGTAATTCTAAGTTTTTCATTCAATTCTTTGAACTGCTTTTCAGGACTTGTCCTGCTATGTTTTTTTACTTCGTCGAATAAAAAAATGTTTCGCTTTACCTCATTTTGCCGCCTTTTCAACATTTTGCGTGAAATCTTTTTGACTTCTGTAGGCTAGTTTCTCTCTTCTCTCATTCTGCTAAAAGTGATTTTGAACATCAGTTGCTCAGCAAAGCAATTCAAAATGAACAGAGTTAGTACAAAAATGATGTCAGAAATAGAAACGGGATAAACCCATAAAGCCCAATTTTAGATGCCCGCAATTTGAACGTCGTTCCTATAAGTCTTATTTACCATCTCTAATGCTTATTGTTTTTGATGGTAGTCGCCTCTCTCTAAAACAGAAGTATGTTCAACCACGAAATGCCATCAAAATAAATCGGACTTAAAAATGTTTTTGGACAAAAATCTTTTTTTTTCAATATCTGTTATTTCAATCCCAATCATGCTTATTGGAATCAACGGCGGCTATTTTCCGGCAATCTCCCGGGTATGTTTTTCTATCTTTTTCAAAAAGGATTTCCAAATGCAATCCTAGTCCTTTCCAGGTCTAGATTTTTGTTTAGTCAATCAGAATTCTTTAATTCAAGGAGGGAAGGTCAACTGAGTGTATGTTTGCATGTTTTTGAGAGCATAATAGGTCTGCAGAAATGAGCATAATAAAACTGCGGTTCGTAATTACATATGCATATAATTGCTGATAAAAATTCAAAGCCTCGGAGGTCAGTTTGCGAGTTGTGAACTGAGAGAGATTTTGAATTGAACCGCGAAGACCACTTTCAATTTTGTTTTCTTGATAGGGTGTGAATTTTACTTCAATTATAGGTCAAATTCTCCCCCCTCTGAAAATTGGTATCGGCTATGCGGAGTGCTGATGGTAGCAGGATGGTATAGGTGAGCAACAAGAAACTAAAAAGCGGTCTCAACACCGATTAATGCGATCTTTCGGATAACATTTGAGATAGATGTTTACGTCAAAGACTGCAAAAATTGCTTACTACTATCCACCTCAATTTCTTGCTTAGAAACTGACAAAATTTTAGAAACAGCGAAATTCACAGTTAGTGTTTTCCCCAAGATAGGGCGTGAATATTACTTACATTTGAGGTCAAATTCTCCTTTTGCGATTCTGTAACGGGTCTGCTTATTAGTGGTTTTAATTTCACGTTCATTGTTTTCAGAAGGGACATTCACTCGACAGCAGAAACATGATGAGGAAAATGACGTAGCAAAGACATTGCGCAATTTGGGAGAGAAAACCGCAGGCAAGAGTTTCGCATTTTTATTTTTAAAATTTTGAACAACCTTTGAAAAGTGTGTTCAGCAAACAATGTCTTTTGAGGGTTTGCCGTTTAGTTCACTTAGTGTCGATTCTAATGAAAGATTTCTGTATAGTAGATTTGATTTCTAATTTTGCAATTTTTGCAGGATCTGATTACAACTCAATGTTTAAAGCCTGCAGTGCAAGCAGCTTCTATCAGAGCAACGACAACAGTGTGAACAAATCAAATGGAGAACTGAAGATGTCCAATTCGAACCTGGTTGACAGTTCCGTAAAGTTACAGGAATGTGATAGCTCATCATTGAGTTGCCTTTTGCATTATATTTTGCTCTGTTTACTTCTCCCACCATGAACAAATATTAGTTCTTTAGAAGCTTGCGTGAGCATGCTGACATTTTAATACCACATTATTTTTGTAACCATGTGTCTGGAAGACACGCCAAATACCAAAATAGCCGGCTTGCCAAAAAACCCAAAAAATTCCTGTTGGGCATTTTTTTCAAAAAACAGATTTGTTAATTACTTGGGTAAATTGTCATCTAAAGTATCAAAATATGTTATAGATTGTCATAAGAAGAGATGACAGTTTCAACTGTTTTAGAACAAATGATTTTCCAATGTAAACAAGGAGGCTCGTTAATGTGCGTTCGCACATGATGTTCAGACCCGAGCTCATCTTATTTTTTGACTAATTGTCAACCAAATGAAGAGATAACAAAAATAGATGTTTGAGTTTAAAAAAATCGTTACACAACCTAAATACTAATTGAATAACATAATGCCATGCCTCATTGCAGTAGTCACGAGATCTCTCATTAGGAAGACTACGAGACGAAAAAACAAACAAAATAAGCAAAAACAAAAATTACACGGCAAAGACTCAATATCTAAATTTAAAAGCACCTAATAACAACGTCAAAATGAAATCAGATAAAACCTTGACTACAAAAATTTAGTTTTGCCTAAGTATACGGCAGATGGATATTTTATTTATTGAGACTAGGTAACAAGTCAACAAAGAGAAGAAAAATGAGGTTAAATGCAGAAATCAGTCAACATTTTTTAAACAAAATAATTTCAAAAATCTAAAAAAGTCTTTACCTAAAGAATTTCGCCGAAAAGTGTTCGCAATCGTCATTTCCTTCTGCTATTTCCTTTTCCTTTCCTCGGTTTTACTTTTATGAACCCATTTTGTTGCATTGTCTGTCCAATGGTACGGTTTTGTTGCAGTTACTTATTTTACAAGTTCTTAATACTTTTTGCCGAAAATTTTTGAAGTCGCAGCTGAAGTACAATTTTAGCAAAAAATGTATATCAGTTTTTGTCTGGTACATTTCTATTGCTATTTTTCCTGATATTGTTTAAATATGTTTTTTTTATTTAGGATGTTTAATAGAACAGTGAGGATGGTCAATTTTCTAATTTGAGTTGTCATCCGGCTATGTTTTAAAGATATGTTCACACATTTTCATGATTTTTGAAGTCAAATTGAAGTAATGATTTTGTTCGCACCGGAACTGGCAGCGGAGCAAAAAGCGATTTTGCGGCGTGAAATTTTTCGGTTTTTCAAGTTGAGTGAAGAAACGGTGTTTGAACAGAAATTCGCTTTATGATTTTTTCATTTTTGCTCATTTGGCAATTTGACTTCGATTTTTTTACTGTTTAATAGCCGCCCTCATCTTCTCAGCCGGCTATTATAGCGCTCCTATTTTTTTACAATTCAAAGAATTTGAATTGTATTGGGGCGCTGTGTTTTTTAAGATGTGTTCACTCATTTTTCAATGACTTTGATCTTTCAAAACGGGATAAACAGGTAAAGCCCAGCGGGCATAAAGTTTCATTAGAGGCCCAAGGTAGACGTTAGTAGTCCTTCAAGTGCTTAGAGTGTTGCAGCTGCTGAGATGGCCTCAATTCAAGCTTAAAAGGTCATTTTTAGTAGTTTTTGGCTCAAAATGGTGAAATTTTTCATGTTTTCAGTGATTTTAAGTTTTTTGCTTGAATAGTCTTAGGTTGAAGTTTTAAAATGTTGATGAAGTCTTTTTGCGAGACAAAAGTACTTGTTATGAGCTCTTTATGAGCTACATGTTTTGGTACTACAAACACAAACACACAAAATGATACTACTTTTTGCAATTTTTTTCAAGTTTTTTTGAAATTTTTTAAATCATTTTTTGCGTTTTCCCAGCTTCAGGGGCCAGTGAATCTCCTTTAAGGTTTGATATTACAGTTGCCTTAAGGTGAATCTCCTTTAAGGGCACTGTGTACTTTCTAGTAATAATGGAGTGGTTTTAAACATTTTAATGTCTCGAATTTTAGCATTTTTTTTTGTTAAAATCTGCAATTTTTTGAGGTTTCCTGAAGTTTTCGTCAATTATTGATATTTGACCATTCTCAAGAGCCACGAAACCTACTCCACGGTCTGAAAAAAGTTTATGCATAGTTGTTAGTTTCAATGGATTTGCTTTCAACAATTTAACCTTTCGAATTTTAAAAAATTTCTGTTCAGTTTAAATTTTTATTCAAAACTTTTGTCTTTTAATCAGTTTTGTTTGCCTGAGTAGCCAGATAATCTCAGAAAGGGTTTGATAGTTTGCTATTAAATAGTTGCTAGGGGTTAATTGGATGGTTTTCAGCGTTTTAACAGAACGAATTTCTGTTTTTTGAATTTTAAAATTTTATAAAAACTATTGCCTATCGATCTTTGAACCAATTAATTTTTTAAGACTTGGAATTGGTTTTACTGGATATCCTCTAGAGACATTAAAATCATTTCTTAGGAAATGATTTTTAAGCTATTAATATCACGATATTCAGCAACATTTCATTAAAATTTCAATTGATATTTTTTTTTTGAAAATTTTCGAGTTAATCGTTCTTCCAGGGGCAATGAATTTTTTCAGGTCTTGCTGATAAAATACTGCAGCAATTTCAGAAACAAAATTTGGTTTTGAACAAATCTTTGAAATAGGTATTTTTAAAGGTATCAAATTTTGCCTTAGGGGTAAAAGCTTTATCAATGATTATATATTTGTTTAGTTTGTTTGATTGTTTGTTTCTCAATTTTCGGATGATTTTGTTTGTTTTTTGGCTGGCATCGTTGACTTGATTTGCTGGTCGGGTAGAGTAATTCTAAGTGTTTCATTCAATTCTTTGAACTGCTTTTCAGGACTTGTCCTGCTATGTTTTTTTACTTCGTCGAATAAAAAAATGTTTCGCTTTACCTCATTTTGCCGCCTTTTCAACATTTTGCGTGAAATCTTTTTGACTTCTGTAGGCTAGTTTCTCTCTTCTCTCATTCTGCTAAAAGTGATTTTGAACATCAGTTGCTCAGCAAAGCAATTCAAAATGAACAGAGTTAGTACAAAAATGATGTCAGAAATAGAAACGGGATAAACCCATAAAGCCCAATTTTAGATGCCCGCAATTTGAACGTCGTTCCTATAAGTCTTATTTACCATCTCTAATGCTTATTGTTATTGATGGTAGTCGCCTCTCTCTAAAACAGAAGTATGTTCAACCACGAAATGCCATCAAAATAAATCGGACTTAAAAAAATGTTTTTGTACAAAAATCTTTTTTTTTCAATATCTGTTATTTCAATCCCAATCATGGTTATTGGAATCAACGGCGGCTATTTTCCGGCAATCTCCCGGATATGTTTTTCTATCTTTTTCAAAAAGGATTTCCAAATGCAATCCTAGTCCTTTCCAGGTCTAGATTTTTGTTTAGTCAATCAGAATTCTTTAATTCAAGGAGGGAAGGTCAACTGAGTGTATGTTTGCATGTTTTTGAGAGCATAATAGGTCTGCAGAAATGAGCATAATAAAACTGCGGTTCGTAATTACATATGCATATAATTGCTGATAAAAATTCAAAGCCTCGGAGGTCAGTTTGCGAGTTGTGAATTGAGAGAGATTTTGAATTGAACCGCGAAGACCACTTTCAATTTTGTTTTCTTGATAGGGTGTGAATTTTACTTCACTTATAGGTCAAATTCTCCCCCCTCTGAAAATTGGTATCGGCTATGCGGAGTGCTGATGGTAGCAGGATGGTATAGGTGAGCAACAAGAAACTAAAAAGCGGTCTCAACACCGATTAATGCGATCTTTCGGATAACATTTGAGATAGATGTTTACGTCAAAGACTGCAAAAATTGCTTACTACTATCCACCTCAATTTCTTGCTTAGAAACTGACAAAATTTTAGAAGCAGCGAAATTCACAGTTAGTGTTTTCCCCAAGATAGGGCGTGAATATTACTTACATTTGAGGTCAAATTCTCCTTTTGCGATTCTGTAACGGGTCTGCTTATTAGTGGTTTTAATTTCACGTTCATTGTTTTCAGAAGGGACATTCACTCGACAGCAGAAACATGATGAGGAAAATGACGTAGCAAAGACATTGCGCAATTTGGGAGAGAAAACCGCAGGCAAGAGTTTCGCATTTTTATTTTTAAAATTTTGAACAACCTTTGAAAAGTGTGTTCAGCAAACAATGTCTTTTGAGGGTTTGCCGTTTAGTTCACTTAGTGTCGATTCTAATGAAAGATTTCTGTATAGTAGATTTGATTTCTAATTTTGCAATTTTTGCAGGATCTGATTACAACTCAATGTTTAAAGCCTGCAGTGCAAGCAGCTTCTATCAGAGCAACGACAACAGTGTGAACAAATCAAATGGAGAACTGAAGATGTCCAATTCGAACCTGGTTGACAGTTCCGTAAAGTTACAGGAATGTGATAGCTCATCATTGAGTTGCCTTTTGCATTATATTTTGCTCTGTTTACTTCTCCCAGCATGAACAAATATTAGTTCTTTGGAAGCTTGCGTGAGCATGCTGACATTTTAATACCACATTATTTTTGTAACCATGTGTCTGGAAGACACGCCAAATACCAAAATAGCCGGCTTGCCAAAAAACCCAAAAAATTCCTGTTGGGCATTTTTTTCAAAAAACAGATTTGTTAATTACTTGGGTAAATTGTCATCTAAAGTATCAAAATATGTTATAGATTGTCATAAGGAGAGATGACAGTTTCAACTGTTTTAGAACAAATGATTTTCCAATGTAAACAAGGAGGCTCGTTAATGTGCGTTCGCACATGATGTTCAGACCCGAGCTCATCTTATTTTTTGACTAATTGTCAACCAAATGAAGAGATAACAAAAATAGATGTTTGAGTTTAAAAAAATCGTTACACAACCTAAATACTAATTGAATAACATAATGCCATGCCTCATTGCAGTAGTCACGAGATCTCTCATTAGGAAGACTACGAGACGAAAAAACAAACAAAATAAGCAAAAACAAAAATTACACGGCAAAGACTCAATATCTAAATTTAAAAGCACCTAATAACAACGTCAAAATGAAATCAGATAAAACCTTGACTACAAAAATTTTGTTTTGCCTAAGTATACGGCAGATGGATATTTTATTTATTGAGACTAGGTAACAAGTCAACAAAGAGAAGAAAAATGAGGTTAAATTCAGAAATCAGTCAACATTTTTTTAACAAAATAATTTCAAAAATCTAAAAAAATCTTTCCCTAAAGAATTTCGCCGAAAAGTATTCGCAATCGTCATTTCCTTATGCTAGTTCCTTTTCCTTCCTTCGGTTTTACTTTTATGAACCCATTTTGTTGCATTGTCTGTCCAATGGTACGGTTTTGTTGCAGTTACTTATTTTACAAGTTCTTAATACTTTTTGCCGAAAATTTTTGAAGTCGCAGCTGAAGTACAATTTTAGCAAAAAATCTATATCAGTTTTTGTCTGGTACATTTCTATTGCTATTTTTCCTGATATTGTTTAAATATGTGTTTTTATTTAGGATGTTTAATAGAACAGTGAGGATGGTCAATTTTCTAATTTGAGTTGTCATCCGGCTATGTTTTAAAGATATGTTCACACATTTTCATGTTTTTTGAAGTCAAATTGAAGTGATGATTTTGTTCGCACCGGAACTGGCAGCGGAGCAAAAAGCGATTTTGCGGCGTGAAATTTTTCGGTTTTTCAAGTTGAGTGAAGAAACGGTGTTTGAACAGAAATTCGCTTTATGATTTTTTCATTTTTGCTCATGTGGCAATTTGACTTTGATTTTTTTACTGTTTAATAGCCGCCCTCATCTTCTCAGCCGGCTATTATAGCGCTCCTACTTTTTTTATAATTCAAAGAATTTGAATTGTATTGGGGCGCTGTGTTTTTTTTAAGATGTGTTCACTCATTTTTCAATGACTTTGATCTTTCAAAACGGGATAAACAGGTAAAGCCCAGCGGGCATAAAGTTTCATTAGAGGCCCAAGGTAGACGTTAGTGTCCTTCAAGTGCTTAGAGTGTTGCAGCTGCTGAGATGGCCTCAATTCAAGCTTAAAAGGTCATTTTTAGTAGTTTTTTGGCTCAAAATGGCTCAAAATGGTGAAATGAAGTCTTTTTGCGAGACAAAAGTACTTGTTATGAGCTCTTTATGAGCTACATGTTTTGGTACTACAAACACAAACACACAAAATGATACTACTTTTTGCAATTTTTTTCAAGTTTTTTTGAAATTTTTTAAATCATTTTTTGCGTTTTCCCAGCTTCAGGGGCCAGTGAATCTCCTTTAAGGTTTGATATTACAGTGTCCTTAAGGTGAATCTCCTTTAAGGGCACTGTGTACTTTCTAGTAATAATGGAGTGGTTTTAAACATTTTAATGTCTCGAATTTTAGCATTTTTTTTTGTTAAAATCTGCAATTTTTTGAGGTTTACTGAAGTTTTCGTCAATTATTGATATTTGACCATTCTCAAGAGCCACGAAACCTACTCCACGGTCTGAAAAAAGTTTATGCATAGTTGTTAGTTTCAGTGGATTTGCTTTCAACAATTTAACCTTTCGAATTTTAAAAAATTTCTGTTTAGTTTAAATTTTTATTCAAAACTTTTGTCTTTTAATCAGTTTTGTTTGCCTGAGTAGCCAGATAATCTCAGAAAGGGTTTGATAGTTTGCTATTAAATAGTTGCTAGGGGTTAATTGGATGGTTTTCAACGTTTTAACAGAACGAATTTCTGTTTTTTGAAATTTAAAATTTTATAAAAACTATTGCCTATCGATCTTTGAACCAATTAATTTTTTAAGACTTGGAATTGGTTTTACTGGATATACTCTAGAGACATTAAAATCATTTCATAGGAAATGATTTTTAAGCTATTAATATCACGATATTCAGCAACATTTCATTAAAATTTCAATTGATATTTTTTTTGAAAATTTTCGAGTTAATCGTTCTTCCAGGGGCAATGAATTTTTTCAGGTCTTGCTGATAAAATACTGCAGCAATTTCAGAAACAAAATTTGGTTTTGAACAAATCTTTGAAATAGGTATTTTTAAAGGTATCAAATTTTGCCTTAGGGGTAAAAGCTTCAAAGTTTTATCAATGATTATATATTTGTTTAGTTTGTTTGATTGTTTGTTTCTCAATTTTTGGATGATTTTGTTTGTTTTTTGGCTGGCATCGTTGACTTGATTTGCTGGTCGGGTAGAGTAATTCTAAGTTTTTCATTCAATTCTTTGAACTGCTTTTCAGGACTTGTCCTGCTATGTTTTTTTACTTCGTCGAATAAAAAAATGTTTCGCTTTACCTCATTTTGCCGCCTTTTCAACATTTTGCGTGAAATCTTTTTGACTTCTGTAGGCTAGTTTCTCTCTTCTCTCATTCTGCTAAAAGTGATTTTGAACATCAGTTGCTCAGCAAAGCAATTCAAAATGAACAGAGTTAGTACAAAAATGATGTCAGAAATAGAAACGGGATAAACCCATAAAGCCCAATTTTAGATGCCCGCAATTTGAACGTCGTTCCTATAAGTCTTATTTACCATCTCTAATGCTTATTGTTTTTGATGGTAGTCGCCTCTCTCTAAAACAGAAGTATGTTCAACCACGAAATGCCATCAAAATAAATCGGACTTAAAAATGTTTTTGTACAAAAATCTTTTTTTTTCAATATCTGTTATTTCAATCCCAATCATGCTTATTGGAATCAACGGCGGCTATTTTCCGGCAATCTCCCGGGTATGTTTTTCTATCTTTTTCAAAAAGGATTTCCAAATGCAATACTAGTCCTTTCCAGGTCTAGATTTTTGTTTAGTCAATCAGAATTCTTTAATTCAAGGAGGGAAGGTCAACTGAGTGTATGTTTGCATGTTTTTGAGAGCATAATAGGTCTGCAGAAATGAGCATAATAAAACTGCGGTTCGTAATTACATATGCATATAATTGCTGATAAAAATTCAAAGCCTCGGAGGTCAGTTTGCGAGTTGTGAATTGAGAGAGATTTTGAATTGAACCGCGAAGACCACTTTCAATTTTGTTTTCTTGATAGGGTGTGAATTTTACTTCACTTATAGGTCAAATTCTCCCCCCTCTGAAAATTGGTATCGGCTATGCGGAGTGCTGATGGAAGCAGGATGGTATAGGTGAGCAACAGGAAACTAAAAAGCGGTCTCAACACCGATTGATGCGATCTTTCGGATAACATTTGAGATAGATGTTTACGTCAAAGACTGCAAAATTTGCTTACTACTATCCACCTCAATTTCTTGCTTAGAAACTGACAAAATTTTAGAAGCAGCGAAATTCACAGTTAGTGTTTTCCCCAAGATAGGGCGTGAATATTACTTACATTTGAGGTCAAATTCTCCTTTTGCGATTCTGTAACGGGTCTGCTTATTAGTGGTTTTAATTTCACGTTCATTGTTTTCAGAAGGGACATTCACTCGACAGCAGAAACATGATGAGGAAGATGACGTAGCAAAGACATTGCGCTATTTGGGAGAGAAAACCGCAGGCAAGAGTTTCGCATTTTTATTTTTAAAATCTTGAACATTCTTTGAAAAGTGTGTTCAGCAAACAATGTCTTTTGAGGGTTTGCCGTTTAGTTCACTTAGTGTCGATTCTAATGAAAGATTTCTGTATAGTAGATTTGATTTCTAATTTTGCAATTTTGCAGGATCTGATTACAACTCAATGTTTAAAGCCTGCAGTGCAAGCAGCTTCTATCAGAGCAACGACAACAGTGTGAACAAATCAATTGGAGAACTGAAGATGTCCAATTCGAACCTGGTTGACAGTTCCGTAAAGTTACAGGAATGTGATAGCTCATCATTGAGTTGCCTTTTGCATTATATTTTGCTCTGTTTACTTCTCCCACCATGAACAAATATTAGTTCTTTAGAAGCTTGCGTGAGCATGCTGACATTTTAATACCACATTATTTTTGTAACCATGTGTCTGGAAGACACGCCAAATACCAAAATAGCCGGCTCGCCAAAAAACCCAAAAAATTCCTGTTGGGCATTTTTTTCAAAAAACGCCCAACAGGAATGATTTTCCAATGTAAACAAGGAGGCTCGTTAATGTGCGTTCGCACATGATGTTCAGACCCGAGCTCATCTTATTTTTTGACTAATTGTCAACCAAATGAAGAGATAACAAAAATAGATGTTTGAGTTTAAAAAAATCGTTACACAACCTAAATACTAATTGAATAACATAATGCCATGCCTCATTGCAGTAGTCACGAGATCTCTCATTAGGAAGACTACGAGACGAAAAAACAAACAAAATAAGCAAAAACAAAAATTACACGGCAAAGACTCAATATCTAAATTTAAAAGCACCTAATAACAACGTCAAAATGAAATCAGATAAAACCTTGACTACAAAAATTTAGTTTTGCCTAAGTATACGGCAGATGGATATTTTATTTATTGAGACTAGGTAACAAGTCAACAAAGAGAAGAAAAATGAGGTTAAATGCAGAAATCAGTCAACATTTTTTAAACAAAATAATTTCAAAAATCTAAAAAAGTCTTTACCTAAAGAATTTCGCCGAAAAGTATTCGCAATCGTCATTTCCTTCTGCTATTTCCTTTTCCTTTCCTCGGTTTTACTTTTATGAACCCATTTTGTTGCATTGTCTGTCCAATGGTACGGTTTTGTTGCAGTTACTTATTTTACAAGTTCTTAATACTTTTTGCCGAAAATTTTTGAAGTCGCAGCTGAAGTACAATTTTAGCAAAAAATGTATATCAGTTTTTGTCTGGTACATTTCTATTGCTATTTTTCCTGATATTGTTTAAATATGTTTTTTTTATTTAGGATGTTTAATAGAACAGTGAGGATGGTCAATTTTATAATTTGAGTTGTCATCCGGCTTTGTTTTAAAGATATGTTCACACATTTTCATGTTTTTTGAAGTCAAATTGAAGTGATGATTTTGTTCGCACCGGAACAGGCAGCGGAGCAAAAAGCGATTTTGCGGCGTGAAATTTTTCGGTTTTTCAAGTTGAGTGAAGAAACGGTGTTTGAACAGAAATTCGCTTTATGATTTTTTCATTTTTGCTCATGTGGCAATTTGACTTCGATTTTTTTACTGTTTAATAGCCGCCCTCATCTTCTCAGCCGGCTATTATAGCGCTCCTATTTTTTTACAATTCAAAGAATTTGAATTGTATTGGGGCGCTGTGTTTTTTAAGATGTGTTCACTCATTTTTCAATGACTTTGATCTTTCAAAACGGGATAAACAGGTAAAGCCCAGCGGGCATAAAGTTTCATTAGAGGCCCAAGGTAGACGTTAGTAGTCCTTCAAGTGCTTAGAGTGTTGCAGCTGCTGAGATGGCCTCAATTCAAGCTTAAAAGGCCATTTTTAGTAGTTTTTGGCTCAAAATGGTGAAATTTTTCATGTTTTTTGTGATTTTAAGTTTTTTGCTTGAATAGTCTTAAGTTGAAGTTTTAAAATGTTGATGAAGTCTTTTTGCGAGACAAAAGTACTTGTTATGAGCTCTTTATGAGCTACATGTTTTGGTACTACAAACACAAACACACAAAATGATACTACTTTTTGCAATTTTTTTCAAGTTTTTTTGAAATTTTTTAAATCATTTTTTTCGTTTTCCCAGCTTCAGGGGCCAGTGAATCTCCTTTAAGGTTCGATATTACAGTTTCCTTAAGGTGAATCTCCTTTAAGGGCACTGTGTACTTTCTAGTAATAATGGAGTGGTTTTAAGCATTTTAATGTCTCGAATTTTAGCATTTTTTTTTTGTTAAAATCTGCAATTTTTTGAGGTTTCCTGAAGTTTTCGTCAATTATTGATATTTGACCATTCTCAAGAGCCACGAAACCTACTCCACGGTCTGAAAAAAGTTTATGCATAGTTGTTAGTTTCAATGGATTTGCTTTCAACAATTTAACCTTTCGAATTTTAAAAAATTTCTGTTTAGTTTAAATTTTTATTCAAAACTTTTGTCTTTTAATCAGTTTTGTTTGCCTGAGTAGCCAGATAATCTCAGAAAGGGTTTGATAGTTTGCTATTAAATAGTTGCTAGGGGTTAATTGGATGGTTTTCAACGTTTTAACAGAACGAATTTCTGTTTTTTGAAATTTAAAATTTTATAAAAACTATTGCCTATCGATCTTTGAACCAATTAATTTTTTAAGACTTGGAATTGGTTTTACTGGATATCCTCTAGAGACATTAAAATCATTTCTTAGGAAATGATTTTTAAGCTATTAATATCACGATATTCAGCAACATTTCATTAAAATTTCAATTGATATTTTTTTTGAAAATTTTCGAGTTAATCGTTCTTCCAGGGGCAATGAATTTTTTCAGGTCTTGCTGATAAAATACTGCAGCAATTTCAGAAACAAAATTTGGTTTTGAACAAATCTTTGAAATAGGTATTTTTAAAGGTATCAAATTTTGCCTTAGGGGTAAAAGCTTCAAAGTTTTATCAATGATTATATATTTGTTTAGTTTGTTTGATTGTTTGTTTCTCAATTTTTGGATGATTTTGTTTGTTTTTTGGCTGGCATCGTTGACTTGATTTGCTGGTCGGGTAGAGTAATTCTAAGTTTTTCATTCAATTCTTTGAACTGCTTTTCAGGACTTGTCCTGCTATGTTTTTTTACTTCGTCGAATAAAAAAATGTTTCGCTTTACCTCATTTTGCCGCCTTTTCAACATTTTGCGTGAAATCTTTTTGACTTCTGTAGGCTAGTTTCTCTCTTCTCTCATTCTGCTAAAAGTGATTTTGAACATCAGTTGCTCAGCAAAGCAATTCAAAATGAACAGAGTTAGTACAAAAATGATGTCAGAAATAGAAACGGGATAAACCCATAAAGCCCAATTTTAGATGCCCGCAATTTGAACGTCGTTCCTATAAGTCTTATTTACCATCTCTAATGCTTATTGTTTTTGATGGTAGTCGCCTCTCTCTAAAACAGAAGTATGTTCAACCACGAAATGCCATCAAAATAAATCGGACTTAAAAATGTTTTTGTACAAAAATCTTTTTTTTTTCAATATCTGTTATTTCAATCCCAATCATGCTTATTGGAATCAACGGCGGCTATTTTCCGGCAATCTCCCGGGTATGTTTTTCTATCTTTTTCAAAAAGGATTTCCAAATGCAATCCTAGTCCTTTCCAGGTCTAGATTTTTGTTTAGTCAATCAGAATTCTTTAATTCAAGGAGGGAAGGTCAACTGAGTGTATGTTTGCATGTTTTTGAGAGCATAATAGGTCTGCAGAAATGAGCATAATAAAACTGCGGTTCGTAATTACATATGCATATAATTGCTGATAAAAATTCAAAGCCTCGGAGGTCAGTTTGCGAGTTGTGAATTGAGAGAGATTTTGAATTGAACCGCGAAGACCACTTTCAATTTTGTTTTCTTGATAGGGTGTGAATTTTACTTCACTTATAGGTCAAATTCTCCCCCCTCTGGGAATTGGTATCGGCTATGCGGAGTGTTATGGTAGCAGGATGGTATAGGTGAGCAACAAGAAACTAAAAAGCGGTCTCAACACCGATTAATGCGATCTTTCGGATAACATTTGAGATAGATGTTTACGTCAAAGACTACAAAAATTGCTTACTACTATCCACCTCAATTTCTTGCTTAGAAACTGACAAAATTTTAAAAGCAGCGAAATTCACAGTTAGTGTGTTCCCCAAGATAGGGCGTGAATATTACTTACATTTGAGGTCAAATTCTCCTTTTGCGATTCTGTAACGGGTCTGCTTATTAGTGGTTTTAATTTCACGTTCACTGTTTTCAGAAGGGACATTCACTCGACAGCAGAAACATGATGAGGAAGATGACGTAGCAAAGACATTGCGCAATTTGGGAGAGAAAACCGCAGGCAAGAGTTTCGCATTTTTATTTTTAAAATTTTGAACAACCTTTGAAAAGTGTGTTCAGCAAACAATGTCTTTTGAGGGTTTGCCGTTTAGTTCACTTAGTGTCGATTCTAATGAAAGGTTTCTGTATAGTAGATTTGATTTCTAATTTTGCAATTTTTGCAGGATCTGATTACAACTCAATGTTTAAAGCCTGCAGTGCAAGCAGCTTCTATCAGAGCAACGACATCAGTGTGAACAAATCAAATGGAGAACTGAAGATGTCCAATTCGAACCTGGTTGACAGTTCCGTAAAGTTACAGGAATGTGATAGCTCATCATTGAGTTGCCTTTTGCATTATATTTTGCTCTGTTTACTTCTCCCACCATGAACAAATATTAGTTCTTTAGAAGCTTGCGTGAGCATGCTGACATTTTAATACCACATTATTTTTGTAACCATGTGTCTGGAAGACACGCCAAATACCAAAATAGCCGGCTTGCCAAAAAACCCCAAAAATTCCTGTTGGGCATTTTTTTCAAAAAACAGATTTGTTAATTACTTGGGTAAATTGTCATCTAAAGTATCAAAATATGTTATAGATTGTCATAAGGAGAGATGACAGTTTCAACTGTTTTAGAACAAATGATTTTCCAATGTAAACAAGGAGGCTCGTTAATGTGCGTTCGCACATGATGTTCAGACCCGAGCTCATCTTAATTTTTGACTAATTGTCAACCAAATGAAGAGATAACAAAAATAGATGTTTGAGTTTAATAAAATCGTTACACAACCTAAATACTAATTGAATAACATAATGCCATGCCTCATTGCAGTAGTCACGAGATCTCTCATTAGGAAGACTACGAGACGAAAAAACAAACAAAATAAGCAAAAACAAAAATTACACGGCAAAGACTCAATATCTAAATTTAAAAGCACCTAATAACAACGTCAAAATGAAATCAGATAAAACCTTGACTACAAAAATTTAGTTTTGCCTAATTATACGGCAGATGGATATTTTACTTATTGAGACTAGGTAACAAGTCAACAAAGAGAAGAAAAATGAGGTTGAATTCAGAAATCAGTCAACATTTTTTAAACAAAATATTTTCAAAAATCTAAAAAAATCTTTACCTTTAAAGAATAATTCTTAATAAATTTACTAAAAAGTCAATATGAAACCAATTGGACCATTAATGCGATAAAATGACTTTAAAAAACAAATATGTACAAATATATTAAAACCACGAAGTTTTTGAGAAAACCCCTAGTATCAAAGCCATTAAATTCAATTGCTTTCAACGGAGTTAAATAAAAATGCTCAATTCTACCTCGGTGGGAAAGCAGTGATATCTTTTATTCATAGGTCATCAATAACTCATCACAATAAGTTGTATGACAATGAAAACTACATTAAACCACGAAATTTTTGAGAAACCCCGTAGTATCATCGCCATAAAATTTAACAGCTTTCAACGGAAGCCATTAATTGCGCTAATTCATGCCTTGATGTTACGACAAGACTGTTTGTCATTCTTAGTCATCAATAAGATATTACAACTGAAAACAACAACAAATACAGGCAAAATCCAAAAATTCAGTAGAAAAGTGCGAGAAGAAAGTGCCGAAGCCATTTAAGACATAAGTTTTTCTCTACAAAAATTGTCTACGATCTGTTGAACATTTTCTCTAAGCCAATGGAAACTATTAACATTAGTATAATGTGATAAGATATCAAAAGGAACCAGGATTACAAAAAAAATATATCTAAAATTAAAAAAAAATAAAGAAACTCGTGCATCGATCGAAGTCAAAAAAACCAACAGTTAGAAGATAAAAGCACTAACTAGATAATTTTTTTTCTAGCTAAAGTAAAAAGAAAAGGGGTTCTGTCATTACTGAGACTGACTTAAAGTTCGCGAAAATACGCTTAAGATTGATTTATGTTAATAAAAGTTTCAAAAAAATTTTAAGTCTTAACAACCATTAAATTTGATAGCTTTCAACGGAAGTCAATAAATACGCTCAGTTATGCTTCGCTTTGGGGACAAGGATGTTTGTCATGCATAGGTAATCAATAAGACATCACAATAAATCTTATGACTATGAAAACAACAAATATAGGCTAAAACCAAAAACACGTTAGAAAAGTGCCAGAAGAAAGTGTTGAAGCCATAAAAGTGCAAGAAGAAAGTGTTGAAGCCATTTAAAACTTAATTTTTTTTTCTCTGAAAGCTTTATCTATGATCCATCTAACGTCTTGACCAAACCAATGGGAGCCAGCAATATTAGGATAACGTGATGAGATTTCAAAAGGAACCAATAATACGAAAAGTCAAAAAAGTACAATTTTTTGATCTTGTGGCATGGAAGTCATATAACCAATAGCTAGAAGATAGAACCGCCAACTAGATAATTTTTTTTGAAGTAGAAAAGATTGTGTTTCTGTAATTACTGAGATTGACTCAGTTCACGAAAATATGCTTAAAATCGATTTATGTTCAAAAAAAATGTCATAAAAGTGTTTTTAAAGTCTTAACAGACATTAAAATCAAAAACTTTGAACGGAAGTAAAAAAAAAACGCTCCACTATGCATTCAATAGGACATCACAATAATTCTTATAAGTCTTAAGACTATGAAAACAACAACAAATACAGGCAAAAATCAAAAATTCTGTTAAAGTGCTAGAATGTTTTGAAGCCATATAAACCATAAGTTTTTCTCTGTAAATTTTATCTATGATCCATTGAACGTCTTCTCTAAACCAATGGGAGTCAATAATATTAGGATAATGATACGAAGTGTCCAAAAGTTAAAGAAAATTTGAAATCTTAAGGCATTGAAGTCATATAACCAATAGTTGGAAGATAAAACTGCTGACGAGATTAATTTTGGTTGCAGTAGGAAGCAAGGCTGTTCCTTCATTACTAAGACTGACTTACAGTTCACGAGAATATATTAATGATTGGTTAATATAAAAAAAATTCCGAAATTTATTTTCGAAGTCTTAACAGCCATTAGCTGTCCACTCAAAGCATTAGATAGGTTCACTTAATGCTCATTACGAAATCTATATAGCACTTTTATTCAACGAGTTTACGCCATAAGATTCCAAAAATTTAGTAAAATCTCAAAAAGAAAATCAAAACTTCATTTAAAATTACGAAAACTAAGAGTCGAATCCAAACAAAAGCGATTCCTTGAAAACGAATTTTTTGTTCATTGGGCTTCATTTGATTGTAAATCAGGTTTGTCATTAACGGAACTTCAATATGAAAAGTGACTAGTCTCTAGTTGACTTGAAAAAAACAAAAAACAATAATTAAAATTTTCTAAAAAAGCTCTCAAATAGAATTCGAATGTTTTTTATAGTAAACTTCCCTTTGATTTATTTTGTGGCGTGAAATTGAATTTTGAATTAAAATTTTCTTAGAAAAATGTGAACAAAAATTACGGTAGAAGTGAACAAAAGTGAACCAAATATCCCGTATTCACATGAAAACTTAAACCTCGATAACTCCTCGAAGAAAACTAAATTCCAAAAATCTTTTTCGAATTCTACGCTGGATCAGCTTTTTAATGATACCACTCACATTTCTCTACGATGAATATATCGATCGGCCAAAATTGTCTGAACAAAAAAACCCATTTGAGTATATAGTTCCTCCCCCCACAAGTGGGGTCAGAACAACAAGTGGAAGTGCACCCACCCTCGTTGAAAGTTGCCATATTAAATTAACGTTTTAAAAACATTACGATTAAAAATATTTTTAATTGCCAACTCCCCTCCATGGCGAGATTGTTTAAATCGTTTCGAAACAAGTCCAAGAAGAACCCCATTTTCAAGTTCAAAGCAACAACGGAAATAAGCCCACCTGAATTGAAACTAAGTGTTTTGAAATAGTTAATTAAAAAAGGTTAATTATTTTTATTAATAGCCGCACAACGATAGCTGGGACTATTATTGGCCTTCTCTTGGTTTTTTACAATTCAAAGAATTTGAATTGTATTGGGGCGCTGTCTTTTTTTTTCTAAGATCTGTTCACACATTTTCATGATTTTTGAAGTCAAATTGGAGTAGTGATTTTGGTCACGCCGAAACAGGAAATGAAGCGAAAAAGCGAGTGGTTTTGCGGCGTGAATTTTTTTCGCTCTAATTTTAAAGTAGAGTGAGAAAACGGTGTTTGAACAAAAATTCGGTTTCTCGGTAGTGGTTTTTTTGTTCACATGCGGCAATTTTACTCTGATTTTTACTGTTTTTTCGATTTTTTGGATCAGATTTTTTTTTCTAAATGGTCTTCCCAATCTATTCACAGCTCATTCTAGACCTAGTTTTTTGTTTGAATTAATTTTTCATTTCTCGCAAGTGGTTTTTTTGGTTCACATGCGGCATTTTGACATTGATTGTCTGTTTTTTCTTATTTTTTTATCTGATTTTTTTTAAAATGGTTTACGCATTTCACTCATAGTTCATTCTAGGTCTAGTTTTTCTGTTTAGTCAATGAAAATTCTTTGAATTGTACGTCAGGACTTGTCCTGCTATGTTTTTTTATTTCGTCGTCATGATTTTTGTTACGACCATATGACGTCACAGCCACTTTTTGTTCATTTGTTCATGCAATTTCAACTGAATTGCATGCGTGGCGTCATTTTTCGCTCTTAGTGGAGCGAGTTTTTTGTTCATTCGCGTGATTAAATTTTTGGTCCCACTTGACTTACCTCACTCTCAAAAATGACTTCCTCACTTTGAAATTGACTTTTATTTACTTTAATTCAAAGAGATAAGGTCAAATGGGTGTGTGTCACTCTAAAAGAAGGTTATTTGAGATCAGCTAATAGAGGCAGCAATAACTTATACAGATTTTTAATCAAAATATAACAGATAAGCTTTCAATCAAAAGACAATTTTTTTGATCTGTCTTTTTTACTGTTTTTTTAGACTGCCGATCTACGAATCTATTGCGGCTATTTTCTGGCAATCTGCCAGCTATGTTAAACGAGTTGTTTTTGTGAGCCTATTCGATTCTGTTGGCTCATTCAAAATTATGGTGAAGACATTTATGCTTATGCATAGCAATTTCTGCTAAAGATTTTTCCAGATATTTCAAATCAATATTACTAGGCAACTCAACGGAATTTAGGGTAATGACTACAAGGTTAGTTTGATTAGTGACCGATCACGATTTCGGAGCTCGCCCAAAAAGTGCAATTTACGGGCAGAGATTCCTCCGAGAAACGGTCAACGTGAAAGTACAAATCGGGATTATACCAGTAACGTGCCGGTTACATACCGAGTCGGAGAAACAGGCGATTGCAACTCAGGGGAAAATATCTTGCAGCCTACGGAACCGCAGAAACGATCTGCGATCCCTATTTCCAAAGTTGAGGCAGAAATGACCGAACTTGAAAAGACTGCCAAGAACTTAGCTGTCAAAGAAAGCAACATTGATCAAAAGAGTTTTTGTAACAAAGTCGTCAAGAATTTCTGCTACTACGGTGATGAGACAAATGACCTACATAGAAGCAATCCATACGAGTGGCGAACAAGTTTAAGCGTTAACGATAAGTCATCGCACAATGTAACACAGGGTCAGGGAAAACTAACTGAAAAACAGTATGTTTTGCGCAATAGAAACGCAACAGATAAAACACAACAGAAATGTCCGCAACATCTAAAGAAGTTCTCGACGAGGAAAAATTTAAATGATAGATGTCAATCCACCAGGAAAACGGAGAACTACCCAGATGCAGCTGGTATGAACATAACATCCAGTAATGACAAAATAGCATTACGTTTTTATTCGCCTAGCAATGCCGCACTAAATCAATGCTGCAATCAACATGTAGCTGACTTTGATCAAAATGGAATTGGTAAGTTCGATGGTTTCAATAGTGGCGAGATGGAGCGCTCTTCTACAGAACAACAGGACTTTATTCCGAAAGTTGCTGATGCTGTTGTCCCCGTGGTGGTCAAGGATAACCTCTCAAAAGGAGCAGGAAACATGTCTTCAACTAGTCAATCGCAAAGTGATTATCAGCCCAGGGTTGCAGACATTGTCGCACCCGTCAGAATTGTTGACAATTTGGGTTTCAGCGGTGATTCACTGAGTCGTATCACCTTGAGTCAGTTTGAATATCAACCGAAAGTAGCAGATAGGATTGCTCCGGTAAAAATTGTTGACAACCTAGGTTTCAGTTCAGCTCAGATGCAGCACTCTTCTACAATCCAGCAGGACTTTTTTCCGAAAGTTGCCGATGCTGTTGCCCCTGTTGTAATCAAGGAAAACCTCTCAACAGGAGCAGGAAACATGTCTTCCACTAGTCAGTCGCAAAGTGATTATCAGCCCAAGGTTGTAGACATTGCCGCACCCGTCAGAATTGTTGAAAATTTAGGTTTCAGTGGTGATTCACTGAGTAATAAGACCTTGAGTCATTTTGACTATCAGCCGAAAGTAGCAGATAGGATTGCTCCTGTAAAAATTGTTGACAACCTAGGTTTCAGTTCGGCTCAGATGGAGCGTTCTTCTACAAACCAACAGGACTTCATTCCAAAAGTTGCTGATGCTGTTGCCCCTGTTGTAATCAGAGATAACCTTTCAACAGGAGCAGGAAACATGTCAACGAGTCAATCGCAAAGTGATTATCAGCCGAAGATTCCGGACATTGTCGCACCTGTACGAATTACTGATAATTTAGGTTTCAGAGGTGATTCACTCGGCAGTATCACCTTGAGCCAGTCTGACTATCAACCAAAAGTTGCAGATAAGATCGCTCCGGTAAAAATTGTTGACAACTTAGGTTTCAGTTCAGCTCAGATGGAACGTTCTTCTACAAACCAACAAGTCTTCATTCCAAAAGTTGCTGATGCCGTTATCCCTGTTGTAATCAGAGATAACCTCTCAACAGGAGCAGGAAACATGTCTTCAACTAGTCAATTGCAAAGTGATTTTCAGCCGAAGGTTGCTGACCTTGTCGCACCTGTACGAATTATTGATAATTTAGGTTTCAGCGGTGATTCACTCAGCAATATCACCTTGAGCCAATCGGACTATCAACCAAAAGTTGCAGATAGGATTGCTCCGGTAAGTATTGTTGACAACCTAGGTTTCGGTTCGGCTCAGATGGAGCGTTCTTCTACAAACCAACAGGACTTCATTCCAAAAGTTGCTGATGCCGTTGCCCCTGTTGTAATCAGAGATAACCTCTCAACAGGAGCAGGAAACATGTCTTCAACGAGTCAATCGCAAAGTGATTATCAGCCGAAGGTTGCAGACATTGTCGCACCTGTACGAATTATTGATAATTTAGGTTTCAGCGGTGATTCACTCAGCAATATCACCTTGAGCCAATCGGACTATCAACCAAAAGTTGCAGATAGGATTGCTCCGGTAAAAATTGTTGACAACCTAGGTTTCAGTTCAGCTCAGATGGAGCGTTCTTCTACAAACCAACAGGACTTCATTCCAAAAGTTGCTGATGCCGTTGCCCCTGTTGTAATCAAAGATAACCTCTCAACGGGAGCAGGAAACATGTCTTCAACGAGTCAATCGCAAAGTGATTTTCAGCCAAAGGTTGCAGACATTATCGCACCTGTACGGATTATTGATAATTTAGGTTTCAGCGGTGACTCACTCGATAATATCACCTTGAGCCAATCTGACTATCAACCAAAGGTTGCAGATAGGATTGCTCCGATAAAAATTGTTGACAACCTAGGTTTCGGTTCAGCTCAGATGGAGCGTTCTTCTACAAACCAACAGGACTTCTTTCCAAAAGTTGCTGATGCCGTTACCCCTGTTGTAATCAGAGATAACCTCTCGACAGGAGCAGGAAACATGTCTTCAACTAGTCAATCGCAAAGTGATTATCAGCCGAAGGTTGCAGACATTGTCGCACCTGTACGAGTTATTGATAATTTAGGTTTCAGCGGTGATTCAGTCAGTAATATCACCTTGAGCCAATCTGACTATCAACCAAAAATTGCAGATAGGATTGCTCCGGTAAAAATTGTTGACAACCTAGGATTCAGTTCTGCTCAGATGGAGCGTTATTCTACAAACCAACAGGACTTCATTCCAAAAGTTGCTGATGCCGTTGCCCCTGTTGTAGTCAAAGATAACCTCTCAACGGGAGCAGGAAACATGTCTTCAACGAGTCAATCGCAAAGTGATTATCAGCCGAAGGTTGCAGACATTGTCGCACCTGTACGAATTCTTGATAATTTAGGTTTCAGCGGTGATTCGCTCAGTAATATTACCTTGAGCCAATCTGACTATCAACCAAAAGTTGCAGATAGGATTGCTCCAGTAAAAATTGTTGACAACCTAGGTTTCAGTTCAGCTCAGATGGAGCATTCTTCTACAAACCAACAGGACTTCATTCCAAAAGTTGCTGATGCCGTTGCCCCTGTTTTAATGAAAGATAACCTCTCAACGGGAGCAGGAAACATGTCTTCAACGAGTCAATCGCAAAGTGATTATCAGCCGAAGGTTGCAGACATTGTCGCACCTGTACGGATTATTGATAATTTAGGTTTCAGCGGTGATTCACTCAGCAATATCACCTTGAGCCAATCGGACTATCAACCAAAAGTTGCAGATAGGATTGCTCCGGTAAAAATTGTTGACAACCTAGGTTTCAGTTCAGCTCAGATGGAGCGTTCTTCTACAAACCAACAGGACTTCATTCCAAAAGTTGCTGATGCCGTTGCCCCTGTTGTTATCAGAGATAACCTCTCAACTGGAACAGGAAACATGTCTTCAACGAGTCAATCGCAAAGTGATTATCAGCCGAAGGTTGCAGACATTGTCGCACCTGTACGAATTATTGATAATTTAGGTTTCAGCGGTGATTCACTCAGCAATATCACCTTGAGCCAATCGGACTATCAACCAAAAGTTGCAGATAGGATTGCTCCGGTAAAAATTGTTGACAACCTAGGTTTCAGTTCAGCTCAGATAGAGCGTTCTTCTACAAACCAACAGGACTTCATTCCAAAAGTTGCTGATGCCGTTGCCCCTGTTGTTATCAGAGATAACCTCTCAACAGGAACAGGAAACATGTCTTCAACGAGTCAATCGCAAAGTGATTATCAGCCGAAGGTTGCAGACATTGTCGCACCTGTACGAGTTATTGATAATTTAGGTTTCAGCGGTGATTCAGTCAGTAATATCACCTTGAGCCAATCTGACTATCAACCAAAAATTGCAGATAGGATTGCTCCGGTAAAAATTGTTGACAACCTAGGTTTCAGTTCTGCTCAGATGGAGCGCTCTTCTACAAACCAACAGGACTTCATTCTAAAAGTTGCTGATGCCGTTGCCCCTGTTGTTATCAGAGATAACCTCTCAACAGGAACAGGAAACATGTCTTCAACGAGTCAATCGCAAAGTGATTATCAGCCGAAGGTTGCAGACATTGTCGCACCTGTACGGATTATTGATAATTTAGGTTTCAGTGGTGACTCACTCAGCAATATCACCTTGAGCCAATCTGACTATCAACCAAAAGTTGCAGATAGGATTGCTCCGGTAAAAATTGTTGACAACCTAGGTTTCAGTTCTGCTCAGATGGAGCGTTCTTCTACAAACCAACAGGACTTCATTCCAAAAGTTGCTGATGCCGTTGCCCCTGTTGTTATCAGAGATAACCTCTCAACAGGAACAGGAAACATGTCCTCAACGAGTCAATCGCAAAGTGATTATCAGCCGAAGGTTGCAGACATTGTCGCACCCGTACGGATTATTGATAATTTAGGTTTCAGTGGTGACTCACTCAGCAATATCACCTTGAGCCAATCTGACTATCAACCAAAAGTTGCAGATATGATTGCTCCGGTGAAAATTGTTGACAACCTAGGTTTCAGTTCTGCTCAGATGGAGCGTTCTTCTACAAACCAACAGGATTTCATTCCAAAAGTTGCTGATGCCGTTGCCCCTGTTGTTATCAGAGATAACCTCTCAACAGGAACAGGAAACATGTCCTCAACGAGTCAATCGCAAAGTGATTATCAGCCGAAGGTTGCAGACATTGTCGCACCTGTACGAATTATTGATAATTTAGGTTTCAGCGGTGACTCACTCAGCAATATCACCTTGAGCCAATCTGACTATCAACCAAAAGTTGCAGATAGGATTGCTCCGGTAAAAATTGTTGACAACCTAGGTTTCAGTTCAGCTCAGATGGAGTGTTCTTCTACAAACCAACAGGACTTCATTCCAAAAGTTGCTGATGCTGTTACCCCTGTTGTAATCAGAGATAACCTCTCAACAGGAGCAGGAAACATGTCTTCAACGAGTCAATCGCAAAGTGATTATCAGCCGAAGGTTGCAGACATTGTCGCACCCGTACGGATTATTGATAATTTAGGTTTCAGTGGTGACTCACTCAGCAATATCACCTTGAGCCAATCTGACTATCAACCAAAAGTTGCAGATATGATTGCTCCGGTGAAAATTGTTGACAACCTAGGTTTCAGTTCTGCTCAGATGGAGCGTTCTTCTACAAACCAACAGGATTTCATTCCAAAAGTTGCTGATGCCGTTGCCCCTGTTGTTATCAGAGATAACCTCTCAACAGGAACAGGAAACATGTCCTCAACGAGTCAATCGCAAAGTGATTATCAGCCGAAGGTTGCAGACATTGTCGCACCTGTACGAATTATTGATAATTTAGGTTTCAGCGGTGATTCACTCAGCAATATCACCTTGAGCCAATCGGACTATCAACCAAAAGTTGCAGATAGGATTGCTCCGGTAAAAATTGTTGACAACCTAGGTTTCAGTTCAGCTCAGATGGAGCGTTCTTCTACAAACCAACAGGACTTCATTCCAAAAGTTGCTGATGCCGTTGCCCCTGTTGTTATCAGAGATAACCTCTCAACAGGAACAGGAAACATGTCTTCAACGAGTCAATCGCAAAGTGATTATCAGCCGAAGGTTGCAGACATTGTCGCACCTGTACGAATTATTGATAATTTAGGTTTCAGCGGTGATTCACTGAGCAATATCACCTTGAGCCAATCGGACTATCAACCAAAAGTTGCAGATAGGATTGCTCCGGTAAAAATTGTTGACAACCTAGGTTTCAGTTCAGCTCAGATGGAGCGTTCTTCTACAAACCAACAGGACTTCATTCCAAAAGTTGCTGATGCCGTTGTCCCTGTTGTTATCAAAGATAACCTCTCAACAGGAACAGGAAACATGTCTTCAACGAGTCAATCGCAAAGTGATTATCAGCCGAAGGTTGCAGACATTGTCGCACCTGTACGAGTTATTGATAATTTAGGTTTCAGCGGTGATTCAGTCAGTAATATCACCTTGAGCCAATCTGACTATCAACCAAAGGTTGCAGATAGGATTGCTCCAATAAAAATTGTTGACAACCTAGGTTTCAGTTCAGCTCAGATGGAGCGTTCTTCTACAAACCAACAGGACTTCATTCCAAAAGTTGCTGATGCCGTTGCCCCTGTTGTTATCAGAGATAACCTCTCAACAGGAACAGGAAACATGTCCTCAACGAGTCAATCGCAAAGTGATTATCAGCCAAAGGTTGCAGACATTGTCGCACCTGTACGAATTATTGATAATTTAGGTTTCAGCGGTGATTCACTCAGCAATATCACCTTGAGCCAATCGGACTATCAACCAAAAGTTGCAGATAGGATTGCTCCGGTAAAAATTGTTGACAACCTAGGTTTCAGTTCAGCTCAGATGGAGCGTTCTTCTACAAACCAACAGGACTTCATTCCAAAAGTTGCTGATGCCGTTGCCCCTGTTGTTATCAGAGATAACCTCTCAACAGGAACAGGAAACATGTCTTCAACGAGTCAATTGCAAAGTGATTATCAGCCGAAGGTTGCAGACATTGTCGCACCTGTACGAATTATTGATAATTTAGGTTTCAGCGGTGATTCACTGAGCAATATCACCTTGAGCCAATCGGACTATCAACCAAAAGTTGCAGATAGGATTGCTCCGGTAAAAATTGTTGACAACCTAGGTTTCAGTTCAGCTCAGATGGAGCGTTCTTCTACAAACCAACACGACTTCATTCCAAAAGTTGCTGATGCCGTTGTCCCTGTTGTTATCAGAGATAACCTCTCAACAGGAACAGGAAACATGTCTTCAACGAGTCAATCGCAAAGTGATTATCAGCCGAAGGTTGCAGACATTGTCGCACCTGTACGAGTTATTGATAATTTAGGTTTCAGCGGTGATTCAGTCAGTAATATCACCTTGAGCCAATCTGACTATCAACCAAAAGTTGCAGATAGGATTGCTCCGGTAAAAATTGTTGACAACCTCGGATTCAGTTCAGCTCAGATGGAGCGTTCTTCTACAAACCAACAGGACTTCATTCCAAAAGTTGCTGATGCCGTTGCCCCTGTTGTTATCAGAGATAACCTCTCAACAGGAACAGGAAACATGTCCTCAACGAGTCAATCGCAAAGTGATTATCATCCGAAGGTTGCAGACATTGTCGCACCTGTACGAATTATTGATAATTTAGGTTTCAGCGGTGATTCACTGAGCAATATCACCTTGAGCCAATCGGACTATCAACCAAAAGTTGCAGATAGGATTGCTCCGGTAAAAATTGTTGACAACCTAGGTTTCAGTTCAGCTCAGATGGAGCGTTCTTCTACAAACCAACAGGACTTCATTCCAAAAGTTGCTGATGCCGTTGCCCCTGTTGTAATCAAAGATAACCTGTCAACGGGAGCAGGAAACATGTCTTCAACGAGTCAATCGCAAAGTGATTATCAGCCGAAGGTTGCAGACATTGTCGCTCCTGTACGGATTATTGATAATTTAGGTTTCAGTGGTGACTCACTCAGCAATATCACCTTGAGCCAATCTGACTATCAACCAAAAGTTGCAGATAGGATTGCTCCGGTAAAAATTGTTGACAACCTAGGTTTCAGTTCTGCTCAGATGGAGTGTTTTTCTACAAACCAACAGGACTTCATTCCAAAAGTTGCTGATGCAGTTGCCCCTGTTGTAATCAGAGATAACCTCTCAACGGGAGCAGGAAACATGTCTTCAACGAGTCAATCGCAAAGTGATTATCAGCTGAAGGTTGCAGACATTGTCGCTCCTGTACGGATTATTGATAACTTAGGTTTCAGTGGTGACTCACTCAGCAATATTACCTTGAGCCAATCTGACTATCAACCAAAAGTTGCAGATAGGATTGCTCCGGTTAAAATTGTTGACAACTTAGTTTTCAGTTCAGCTCAGATGGAGCGTTCTTCTACAACCCAACAGGACTTCATTCCAAAAGTTGCTGATGCCGTTGCCCCTGTTTTAATGAAAGATAACCTCTCAACGGGAGCAGGAAACATGTCTTCAACGAGTCAATTGCAAAGTGATTATCAGCCGAAGGTTGCAGACATTGTCGCACCTGTACGAATTCTTGATAATTTAGGTTTCGGCGGTGATTCACTCAGTAATATTACCTTGAGCCAATCTGACTATCAACCAAAAATTGCAGATAGGATTGCTCCGGTAAAAATTGTTGACAACCTAGGTTTCAGTTCAGCTCAGATGGAGCGTTCTTCTACAAACCAACAGGACTTCATTCCAAAAGTTGCTGATACCGTTGCCCCTGTTGTTATCAGAGATAACCTCTCAACAGGAACAGGAAACATGTCTTCAACGAGTCAATCGCAAAGTGATTATCAGCCGAAGGTTGCAGACATTGTCGCACCTGTACGAGTTATTGATAATTTGGGTTTCGGCGGTAATTCAGTCAGTAATATCACCTTGAGCCAATCTGACTATCAACCAAAAGTTGCAGATAGGATTGCTCCGGTAAAAATTGTTGACAACCTAGGTTTCAGTTCAGCTCAGATGGAGCGTTCTTCTACAAGCCAACAGGACTTCATTCCAAAAGTTACTGATGCCGTTACCCCTGTTGTAATCAGAGATAACCTCTTAACAGGAGCAGGAAACATGTCTTCAACTAGTCAATCGCAAAGTGATTATCAGCCGAAGGTTGCAGACATTGTCGCACCTGTACGAATTATTGATAATTTAGGTTTCAGCGGTGATTCACTCAGTAATATTACCTTGAGCCAATCTGACTATCAACCGAAAGTTGCAGATAGGATCGCTCCGGTAAAAATTGTTGACAACCTAGGTTTCAGTTCAGCTCAGATGGAGCGTTTTACTACAAACCAACAGGACTTCATTCCAAAAGTTGCTGATGCCGTTGCCCCTGTTGTAATCAGAGATAACCTCTCAACGGGAGCAGGAAACATGTTTTCAACGAGTCAATCGCAAAGTGATTATCAGCCGAAGGTTGCAGGAATTGTCGCACTTGTACGAATTCTTGATAATTTAGGTTTCAGCGGTGATTCACTCAGTAATAATACCTTGAGCCAATCTGATTATCAACCAAAAGTTGCAGATAGGATTGCTCCGGTAAAAATTGTTGACAACCTAGGTTTCAGATCAGCTCAGATGGAGCGTTCTTCTACAAACCAACAGGACTTTATTCCAAAAGTTGCTGATGCCGTTACCCCTGTTGTAATCAGAGATAACCTCTCAACAGGAGCAGGAAACATGTCTTCAACTAGTCAATCGCAAAGTGATTATCAGCCAAAAGTTGCTGACCTTGTCGCACCTGTACGAATTATTAATAATTTAGGTTTCAGCGGTGATTCACTCAGCAATATCACCTTGAGCCAATCGGACTATCAACCAAAAGTTGCAGATAGGATTGCTCCGGTAAAAATCGTTGACAACTTAGGTTTCAGTTCAGCTCAGATGGAGTGTTCTTCTACAAACCAACAGGACTTCATTCCAAAAGTTGCTGATGCTGTTACCCCTGTTGTAATCAGAGATAACCTCTCAACAGGAGCAGGAAACATGTCTTCAACGAGTCAATCGCAAAGTGATTATCAGCCGAAGGTTGCAGACATTGTCGCACCTGTACAAATTATTGATAATTTGGGTTTCAGCGGTGATTCACTCAGTAATATCACCTTGAGCCAATCGGACTATCAACCAAAAGTTGCAGATAGGATTGCTCCGGTAAAAATTGTTGACAATTTAGGTTTCGATTCAGCTCAGATCGAGCGTTCTTCTACAAAGCAACAGGCTTTCATTGCAAAAGTCGCTGATGCCGTTGCCCCTGTTGTAATCAGGGATAACATCTCAACAGGAGCAGGGAACATTTCTTCAAATAGTCAATCTCAGTGTGATTATCAGCCCAAGCTGGCAGACATTGTTGCACCTGCCAGAACTGTTGATAATTTAGGTTTCAGCGGTGATTCACTGAATAATATTACCCTGAGCCAATCTGACTATCAACCAAAAGTGGCAGATAGGATTGCTCCGTTGAAAATTGTTGACAACCTGGGTTTCAGTTCAACTCAGATGGAGCTCTCTTCGACAAATCGACAGGAATTCATTCCGATTGTTGCGGATGCCGTTGCTCCCATTATTATCAGGGATAACTTGTCAACCGGAGCAGGAAACATGTCTACTTTTAAACAATTGCAAAGCAATTATCAGCCAAATGTTGCAGACAAAGTTAACAATCGTGGTTTCAGGGCTGAAGGGCTCAGGAATAACACCTTACCGCAATCGGAGCTTCAAATGAAAAAGTGGACAAAAGGGAGAAAGAACGACCATGGCTGCCAATCTAATTTTGCGGGTATACGTGGTCTTGTTCAACCTGTAGACAGTTTGACATATAAGTTTTCTCAATCTCCTTGTCGTAGTTCAAATGAGGACTATTTTTCAAGTAACTGTAATTCAATGCCGAGAGCTTTTGTATTTCAAGATAATTTGGGTTCGGGATCTGGGAAAATGTGTTTCGAGACGCAAAATCAAAAATATTTCCGGCCAAAAACTGCTGCTCATGTGTCGCCTGTGAAGATCGTTGACAACTTGACTATCAGCGGTTCACCATCTTTGTATACAACAACAAATAAAAGTGCGTTTGAGTCCAAACGTGCGGTTAAGGTAAAGGCTGCTAAAGTTGAAGACAATTTGGGGTTTTTTGGAGACCAACCAGATCGCTCTACAACAAATCAACAGTATTTTGGCGAAAAAAACTCAGTGCGTTTAGCGCCGGCGTTTATCGTCAATGGTAGCTGCGCAGTTAAACAGACTCACGAGCAAGTTAAGTATGCGAAAAACGTGAAAAACGTTGCAAATGCAGAGATCTCTGAGGAGCAGCCGAGGTCGACCAGCTATCGGGTCAAAAGTGTTCACGGTGATCTTGAAAGACGTGATCAAAGTTCCGGTGTTCAAAATGCGACGATAAATATTTATGGTGACGTCAGGTCTCGAAGTTGTTCACGTGACGCAAAAAAAGTAGCGCCTCTTGTATACGCTTCAGCAGGTTAGACTTTATCATTTCCATTTTTTTTAAAAAGCAACTCCGATAATGACAGCTGAGTGAAGCTACCTTTGGGCCTGCTTTGCAAGACAAGCGGTGCTGCACTTTTCTAAAATGGTTCATTTGGAGCAATTTCCGATTGGTGATTTTTCTAGAGACAAAAGAGCTGCAAAAAATTTTGTATACCTGATTTGAAAAACTGTGTTTTTGAGTCTTTCTTTTTGACGTCTAGAATGATCATCAAAGACTTTCCAATAATTGTATATTGAGAGTTGCCTGCTTAGTTAATGATTACGATCATTTTTTTCCTACTTTTCCCAATTGGGGATGTGATGGTGAAAGAAAACTAAACCTGTGGTATCCTAGCCATTACATTAATCGCCCATCAATTTTAGCTGATAGTTCTTTTTTAAAAAATCTTGCTGGTATTCAGATGCTTATTTATGGTTTGATTGTTTCTTAGTGCTGTTTCGACCCCACTTAGTGGGGGGGGGGGGGGGTGGAGTTATAGGATGAACTGATTTTCTAGTGTTCAGTAAACTTTAACAGATTGTGTTCCGAAAATATGAATTATATAAATAGAAAGACGTTTGTAGAATATATTGAATAGAGGGTTCTTAATTTTCTTTTATTTTTGAAGAGTTATAGATTTGTAACCTTTTCAAACTGATTTTTACTAAATTTTCTTTTCAGACAAAAATCTTTGCGTAAGAGTAGATTTTCATCCGTTTTCCTAGCGGCCATTTATAGTTGCTATGCTGTTTGGACAAGAGCCACTGATATTATGTTTGACTAATTTTGCTCTAATTTGGTCCAAATTCAGATAAATCAACCAATTTTGACGCCGGAACTCCAACCAATTTTGACTTAAGTTGTCATTTTTTGCGCACCTTTTGGACCAGAAGCTAGTTTAAAGTTGTGTTTTTGGTGATCCTGGTATCTGTTGAATTTTATATCAATCTTTTGTTCCAGGTTTTCAGACTCATCTCATCTCTAAATTCTTTGTTTTTTATTCTATACAAGTAATGATATTGTTGTATTTTTGTTCCGACCCAACTTGTGGGAGTAACTATATACTCAAATGGGTTTTTTTGTTCAGACAATTTTGGCCGATCGATATATTCATCGTAGAGAGTTGAGACTAGTATCATTAGAAAGCTCCTCCAGCGTAGAATCTGGATTTAAAAAGATTTTTTTGGTTTTCGGTTTTTACAGGGAGTTATGGAGGTTTAAACTTTTGAGAAAAGTAGAGTGAATTCCATTGTTTTTATTCACATTTTTCAAATTTTCTTCAATTCTGCTGAAACTTGTTTATTAAATAAGTTAGATCGGAATTGATACCCTACCCTCGTGTGCCATAGTAAACTAGAAATAAAACACACCTTTTTGTTCCTTTTTTATTCATCAAAAGTTGCACAAAATATAATTTCTTTTGTGTTTTCTTTTTCAAAATATGACAAATCGTTGATTAAATCTCATAAAACACAAAAATAAGGATAGTTGAAATTCGGCTCCCTATAAAAGTCTTCTGGAATTGAATTGTCGCCGTTTTTTTTTTAGCAAATATAACTCGATAATTATTAAAATTCATCATTGCTTTTTTTTTATTAATTGAAGTCTTTGACGCAACAATTGGTCTAATTCGCAAAGATTTGGAGCACTTGGGCGGTTTGTTGGGCGCGCAGCAAAATCAGGTATAGGGTTGATATTATCATGGATTCTTACAATCAGAAAATTTTCAAATTTTTATTTTGGTGCTGCCTTTTTTCAAAATATTTTGGTTTCGTTTTTTTAATGCTAATTACTGACAAAATTTTTCATAAGCGGCTCCATTAATGGCAACTCCCATTATTTACGTTAACATCAGGCCAAATGTAGATATATTTTGTTTTCAGAGAACTTTTGAGTTTTTATGGATTCGAGGAAGAGTTTCAGTAAACTTTAACTGATTTCTTGTGTTTTGCCTTCAATATATTTTCGTTTTGCTGTCTGATTGCTAATATTTTCCATTCGAAAATCAAAGTGGCTTCTTCAAAAGGTGTAACAGAACCTGAAAAATGCATTTGTTTGTTAGCTAAGGTCTCTTATGTCCTTGAACGTGTTTCTTTTAATGAAGTTTGAATGATTTTTTGAACCTTAAAAATCGGCTTCTAGGTTTTGGTACTACGAGTTGTCATACAAAGTTTTGTGATTTTTGTGCATAATTGCCCAATTTTGCTGTTGTTGTTTCATTTGCCTATTGTCACATTACTTAACAATCTAACTGCAAAAGCTCTAATAGTTTTTTAACCGAACTTAATTTTTTCACAAAATAGCGATTTAAGCGTTGCGATACCGTTGTCTTCCAGAATTTGGCAGAGATTTGTTTGTTTGCCCTATATTTGTTGTTAATTTTTGTTGTCGTATGCCAAATATTTGGAAATTAAAGTTCCCAATGGCCAACGGTAGAGACATAAATGAACCTAATAGCTGATATCGGTATTTAGCTAATGATTTTTTGACTTTCAAATTAAGTTTTTACAAAACAAAGTAAAAATTTTTGTCCTGGTTTGTGTTTTCTTTCGTATTTTACAATGTTATATTAATTAAGTCACGTAGACTCATTTTTGGGGGATTTTTAAAATAGTTTTTGAACCAAACAATTATTTTTCTTTTGGTTGAACATTTTGACTGATGTCTTCGGAGCTTAGAATTTTTTTTTAGAATTTTGTGAATTTTAGACACTTTAAAATAGTTGTGGTTCTTTAGCTGTCATTTTGAGATATCTGTTTTACAGAAATAACTATGATGTTCAATGTAGACGCAGATGAAGATTAAATTTTCTCGCGGTTAATATTTTATAAATTAAATGGCTTCAAAACTGTGATTTCGTATAGTTGTTTGTGAAGTTTTCTATTTTTGCTTGTAATTGATGTTGTTTTATAGTCTTACTAATAACAGGCACATTTAGTTTGCAAAAGAAGTTGCAAGATAAACTGTCTAGTCTTTAAGTAGAAAGTTTGTATAGGCTATGACTTTTTAAGTCATTTTTTTAAAAAGACAATGGATTTCTGAGATTTGACGATTTCATTTTTGTTAATTTGTAGCTTAGCATCCCTTTAGACATCCTTTGTCTATTGAAAAAAATTTTGCTCTTCATAGCGGTTTTATTGTCCTCAACTGGTCTTTGTTCTTGGTATGACCAGTTTTAATAAAATATTCGTGATTTTTGCATATAGCCCTTTTTTGTAGGTTTTGGTTTTCTTTTCAAAGCATCACAACAATGGGCGGTTCTAACAGCTTATTGTTTAATTGGCTGGGACATAGTTTTTTCGTGCACATTTCTTCGTGCAAATTTTCTCTTTTTGTCTGTAGTCGTTCTTTTTATTGTCGTATGGCATATCCTGGATAATGACAGGTCTCCAACACACTTTATGGATGTATACTAAAGGATCTCTCAATGATTTCAAGTGATGCATAATTTTCTAAACAGTTTGACCTTAACAAGCAAAAAAAGCAAATTAAAAAAAAATAATTTGTATTTGTAATTATTTGATATAATTATTTGATAAATTATTTATTATTTTGAAATGTTGCTTTTTTGCTTTTTAATGTCAAACTGATTAGGAAATTATGCAACAATTGAAATCATTGAGAGATTCTTTTATACATTCATAGAGTGTGTTGTGAGTGGTATCGTTATGTGACAGGTCTCCAACACACTCTATTGATGTATAAAAGAATCTTTCAATGATTTCAATTGATGCATAATTTTCTAATCAGCTTGACATTAAAAAGCAAAAAGGCAACATTTTAAACAAAATAAATAATTTATATTTGTAATTATTTTATTTTTATTGCTTTTTGTTCTGCTATTCATATTTATGGTAGTTACAGGTCTCATCAGCCCTCTTAGGTAGATTGTTTTTATTCATTTAGTAGTTTGTTGAACGATATGTTTATATTTTATTGTTTTGATCTCTTCTTCATTTGGTAGACAATTAAGTGAAACATGTAGATGAGCGGTGTCGGATTTTTATGTGCAAACGCACATAACCGAGCCTCCTTGTTGCAAATAGAAATTGAATTTTTTTTTTTCAATTTCATCAGCTTTTTGCTCAACAACACTGTCGTTGTAAATTGCGGAAATTCGCAAACCAAAATTTTTAAAAGGAATGATTTTTTGTCCGAGTTGTTAAAATTAATTGATGGAATTCAAGCATGGGCTTTATTCGAATTCTCTGAAAAATTATCTATAATTTTAAGTGATTGCTTCGCGAATTCATTCTTTTGGGCAACTATTTGTCTCAACATTGATATTATTTAAACTTACTGCTTTTCTCAAACGCCGGCGTTATAGATTTTAAATGGCTGTGAAGTAGAAGAATAGAGGAGAAGAATAGAAGATAAATTCATAGTTTAGTGTATGTTAAAAATCATTCAATTTTGTTTCTAAATGCCATACATTTCATTAGGCTAATCAACTTTTTTGTGAAAACAAAACTATTCGCATACTTAACTTATCGCTCTGACGCCCAACAATCACAAAAGACTTTGAGACAATTTTCTATCGTTATGTGTATCTATCGGTTTAATTATTTGGACAATACTGTGGTGTTGTTAGCATTTACCGTACCTACAAAGGTGTATCTATTAGTAATGTCAGCCTACTTGTTATCATCGATAAACTTGAAAAACTTAAAAGAGCACTAAAAAGCTTGGTCAGCGTAGAATTTCAAATCAACAAAATATTTTTTTGAACTTTGCTTTTTCTGAGGCGTCACGGAGGTTTAAAAATTTGTGAACGTTAGCCTAACTTCCGTTGTTTTGTTTATATTTGCTTTATGCTTAAGTTTTGAGCAATTTTTGCTAAAATATGATAGAATTGTTAGCAATAGTCTCATTTGCTTTACCTTTGAAGATAGAAACGAGCTGGTGAGAGCTTTAACCAACTGTTTTGACACAATTTGAAGCAAAATTTTTCAAAATTCAGCTATTCTTTTTTTTCATAGAAAAATGTCTCCAAATATATCTATTTGGCCCACTTTGTCCAGTCTGACCGGTGGCGCAGATATAACAACAGCCCACACAATCTTTCTTTACTCTGATATGGGCTAATTGTACCTCCAGTTCATAAAAAAAGTTTTCTAGAAATAACATGTTTTTGCGGACTTTCGGTAATTTAAACCGGTTTATGTTTTATATATATATATATATATATATATATTCGTTTGCAAAAAAAAGCTATTACCCAATTTTTCAGAGCAGTTGTGTTTTTTAACAACCATACAGCAATAGTAAGGCTAGTTTTGGCTCGTATTGATTTTTGCAACGAAAAATGAATCCAGCATTTGATGTTTCTTTTGTAGTCTTATGACTGAATCTAAATAATCAAATATCTGAAGTGTATCTAAGGGGATGTTAAAGAAACTATCCTAAACCTTCATTTGATGGATCGATAATAAATATAATAAGTTTATGCCGATATGTATCCAAACTTCATCGTTTATTTTTGATATTAAAATTTTTTTGTCCAAATGGCTATTTTGGTAGCATTTGGAACATTGGATCTATTTCATCGGAGAATCGGGAATAGCAAGGCCAGTTTTTGTCTAGTAGTGGAAACCTATAGTTCAAAAAATATTTGAATTGTACGCTTTATATGTTTTTCGAAATAATTTTGTCTTTTTTGTTTTATTTTAGTTAAAGAACCAAGTGATTGCAAATCAAACCTCATTTGCTGACGGGTAACGTTTATGTGTAAAGTGAGGTCAACAAAAATACGTAAAAATAGCGTAAAAATTATGGCTTCTTGGCTTGAACACAAACAATGTTTGCATACAATCATTTGTGAAATTTGCTTGCATTCACTGTTAATGTGTAGTCTTTGGACTTAGTCTCACTAATGAAATGTACAAGTGGCTTTCTAACAAAGAACATTTTGAACTATTTACCATTTTTTATTTGAAAGCTTACGGTTGTTATGTCTTAAGGTTTTAAAAAAATTGTTTGCAAAAAAAATGGTTTTTGACGATTCGCCACTTTCAATCTTAGTTCTACAACCTTTTAACGTAGTATCAGCAAAGAAAAAAGATGTCAAATGATGTGAATGATGATGGTCTTCAATGCTGTTTTTTCGCTTTTTTATGGCTGTAATAATGGTTTTTTGGCGCTTGTACTACAAGTTTTTAATTTTTTTTTAAAATATTTTTGGGGTTCTCTTTTTCTGTCTTGTCTGATCATCGCAATGATAGCAAACTAATGACATATCCCATTTGACATTAATGGCATTGAAATAACCTTCTCTTGAAAAGTATTACAAAGCGATAGTGACCCTAAGATGGTTCAACTGCTTTTTTTGCTGCAGAAAGTACTTGAGAAAAATTATTATCTTGTAAGAATCTGGCAGAAAAATTGCCTATCTGGTAGGAATCTGGCAGGAAAAAGGTTATCTTGTAGGAATCTGGCAGAAAAATGATTACGCTGTATCAATCTGCCATAAATTTCTGCCAGAAGAAGCATCGTCTTGTAGGAATCTGCCAGATTCCAACAAATTAACCATGCGTTCACGACTAGGCTGGTAAAGCAATTGTGCGTATATTTTTTCGTGGGCAATTTTGAGCAACGGTTCCCAGAAGACTGGACAAAACGACCGAAAATTGACAGGAAATCTTTTGTATCTTTGTATTTTAAATGTATGTAAGCTTCGAAATATTCGATTTCGTCGTATATCGTGGTTTTGAAACGAATGAAACCGGAGGTTTTTTTTGCTTAGAAAAATTTTGAGTTCTTTTTACATAATGTCAATCGTTATGATAGCGTTCTGTTTGCTGAAATTTTGAACGCACTTCTCGGAGAACCTTTTAAAAAAATAATCTGAAAGTTTGTGGAAATTTGTTCTTTAGCTCGTTGAAAAGTATTTGATGTTTTCAAAACTGTCAATTCAGCAGAGCAGACATGTTGAACGCTCATCATAACTCAACTCATCAATTCAAACTCATGGAGTGTTGACATGATCCTTTCAAAGCAAGTATATGGGAACGTTTTCTAAGGATATTTAGTGATTTTAAACCGAAAATGCCGACGATTTCCTACATTTGAAGAAAAATCAAATAAACTGCGACAGAAATAAATCCACGACCTTTTGGCGTTTAAAATCGACAATTTCTGGAGTAGGGTGTGTAGCTGATTATCAATCGAAACGTTCGTTTTGTGTCTTTTCAGGTTCTGTTGCAAATCGACAGAAGAGGCAGCCTCGAGATTCCAAGCACGTAACTTTCAGGGATTGTTGAGTGGACGATATGAGAATTGAAAAATGTTTGAAGGAAAAAAACTGCTCAACCAAGATAGAAAAGAAACCGTTTACCTACCTTTTCTCTTGCACGTGCGATTAGCTGAATCTATTTTTTTCACTCTAAAAAATCTTGTAAATTAAATTTATTTAAACGAAAACTTGTGAGTTATCGCACGATTAATTGGAGAAAGAATGACACAAGAGAAAAGGACTGATTAGACGATAAATCGTTTAAAATTATATTGAGCTTGTAATATCGTTTTATTTTTCGTGTTGCCAACACGAAAATCCTTATAAGTTCCCGTACTGAGCCCCCAGAGACCATCAGGCCTGATTCAGAAAAAAATCAGGCAAGGTCCCAGGCCTGATTCAGAGTCTGATCATGTCAAATACAAGGCTGCTAAGAGAACACTCGAGAGTCGATCTCTGAGGTTTCTATTGACAGAGAAAAATCAAGACTTGGGGGTCTCTGCCCAGAGAAATCCCAAGTCTTGGGTCTCTCTGCCAAGAGAATGTCCAAGTCTTGTGTCACTCTCTGTAGAGTACAACCAAGACTTGGTGACCTCTTGGCAGGCAAGACACAAGACTTGGGATTTCTCTTGGCAGAAAGGATCCAAGACTTGATTTTCTCTGGACAGAGGGTTAGAATGGAGCATTTTCTAGGTTCATGGGCACTTTTAACATAAGTTTGAGTACCCTAAAGTACAAATAAAGCCCCAATTATCATTATGAATGCTATTTAAACATGTTCGTGGCTCTTGGTAAGGTATGGTCACCTTTTCAAGGCCAAAGAGGTCCTTAAAAATACAAGTTCAATACTCACTGTTGAAGAGACGTGAAGAGCTATAGCTAAAAAAAAACCATTACAATACCAAACATTACAAATATACATAAAACAACATCCCAAAGCAAAAAAATTGAATTGGATTTTAAGAATTGAGCGGAACTTTGATTTGAAGTAACAATAGATTTGAACAACTCCTTGACTAGCTTGAAAAAAAATATATTTCAAAAAAACATTTTGCAAAACAACGAAAAAACCGTTTGAAAATTAGAACAGAATTAATTTAACCGACCGCAAATGAGTTAAAAAATTCTTTTGGTTAATTTCTTAACAACTTATGGCTTGTATTTTAGGTTCTATTTTTGAGCTGTGTAAGTTGTAAAGACTGTTTATTGTATAAAAAAGTCCACAATGGAATGTGATCCAGTTAATCCGCAAACGTTTTTTTTGAACTTCAGTTTGCATCTAGTCTTTGTTTGAGACGTAAGTTATAAGCATTGCTTTTATCTAATAAAAAATTTCCCTGTTTTGAATTTCGCAATGAATTTCTAGAGCTGAACGTTTTTCGACTTGAGTAAAGACAAAAACTGTAAGAAATATCAATAATGCGAAACTCAGTTACTTAAAAATATGTGAAAAAGAAATAATGTCTCTCTATTTTAGGAACCAAATGAAACCCAGCTCATATTTCCCCCACTGTTGATTTACAAGACACAAAGACTCAGAGAAGAAGATATGCGATGAAAATTCTTGCTGATTTCTGAAAGGTGACAAAGTTTCAAAAACATCTTTCTACAGAAATTAGAACAATTAATTTAACCGACCGCAAATGAATTATAATCTTTCGGTTACTTTCTTAACAACTTATGGCTCGTATTTTAGGTTCTATTTTTGAGCTGTGTAAGCTGTAAAGACTGTTTTTTGTATAAAAAAGTCCATAAGGTAATTTGATCCAGTTAATCCGCAAACGTTTTTTTTTAACTTCAGTTTGCATCTAGTCTTTTTTTGAGACAAGTTGTAAGAATTGCTTTTATCTAATAAAAAATATCCCAATTTTGAATTTCGCAATGGTTTTCTAGAGCTGAACGTTTTTTGTCTTGAGTAAAGACAAAAACTGTAAGAAATATCAATAATGCGAAACTCATACTTAAAAATATGTGAAAAAGAAATAATGTCTCTCTATTTTAGGAACCAAATGAAACCCAGCTCATAATTCCCCAACTGTTGATACACACGACACAAAGACTCAGAGAAGAAGATATGCAATGAAAATTCTTGCTGAACTCCTAAAGGTGACAAAGTTTCAAAAATATCTTTCTACAGAAATTAGAACAGAATTAATTTAACCGACCGCAAATGAATTATAATCTTTTGGTTACTTTCTTAACAACTTATGGCTTGTATTTTAGGTTCTATTTTTGAGCTGTGTAAGCTGTAAAGACTGTTTATTGTATAAAAAAGTCCACAAGGTAATTTGATCCAGTTAATCCGCAAACGTTTTTTTTTTGAACTTCAGTTTGCATCTAGTCTTTTTTTGAGACGTAAGTTGTAAGCATTGCTTTTATCTGGGCAAAAATTTCCCTATTTTGATTTTTGCATTAATTTTTTAGAGCTGCACGTTTTCTGTCTTGGGTAAAGACATAAACTGTAAGAAATATCAATAATGCGAAATTCAGCTACTTAAAAGTATGTGAAAAAGAAATGTTGTCACTCTATTTTAGGAACCAAATGAAACCCAGCTCATAGTTCCCCAACTGTTGATACACAAGACACAAAGACTCAGAGAAGAAGATATGCGATGAAAATTCTTGCTGAATTCCTAAAGGTGACAAAGTTTCAAAAATATCTTTCTACAGAAATTAGAACAGAATTAATTTAACCGACCGCAAATGAATTAAAACAATCTTTTGGTTACTTTCTTAACAACTTATGGCTTGTATTTTAGGTTCTATTTTTGGGCTGTGTAAGCTGTAAAGACTGTTTATTGTATAAAAAAGGCCACAAGGTAATTTGATCCAGTTAATCCGCAAAGGATTTTTTTGAACTTCAGTTTGCATCTAGTCCTTTTTTGAGACGTAAGTTGTAAGCATTGCTTTTATCTGGGCAAAAATTTCCCTAATTTGAATTTTGCAATGATTTTTAGAGCTGCAAGTTTTCCGTCTTGAGTAAGGACATAAACTGTAAGAAATATCAATAATGCGAAATTCAGCTACTTAAAAATATGTGAAAAAGAAATGTTGTCACTCTATTTTAGGAACCATATGAAACCCAGCTCATACTTCCCCAACTGTTGATACACAAGACACAAAGACTCAGAGAAGAAGATATGCGATGAAAATTCTTGCTGAATTCCTAAAGGTGACAAAGTTTCAAAAGTATCTTTCTACAGAAATGGAACAGAATTAATTTAACCGACCGCAAATGAATTAAAATAATCTTTTGGTTACTTTCTTAACAACTTATGGCTTGTATTTTAGGTTCTATTTTTGAGCTGTGTAAGCTGTAAAGACTGTTTTTTGTATAAAAAAGTCCACAAGGTAATTTGATCCAGTTTCCGCGAACGTTTTTTTTTGAACTTCAGTTTGCATCTGGTCTTTTTTGAGACGTAAGTTGTAAGCATTGCCTTTATCTGAGCAAAAACTTCCCTATTTTGAATTTTGCAATGATTTTTTAGAGCTGCACGTTTTCCTTCTTGATTACAGACATAAACTGAAAGAAATATCAATAATGCGAAATTCAGCTACTTAAAAATATGGAAAAAAAGAAATGTTGTCTCTCTATTTTAGGAACCAAATGAAACACAGTTCATAATTCCCAAACTGTTGATACACAAAATCCATGTTTATTTCTTGAAGGTGACAAAAGTTTTTCAAAAACTGGAAAAGAATTAGTTGAACCGACCGCAAATTAATTACATTAATTTTTTCCTTACTTTTTTTTATAGGTTTAGGATTTCATTTTGGGATCTAACCACCAGTTCTGTAGGTGTCATTGACTGTTTTATGTGTGAAACAGTCAACATTTATTTGATCCACCCAACTGTTGATACACAAGACACAAAGACTCAGAGAAGAAGATATGCGATGAAAATTCTTGCTGAATTCCTAAAGGTGACAAAGTTTCAAAAATATCTTTCTACAGAAATGGAACAGAATTAATTTAACCGACCGCAAATGAATTAAAATAATCTTTTGGTTACTTTCTTAACAACTTATGGCTTGTATTTTAGGTTCTATTTTTGAGCTGTGTAAGCTGTAAAGACTGTTTATTGTATAAAAAAGTCCACAAGGTAATTTGATCCAGTTTCCGCAAACGTTTTTTTTGAACTTCAGTTTGCATCTAGTCTTTTTTGAGACGTAAGTTGTAAGCATTGCCTTTATCTGAGCAAAAACTTCCCTATTTTGAATTTTGCAATGATTTTTCAGAGCTGCACGTTTTCCGTCTTGATTACAGACATAAACTGAAAGAAATATCAATAATGCGAAATTCAGCTACTTAAAAATATGGAAAAAAAGAAATGTTGTCTCTCTATTTTAGGAACCAAATGAAACACAGTTCATAATTCCCAAACTGTTGATACACAAGACACAAAGACTCAGAGAAGAAGATATGCAATGAAAACTCTTGCTGAACTCCTAAAGGTGACAAAGTTTCAAAAATATCTTTCTACAGAAATTAGAACAGAATTAATTTAACCGACCGCAAATGAATTATAATCTTTTGGTTACTTTCTTAACAACTTATGGCTTGTATTTTAGGTTCTATTTTTGAGCTGTGTAAGCTGTAAAGACTGTTTATTGTATAAAAAAGTCCACAAGGTAATTTGATCCAGTTAATCCGCAAACGTTTTTTTTTGAACTTCAGTTTGCATCTAGTCTTTTTTTGAGACGTAAGTTGTAAGCATTGCTTTTATCTGGGCAAAAATTTCCCTATTTTGATTTTTGCATTAATTTTTTAGAGCTGCACGTTTTCTGTCTTGGGTAAAGACATAAACTGTAAGAAATATCAATAATGCGAAATTCAGCTACTTAAAAGTATGTGAAAAAGAAATGTTGTCACTCTATTTTAGGAACCAAATGAAACCCAGCTCATAGTTCCCCAACTGTTGATACACAAGACACAAAGACTCAGAGAAGAAGATATGCGATGAAAATTCTTGCTGAATTCCTAAAGGTGACAAAGTTTCAAAAATATCTTTCTACAGAAATTAGAACAGAAATAATTTAACCGACCGCAAATGAATTAAAACAATCTTTTGGTTACTTTCTTAACAACTTATGGCTTGTATTTTAGGTTCTATTTTTGGGCTGTGTAAGCTGTAAAGACTGTTTATTGTATAAAAAAGGCCACAAGGTAATTTGATCCAGTTAATCCGCAAAGGTTTTTTTTGAACTTCAGTTTGCATCTAGTCCTTTTTTGAGACGTAAGTTGTAAGCATTGCTTTTATCTGGGCAAAAATTTCCCTATTTTGAATTTTGCAATGATTTTTAGAGCTGCAAGTTTTCCGTCTTGAGTAAAGACATAAACTGTAAGAAATATCAATAATGCGAAATTCAGCTACTTAAAAATATGTGAAAAAGAAATGTTGTCACTCTATTTTAGGAACCATATGAAACCCAGCTCATACTTCCCCAACTGTTGATACACAAGACACAAAGACTCAGAGAAGAAGATATGCGATGAAAATTCTTGCTGAATTCCTAAAGGTGACAAAGTTTCAAAAGTATCTTTCTACAGAAATGGAACAGAATTAATTTAACCGACCGCAAATGAATTAAAATAATCTTTTGGTTACTTTCTTAACAACTTATGGCTTGTATTTTAGGTTCTATTTTTGAGCTGTGTAAGCTGTAAAGACTGTTTATTGTATAAAAAAGTCCACAAGGTAATTTGATCCAGTTTCCGCGAACGTTTTTTTTGAACTTCAGTTTGCATCTGGTCTTTTTTGAGACGTAAGTTGTAAGCATTGCCTTTATCTGAGCAAAAACTTCCCTATTTTGAATTTTGCAATGATTTTTTAGAGCTGCACGTTTTCCGTCTTGATTACAGACATAAACTGAAAGAAATATCAATAATGCGAAATTCAGCTACTTAAAAAAATGGAAAAAAAGAAATGTTGTCTCTCTATTTTAGGAACCAAATGAAACACAGTTCATAATTCCCAAACTGTTGATACACAAAATCCATGTTTGTTTCTTGAAGGTGACAAAAGTTTTTCAAAAACTGGAAAAGAATTAGTTGAACCGACCGCAAATTAATTACATTAATTTTTTCCTTACTTTTTTTTATAGGTTTAGGATTTCATTTTGGGATCTAACCACCAGTTCTGTAGGTGTCATTGACTGTTTTATGTGTGAAACAGTCAACATTTATTTGATCCACCCAACTGTTGATACACAAGACACAAAGACTCAGAGAAGAAGATATGCGATGAAAATTCTTGCTGAATTCCTAAAGGTGACAAAGTTTCAAAAATATCTTTCTACAGAAATGGAACAGAATTAATTTAACCGACCGCAAATGAATTAAAATAATCTTTTGGTTACTTTCTTAACAACTTATGGCTTGTATTTTAGGTTCTATTTTTGAGCTGTGTAAGCTGTAAAGACTGTTTATTGTATAAAAAAGTCCACAAGGTAATTTGATCCAGTTTCCGCAAACGTTTTTTTTGAACTTCAGTTTGCATCTGGTCTTTTTTGAGACGTAAGTTGTAAGCATTGCCTTTATCTGAGCAAAAACTTCCCTATTTTGAATTTTGCAATGATTTTTTAGAGCTGCACCTTTTCCGTCTTGATTACAGACATAAACTGAAAGAAATATCAATAATGCGAAATTCAGCTACTTAAAAATATGGAAAAAAAGAAATGTTGTCTCTCTATTTTAGGAACCAAATGAAACACAGTTCATAATTCCCAAACTGTTGATACACAAAATCCATGTTTGTTTCTTGAAGGTGACAAAAGTTTTTCAAAAACTGGAAAAGAATTAGTTGAACCGACCGCAAATTAATTACATTAATTTTTTCCTTACTTTTTTTTATAGGTTTAGGATTTCATTTTGGGATCTAACCACCAGTTCTGTAGGTGTCATTGACTGTTTTATGTGTGAAACAGTCTACATTTATTTGATCCACCCAACTGTTGATACACAAGACACAAAGACTCAGAGAAGAAGATATGCGATGAAAATTCTTGCTGAATTCCTAAAGGTGACAAAGTTTCAAAAATATCTTTCTACAGAAATGGAACAGAATTAATTTAACCGACCGCAAATGAATTAAAATAATCTTTTGGTTACTTTCTTAACAACTTATGGCTTGTATTTTAGGTTCTATTTTTGAGCTGTGTAAGCTGTAAAGACTGTTTATTGTATAAAAAAGTCCACAAGGTAATTTGATCCAGTTTCCGCAAACGTTTTTTTTGAACTTCAGTTTGCATCTAGTCTTTTTTGAGACGTAAGTTGTAAGCATTGCCTTTATCTGAGCAAAAACTTCCCTATTTTGAATTTTGCAATGATTTTTCAGAGCTGCACGTTTTCCGTCTTGATTACAGACATAAACTGAAAGAAATATCAATAATGCGAAATTCAGCTACTTAAAAATATGGAAAAAAAGAAATGTTGTCTCTCTATTTTAGGAACCAAATGAAACACAGTTCATAATTCCCAAACTGTTGATACACAAGACACAAAGACTCAGAGAAGAAGATATGCAATGAAAACTCTTGCTGAACTCCTAAAGGTGACAAAGTTTCAAAAATATCTTTCTACAGAAATTAGAACAGAATTAATTTAACCGACCGCAAATGAATTATAATCTTTTGGTTACTTTCTTAACAACTTATGGCTTGTATTTTAGGTTCTATTTTTGAGCTGTGTAAGCTGTAAAGACTGTTTATTGTATAAAAAAGTCCACAAGGTAATTTGATCCAGTTTCCGCAAACGTTTTTTTTGAACTTCAGTTTGCATCTAGTCTTTTTTGAGACGTAAGTTGTAAGCATTGCCTTTATCTGAGCAAAAACTTCCCTATTTTGAATTTTGAAATGATTTTTTAGAGCTGCACGTTTTCCGTCTTGATTACAGACATAAACTGAAAGAAATATCAATAATGCGAAATTCAGCTACTTAAAAATATGAAAAAAAAGAAATGTTGTCTCTCTATTTTAGGAACCAAATGAAACACAGTTCATAATTCCCAAACTGTTGATACACAAAATTCATGTTTGTTTCTTGAAGGTGACAAAAGTTTTTCAAAAACTGGAAAAGAATTAGTTGAACCGACCGCAAATTAATTACATTAATTTTTTCCTTACTTTTTTTTATAGGTTTAGGATTTCATTTTGGGATCTAACCACCAGTTCTGTAGGTGTCATTGACAGTTTTATGTGTGAAACAGTCAACATTTATTTGATCCACCCAACCTGTAAACGTTTTGTTTCTTGGACTTCAGTTTGCAGCTAATCTTTCTTTGAGACATAATACATAAGCATTGGTCCTATTTGGAAATAAAACACTCAGTTTTTTTATCATTGGTATATTTTGTAAATCAGTGAACGTCAAGAGAAGAAAACGATTCTGAGACTTGGCAGAGAAACCCAAGACTTGGATTTTCTCTGCCCAGAGAGGCCCCAAGTCTTGGGGTGAAGTTCACGAATTTCACCTGCAAATGGTTTTTTTTTTGACAGAAAACGTATAATTTTGCGCAATATTTATGAAAAAGTTGCCCTCATTAAATTAAAAACATCGGATCTTCATGATGTCAACCTTAACTCTGCTCAGAGAAACCCAAGACCTGGGGTCTGCGCTGCCCAGAAAAACCCAAGTCTTGCCCTCTCTCTGCCCAGAGATGTCTCAACTCTTGGCTCCGCTTCCCAAGTCTTCGCATCTCTCTGCCACGACTTGGCCTCTGGAAAATTTCTGAATCAGGTCTGATGGCCTCTGGGGGTTCTGTACGGGCTTAATCCAAAACACAAAGAATACAAAACCACTTACATATATTAATTATATGTTGCTTGATCATTACTCCACAGAGCCGCTAGCGGACTGCCAGGGAGAATTTTCCCTTAATTATAGGCAATGTTCTTACCGTACATCAATGCACGAGAAAACGAGTACATAATTTACATGGTGGGGGTGAAGCAAGCCGATGGGCAAGCAAGCCCAATTTTGAAAATGAGGAATTCAAATAATAAATTCAGAAGGAGGTATTTACAAATGATAATTATACATTACAAAAGTAGCCTAATCGAAACAGCATTACAGATTGAATAAAAAGTTTAAACAGTTTTTAGTTTGCTCAGGAGCTTCTCGCCATGATCCGTTTTAAACACTTGCAGTAAATCGTGGAGTTTTGACGCTCATATGAACAAATTTCTCACGCCAGTTTGTCAATTGTAATATATTTCTTGCTGCAGTTGATTTGTTGCATTCAAAAACTAAGTGCTCAAGTGCTTTGAATTTGTTTTCACAGAAGCTGCAAACGACCGAGTCAGAGACATTTTTCAGCCATCTTACTTGTTTGTCAACAAGACAGTTGAATGCTAGTCGATTCAACAAATTTTGCTGTTGAGGTAAGAGCTTGTTTATTTTCCAAATATCTCGCGTAAACGATTTTCAATAACACTTGAGTGCAAATTTCAGTGATTATGTACCATTAGACTTCTCTGGTTTTCATGTGATTATGTATTCTGACCGAGGACTTTCTGTTGTTTTTGAATAGAAATAGAACATTCTCGTTCTGGACAATTTTAAGCTTTAAAGAATTAATTAAAACGGATAGGTCTTTTTTGAAAAGGTAATCGGATTTTCATCAGATGTATTATTTTTGTCAAAAAGTTTTGCAGAAGCAATTTTTGAAACAATATGTGAAAAGAAGATCTCGCCTCTAGCTGACGACTGGTATAGGACTCCGCTTCTAATGTCCATTGTCTGACCAGCTTTCAAAAGGCTGTTAATGAGATTCTGCATAATTCCCATACTTTTCAAATTTTTCATGTTAGATTCTGCGTGTCGTGCATAGTAAAGGAAATTTGGAGGGATGATTGTTTGGGTTTTTTCTTGGCTTTCAGTGTTTTTTGCTGGAGAAATAAAACGACTGTAGATTGCGGCTGTTTGTGTTTTTAAGAGACCAAGAAGATTTGGCTGAGATTTGTCATCTTGGAATGTCATACCAAGAATTTTTGTTGATCGCAAATTTTTGTAAAAGGGAATATTGTTAGCAGATAGGAGTCACAAAAATCTGTCACAGTATCAAAGAGCACTTCAATCGATGATTTATAAACATGACATGTAATGTCATCAGCATAAGCAACAGTTTTTTGCATGTAAGAAACCTTTGATATGAGCTGAGTAGTCAACAGAACAAAGTGACGGCTCAATAGCAAGAATAAAGAGCAAAGCTGAGAGAGGACACCCTTGTCTCACTTCACATTCGAGAACAGTTGTCTGAGAGGTAGCCGTTGATTTCAATAATTGCTTTTGTTTGCTTATATATTGTTCAGATTTGTAAAATTATCTACACCTTTTCTACCGAAAAGAGCGAATTTGTAATCCCTATCTACTTTGTCGAAAGCTTTCGAGAGGTCTAGGTTTACGATGCATTTACTGTTACTCATTTGTTTGTGGGCGGACCTTCATCGGCGCTGTATTAGTTTGTCGTTTGTTTAGGTAGGCGTGTTGATGTCGACCAATTACTTTTTCGAGGTTTTTGATTGGTATATTAAAAAAAACATGCGACAGAATTTTTAAGTCAGTGTTCAGCAAACTTATGGGTCTGAACTCGTCTACTGTTGTTGGGTTTTCGTTTTTCGGAAAGAGTTTCAAGATTGCGATTTGAAAACGATGTTAAGTAGGCCCCGATACCCGTATTTTAAGTTGCCCCTTGCAGGGTGGCTGACGCGCGTCCCAGCTTAGCCGCGATAACCGGCCCTTGGTTTCTTGATTACATGCAGGTGAGAGGCATGGGCAGGGACAGCGGTATACTGAGGACCTTATCCACTAAATGTCTAAAAATTGGCGCATATTTGTTTGGTGCATTGGAATACATTACGCACTATACATGCAGGTGAGACGCATGGGCATGGACAGCGGTATACATTACGCACTATACATGCAGGTGAGAGGCATGGGCATGGACAGCGGATGAGAAGCATGGGCAGGGCAGGGGTCCACTGAGGACCTTATCCACTAGATGTCTAAAAATTGGCTGATTTTTGTTTCTTTGGTGCATTGGAATACAGTTGCACATCGTTTGCAGAGATTTTAACATTGACCATAGTAGCAAAAACATCAAGCTCACAAAATTAAAAGACATTTTTAGTTCGTACAACTTGAGCAATATATCAAACGTTGGGTACTAGAGAAAGCGCAAAGTCGAGAACTAATATTGACGTAGTTTACTGCTCGAAGACAGTAGAAATTGAAATCATCAAGTCAGCTGTAACGGATCACTATACTGTCCAAATTGTGTTCTCTGACTACGTCGGAAAGACTATACCACTGAAGAACAAAGTTTACTGGGATTGGACGGTTCTTGAAAACCACTTAATTTTAGAAAAAATGGTTTTTAAAATAAGACACAAATTAGGCGGACTTATGTCGCACTTCTATGCTTTGGATTGTGATTTTGCAATTGAAAAGTTCCAAGAGGCTATCATTGAGGAAGTTGACAATTATATTCCATTGAAAAAATCAAAACCTTCTCAGCAACCAAATTGGATTGACAACAGTATAAAGAATTTAGCAGCAAAAAAACAGAGCTTATTCCAGACTTTTTTGAGTCGCAAAAAAAATTAAAACAAGGAAAAATTCAATAAAATCAGGAATAAGCTGAGAAAGAAAATGAAAGAATCTATTATCAGAAAATGTTGCACAAAAACGCAAAAAACAATTCGAGCAGCTTTTTTATACAATGAAAACATTGAGTGGAAATACACGAAAAGAACAAGAGGAGTTGTCAGAGAAACAGATTGAAGGTTTTAACATTTACTTCACAAATAACGGAAAAATTTTATCGAATAAATTAATTATTCTTGGAAAAATTGGAAGACAAAAAAAGAACTTCAAACAGCATATTTTTGACCTCAACAAATGAAGCCGACATATCACTAGTCATTAAAAAAATGAAAACTAAATACAGCACTGATTGTGACGGTCTCAATTACTTTATACTTAAAAAATAGAATACGCTATAGTTCCTACATTGACGTTTTTAGTCAATAAGTGTTTCGAAAAAGGAACCTTTCAAAAATGTTTGAAAAAAGCAGTAGTAATTCCAATACATAAGTGCGGGAATACTTACGAAGCTCAGAACTACAGGCCAATTAGTTTATTACCAACGATTGGAAAAATACTAGAAAAAGTACTATGTGATCGAATGTCCAGATTCCTCAAGAAATACGAATTGCTTAATAAAAATCAATTTGGATTGCGACAAAAAAGAGTGATGCATTAATTAATTTCCTCGAGGGAATCAGAGAAGACTGGGAAAATGGATTTAAAGAAGTGAAGGCTGTCTTCATAGATCTGAAGAAAGCATTCGATACAATTGGACAAAATTTGCTCCTGGAAAAGCTAGAAAACATAGGAATGAGAGGACCTGTACATAAATTACTGAAATCCTATCTGAGTGACAGACAACAATGCGTCAAATCGGTTTGAGTTTAGGTCGGAATTTTTACCAATAGAATATGGAGTGCCGCAGGGTTCGGTGCTAGGACCACTGCTCTTTCTAGTTTATTTAAATGATATTCAGGAGATCTGCGGTGACTCAACTTCAATTTTGTTTGCTGATGACGCTTTTTTGAAGCGAAATGCGTATTCAAGTAAAGAAAAATTTGAGAAGTCAATCAAATCTGTAGCCGACTATTTTTTGCGAAACAAACTGACACTCAATTTAGAAAAAACGCACCTGGTGAATTTGAACGCAATCCGAAAATCTTCTCAACAAGAGATAATTTTGCAGAATGATGTGATCAGTCAAAAAACGTCTTTAAAATACTTAGGAGTACATATTGATGAAAAACTTAATTTTAATCGGCCTATCCTCGAATTATGTGCGAAAATGCACACATTTTTTGGATTGTTTTATAAGTTGAGATCAATTTTAACAACTGCACAGTTTCTTGTAACATATAAAGCTTACGTACAACCAATACTAAATTATGGTGTTTTAGTCTATGGAACCAGTAGCAAGACAACACTTCAGCCTCTGGAAGCAAAAATAAAACAAATTGCCAGAATCATGTTTAAAAAGAGAAAAACGGAATCAACACTGCAAGATCGAGAAAAGTATAAAATGCTTTCGATCAAAGATTTGCACATTTTCGAACTGTTTAAAAAATTAAAAGAGATACTTAGATCGGAATGCGAAATAAATAGTCTAAAATGTCTTATAACAAAGAAAGAAATAGAGTCAGTTGAGTTAAAAAGAACATCATCCCGTCAGTTAAAAAGTACAAACGCGGTTAGTGGACTTAGCCCTAAACGATTAGGAGTAAGAATAAGAAAATTCTTGAACTTTATATTGAAATTTAACCCCAATTTCATTTCATAAGTACAAATCTTGAGTAAAAAAGAACTGAAACGTTATCAGTATAATTTTAGAGACAATTACAATAGCAATAACCAACAAATAGTTTCGTTAATACATTGAGCTGATCTTTTCAAATCTTTTGCATCTTAAGCATCTGACAATCTGGCTTTTAACACTTGTCTTGGCATCACTTGACGAGGACCATCGGACCTTTTGATGACCTATCGAGTAAGTGGCGGTTCTGTGTGGCCTAGTTTGTACAGCAATGCTAACTTGCTTGAAAACAATTTTTTATTATTATTATTTTTATAATACTATGCGCTGTGTTGATTGTAACGATTAACAATGTATTTTTACTGATAGATTACATAATCATTACCCAATTTTCGGCTTGTTTTTACTGCGGCTTAGTTTGCGTTCACCAAATTGCAAACATTAAATGCTTTAAAATTTTAGATATTTGTGTGTCTGTTTGGAAGGGATAATTGTATACTGTTTTCGCAATTTGTTAAATCACAAGTTGCAAAAAATTTGACTGCCCGAGTTTATGTAACAAAAAACGGCACTCGCCTAAATTCGAGTTCTTGCTAGCATTAATTCCAAAAGATTTTGTACTCCCAATCTGGTTGATTATAAGTAATGAACGTTTGACTGACAAGTACTAGTTTTGCAAGTTCGTACTGGCTCTGCGGTGATGTGTTAAGAGAGATCAAGCAGCAATGTTTGAATTGCAATTTGTTACACCTATTTAAAGTCTTGCAACCTGTTCCAATCCCAGTTGTTCCAAAAATAGCAACCCGCTTTTTGTAAAAATGTGTACCAGCTCACTGTTCGCAACTTGAATTTCTTGTTCGCAAGCTTTTCTTGTATATGGTTTTCTGTTAGTAGCTGCAAAGCGATAACGATGCAATTGATTATTCTCGGAGACTTAGTTTTGCATTCTAAATGCAGATATATATCTATTTAGAATGCAAAACTAAGTCTCCGAGAATTGAGTAAAAAATAAGAAAAATTTGGCAGGCGCTCCAATTTGTTTGTTGCAGTCAAATGTTTTTACCTCAAATTGAAAGCACAAGAAAAAAAACATTAAATGAACGAGAAAGCAAGACTATAGAGAAAACCAAGAATCAACTTTGTATACCAAGTTGATTCTTGGTATTCTCTCGTTTACCTTTGTTGTTCATTTAATAATTTTTTTCTTATAATTTCAACTTGGGGGGAAAACATCCGATTGAAACAACCAATTTGTACAAACGTATAGTTTATACTGTATAAATTTAACAGAATTGTCTAAGTATATACTGAAATAAGTCGTTATAACTTTGCTTAGTGAAAGTTTAAAACATTAATTTGCTCACACAAAAAGTGGCAAGCCGTAAATGACAAAAGTCGAAAACTATGAAGAAGATGGAAGAAATTGAACAAAATAGAGTAATTACTTTTTTGATAGCTACCGTCTAGTTGTCAGCTGCCATCATTTAGGTAGTCTCCTTATGGCAGTCTAGTTGAACTAGAATTCTTGGTTTTCTCTAGTTTTCGTTTGTCGTTCAATTAATATTTCTTTTTCTTGTGCTTCCAAACTGAGGGAAAAAACCTTTGACTGAAACAAACAAATTGGAGCGCCTGACAAATTTGTCATATTATTTTTTTACCAAATGAAAGGTTATTCGGACCCTCAAATTTATTTTTGACGTTACTAACCTTACGGGACGTTACTAACCTTTTTATGTGATTTTCATTCGATTATCTTTCCCAGAGACATACAGAATTGGTACTTTTGAAAAGCTGAAAAAAAATCAATCAATCCTTCAAAATATTTTTTGAAAGTTATCATTTCACGAGGGAAAATTTAGGTTCAAAAATGTCATTTAACACATTTCTAACATTGTACGCTTAGTATACTCTTACTTACCAAAATATTAAAAACATTATGAATTATGTGATGGTTTCACCTAATGCTGCTTTGTGAAAATTAAGTTAGATTCTACAATAATGGTGAAGTCAACTTCTAATTTCAAATATTTCAGGCCTTTTTCTAAAGCCAATAATCATTTGCCCTAGTTAACTCATATTTTGATGTTTTCAGCCAGTTTCTGACCAGTTTTGATTGCATACTCTCACCTCAACCTCAATTTTCATTATACACAAGTTTTTTATCTGAATTAGAACTCCACTCAATTAAAACAGTAATCAAACTGAGTCAGAAGTCCAATTTGTATAGCGTGATTTGTGTGAGTAAAAAACATGAATCAAATGTAAAGCTGATTAAAAATATTGACGGAATGCTCCAAGTTTGAATCGAAACAGAATTCGACTAAAACTATTTCTGACTATTCACCTGAACAGACTAGTTACATTCTTAAGGAAAACAATCAAACAAAACAAAAAAAGGAACAAGAAGCAAAAACGTGTTTTTTTTCGAAATTGCCTACGATTGGGTAATTCTGAATATATTGTGAGATACTTTCAACCTTCAATCAATAACTTACGAAAAAGACAACTTACAATATTGAATGTCAAGAAAATCAAAGAAACTGTCTGGGAAACTGTCGGTCAAAGAAAATGGAAAAGGAGCAACAGATTTAACATCTGACGTCATTCTAACCAAATCTCTAAAATCAGCGGCGTCGGATTTTTTTTTTCACAGCGCAAACAAGCAACAAAAATGAAGACTTGGAAAAAAGTGAAAGTTAAGTGCTGAAAACGCCTGGAAATTTTTGAAAATTTGAAAAAAGGACATTCTGTGTTCTCAGAAAAATGTTTTTAAAAATATTCAAAATCAAATTAAATTGTCGCGGTGAAACACTTACTTCAACCCCAAAATTTCTCGCTGCTGCAGAATGGTTTTTTCTCGTTCTGGTTTTTTCTGATTTTCTTATTTGTTGTTTTAAAAGGTCCGACATGTTTTCATAAAATGCATAAATTTAAATTCGAAATTCAATGAAAGAAGTTTATGATTATTATCATTGAATACACACTGTTTGCGTTAAAAATTTATCAATGACTTTTAGTTTGTTCCGTTTTGTATTTTGATGTCCTCTTTTCTAAGTCTTTCATAACTGGTCTCATTTACACACTGATGAGGGGCAATGGATTCAATGAAATGGTTTTAATTGATATTTGAACGTTTAACTTCTTTGTATGTTTGAATTAGTTTGATTTTCCGAAAATCTTAACGATTTTTAGAGGTTTGACCAGTTCTATAGTTCATTTTGTTGTTTTATCGTTTAGCCTCATAAAAAAGTTCTCGAAGTTGACTAAACAGGTACAGAAGTATCTTATATCTAATTAAAGTTTTTGAGTTTATGGTTTGTGTTCTTTATTGCTTTTGAGAAAATTTTTCTCAAAAACCCTTAGCAAAATTTTGACTACTGCGTTTATTGTACATCTTGTTGTCTTATCACTCAATGTCACTGATAACAGTACTCATCATTTGCTTTGGAGGCTCAAATTGTTCAAAATTTGTTCATTGTATTGCTAACGCTTTCTATGGCTTTGGCATAAATTGTTCTCAAATATTAGCGAACTGTTGACCTTTTGACTATTTTTTTCATTTAGGTTGTCAAATTACTTAGTCCCATTAATCACAGGGCTGCTATTATATATATACGTGAATCGTTTGGATAACTTGAGATTACAGCGGCGGTTTTTTTTTTGGTTTTTGAAACTATTTCCTTTCAATTGTTGTTTTTTTTTTTTACTTTTCTGTTCTTTTTTGTCGCTCCCGATTACATATGAATACAGATCTTCTGGAGCAAATATGCCTTAACGAGTTTCATGTTTAAAATTACAGAGCAAAATACGCTTCTCAATTTAATATTGTAGCGTGAATTGAAAAATGATGAATAATTAATTCTAGAGGATATGTGGGCTAAATTATAACTAACTAATAAATGAAATAACTTTTACTGCACCAAATGAAGAAAAAAAATGATTCATGTAAAATCATACCCTCAACTTTTTCGAATTAGAATTGTACATAAAATGAAAATTATAAAGTGACCATATTTTTCAGATCAGTTTCTTCTTGATTACCCATTTTGCAATATTCTGCCAGTTATTTGAGCTTTCAGTGTCCGATCGACTCTCACTTGACTTGTTTGTCGTAAGAAAGACATACCGGTCGAAGATGATATTACGCGGACAAATGAGTGATTCTTCAACAAGATTTCAGAAATCTTGTTTAGGTAAGATTATCCACAACAATGCAATGCGAGTTCTTTTGCTAAATATTCCCCTTTCTTCTATTTCAATAAAGTATAGCAAGAAAAGTGATTTTCTGTGCGCCTGGAGTCATGGTTTTTCTCCGTGTAAAATTCTCCGCATGAAGTTTTTCTTCGTCACTCGTTTTGTCAGTTCTTTTCTGTTGAGCTTCCTAGCATTACATTCTCTTTCAGAATGAGCTGAGTTAGTTCACTCATTGATTGGTTCTATTGACAAGTGTACTGCGTTCCTCTTGCGTCCAGTAAGGTTTCAAGAATGATACTTTCTCTGGCTGGCAAAGAGAATTCGAATAACACTTTCCACATTCCCCTCTAAGAAGGGGTCGGGTACTGGTTTATCACTGATACGACCGATGCCAAGAAGGGTACGTTTTGTGCTTGCTAGATGCGCCACGTCCGTACTCGATAAGAATTGAGTGCGCATCTTGCAGAGCGACTACACGACTATTAAGTTTATGTTTGATTTTACAAAACAATTCATAATTCTCACTTTGAATGTTTACTTTAAAAAGCAAAGCTATCGCGAGAATGAGTTGTGCAACTGTTCACGATCTGGAAAATTTAGGAGAATGTGTAGCTAAATTGTGAACAGACAGTGATTTGGTGGCAGAACGATAAGGTGAATTGAAGAAATTATATATGAATAATTCTAAAAGAACTACGGACAATAAAATAAGAACTAAATAAAACATTGAATAAGATTTACTGAACCAAATACAGTAAACTTCATTCATTTTGAACATGCTTCCTGTGAACTAGATGCTTAATCTCAAAAATAACAGTTCCCGCTGACCTTCTTGTGTAGTCAATATATCTGCTTCAGCTTTTAAATATCGCTCTAAATGAAATCGATACCTTTTGTTTCTGAAAGGTTTTCGCTAAATTTTTGAATCTTGCCGACATTAATTGTGGCCTTTTTCCATAGCCGAAAAGCCAACAGTTGTTTTATGAGTTCTAAAGTGGAAATTGTTGCTGTGAATAGCAAGTCTAGAATGTAGTTTTGTGTTTTTTTCTGACTCCACTAATTTTCAAAGAGATTCTTGCGTTTTCCAATGTTCTTATTCTTTGCGCCTTTGATTTTTCTGCTATTGATTTCCACAAAATTTTTGTTCAATTTACTCGCTTTAGGGACACGCAGTGTTAACATTTATCAAAAGTGTTTTTATATTGATTTTTTAAAAAACCCTATTTATTAGAAAATACAGTTTCTTAATTGTTCCGACCCCCACTTTAGTGGGGAGGAGGAACTATATACTCAACTGGTTTTTTTTGTTCAGTCAATTTTGGCCCATCGATATATTCATCGTAGAGAATTGTGAGTGGTATCATTGAAAAACCCGTCCAGCGTAGAATACGGAAATAAAAAAGATTTTTTCGATTTTCGTTTTTTACAGGGAATTATCGAGGTTTAAAGTTTTGTGAACATTCGGCTGTTTTTGTTCATATTTTCAGTAATATTTGCTAAAATTTGGCACAATTTCGATAATATGGTTCACAATAGGTTAAAATTGTTAACGGTAGAGTGTTGCTGTTACCGTTAGAGATAGAAAAGCGTTGCTGAATTGTTTGATTGAAGTTTTATTGGCTAAAATTTTTGATGAAATTTTCAAAATTTAAACTTTTCTCATCAAAAATGGCACAAAAATTGCTTTTTTGGTCGACTTTATTAAAGTTTGCCAGACTTAGTGACCTCGAAATCTTAAAACAGACTCCCTAATCTCAAAAAGAGCGCTAGTTGCAATTAGGCCCCGTATGAAATTATTCTGGAATTAAAACTTTGCCGTATTTCGCAGATTTAACTCGATAATTATAAAAAATGCATCGTTCTTTTTTTAATATTTGAAAAATTCCACGCAACAATTGGTCGAATTCTTAAACACTTGGAGCATTTGGTCGGTTTAATGGGCGCGCGACAAAATCAGTGAGAGGTTCGACAATATCATGGATTCTTAGAATCAGAGACTTTTTGGTTTTTATTTTGATGCTGCCTTTTTTCAAAACATTTTGCTTCTGTTTTTTTAATATTAATTGCTGACATTTTTTTATTCCCAGCTCCGTTAAAGACAGCTCCAATTTATGTAAATTTGAGGCGGAATGTAGATTCAGTTTGTTTTCAGAGAACCAAAGCGTTTTTATGGCTTTGAGGAAGAGTTTTAGTAAAATTTGACTGAATTCTTGTCTTTTGCCTTCAAGGCTTCTTTTGGCAGTCTGATTTTTAAGTTTAACCTTCTAAATTTCTTCCTGAAGAGGTGCAGGTGAACCTTTTCTATTCATTCGGTTGTTACCTAATGTCTCTTATGTTTTTGAATATTTGTTTTAAGGAAATTTCTCTGATTTTTTGAACTTGTCAGTTTTTTATACTTTTTTAGTCAACTTGTTTATTCTCAGTAAGTACAGTTCAATCTTTCCTCCGTATAAAACACAAAATAATTTCGTGGCCGATTGTTTTAACAGAAGGTTTTCTTGCTTTTGGTACTACGAGTTTTCATACAAAATTTTCTGATTTTTGTGCTTAATTTCGCAATTTTTGCTGTTGTTTTTCTTTCTGTTATTAATCGTAACATTATTTAACAGTCTAACTGCAAAAATTTTGGCAACATTGGAAACTGAACATAGTTTTTGTTTTTATAACATATGGTTTGAAGGTCTGCGACACCGTTCTCTTGCAGAAAATGGTAGTTTTTTATTTTTGCCGTTTATTTGTTTTAATTTTTGTTGTCATATGCCAAATATTGTGTAATTAAAGGTCTCAGTGTCCAACAAAAAATTAAAAAATGAACTTAATAACTGATATCGGTAAATAGCTAATGGTTGTTTTGACTTTCGATTTAAATTTCTAAAAAAAGAGTAATAGTATTCTTCAACTTATCCCTTTTTGTTCTGGTTTGCGTTTTTTTCGTATTATACAATGTTATATCATTTTCGTCAATTAGCCTCATTATTTAGAGCTCTTTATAATGTTTTGTTGAATGAAACAAAAATTTTTCTGTTGTTTAAACGTTTTAAATGATGTTTTCAGGGCTTAGACAATTTCTTTCAGAAGTATTTTGTGAAATTTAGATACTTTTCAGTTTGTGGTTCTCTTTATTGTCATTTGGTGATAGTCGTTTTACAAAAAGACGTCGTGATGGTCAAAGGAGACGCAAATAAAGATTTTATATTCTCGCGGCTGATTTCTTGTATATTTAATGGCTTCAAAACTGTGGTTTCGTAAAGTTGTTTGTAAAATTTATTATTTCAGCTTGTATTTAATGTTATTTTATAGTCTTATGATTTAGGCTCATTAATAACAGTCGCAATTAATTGTTCGAGTAGTTGCAAGACAAACTGTCTACTCTTTTAGTCGAAAGCTTTTGTTGGCTATGAATTTTGAAAATTATTTGTTTTAAAAAAAAAGAGATAGATTTTTGAGATCTGCTAATTTTATTTCTGTTAAATTGTAGCTAAGCATCTCTATATAAAATTCACATCTTTTATCTATTTGAATACAATTTGTTCTTTATAACGGTTTGTTTTCTTCAAATGGTGTTTCTTCTTGGAACAATCAGTTTTCATAAAACCAATTTTTGTGATTTTTGTGTATTTGCCTCTTTTTTGTAGTTTTTTGTTCTCTTTTCACAGTATCACAATAATGGGGGTCACTGGATTTACAAATTTTGTTAAGTTCAAAACATGCAAACGAAGAATTTTTTGTTTTTAGTGATCAGCTTAAATAATTTAATTGATTGGGGGGACATCGTTTTCGTGCATAATTTTTCGTGCAAATTTTTAGTTTTTTCCTGTACTTGTCGTTTTTTTGAAGTCGTATGACATATCGTGGAAAACGAAAGGCCTCAGTCACTCTCTATTGAGTTATAAAAGACTCTCTCAAAGATTTTATTTGATGCGTAATGTTTCTAATCGGTTCGAATTTAATTCTTTTTTTAAAAAAAAACAATATTTTAATAAACTTTGCACCTTTTGCTCATTTCTGGTCGACTTGTTGCATAATCGCATTCAGGAAAAGTTCCATAATTTTTTCCAAAAAATTGCCGGTTAATCTTCTGTGCATAAAATTTATCTGATGCCATTTTTATTTGGTTATTAGTGGTTTTCAAAAAATGGACAAGGAGTTTTGGTCGTAATTAATAATTGTAACTATTTGATTTTTTTTGCCGTCTTTTCCGGTAGTCATATTATGGTAGCCACAAGTCTCATACGCCCTCTAGAGTAGATTGTTTTATGCTTTTATTAGTTTGTTGAACCATATGTTGATATGTTATTTTTTTTTATCTCTTCCTCATTTGGTAGACAATTAAGTGAAAAATGTAGATGAGCGGGGTCCGAACGCACATTACCGAGCCTCCTGGTTAGGTGTAAGTTTTTATTGTATTTTCTTCACATATAATATTGTGTTTTTAACGGTGAGGGTCACGCTTTTTACTTTTCTCTTCTTACTTGCAAGGCCCACTGATTCATGTGAACTTTGAATTCTCTGCAAATTTACACGAATACGATCAAAAGAAATGGTGTAGACCAATGAAACCCAGACACTAAGACTTGATGTTTAATGACTCAGTGCATTAGGTTCTCTAAGTTCCTTAGACTATACTGCTATCTGCTTTTATTATTAAACGTTCTTTTCTCCAAATTAGAAGCTGGATTCACAATTTGCATCGAATGTTATTGAACTTTGTAAAAAAATAGAATACCTTTTGACAATTAGAAAAATATGAGACTCTTGTCATTTTTGGTCTTTGTTCCATGTGTTTCAGACCCATGGTCAATCAGTGGTACCAACAGCGGCTATTTTCCGGCAATTTCATGGCTATGCTAATCATTTTTTGTCATTTGTCAACAAAAATGCCTTACACCAACAAAGCTCAATTTGATTGGCAACTATAAATAACTACGATATAGGCGACGTCTCTATCCCCAGATAATACAAAACGAGCGCCAATGAAATTCATCAAAAGGCATTCCTTCAATACTCATCTTTGAGTCGAAAACAACTTCGAAGTGAACAGTCGGTTGACCTTTAGAAGAATGACTTTTTGAAACGTTCTAAACTGCGCAATCTGAGTTTCATCCGAGATTGATTTTTGACTTGACAATTGAGCTTATTTCAAATTTACTTTGAGTTTTTTTTTCACTTAACATCATATTACTTAGTTTCTTATACTGTGAGTTGTGTACTGGATCGAGTTGTGTAATGGAGTGCTCTGGAACGAGTCCTTCTGCAGGTTCTGCAAATGTCGTTAGTAATGCCGAAGAAGAGGTAAGAAGTCTGTCCAATGAAGTTAGGGATCTAAAAATCCGAGTCGGACAACAAGAAAAAATTATTGCTAATTTAAAAAACCAACAGCGAAACATAAATAATCGCTTACGTGCACAGGAGAGGTACTCTAGGAAAGACAGTTTACTGATAGTTAACCCTCCCTTCGATGCTAACAGGGTTCAGAACGTTACCAGCGAAACGCTCAAATTTTTTCAAAATTATCTGGGTGTGAAAATTCAATACGATGCTATTAAAGCATGCCATGTTGTGCCAAGTACTGTTAACAACATAATGCCGACTGTCATATGCAAGTTTCTGTATTTTGAGGACAAAACAATGATCTACAAAAAACGCAGAGCACTGAGAAACAAAAAAAAATCAAATAAATAGCAAAAATATCTATTTGAACGAGCCCTTACCGGAATGCGAGGCAGCTATCAATGCCGAAGCTAAACGACGCGACTTAATAACCAGCACAAACAACTGCGTGGTTTCAGTGTTAGTAGACAATGGTAGAGGAAAAAACGAATTTGTCAGAGTTACGGAAATTGATGAGTTAGATAATCTTAACGTTATCAAACGAAAAAGAAACAATTGTGACGACGAAGACGAATTTTGCCCTGCTGCAAAGAAACAAAACAAACAATCGCAAAACTAATAAGAAACGGTCTGGCGCAAGACTAGATTATAACTGATATTTGAACATGAACTCAATTATTTTTTTTGTTTCGTATTTACTTGCTAACTTGTTAAAATCATTGTTAAAACAAATGTTATACTTTGTTGATGCATTGGGAATAACTGAGAGCTGTTTCCTGCCAACAAAATAATAGGGGGAAATGCACTATATTTGGTGAATCGTTCCTTCTTAAGCTTTTCCCCTTTTTTTTGAAACATTGCTTAATGAAGAAACAAAATGGGGGAAGAAGTATAACATCAACAAGAAAAAAAAATAAAGATAGAAAAAAATTCATTTTGATACTCTGCTCGTGATTTCCGCGAGCAAGTTTCAAGCTGACTGTGATTTCCGCAGTCATCTAGTCTGAAACAAGAGTATTGAGATGAAAAAAAAAGTTCTGTGATTTCCGCGGAACATTATTAATTTAACTGCATATTAAAGATAGCACCTAAAATAAACAAACTTTCACCCAGTGATCAAAGTCATTCTTACATAAAGGAGTGCAATTTTTTTTTAAAAAAAAATGAAAAAAAGAAGGAAAAAATGTCACTGGACGTCCTCTAAGTTAAATTTTAACATTCTTTGCTTCAAATTTTTCAAAATGCTTGAAAACAAAACATGAACTTTTTTTTTATTCTTTTTTTTCAAATACTTTTATTATTTTTTTTATCTCAAATTGCTAATGATTTCATTAGTCAAAGTTGATTGCTCAGATTGTGTAGTTGAACTGTTCTCTCATGGTCGTCATAGACAAAATGTTACTGGGCGAAACCAAGCAGGTTATCATGCTACAGAACATACGTTCACTAACAAAAAACTTTGATGAACTCACTTTGGAAATTGCGTCTCTGAAAGAAAAACCTATAGCAATCTGCCTAACAGAGACATGGCTTAAAGATAAGTTCTCATCAAATATTTTTCACATAGATGGTTATGATGAACTGGTTACAAGCAATAGGGAAAAAAGAGGTGGAGGTGTTGCAATTTTTGTACAAAATAATTTTAGTGTTAAAATACGCGGGTCTCTAAACCTGAATAATATACAAGCGGTTAGTGTTTACTTCAGTATTGGAACAAAAAAGTTATCAATGACTTGTGTTTATATACCACCTAATGCCACCACGATTGCTACTTTTGACGTTCTTAGTACCTACTTGGAACAACATATTAGCGATCCGCAAAGCCTGCATGTGCTGTGCGGTGACTTTAATGTAAATTTTCTATCTAAAGGGAACAAACAATCATATTTAAGGGAATTGACCCAAACATTTGACCTAAAATTGGTAAGTGAGAACCTCATTACACGCGAAACAAAAAATTCAAGTTCTTATATTGACCTGTTCTTTACAAATTTTGAAACAGAGGTTACCAGCCAAAGAATAAAAATAACTGATCACTATTCACTTTTACTTAAATTGAAGAATAAAACCAACTTAGAAACAGAAAATAATTTTTTTCAATCGAGAAATTGGGCAAAACTTGAAAATCCTCTTCTTCAGGAAAAAATTAGTTTCGTTCTGTGGCAGCGATTAAAACAATTTGATTCTACCGAAAAAAAAATTAATGATAAATTGAAATGTTCACAAAGAACTGTGCAAGAAGCATTAGACAACTATTTACCTAAGACAACAAGAAAACGTGTGCAAAAGATCTGGATTGACATCGAAGTCAAAAACGCTGCCGCAAAGATAAAAAGGTTGTGGAAGAATGCACTCAAAAATCAATCAATATCGGCCAATAACAAATACAAACAACAGTGCAGGAAGGTAAAAACTTTGATAAAAAACAAAATGAAGACTTTTTATCAAAATCAAATTGAAAAAAGTGCATCGAACACAAACCGAAACTTTTTTAAAGTTTATGGTGACATAACAGGCAAAAAAATTGAAAATCTTGGAAAAATACCATCTCAAGATGAAGTCAACCGTTTAAATGATTTTTTTACATCAATCGGAAGGAAAATGAACGCACATTTACCAACGAAATTGTTTCTAAAAACAACCGATAAAGCAGAACAATCTATGTTTCTTGCCGATACTTAAGACAAGGAAGTTTTTGATATCATTAATAATGCTCCAAATAAGTACAGTGAGGACTGTTATGACCTCAATTACTACTGCATCAAGAAAGTTTCTAATGTCCTGAGTCCTTTTCTCTCAAAATGGTTCAATGAATGTTTCAATCTTGGCGTGTTCCCTGATTGTCTTAAAATTGCAAAAGTTTTCCCACTTCACAAATCTGGAGATAAGAGTATACCATCAAATTGTAGGCCTATTTCCTTATTACCAACGATAGCAAAGATCTTCGAGAAATTGCTTCAGGGGAGAATTATCTCTTTTTTAGTGAAATTTAATCTGCTCTCAAGCTCCCAGTTTGGTTTCAGGGCCAAAAGAAGTACAGTTGACGCTGTTTTGTTTCTGATTGAACTCTTGCGACAAAAATTATCTGAGAAATCCGTTATGTCTGTTTGCACATTCCTGGATCTCAAAAAAGCTTTTGATACGGTAGACCATAAAATACTATTAGACAAATGTTGTAATATTGGTTTGAGAGGTCATGTTTTCAATATACTTAAATCATACCTAACTAACCGCTCTCAGTTTGTTCAAATTGCAGAAGTTGTTTCAAGTACTGCTTTTGTTGATATTGGATTTCCCCAGGGATCGGTTCTCGGTCCTCTGCTTTTCATAATATACGTGAATGATTTGAGCAATACGCAAGATGTTGACAATTTAACTAATCTTGAATCTAATATCATACTTTTTGCAGATGACACAGTTATTGAAACTTCAGCCACCGCCGAAGAGGTTGTGATGAAACACAAAACTCAATTACAAAAATGTAATCAGTGGTTAACTAATAATAAATTGACAATCAATACTGAAAAAACAAAATCAATGTTTTTTGGGAAAATTAAAACTTACTCCAAAAAAGAACAGATTAACATCGATAAAGAGAGAATTGAAAACGTTGACTCAATACGTTATCTTGGAATAAAAATAGATAATAAATTGTCTTTCAAAAATCATATTGATGTGGTTAACCAAAAATTAATAAAGTTCATTGGACTGTTCTATAGACTGAGAAAATTTCTTAGTAAAAGTCAAATGATTCAGGTTTTTAAAAGTTATGTTCAGCCGGTAGTGCAATATGGTATACTGATTTATGGAAATTCTGTTTTGTCAGATATTTCATTGATAGACTCAAAATTAAAAAAACTCATAAGGATAATTTTCAATAAAAGAAAGTTCAACTCAGTGAGTGATCTAAGGAGAAAATTTATTCTATTTTTAGCAAAAGAACTACACTTGTACGAAGTACTTAAACTGTTAAAAAATGCTAAGAGACGAATGTGTTGTTAGTCACGTCAAATCTTACTTGAATGATAACGAATTAAACAGAGTAAAAAAAGAAGAAAAACAACAATGTGTCTTGATTGTGGTGATCGAAAAAATGTGACAAACCGATTGAGGTTTAAGGTCCGAAAAATGTTGAATTTGTTGGTTTTTCTGGAACCTTCCTTTGTAAATACGGTTTTAAAAATGACAAATCAAAAAATAAAACATTTTTGCCATATGTTTTTAAGAAATTACATAATTGACAACCAAGACTTCTCAAGTTATTTTTTTTGAGTACGTCTAATTGTAGCCCCCTGCACTCAATTATCGGTTTGTTTATATTTTTTTATAAATTTTTTTTGTTTTAACCAACCATGATTTAGTTCAATTACTATAGTAATTTTCTTTCGGTTCTTAATCAACAGTTCTTTGATATTCCTATATTGTGAGGCACCTGAAAACGGATCAACTGATGATCTAATGGTGTGCTCTTTTTCTGTTGAACTTCATTGTACATATATTTTGTGCACAGTAAAATAAACTTCTTTTGTGTTGCTCGATAACAGAAAATGAACAATTTATTTATTTATTATTATTATTATTGAAAAGGGGACAGCGCTTAAATAATGCCATTTGAATTGCTGATGGCGGCTATTAAAAGTGATTGATTGTTAGGTCAAATCTTTTCCTCCGCAATCCCTATTGTTTCAGGGTTTATAACGCCTGTAAAGGTTTTTGCAACTCTTAGTTGCAAAAAGTCATCTTTTTCATTATTCCGTTTAATTTTCGTTGTAACAGCAGATAACTATTTGCATTTTCTTTTTATAATTTTTGATGAAAACTTTGATTTTTTATTTTTGTCTGATTTAAAGCATTGGATTATGTTAGCAATTCTCCTGTTCTGCGTTTTTTGAGCTCTATATGTGACTATGCCTTGTTTTCTAGTATTCTGGTGTTAATATTGAAACAACGCTTAGTTGAAAAATATCCAGTAGCGTTTTATAAATTAATTCAACCAAAAACTTCGTACAAAGGGTCGTTTCTGATTACTTTCATTACTTTCAGCTTCTCTGGAGTATTTTATGGGAAAATGTTTTAGCACTACTGTTTCAGTGGTTTGGGTATTTTTGCGTCAATTAATGCAAAGTTTCCTAATGAATGTTACTGCGAGTGGAAGAAGCCAGATTGTGGAGCAATGTTTAGTTTTGCTATCGGTGTAAGTTGTCAACCAGGAAATTTTAATAAATGATTGATCTGTTCCCTAAATTTACTTTGTTTATCGGGTTTATGTTAAGCTGGTAAACTGAAAGTTAATTTTTCAAGGAGGGTTTCTAGATAAAAGATTTATTTGAATTGGCCTTATTTCTATACATTTGATTGTTATATGAAAAAACAACATTGATCTGTTATATAGAAAGTAGGCTCGGTAATGCGCGATTGCACATAAGGTTCCGACCCCGCTAATTCACAATTTTGGCATATTTGTGTACCAAAAGAGGAACAGATAGAAAAACCCAAAAATTCAAGTACTTTAAAAAAAATTGGTGTATCAACGAAAAGATAGCTTCCAAAGCAAATAACTCAGTGGAGTAAAAAATGAGGCATTAGATTAATGAGATATGCTAATACCAAGAAAGCGAGTCAAGACGAACAGCAAAATCAAACAACAACAACAACAACAAACAATAATTACATCAAAAATTTTCACCGTTTTAAAATAAAAAACTTAATAACAAAGACAAACTAGAGTCAGATAAAACAAAAACTAAAAAGAATAACTTGTAGTTCACTAGAAAAGGTATGGGACGAGCCCATAGAAAGGCTTGATAACAATTAGACAATAGTGAACAAAAAGTATAAGGTTAAGCTTAATTTAAAAAAAAACAATTGATTTCAAAACCATTAGAAATCAATGAAAATACCCCATAGGTTTACGATTTCCAGTGCTTCTATAGAAAGGCATTAAGACTTGTTGGTATTCAAGTTTTTTGTTTGCGGTTACAAAATAGCACCAAATAGACAACAAACAAAAAATCAACTAAAACTTGCCAGAAAACTCTTTCGAAGCCGTAAAGCCAAATTTTTGCTCTCAAAATATGTTTGATTGGCCTTCTGCGAACATCGATAATGTATTATGTGACCTCTTATTAATGAGACTAGTTAACAAGTAGAAAAAAAAGGAAAAAAGGAACGGTTAAATAATAATTTTTTTTCGAATTCATGACAGCCATTAATTACAAATTAAAAAAATAAAATAGATTCCTTTATTCTTTCAAAGGAGACCCTTGAGACCTGCCAATTTCCAGAGTTTGTCTTACAGCAACAATAAGAACGTTAATTTCGACAAAAGTCAAAAATTCATTTATTTTTTTTTTTGTTAAAAACCCATGTCGAAGCCAGTAGAGTCATAAAGAAGTTTCTAAAATCATTAGGTTTTTGGACACCAATTCCCTTTAACTCCTTCCCTTGACGTCAATAGTGTCATATTTGACCTGTAAATAACGAGGATAGTTATCAAATAGACAGTCAAAGGAACATAATTGCGAAGTTTAAAATCTTTTAATTTTTTTGGAGAAAAATTTTTTTCAAAGCCCTAAAAGCCATAAGCTAGCTACTTTTAAAACAGAAAATTAGGTCATCTATAGTTCCATGAAAAAACAGTCAAACCTGTCATTATACAGGAGTTTTCATACGACCATAAAGGCAGAGTAAATAAGACAGTTAAACACAAAATTTAAAAAATCAATTGAAATCCTCGAGAAAATAGTGTCGAAGCCGTTAAATTAATAATCTATGTCTTTAAGGATCCTAATTTTATCCATATTGACTAATTTTGAACGCCAATATTGTTCTATGTGAACTGTCAATAACGTGATAATGTGACAAAACTAGAAAACGTGAAAGATGGGCAAATACGTAAAAAGTTTTTTAAAAAATGTGAAATCTAGTATTATCAGAGCCAGAAAACCATAACTTAAGGCGTAAAACTGCATGGAGAATAAATTTTATATCAGTAGAAAGTAAAAGTTTTTTCTTAGCGGACTCTTAGCTACAGGTTGACCAAATTAATAATAAAAAAAGAGGCAAAGTTCATTAAGCCATTATTCATTTAAAAATCAAACAATTTTAAAAGCCAAAACGACCATAAGTTTTCCAGTGAAAAACTAGATGCATTAAATTGGAGCTGCATAGGAAGCCATTTGGACCTATCACTTCCGAGCTTTGGTTTGAAATGTTCTGTTGTCTAAATAGTATAAAAAAGATCGACTAAATTAATTTCAAAAAAGACCAACTGAATACAATCCGAATTTTTTTTGAATTTTAACAGTCCATAATTGGTCCAAAATTAGCCCTGCTTATGTTGTTCATCCATTAGTAACGCTTATTTTTTTCGAATTTTATAGATATAGATAATCTGTTAATTGAAAAAAAAGAAATGCATTTTGATAATCAACGAGTAAAGTTAGCAAAAAACTGCAAAGTTTTAATTACAGCACTTTCAACGAAAATGTGAATTACAGCACTTTCAATGAAAAGTGGAAATAGCCCAGATTTGAGTCTACAAAGATTGTGTAGTGATGTTCGGGTGTGTACTTCCGGCAAAGTGAATCAAACTGGACTAAAGAAGCGTATTTCGTGCTGTTTTTGATGAAGAAGTCTGAATTTTGAAATATTTAGCCAGAATTTTTGACAAAAAAATTAAATGAAAATAAATTAAAACAGTCGACAATGTTTTTGTCACTAAAAATAATATCAGACGCACTTTTGTGAAAAATGCAAAAATTTTAGCAAATTTGACCAATTTATAGCCAAAGTTCAGGAAAATGTGAATAAAAACAACGGAATTCACTCTACTTTTCCCAGAAGTTTAAACCTCGATAACTCCCTGTAAAAAACGAAAATCAAAAAAAAAAAAATCTTTTTAATTCCATTTTCTGCGCTGTACGAGTTTTCTAGTGATACCACTCAGAACTCTCTACGATGAATATATCGATCGGCCGAAATTGTCTGAACAAAAAGAACCCATTTGAGTATATAGATCCTCCTCCCCCCCCCCCCCTCAAGAGGGGTCGGGACAATAAAACAACCCCTTTTTTAAAAAGATTTCTGCCTTTGAAAATGCAAAAAAGGTTTCCATTTTGTTGCATCTTTCTATCAATTGTGACATTTGGCCAAAAAATGAAATGGGCATAGACAATCTTGTTCTCTAGCCGGTATTTTGTGGGCATTGTTATTAGCAAGCATGTGAAAAGACGATGAGTGAAGACACTGGATTTCCTATTATGGCATTCTTCCAGAAATACTCATTAAAAGGTAAGAGCGCATTTACCCGAGTTTGTAATTCTTTTTCACAACCATTTTTTTTAAGATTAGGGTTATAAACTTTTGTGAACATTTGTTACAGTAGGCAAATTCAGTTCAAATATGGTGCAAATTTGAAACAGTTTTCCAATATGCATGTTTTTGGAGAACTGTGGAAAATAGTGACAAGATTTCGTCACTTTTGTCCATACCCTTTGTCACGCTTGTCCACGCGTCACAGGTGTCCGCGGTTGCATCGTCTAATAACTACGATAGTTTCAATTAGACCGAAATGAGTTTCAAAACTATACTGAATTTGACGTTTTGTATGTTTGATTATTGTTCTTATGGTTTTGTGCCGAGAGAATTTTCATTTTCAAAATTGGAGAAACGAAAGAAATGGTTTACGAAACGAAAATGAAGGGAAGTATGTAGATTTTAGTTCAATTTATCTCATTTTATCATAACATTTTTCCCCATAAATCATTTAAAACCAACACCATGATTCGTTTTGATTCATTTCACCTGTAGTTCCGAATTTTTCAGGATGTGTTCTTTATCTCTTATTCCGTGTCACATCAGCGTTTGTTTCCTCTAATGGTTATATTGAAATTTTGATAACTGTATTCGAAGTGTTTTTAAAAGCAAACGACGTATCTCATTTGTAGCGGTGACTTTTGCACCTTTTCTTCACTAAAATGGTATAAACGACGATTTCCTTGCTGTATGCACCCCCATTCCTTGCCGTCTTTCCAATGCTGATGCTGCGACTGTTGATGTTGACACTGTTGTTGGGTGCGTTTTAGTGCCACCATTTTCCGTTACTTGAAACGAAACAGAACATGGATGTATTCCGTTCGCATTTGGCTGAGGGTGCGTTTAAAGTTTTTACGTCACCTTTTTAACCCACCCCGCTGTGAGGGTCATAATGGGGGGGGGGGGGGGTGGGGTGGTTGGAGTCATATTCTAAAAGCAAAAGATATCAGAGAACAAAAAGAAGATCCAATCTAAAAGTTAATCCAAAAGATCCTTTAAAAATTACAGTGGTTAAAAGTCAGTTTAGTAAGGCTTAAAACAGTGGGTATTTACAAGGAACTGTTTCATGTATTGTAGATTTAGGTCTAGAAAAGAGACACCTAATTTCGTACATCAATCAGTTCCATCTTTTGAGAATATCTTGAGATCCGTTTGGCGAGATCCATAAGTTCCCAAGTCATCTTTCTCAAAGAGCAAAAAGTGCTGCTAACTATAGTTAGTACTGCCAAAAGCATTTGAAAAACTTTAGCTACTGCTTACCGTTAAAGTGAATACTGTCAACTTTAGCGGTGATGCCTCCGTTGACTATGTGCAGAGTTAAAGTTACAAACATAATGATAAAATTTAAAAGCTTCATTATCAATTTTTCTATCAATAAATTTCAAATCGGTGAACAGTTTGACTTTCGTTCTGAATAATTTTAGGAGTGGATGGTGACTTAGTTTGAAAGCTGCTGTTTCTTAGTCCATTTCATGTGGATCATAAAGCAAATGATCAGAAAACGGATAAATTATGGGAGGTATTACTGAAACGTCACAGATGTTAATAAATGCTTTCGCGTCTGAAACCCTCTTTGAAAAATGCCACCGAAAAGACTATCTACGCTTCTTCATATAAATCAAAATTATAAGACAAAGATAATAATGAAATCTGTTATTGTACTCCATGTAAATGCATTCATTTTAATTTGGAAATAATTGATGAAATTAGAAGTTTGTATTAAATAAATGAACCCTTAATATGAAATTGTACTTCCCCAATTTAATTATACCCACCCAAATGGAGGGGAGTCTAATACGATCTTTTTCAAAAGTGTAACGGAAGTTCTACTCCCGACGAGCAACTTTTTTACTTCACTCAATGAGCCCCAAATTAACAACGGCCCAATTAACTAACGCTTTCACTATATAAAAAATGTGACTGCATGAAATTTTGCCCACGTATTTTTCCATCCGAGTTCCAATTTTTGGAGTCAAGTTTACCGAATCCAGGTTTGCAATGTGCAAAATTTGAAAATCAATTTACCTGTAAGTTCAACCCCTTTAATTTTACCATAAACGCCAGCATTGACTTCGCGTGCTGTCAAAAGAACAACAATTAGAAGAAAATTTGAGAACTTCATTACAAACTTTTTGTAATTTTATTGTTGTTTTCAAATTAACCTCAAGTTAATATTCTAAGTTATGAATTTCGATAGCGAATACCCACTTTGCAAGCTGTTTTGCTGTTACACTTCTAGTATATCATAAAATCAGCCGCTAACATTTCGACAAATTTTCGCCAAAAGTTTTTCAACTGTAGCAGATGTTTATCGATGTTGTCGCGTCTGAAACATCAAGACATCGGCGCAATTAGCTTGCAAAAGTTCACCGCTATATTAGCCGCTTTTCTACTTTCAAGTTGGCTACCCGAGCCAATTTTCTCTACAACGTCGAAGAGGTTTTAATGATATTAAAACTGTTAGTACTGAAATCTTCATAAAGTTTTGAGCAGTTAGCTACAAATCTTTTCTCATGATTTCTTGTTACAGTTTTCAATCTCAGGCAAAAGTGCACCTTGAATAACAGAGATACTGTTAAGGAGAAATCTGCCGTTTTTTTCTGTCGTCTTCGTAACTTTTCAAAAATAGCAACCTCACTTCAGAGTGAGATCTTTTATCCCACCAATTACATTAAAAAGGGAAAACAAAATCCCACCTTGATAACTACAAATAAACGGCGGTTATTTTTATCCTCTCAGTATCCAAAAAAATTAATCTAAAAACTAAACACCCATTGCTTCCCTTTCACCAGCTAAACTTTATGATGTCCAATATATTAAAATCTTTTATTGTATCATATCCTTCACCGCACGCTTCGTCAGTTACCTGACTCGAACAAAAAATTTGAAAAGACCCAGACTCAGGAGATGTTTCTAAATAAAAAAGGCTTTACCCAAAAGAAGTAATTTTTAGACAATCTAAGGTTCTTCTATAGAGGACAATTCATAATTAATATATACAAAATAAACGTGGCAACGCTCAAGCTGTTTATATAAAATGGCTGGTTCTCCTATCTCTTTGAGAATTGTAAATTTAACTACATTTCATGTAACCATCCCAGTCAGAGTGCTCCTGATTTCAAGAATTTCGTTAAACAAAAGGTGAAATTTCCGTTAGGAATTGTTTCGACTGATCTGATATGAAAAGAGTTACGAAAATAGACACAGATAATTAATGGCCTTTTAACTGATCCTGCATTGCACTGCTTTAAATCTGTCGATGAAGCTCAAATCTAAAATGATGAAAAAATGTGACTTCCTTGACAGATTCCCAGATGGTCGTGATAAATTTAAACAAAGAATAGGAGTAGAAAATGCTTCTGGAAAAGAACGTGAATTAGTAATAAAGTATGTTCATAGAGTCAAGCAGGCTGATGATAGAGGTTGAACAGAGGACTTGAACAGAGAAGTAATGATACAATCCAGACAAAAAGAAAAAAAATCTTTTGACTTTGCTATAAGGGAATCAGGACATCCTTGGTTGTACAAAATGCTCACGAAAGACGCAATAAGAAGCCTAATGAAAGTTCGGATGACAAAAAAGAACATTTAATAACACACGAATTAACGTGTATAGTTATTAACGAAAATTCGGCTAAACAGACATTCGATGAAATAACGTCCCTGGAAAGTCAAGTTAAAAATAACGAAGTTAGTGCTATGCAGGGCCACAAACAACCTTACTAGGAACCCATATAAAAAAGGGCGAGCAAAAAATACTAGATTCTGTGATTATGGTAGAAATCACGGAAATTCATTTTCTTCTTGTAAAAAAGAAGTTGGACGACGATGTACAAAAGATTAGAAAAGATTTATTAGAACAGAGTGAGAGTAAGCCTGAGTTAGTAATAACTATAGACGAGGAGATTGAATTAAAAATCAATACACTAATAGAATTAGTAACAACAGCAACCGAGCTTAAAACCCACATTTCTTCCATAGTTACCAGAATGCTTCTAACATTGGTTATAGTAATTAATTACAAGTACGGAAATATGTTCAACCAAAACAGACAATTCTATTAGAATTTTGCCAGAGATTACTCGTTTTGCCTAATTGAATATGCCGCCAAAGAATACTATTAGCGAGAGCATAACCAGCTGAGTTGAAGTCCAGAAAACAATTACATAGGGCCTACAGGGCAGCATGATTTAAGGCTTTTTATACACAAAGTGAAAAAATTGTTCGCTGGATTCAACAAGAAAGATTTAATGTTGACTCTTGTGATGCTCTCTCAGATTTATTCCTATAAACTAATTAGGTCTCCGAAAAATAGGAACGGTATATCAAACCCGAAAGCTCGGATAGTATTAAATCTAAATCACTCTGCTGCTGCAGTCAGTGAAAAACACAGTGGCTTAGAAACAGAATTTACGACACCCATGATCAACGCGCACTATTATAATCCAACATTTATGGAGCTTAATCAATTGTGATAACAAATAATTGTTTCACAAAACAAACATCAAGCAATTAGACAAGACTTTATAGCGGTTCTGAAATACCCTTGATAGGTTACATAATTCTAACATCGCACTAATAATAAAGAAAAAGAACAACTCCAGGTATCAGAAATAAATGCAGTTATAATACATCAGCTGTTATATATTCCACCTAAATCTACATTTCTGTACAAGCATAAGTTTAATGGCCAAGCTACCTTTCCGAAAGGCACTTCTTTGGTACCGGACTGGACTACGGTAAAAACCGAGTTTTAATTCAAAAAGTTTTCTGTACTAAGAAAGAAAAACAAATTACCTCAGATAATGAAAATGTAAAAAAAATCACCAAGTTACACGACATAAAGGAATAATCGAATAAATTATATCTGACGTTTCAAACAAAGCGGAAACGTATATTATTCGTGACTTTAACAAATTCAGCTCTTTGATTATCAATAGACACGAAGAGCTCGGTGGCTGTTTTATGCTGAATACAACTACAAAAACTATATCCGAGTTTACCTTCTTAACAACAGAGAGTATTAGGAATTTTAATTTTGACGAGCATTGAAAATTTGACGCCAACATGCTCATAATGCAGACTGGCTCAATAGACTGAGTATTAGACACAGGCTTGACTGCCTTTTTAATAAAAAGTTACGCCAACTTATGGTATAACATTTTACAATATTACAAAAAAACGGACCAGAGAATGTGATTAACCCAGATTTACTCCAATTTCGAGATGAGTATTGTCAGCAAATAACATATGTCTTATAATATCAGAGTACTATAACTCTCCCCCTTACAAAGCAAGAAAAACTTGTTCTCTATTTTGGAAATTGCAAATAAGACCTCTCATAGATAGTGTAAGATGTTTAGTTATGTAATTTTTCGTGTGGCGGCGACACCAGATAATAGCAAAGAACAGCTCAGGAGCTAGAGGAGAACTTCAAACATCCAGGAATAACCATTTGTGTATAATCAAGAGTTAAAGAGTTAAAGTTAATGAAAACATAGAAAACCGTCCTCTCACTGAAAAGCATATTGCCAAGTTAATGGAGCTAGCCGCCGGAAAGTCAGTTGAAAAATGTAAAAATGAGTATCAAATTACAACCGATGTGCGAGTTTCTGCAAAACATTTGCTTTTACAGAAGCAGATTTACCTCAGACGGAAATTTTCTGACTGGCGAAATGCCACTCACAGATAACGAGTTTTATTTACATCACAAATACGAATTGGTCGAACTAAACGAAGTTTTAATATACTTCATATTAAAATTGCCGAAATCAAAACAGCGACCTGATAAAAATCTTTTCTATTTCAGGTAGTAATAGACGCTCGTCATTTGAGTTTTTTGCTGACCCAAGCTGGTCATTAGAACCACTATAAGTACTAACAACCCGTATTACTGGCTCATTTTTTACTAGCTGCGATCATTTGTGTGCATATCATCAAGTACCACTACAACTTTAAAAAAAAGTTTACGGCTATATTAGCCGCATTTCTAATTTCAATTTAGCTACCTGAGTCAATTTATCACTACAACGTCGAAGAGTTTTTAGTGATATTAAAATTGTTAATACTGAAATCTTCATAAAGTTTTGAGCAGTTAGCTACAAATCTTTTCTCATGATTTCTTGTTACAGTTTTCAATCTCAGACACAAATGCACCTTGAATAACAGAGATACTGATAAGGAGAAATCTGCCTTTTTATTCAGTCGTCATCGTAACTTTTCAAAAATATCAACCTCACTTCAGAACGAGATCTTTTATAGAAACCTTATAGGGAAAATAAAATCCCGTCTTGATAACTACAAATAAACGGCGGTTACTTTTATCCTCTCAGTATCTTAAAAACATTAATCTAAAAATTAAAAAACATTGCTTCTCTTTCACCTGCTAAACTTTATGATGTCCAATATATTAAAATCTTTTATTGTATCATATCATTCATCGCACGCTTCGTCAGTTACCTGAATTGAACAAAAAATTTGAAAAGACACAATCTCAGGAGATGTTTTTGAATAAAAAAAGGCTTTACCGAAAAGAAGTAATTTTTAGACAATCTAAGGTTCTTCTATAGAGGACAATTTATAATTAATATTCACAAAATAAACGTGGCAACGCCCAAGCTGTTTACATAAAAGGGCTGGTTCTCCTATCTCTTTGAGAATTGTAAATTTAACTACATTTCATGTAACCATCCCAGTCAGAGTGCTCATGATTTCAAGAACTTTGTTGAACAAAAGGTGAAATTTCCTTTAGGAATTCTTTCGATTGATCTGATATGAAAAGAGTTACGAAAAAAGTCACAGATCATTAATGGCCTTTTAACTGATACTGCATTGGAATGGTTTAATTGTGTCAATGAGGCTCAAATCTAAAATCATGAAAAACCGTGACTTCCTTGACAGATTCACAGATGGCCGTAATAAATTTAAACAAAGATTAGAAGTAGAAAATGCTTCTTGACAAGAACGTGAATTAGTAAAATAAATTATTTTCATAGAGTAAAGCAGGTTGACGATAGAGGTTGAACAGTGGACTTAACAAATGTAAGTAATGCCTCACAGGCGCCTGAAGTAATGATACAATCCAGACAAAGAGAACAAAAACATTTTGACTTTGCTCTAAGAGGATCAAAACTTCCTTGTTTTACAAAAGGCTCACGAAAGACGCATTAGGAAGCCTAATGAAACTTGGGATGAGAAAAAAGAACATTTAATAACACAATAATTAACTTGTATAGTTATTAATGAAAATTCGGCTACACAGACATTCGATGAAATAACGTCCCTGGAAAGTCAAGTTAAAAATACCGAAATTACTGCTATGCAGGGCCACTAACAACCTTACTAGGAACCCAAATAAAAAGGGCGAGCAAATGAAAATAGATTCTGTGATTATTGTAGAAATCACGGAAATTCATTTTCTTCTTGTAAGAAAAGAAGTTGGACGACGAAGTACAAAAGATTAGAAAAGATTTATTAGAACAGAGTGAGAGTAAGCCTGATTTAGTAATAACTGTAGACGAGGAGATTGAATTAAAAATCAATACACCAATGGAATTAGTAACTACAACAACCGTGCTCAAATCCCACAATTCTTCCATAATTACCAGAATGCTTCTTACATTGGTTATAGTAATTAATTACAAGTAAGGAAATATGTTCAACCAAAACAGACAATACTATTAGAATTTTGCCAGAGAGAACTCATTTTGGCAAATTGAATATGCCGCCAAAGAATACTATTAGCGAGAGCATAACCAGTTTAATTGAAGTCAAGAAAACAATTACATAAGGCCTACAGAGCAGCATGATTTAAGGCTTTTTTATACACAAAGCGAAAAAATTGTTCGTTGAATTCAACAAGAAAGAATTAATGTTGACTATTGTGATGCTATCTCAGATTTATTCCTATAAACTAATAAGGTCTCCGAAAAATATGAACGGTATATTAGACCCGAAAGCTCGGATATTAATAAATCTAAATCAGAGTGGCTTAGAAACAGAATTTACGAGACCAAATTGGTTGTACTAAACAAAGTTTTAATATACCTCTTAGTAAAATTGCCGAAATCAAAAAACAACGACCTGATAAAATCTTTTCTATTTCAAGTAGTAATTGACGCTCGTCTTATGAATTTTTTTGCTAATCCAAGCTGGTCATTAGGACCACTATAAGTAATAACAACCCGTGTAATGACTCATTTTTTACTAGCTGTGATCTTTCTTGTGTATACAATCAAGTACCACTATTTCCAGAAGCACAAAAGTTAGCAGAACTTATAATAAAAGGAAGACCGAATACTTCTCAAGTCAGCTTTTATGGATTAAAGCCGCTACCCATCTTCTTCAAGAAGATGCAGAGATGTAATTGTCAATTAAAACTTAAATTGATAAACTAAAACGAAGGTTTTCCAACATTGCGTTGATCGTCGGGTTCAAAAAATTTAATGAAATCGTTTACAAAGTATATAAACTTGTCCTTGACTATAATTCTAAGAAATGAGTTAAAGTAACATCAAACTTTTGAAATTATTTACAGTTAAAATCACATTTACAACAATTTATTTACACTTATTACACTAAAATTAATTCCTTTTTTATTCCGGATATTATGAAAATCCCGGGTATAATGATTTCTATTCCTGAAAAGGGCTTTTACTTTCATTCCTATCTGTTTTTATTTTTTTTTTCTTTTTGGGGTTGACAAAATTTTGAATTAACATGTACCAGAATATTTTTTGAATTTCAAAAGTCAAATTTTTGTATTTGAACTAGTACTTCAATGTCAATTCCCGCTCCCGATACTCATCGCGCGTATTTAATTGCGGTTTCAGCTTTTTGTTGTAGATCGCTTCTATCGTCATTAGTTTTTCAACCCCGCGACATGCATCAAGAATCTCCCATTTTAAGTTATGCGTTGTACCACAACACTCAACAAGGTGTTGTCCAACAGGGGAATCCTTCTTTTGATGCTCTGAAATTCTAGTGGTAACATGTCGGCTGGTTTGGCCAACTTAGATGGAACTGCATCCATTACATGTAACTTTACATACAACATGGGATTTCAGATTCTTATCAAAAGGTGATTTCAGGGTGGGCAGGCAAGTTCTTAGCTTTCTTGTTGTGAAGCGTTATGGGTTCTGAAAAGAGGGCTATCATTTATTTCAATGACACACTACTACAATCTAATATAAAAGACGAAACGTTCAACACCATAAAAGATCAACACTCTCTATTAGGAATTGCGAAGTTAAAAGCCTTACCTCATAAAACATTGTTATTCTTGACGTAAAGTAAATTCTCTCGTTCACGTTATTTTGTAAAATGAACTTTCCCCAGTTATATTGAGTGTTGACGGTACAAAAAATTTAGCCTATTACGGGAGATAGGATTCTATTCAAATTATGTTCTAAAATTTCACATAGGTGATAAACCCTTGTATGATTTAGTAAGAGGTGACGCAATTTTCAAAAGGGAAAGAGAACACGAGAAATTATTTACTATACTGAAAGTAGAACGATATATCTCTAGCTACTCCAAATAAGAATTACCCATTTCAAATACAAGCTGCCTCTTCTAATTTAGGTTGGCTGTAATATTATACAACAATTCTCCGGCAGGAAGAGAATTGTGCTGGCCAATTCTAGTGTATTTGACAAGGACGAACGGACGATGTCTCCAAAGCATAGAGAACTGTGTGGAATGATATCTGCACTGCAAGCATACGACATCTCTTTATCGGACTCCCCATTCCCTTTATATGTTTTGAGATCATAGACCAATACTATTTCTATGGTCCAGGAACGGCAAACTCGCATAGATTTTTAATTCTCAGGTCGTTAGAACCCGGTTTCAGAACATAAAAATTATTTACACCGAAGGGAAGAACCTAGCATTTCCCAACTTTATAAGCAGACAAGTTCTAAAAGAAGAGGCAAAGAAATTTCAGATTGAGCATAAAGCAATATCTAAAGATATAAGCTGCTACATTTCGGACTTAAAACCAATATTTTTTTCAATATTACATAAAGTGGATAAAACAAACTTTTTTAACGCCTCTTATCCTGTAATAGAACAAGCACAAGGTTGGAACGATTTAGCAAATATCAGATAACAGTTTTGGTTTATCTGACCCACCCGGAGCATTCGCAGACTTTTCTAATGCTATACACAATCTATCCGACTGTTTTAAATTCGGCAAAAAACAAATAAAATAGTAAAGCTTAAAGATAAAAGCAAACAGTTAGTATAAATAGTGAGATCCAAGAAAAAGTAATCTATTTAGAATTGGACAAATCAGGATACAATGACTACGAAATTAATGAAGCCATAGATAATGTAGTGAATTCGTCATTAAAACATGCATCAGAAAAAGCAAAAGAAATCTACAAGGAGCGTACAAAGAATTGTTCTATCATAGAATCAACGGCATATTGCGAATGTCGAACCAGAATGCTCTGATTTTTTAACCAATTTCACTGAATTTGCAAAAAAGCGCACCTACATATTGACACTTATATATTCGGACCCTTATATAGTACGGAAAAGGGTAGAATCAGAAAACAAACCTGAGCACCATTATATGAAGCAACAAGGTAAAGAACTAAAAAATTAAAGGAATGTATATAAATTTTTGCTACTAGATGAGAGTTAGAGAATACTATGTTAAAAACACCTAACGAGAACGGTTTCTTCGAATTAAAAATATTTATTCTCATCTCACTTTTTCTTAAATGCTTTCTGTTAGCACACTGTAATCCTCTGAGCAGCGACTGTGGTGAGGACAGCATCTTAAATAATATACCCAGATTCTTTTTTTTTGGCCGTGAACGTATAATTGGGTTAAATGTTAAACCAGGACTGAAAGAAGTAAAAGGAAAACACACTATTTAAACGAAGCACCTTTACAGCAATTGGCGATTTGAAAACAATCCCCTCCTACAGCATACATGTCAATCCTAAAGGAACACTTCGGGCTTCGGGTAATGACAATCACTACTGTCTTGTAGTAAAACATTCTTTCTTCAATTATGTACAATTATATTCAGTGAAATCTGCCAACTCTGACTAGACTATTAGAAGTCTAACGGAAAATTTTATAACTATTCTCGGAATACTTCAACATGTAGGACATGATAATGGCACTGCTATTTTGAGTGATTACTTTGTTAATTGGACTTTCAAACTTATAATTACACTAAGGCCACGAACAGCATATTGCACTTGGACTGATGGGAACGTAGAAACTCAAAATTAACACCTTACAAAATATCTTAGGCACTTCTTAATTTATACTGTAACAATTGCCCAAAATTATAGTACAGGTGTCACAACGAATGAGATTATATTCCGAATAATGCTACAAAAGCCTACCTCCCTTAGGCTAGGATAGCTAGGAAATAACAAGAGAAATTGTATATCCCAATATTGTCAAGGACTCACGTCACATACACATTGCAAGATTTCGTGTAAATTTGAAAAGGTAGATGACCTACTGCAAAATACTTTATCAAATAATGTATTACAATGAGAAACAGATTTTAAAAATATTTATTGTACCATTTATACATGTTGTCGCCATGCTACAATTGAAGCCCATGATTAAAGAAACATAATAAAAATTTTAATTTGGATTCATTAATTTATGAAATTTATTTTAACTCTTCCCCAACACTGATCCAGCAAACAAAATCCCAATCTGACAACTAGAATCAGATGAGTTTGATTGCAGATGAGTTTTCCACTAAAATAATTAGTAGATTTTTCCTCTTTCTTTTTAGGCTGCCCCATTTTTGTACTTTTTTGTTTTCCAGTATGTGTTTATCTTGAGCCAGAAATAAGTAATTTCAATTGAACCAATCAATTTCTAGCATTTATTGAAAAAGTTAAACAAAGATCTCCGATTCTAATAATCATTGAAACGTGAAAACTCAGTTCAGAAAGCGGAAGAATAATTTTTAATACTGAGAGCCAAATAAACTACAGAGAGAAGACTTGCGAAATGGGAATAAGCTCCTAACCAATAAAAAAAGAAATCATGAATGAAAGCAGAAATGTTTGAGACACATTTCAAAACATGAGATAAAGCAGCTCTTCATTATATTTAAAATACGTCAGCGAAAGCGCTAAAATCATTTTCCTCTCTTCGGGAACAAATGCTTATTAGAGTAAACGGCAAACTTTCCAAGCTAAAACCCACACTCTTTCCCGCTATCGACTTTAATTTTAATTCGCTCTACATTCCCGTTTGCAGATCATTTTTTTAAAATTAAAGACACTTCTCTGTTGTTTGCTGTTCTGAAATTCACTTTTGATTATATAATTCAATCTAGTGTTCACACGTTTACTAATATTAATAATTTCTGAATAATGATTTCTGAAAAACGCGCGAACGAAATAACCAGCCTTGCATTTACCGAGCCAGATCCTGAGGTATTGCACAGGATAAAAGAATTAAGCAAGATTACAGTCCTTCTCTCTTCTTTTTCAGCTTGCTAATTTCTTTCTTTACAATATAAGGGCACCTGTAATTATAACCCTAATTAAGTCTAGATTGTTTTCAATATCTGGCGCAACCACAGACTCCGAATATAGCAAAAATAAAAAAGTAGGGCACTTTGATTGTTATAAAATTGATTCTAAAATTGACGTACAAATGTATTTGTCAAACAAAAAAAATGCGAGTGATGTAGAAGCACAGAAAATGGAGGTAAGGCCACTGCTATTCTCTTGCAGCAGAATCATAAGACTAAATTAGAAGCTACGATGTGTAAAGCTACACATCAACGTTAAAAGCAGTACTGTGATACTTTCGACGATAGTGGATTATCAGCTATGCAAGCAAGAATTAGCTCAGATCTGACTTTATATTTTTAAAAATATCTTGACTTTAACAAGACACGTTTGGCAACTATCAACACCCACTAATTTCCATTTATTAAAATTGTAAAGAAACAGACGTTCAAAAAAAAGTAACATTTGAGACAAATATAGTAATGAGTGCACAGAACAGGATGGTTTTATCATGATACTTATAAGACATATATGCAAGATATGAAATCACAAGTAAATGTATGAGATGGAACTCTAAACAATCCTTTTAACATTCTTCTGCCTGTAGTCTAAACAAAAAATGGCTGTAATAGCGGATCAGCTGAACCATATGCATACACATGGGAGAACAAAGAAAAAAATTCAATTGAAGAACTACATTAAGCGCTAGTAAAAACAAATATATAAAAAATAGATACAAATAGATAAAAAATATTTCAATGTAAGAGATCACGAAACTGAACCTGACTCAAAGAAAACTCTCATTAAAAGCGCGGAAGCGTTTAAAGGACCTCGAATACTCTTATTTTTTTAGATTTACAGTAATACGCCTTCAATTTGTGACTCATACTAAATAGTCTATCCTATTCCCTATGGTTCCTATACTTATATTATGATGGAAGACTTGATATGGATACGGGAAAATCAAAGTAACCAATACCAGAAGTATATAAAAATGACTTGCATAAATAATGAAAATAGTAAAAACATTGTATAACAAAGCACCTATACAAAAGTAGAGCCAAAACTTGATATGCAAAAATTAATTAATTATGAAGCTCAGATTCTAACAAAAATCGGCGACTACGAATATACTGATATAAGGCAACTCTAGCATTCAGCTTTAAAAATGATAAAAACTGATTGTGAGTTAGAACGTGTTTTCAAAGAACAAATTTGGTTCTCTCACCTAGTAATCCACGAATGCTGGATTCTGATTCAGGAATAATCGTTCAATAGATCTAGGGACAAATGATAATCTCGCTGGGCTATATTATTGCTCGCAGTATTTTTCACCTTTTCATAGAATGTATAAATGTTAAAAACAGAGTTCCAATTATGTATCAAAACAAGATACACTTTTTTGATCCAAATACTAGAAAAACAAATACTACTGCCGAAGCGGGATTATTTGTAGATAAACACGATAATTTTTTCAATTAAAGATGATAATTGTGGGGTTGAATTAACACCAGGTAATACTAGAGTAAAAGGATCTTATATTTTTGAGTCTAATATCGCGTCACAAAGACTAACAAAAACACAAAATTGAAAGTAGTGATGAAATCTTTTTATTTACTGAAAAAGAATTTAAAAAATTTTGGCACGAAATTTAATTTTATAACGATTTAAAAAACGCTACAGAAACCTCTCTTAACAACTGGTTGTTTCACAAGATAATTTTCAAAGTGAGGATAGATCTTATTTCAGCTATTCAATGAGAAGAGTCTAGGTAAATTTTTTTTGGCCTAGTTTCCTTGATAACCGTTATATAAAAGTTTTCAGCTATACGCAATTTGTATTTTAATCTATTTTGCCGCGTCTTTGTACGTGAAACTTATTGTTCAAACTGTTGTAGCAATTATTAAGGCCGTAAAAACTTTAAAATAACCGGAGCATTTTGAAATAACCAGTTAAAATTGTGCAGAAAAATTATTTTTGCCACCAACAATATTCTATTCTTGTCTATAATACTCTTATCTTTAAACAACCAATGAAAAATGCCAGACGATGCTGAACATTTAGTAACTGAATTTAAAGATGCACCTTTTGATCTATATCCGCAAATTTCGCAACCAATATATAGTGAAATTAGGAATGAAAACAGTGCCGGAGTATAAAATAATGGAGATAATCCAATTTCCCCCGTATCCATAACATAAAATTACACTTATATATATATATATATATATATATATATATATATATATATTTCACATAAAGATCAGATATACAAGTAGTTAGTTCGTTTTTGAAATAGATTGTCCAATATACATACTTATGTTGTTTCTTTTCTGTTTTAAGATTTTTGGGTTATGAATGTGATGACAATATGTCAGGCTTAGACGCATTCATGCTACCAGACACTTTTGAAGAGCTAATCGCAACATCATAAACAACAATGAAATATCGACAACAACCACCCAGCAGGTGAGAAAAAATCAAAGACACAATGATTCCAACTACTTCAGGAAAGCAACTTGAAAGTTTCTTTGAAATAACAGTCAGTCCGACATCAAAACTTTTAGCCAAACAGGCAGTAAGGATTCAGCTGCACATCCTATCCATGAATCAACGCCTGCAACAACAAAGTCTGGCGTGAAATACAAGTTTCCGTGCTCGTGCTACTTATGACTGTTGATTACACTATAGACTTCCACCCTAAGGAAACGTATATAAGGTTCAACCTTGTTTTTCAAAGCTGAAGACCTAAGGACTAAAATTTACTCCTTCGGACAAACAAGGTTTGACAGTGCGCTATCAGATTGTATCAGTTGATTTTTACAATGTACGCAGACCGTATATATTTGGATTGGATTAGCATTTTATCGGAGAAAAACAGAATAACGCAATCTTACAAAATTGAAACAAACTTTTACAAAAGAAATTTGATGAACTTGACGGAAACCAAAACTTAGCCGAGAGGTAAAGTGTGTGGTTCACACAACAAAGATTGAGAGTTCAATCCCCTGCTTCCATGAAGCTGTATATTTGAGGATGAGCTCTAACTTAACCATAGCTTCAGGTTGACTATTGCCTGACCAAGGTTGGCTGCATAGATGGTACCACGTGAACGTTTCAGACGAAAAAAGTGGCTATAGTCACCAAAGAAGCTGCTCATCAAAAGATAAGTCTGAAATTTGGGGAGAAGTAAGAAAAAGGGCCGCTCAGAACAGGCTACTGTTGGCCTAATGCTGTTCCGCTGAATTTACGCAGTAACCATACTTGTTATTATTATTAATAACATTGTTCTGCCTCTAAATTTTTTTCTTGTCCTTCACCAATAACCTGCAGTAGGTTTTTATCTGAAAAACATTCTGTCACATGTTAGTCAACAATGCAGAAAATCTGTTTAGTCAGTCACAAAAAAATATCTTGGCCGCTGGATGAGATTTACCAAAGAAAAAAAATAATGAAAAAAGGAGTTTTGTCACAAAATTGTGAACTTTTGTCCTAAAATGAAAATGGGAGGTTTTATGTCAAAATAAAAATGAAAAGTTTTCTCCCACAATGAGAACTTCTATCGCTTTTATTAAAAAGGGGAGAAATATCCCACTTCGACGCCTACAAATAGGAGGCGTTTATTTATACTCGCATTATCCCAAAATCTTAACTTACAATTTTCACATCAATTACTTCTCTACCACCTGCTAATCTTCATGATATCCAATATAGACTGCGTATCCTTCACCTCTTCGTTATGAAAGAATCTTAAGTTTTGCACCTTGTTTTAGCCTAATTTTTGTGATAAACTTATTAAAAGTTCCAAATAAATAAAATGGAGTTGTTAGCGAGAAATGTGAATTGAAATGTTTTGAAATAGATTCGACATTAGATGAAGTTGAAAATACGGATGATGATACGGATCTGAGACAACTGATCAAAAACGATCGAAAATATTCAAAAACGGGACCAAGAACTGAAATCAATGACACGAAATCTGACTACCACGAACGAACAAATGATTGACAACACCAATGCCCTACACCAATTGGATGGTCCCGTAGTTGAGCTCGAAAACTAATCTCAAAAATTGTGCCTCTTTTTGTTCGAATATCGAGGATTCTAGAGACGCCCGACCGAGTATTATCTATTTACTCAACAACCTTCTCCAGATAAACTTCAATACTGCGCGGTTTGCAGCGTGCCACACACCGAGGCAAAACTCAGGCGCTCTAGTTATTGTCTCAAGTTTATATACAAGCCCATCGCGACAATATTTGGAGAAGAGGAGCTTGGCTCACAGGTGTTAGAAATTCTCTCGGAAAACTAGTGATTGTTGAAGAGTGCCTTGCCCCAAGAGATCGCGAGTTAAAGAACGAAACTAAGCAAGTTCACTCGTAAGCAAGATGTCTGCGCCTTTAAAAAAATCTCCCCAATTGGGACGCTGTTAAAATAACCTCGAGTTGTGAATTGAATTCACTTACTCTGAAGAAAGTACAAGCAATATCAAGCTATCAACATCAACCTAATGAAGAGAAAAGTGTAGATACTCCAAAACAGATGCCGAAGTTTATCCGAAAACCAACTACAGCCATTACTTACAACAGTGCAAAACGGAAGCGTATTCAGGTTTCTCCCATTACAGGAAGTGATGCATCAGCTTCATTAGCAAACAACCTACTAGATACATTGATACCTGCTTTAGTAATTGCTCTGAAGGATAATAATTTGGCGACAGTTAAATCTTCTGATACAGGCGCTATAATTTTAGAGATCAGTATTGAAAATTAGAAGAAATGACTTTGTCAACAAAGAGCCTGAAAAAATTGCTTAAGTTCTCACCTCACAAAATTTGAAGCACTAATAGTAAGTCTTGAGTTATGCCCAGAAGCAATATGTCTAACTGAAACCCGGCTGACTGACTTAGATAATTTTCAAAATTATCTTATATATGGATATAACATTCTTCTGGTTAAAAATAGAAATAACTCATATCGATGTGTTTTGATTCAAGTTAAAGAGAACTGTACTGTCTTAAAAGAAAAATTATGATGTTTTTGTTGAAAATTTAACTGCTGAAATGGCTTTGGGAAAATATAATTTCAAAGTTTGTGCAATTTACAATAAACCTCGAACTAACAAAATGGAATTCAAATGCAATAAATCTCTTGATGACTATCTTGAGCAAAACACGTCAAATGAATTACCTTTCATATTTTTTTAAAAATATAACAATAAAAGTTTCAGACTCAGAAAAAAGCACTGCAACATTGATTCATTAGTTGCAATGACTAAGAAAATAAGATTCTCAAATTCTGAAAAAAATCATTTAGCTATTTTCTTGATCTAAAGAAAGCGTGTGATACATTTGATCATAAAACACTAATTCAAAAACTTGAAAATTATGGGTTTAGAGATTATGCATTAATTGGTTGCATTTCTACCTGGCGAATAGATCACAAAAGATGATTGCAAACGGTTTTGTATCTCATTGGCAAATAAAAAGATACCGAGTTCCACAATGCTCAATATTAGGCGCACTTCATTTATCAGGCAATTCAGTTGAAATGATGCTGTTCGCCGACAACACAAACATAACAGCTGTAAGTTGTAGTAACGAAGATATTAGAAGGGATCTTTAAAGGATTAACAACTGCCTAAACGGAATACTACTGAATTAATATCATTCCTATAATACAATATGGAGTTCTTGATTACGGATGATGCAGCTACATTTCTCTCGAGCCAATATGTGTTTTGCGTTTAAAAATTTTGCTGAAATTTATGTATTTCAGAAATTCCCGCAGTTCATTAACTGCTGTATTTTTGAAAACAACATTTTAACAGTATACGAGTTACACGTATATGAGATGTTGAAGTTTAAATTAAAATCGATAATGGGTGCTCATGTGCAAGAGAATCGTAATAATATGTTTTCCTTTAAACACTCAAGACAAACAGGGCTCCCAGAATTTGAGTGCCTCGATGAACTTTTATTTAAAATAAAATTTGATTCTTGCTCCATCAAATATTGGGCTACCAAACTGTACAACACACTGGAAACCAATTTAATACTACCAGCGGAAACATTGTTTTTTTACAAGTCAAAAATTTTCAATGATGTAAAAATTTTCCTTGTTTTCTTCATGATATCCAATATAGACTGCGTATCCTTCACCTCTTCGTTATGAAAGAATCTTAAGTTTTGCACCTTGTTTTAGCCTAATTTTTGTGATAAACTTATTAAAAGTTCCAAATAAAGAAAATGGAGTTGTTAGCGAGAAATGTGAATTGAAATGTTTTGAAATTGATTCGACATTAGATGAAGTTGAAAATACGGATGATGATACGGATCTGAGACAACTGATCAAAAACGATCGAAAAAATTCAAAAACGGGACCAAGAACTGAAATCAATGACACAAAATCTGACTACCACGAACGAACAAATGATTGACAACACCAATGCCCTACACCAATTGGATGGTCCCGTAGTTGAGCTCGAAAACTAATCTCAAAAATTGTGCATCTTTTTGTTCGAATATCGAGGATTCTAGAGACGCCCGACCGAGTATTATCTATTTACTCAACAACCTTCTCCAGATAAACTTCAATACTGCGCGGTTTGCAGCGTGCCACACACCGAGGCAAAACTCAGGCGCTCTAGTTTTTGTCTTAAGTTTATATACAAGCCCATCGCGACAATATTTGGAGAAGAGGAGCTTGGCTCACAGGTGTTAGAAATTCTCTCGGAAAACTAGTGATTGTTGAAGAGTGCCTTGCCCCAAGAGATCGCGAGTTAAAGAACGAAATTAAGCAACTTGGACTTCTTTCGTTCACTCGTAAGCAAGATGTCTGCGCCTTTAAAAAAATCTCCCAATTGGGACGCTGTTAAAATAACCTCGAGTTGTGAATTGAATCCACTTACTCTGAAGAAAGTACAACCAATATCAAGCTATCAACATCAACCTAATGAAGAGAAAAGTGTAGATACTCCAAAACAGATGCCGAAGTTTATCCGAAAACCAACTACAGCCATTCCTTACAACAGTGCAAAACGGAAGCGTATTCAAGTTTCTCCCATTACAGGAAGTGATGCATCAACTTCATTAGCAAACAACCTACTTGATACATTGATACCTGCTTTAGTAATTGCTCTGAAGGATAATAATTTGGCGACAGTTAAATCTTCTGATACAGGCGCTATAATTTTAGAGATCAGTATTGAAAACTAGAAGAAATGACTTTGTCAACAAAGTGCCTGAAAAAATTGCTTAAGTTCTCACCTCACAAAATTTGAAGCACTAATAGTAAGTCTTGAGTTATGCCCAGAAGCAATATGTCTAACTGAAACCCGGCTGACTGACTTAGATAATTTTCAAAATTATCTTATATATGGATATAACATTCTTCTGGCTAAAAATAGAAATAACTCATATCGATGTGTTTTGATTCAAGTTAAAGAGAACTGTACTGTCTTAAAAGAAAAATTATGATGTTTTTGTTGAAAATTTAACTGCTGAAATGGCTTTGGGAAAATATAATTTCAAAAATTGTGCAATTTACAATAAACCTCGAACTAACAAAATGGAATTCAAATGCAATAAATCTCTTGATGACTATCTTGAGCAAAACACGTCAAATGAATTACCTTTCATATTTTTTTAAAAATATAACAATAAAAGTTTCAGACTCAGAAAAAAGCACTGCAACATTGATTCATTAGTTGCAATGACTAAGAAAATAAGATTCTCAAATTCTGAAAAAAATCATTTAGCTATTTTCTTGATCTAAAGAAAGCGTGTGATACATTTGATCATGAAACACTAATTCAAAAACTTGAAAATTATGGGTTTAGAGATTATGCATTAATTGGTTGCATTTCTACCTGGCGAATAGATCACAAAAGGTGATTGCAAATGGTTTTGTATCTCATTGGCAAATAAAAAGATACCGAGTTCCACAATGCTCAATATTAGGCGCACTTCATTTATCAGGCAATTCAGTTGAAATGATGTTGTTCGCCGACAACACAAACATAAAAGCTGTAAGTTGTAGTAACGAAGATATTAGAAGGGATCTTTAAAGGATTAACAACTGCCTAAATGGAATACTACTGAATTATTATCATTCCTATGATACAATATGGAGTTCTTGATTACGGATGATGCAGCTACATTTCTCTCGAGTCAATATGTGTTTTGCATTTAAAAATTTTGCTGAAATTTATGTATTTCAGAAATTCCCGCAGTTCATTAACTGCTGTATTTTTGAAAACAACATTTTGACAGTATACGAGTTACACGTATATGAGATGTTGAAGTTTAAATTAAAATCGATAATGGGTGCTCATGTGCAAGAGAATTGTAATAATATGTTTTCCTTTAAACACTCAAGACAAACAGGGCTCCCAGAATTTGAGTGCCTCGATGAACTTTTATTAAAAATAAAATTTGATTCTTGCTCCATCAAATATTGGGCTACCAAACTGTACAACACACTGGAAACCAATTTAATACTTCCAGTGGATGTCGGAAACATAGTTTTTTTACAAGTCAAAAATTTTCAATGATGTAAAAATTTTCCATGTTTTGCAGAATTATAACCCTGTTAAATTTATTTTTAAATTTGAAGTACCCATAAAAGATACACCCCTGGCTGCATGCTAAAAGTTATCTATTTATAAGTTCTGATAGCATCTACCACAGACTGAGAAAAATTGTTGAAGTATTTTTGGGCGTGTATTGTACAAATTCACAAACTTTTGTGCAATTCAGACCAAGAATGGGATAAAAATTGATTAATAGAGTAATGATTGTCCCATTTTCTAATTTAAAGCTCGAATACAACATTCATTGAGGTTGTTTGAGTAGGCTGTTTTCAATTGCATACACTCTCATAGAATCTCGAATATCAGCTTGGCTGACGATAAAATTTTTAAAGATAGGAGAGAAATTAGAGAACTTTTACTCCAATCCCTCTGGTAATTCGAGATCGCCCTGTACATATCCAAACATTTTCCCGTCTCTTATTTTAGCTGAAAGAGAGTCTTGCTTTAAAAATATTTTGAAGGTAAATTTTTCCTCACGTGATTTCTGACATTGTCCTCTCCTTAAATTCTTTCCCCCAGTTACATTCCCAGACTTCAGCGACACTGTACACTTTGTTTAGCAATTAATGTGTTCTCAATTCATCAAGCTCTCTTTTTCTGAATCCTCTCTGCATTTGCTTTTCCGAGAGACTGCCACGAGCTTCTTGACATAAACAATTCATGGCCGGAAATAACAATCCAGGGCTTCGAACACTGTATTGAATTGCTCGGAAAATCCATCCACGATAAAACAGTGGACTTTCTGTTTCCCGTTTGTATAAAAAATTTTAATAGTGCCTTCTGGGCGTTTGGAGATGAGACATGGCCAAGTTCTCAAATTTGCGCATTTTTTTGGTTTAAGCTTCGAATATTTGAGAGTTTGTTGTTGAGCTCCCACCATTTGTAAAAACCATTTGGCGTTTCTTGACACATCGAAATGGGATAGAGTTGACTGGCATCAATACCCACGATAGTTTTAAAATAGTTTCTGAATTTCTGATGTGGATCTGATCAAGTACTGCCTTTCTTGTGAACACAATAGATAGTCCACCAGTCATATTTTTGCGTATTTTATCATGTAAGTCCACCATTACATTTTTTCGCTTCCAGCAAATGGGAAAAAATTGTGATTTCTTGACTTGTGAAGACAAATGATTGCTAAATTGGGAAGTGTCAGATGGGGAAACTCCTTCGAGTCTCAACTTTTTTAGTGATTCTTGTTGGGAAATTCCACTGTTCAACATGTTTGTAAAATCAGAGAATTCTTTTCTCAAGGAATTGTGGGCTTGTGATCCCTTAGTTTACAGAAAAAACATTCATAGGGAGGAAGGAAAGTTGCGTCGACCTTAGTCGGAGAATTGAACCATTCATTTTGGAGGAATCCTCTAGTCTAACTTGTCATGTAGTTTTTGAGGAATGAATCGAGAGATGTAGGTCCTTCTAAGAAATTTAAATTGTTATGAAATTGAACGTCGCCAAACTTGAAGGAAACAAAATGGTTCGCCTTTTTGATAACTAAAGATTGAATATTACGGTCATGAATGAGAAAAATAGACGGTAGGGCTTGATGAGACTCAAATCGTAATTTCAACTCCAAGTGCAAATGCTGATTTTTCTGCCCTCACAGGAACTTAGTAGACACATCAACAATCTCCTCCTCAACGCACTCATCTTAGAATTCAAATGTAGAAGTTGTGTGGCTTTTCCGTTTGTTCGTTTCCTCAAAGATGGCATTAACTCGACCATTGATTATCTCCTGATTTGATGCAAATTTTGTTTGCTTTTCGGTTTTACTCTTGTTAGCTAACTCTTCAAGAGCTCCGACAAAAGATACAATTAGTGTTTTAGGATCTTTATTGCACAAAAAACAAGTTTTCTATCAAAATGGAGGCAAGGGAGACAAATATTTGCTCATGTTTTCCAATTCAATTTGTTGTATTTGTATCATTTAGCTCTTCAGTGGGAACGCAGATGGATTCAAACTCAACAATAGCCAATTTTTGATCTTCGTTGTAGGAAACTCCAAAACCATCACTCGCAGATTATACAAACTCTTTGGGTAAACATGTTGTACTTTGTCCTGGCAAGCCTTTACATTGCGGTTGAAAGTTCCTGAGTGCTTTATAAATGTGTCGCAACTAGGGCAACGGAATATTTCGAAAAACGTGTTAATATCGTCCATATAGCAAATGTGATCGTTGTAGCGAAGTAAATTATTTCTCCTTCGTACATTTCAACACTTCTCGCAAGTTCTCCGACAAAAACCTCCTTCTTCTATCATAATTAGATATGTTATGTTTAATTGCACTTTCAACAAAGACGAGGTGATTTGAACAGACAGAGATAATCTTGGCAGATTTTCCCTTCCTTGCCTATTCAATTTACCAGACCATCCACGTTTTTATGTTTCAACAGCTGGTCAGGAAGCACAGCTTGGATACATCCCATCCGAATGTTCTTGAGAAGAGCGAAGAAAATTATTACGTTTGTAGTCAGAGCAAATCGCCACTTTGTATTTTCCCTTTCCTGTCCACACGTCTCCACTAGACCCATCTTCTCAACTCGGTCTTGAAAAGAGACCAAGTCCCCATTTAAGCATAATAAATAGGATTTTCCAAAGAACGTGTTGTTCTCAAGAGCTAAATTCGCTTAGGAAGCACAAATTAGATTTTAAAAAAATTCTTTCTGTTTCTCATTTGTCTTATTGGGACCAAACTTGGACAACTTGAACACTCAATGTCTCCCATTCTCCATGTCCTAATCATCGAAAATGCAGGCAAGCGCTAAGTTCCTGCTGTAACTGCTTGTTGTTCTTGAATAGCTCCTCCGATTCTAAAACTTCTTTGAGCATTTCACTCGATTTTCTTCAAACTTTTGTGTAAGTTCCAGGCTTTTTTCTCTTGTGTTGCTAGAGAGTATAAAATTCTGGGAATTCTTTCAAGCACACAGTACACATACTACAAAGCCTAAGATTTTTTGGGGCATGACGCTTGGCGAGGTGATAATTCAAGTCTTCCTTCTTCTTTGTATAGAAATGGGGACATTTGGGATAAGATCAAGTCCCACCATCACAAGATTTTTTTGTGTCGAGCCATTTGCTGCTTGACAACCAATTTTTTGAACTTTGTGCATTTGACAGGAAGATTTCTATCAAGAGAAGGCATTGTAGTGTTCCAAATATATTGAAAAAGTTCAGGTAAAGTGTCGAGCAACTGTATCTTAAAACGAAGTAAGATTGAATACAATTTTTGGTTTTTTCGCTAGAAAAGCTCCTTTGACTCACTACTTCCATTTAAGGAAATGGCGTCATTTCTGTATTTAGTAACATTACGATATGTGAAACTTCCAGAACTTCCTACAAAGCAATGACAGTGTTGCATTCTACATTGTATTTAAATACAGAAAACATCATTCAAATGTGTAATTTTTTTTCCATGGAGGGAAATTAAAAATCTGAATTTATTTTCAGTTTACATATTGCTGATTTGTGTTACGTGTTTTACAAAACTATACTTTTCAACCCAAGACAGACTTTTTCACAAAATCTGTCGCTCAGAATTTTGCCTTCTAAGAAAAAACTATTTTTTTTGTAAACGAACTAGTTTTTTCATTTTACCGATGGTACAATGAAGATATTTTTACCATAATAATAAAACATTAGAGGAAAACTCCTATTACAATTGAGAAAAACTTATATATAATTGATGCTAATGTGATTGTATCACAAACGACAAACCAATCAAATTTTAGTATTGGAAAACATGTTGAAAAAGTTAATGATATCGTTTTATTCACCTCATTTCGTCTATTAAAATTTTTTATTTTGATAGAAAAAAACGTAAACATGTTGTACTCTGTCTTTGCAAGACTTTACATTTCGGTTGAAACTTCGTGAGTGCTTTATAGAGGTGTCGCAACTAGGGCAACGGAATCTTTTGAAGAACGTGTTAATATTGTGCACATAGCAAATGTGATTGTTGTAGCGAAGTAAATTAATGCTCCTCTCGTACAATTCAACAATTTTCGCAAGTTCTCTGACAAAACCTCCTTCTTCTATCATAATTAGATATGTTATGTTAAATGGCATTTTCAACAAAGACGAGCTAACTTGAACAGACAAATATAATCTTAGTAAATTTTCCCTTGCCTATTCAAAATACCAGACAACCCACATTTTTATGTCTCAACAGCCGGTCTGGAGGAACAGCATGGATACATCCAATCCGAGTATTCTTGAGAAGAGCGCATAAAATTATTACATTTATAGTCAGATTAAGTCGCCACTTTGTATTTTCCCTTTCCTGTGCACATATCTTCTCAACTCTGTCTTCAAGAGAGACCAAGTCCCCATTTGAGCATAGTAAATAATATTTTTCAAAGAACGTGTTGTTTTTAAGAGCTAAATTTGTTTAGGAAGCACAAATTAGGTTTTCAAAAAATTCTTTTGGTTTCTCATTTGTCTTATTGGGATCGAGTTTGGACAAGCTGAAGTTGAACGCTCAATGTCTCCCATTCTCCATCTCCTAATCATGGAAAATGCAGGCAAGCGCTAAGTTCCTGCTGTAACTGCTTGTTGTTCTTGAATAGCTCCTCCGATTCTAAAACTTCTTTGAGCATTTAACTCGATTTTCTTCAAACTTTTGAGGATGTTCCATGCTTTCTTCTCTTGTGTTGCTAGAGAGAATAAAATTCTTGGCATTCTTCCAAACACACAGTACACATAGTACTATGCTTAAGATTTTTCGGGGATTGATGCTTGGCGAGGTGATAATTTATGTCTTCTTCTTCTTTGTACAGAAATGTGGACACTTGGGACGGGATAAAGTCCCACCATTACGGGATTTTTTGTGTTGAGCCTTTTGCTGCTTGACAGCCATCTTTTGAACTTTGTGCATTTGACAGGGAGATTTCTATCAAGAGAAGGCATTGTATTGTTTTGTTCCAAAATAAATTGAAAAAAGTTTAGTTAAAGTGTCGAGCAACTGTATCTCAATACAAGGTAAGATTGAATACAATTTTTGGTTTTTTCGCTAGAATAACTCTTATGACTCATAATTTCCATATAAGAAAATGGCGCAATTTCTGATTTTAGTAAAATTACGATATATGAAAATTCCAGAACTTCCTACAAAGCAATGTATTTTTTTTCCTTGGCGGGAAATTAAAAATCTGAAGTTATTTTCAGTTTTCATATTGGTGATATGTGTTACGTGTTTTACAAAACTATACTTTTCATCCCATGACAGTTTTTCACAAATTTTTTCGCTCAGAATTTTGCCTTCTAAGAAAAAACAAATATTATAGTAAACGAACTAAATTTTTCATTTTACCGATGGTACAATGAAGGTGTTTTTACCATAGAATTAAATTATTAAGGGAAAACTCCTATTGTAATTGAGAATAACTTATATATAATTGATGCTAATTGATGATTGATGATTGATGATTGTATCACAAACAAGAAACCAATAAAATTTTAGTATTAGAAAACATGTTGTAAAAGTTACTGATATCGTTTTATTTACCTCTTTTCCTCTATTAACATTTTTTATTTTGATAGAAAAATACGTAAACTTGTTGTACTCTGTCTTTGCAAGACTTTGCATTTCGGTTGAAAATTCTTGAGTGATTTTTAGAGGTGTCGCCACTAGGGTTACGGAATCATTAGAAGAACGTGTTAATACCGTCCCCATGTGATTGTTGTAGCGAAGTAAATTAAAGCTCCTCTTGTACATTTCAACACTTCTTGCAAGTTCTCCGACAAAATCTCCTTCTACTATCATAATTAGATAGGTTATGTTTAATCGCATATTCAACAAAAACGAGGTGATTTTAACAGACAAAGATAATCTTGGTAGATTTTCCCTTTCCTATTCAATCCACCTTTTTGTGTCTCAACAGCTGGTCAGGTAGAACAGCATGGATACATTCCCTTCGAATGTTCTTGAGAAGAGCGCTGAAAATCATTACGTTTGTAGTCGGAGCACATCGCCACTTGTATTTTCCCTTTCCTGTGCACACGTATCCACTATACCCATCTTCTCAACTCTGTCTTGCAGAGAGACCAAGTCCCCATTTGAGCATAGTAAATAAGATTTTTCAAAGAACGTGCTGTTCTCAAGAGCTAAATTTGTTTAGGAAGCACAAATTAGGTTTTCAATAAATTCTTTCAATTTCTCATTTGTCTTATTGAGATAGAGCTTGGACAACTTGAAGATGAACACTCAATGTCTCCCATTCTCCATCTTCTTATCGTCGAAAATGCAGGTAAGCGCTAAGTTCCTGCCTTAAGTGCTCGTTGTTCTTGTATAGCTCTTCCGGTTCTAAAACTTCTTTGAGCATTTCACTCGATTTTGTTCCAACTTTTGTGGATGTTCCATGCTTTCTTCTCTTGTGTTGCTAGAGAGAATAAAATTCTAGGAATTTTTTCAAAAACACAGTACACATAGTACTAAGTTTATGATTTTTCGGGGCATGATGCTTGGTGAGCTGATAATTCGAGTCTTCCTTCTTCTTTGTATAGAAATGGGGACACTTGGGACAAGATAAAGTCCCACCATTACAAGATTTTTGTGTGGGAGCCATTTGCTGCTTGACAACCAATTTTTTGCACTCTGTGCATTTGACAGGGAGATTTTTATCAAGAAAAAGCATTGTATTGTTTTGTTAAAAAATAAATTGAAAAATTTCAGGTAAAGTGTCGAGCAACTGTATCTTAAAACAAAGTAAGATCGAATACAATTTTTGATTTGTTCGCTAGAAAAACTCGTTTGACTCATTATTTCCGTATACGGAAATAGCGTAATTTCTGTAATTAGTAACATTGCGTTTTGTGAAGGTTCCAGAACTTCCTACAGAGCAATGACAGTGTTGCCTTCTACATTGTATTTAAATCTAGAAAACATCATTCAAATATGTAATTTTTTTCCTTGGAGAGAAAACAAAAATTTTAAGTTATTTTCTACTGTCATATTGCTAATTTGTGTTACGTGTTTTACAAAACAGTACTTTTCATCCCATGACAGAGTTTTTCACAAATTTTTTCGCTCAGAATTTTGCCTTCTAAGAAAAAACAAATATTATAGTAAACGAACTAATTTTTTCATTTTACCGATAGTACAATGACGGTGTTTTTACCATAATATTTAAACATTAGAGGAAAACTCTTATTATAATTGAGAATAACTTATAAATAATTGATGTTAACTTGATTGTAACACAAGCGACAAAACAATCAATTTCCAGTATTAGAAAACATGTTGTAGAAATTATTGATATCGTTTTATTCACCTCATTTCCTCTATTAACATATTTTTAAGTAGAATAATACGTGCAAACTTGCTCATTTGTGAAAAATTTTGATCAAAAACCACTTAAATATGTTGGGGAAGATTTACAAGAGAGGAGAAGATTCCCTGATGCATGCAAAAATGACGAAATTGATGTAGATTGATTCTTTTTACTACTTCTTGGACACTTTGACACAATTCAACAGAAAATTCCGATAAAGTAAAAGTCTTGAGTGTGCAACGCTTTCTATTTAAAAAAATTGAATATAAGGAGCTTATTGCCTCTTTCGATTTATCCTCAGACATGCATGTAAGCAAATAGGAATTGTTGTTCATTTTAAACTGCGTTTCCGTTATATTGGAGCAGTACAGAATTTTTTTACAAACAAATTTTGTTGCTCTTCTAGACCCAATAAAATTAACTTCTTCACTTCAGAGTGCTTTGTATTTCCATTATTACAACGACTATAATGTAGTGGGAGTACGAATCAGGTTCGGAATTCGTTTACCTAACGCATATATACAAAAAATTGATTCCAAAAATGAAACATTTCCGAGATTGATCTAAAATTTGACGAATTGGAAAAAAAACTTATCAAAGCCTGATTTTTTTTGATAAATTATGTAACCTCTTTTAAACTAAAATAGACTGAATTTTTTCGTATCATTCACTTCCTATCCTGTTGGAAAATGTTACCCAAACTTGGTTTTTACTTTCAGTTCCTCCAGAAGTTTCAAGCTAAACGTCAATTTTTCTATTAAAGGCAAACTTCAATCTTTGGTTACTGTTCTCTAATGAGATAAAGCGCACTATATATACAGGATGTTGTTTTAGCCATTATCATTTGATCCAATTTTTCTAAAAACATACTCGCTACTGTTTCAAATCATTATACTAACTACTCATTAACTTTTTTTCCTGCTATCGAGTTCTCATTTCTTTCCAAACGTTCTCATTTCTTACAAAACGTTCTCTTCTCTTCCTAAAATGTAGATTTGCTGCTTTCAATGTTACTTTCTACTGATCACTTTTATCTCGTTCTCAACTAGCTTCTTTTGTTTCAGTCTCAACACTTTCTAACAAACTTGCTCGGATATCAATTCGAGATATGTTAAACGAACTGTATGAACCACTTTAACTATTACTGTGAGCATTCCATACACATTTCTGTAGGAGGAGGGGCAAATTCCGAAATGCTGGTTCACTACACCGGAGGTAAGTCAGATATCAAGCCCCGAGATGGAAAGCAATCTTCTTCAAATCGTTTTAAGAGCTCATAGTAGAGAACATGTCGAACTGAGTATCAATACTAGTACCACCTCGTCGTTTAACGATCTGGAAAACTTTGATCCAGCGCATTACTATAGATCTGCTGACATATCAACTACATCCTCGATGACAACTCATTCGATTGAGGAAGGAACAGCTCACAACCCTATCTTGCACCTAATACCCAAGTCACCGTTCAACCAAACCAACTGTCCAGTAGAATTGAGCAACAAAGAGGTTTAGGTAATGAAATTCAGAATTTTCCAGAATTTGTTATTGAAACTCTTTTTGAATGACTTCTGCGTTCAATGTTGTAAACTTTTTTGTATTTGTTTACATATCCAATTAAGTTGTTGAATACATTTTAGGTATTTTGTATTACATTTATACTTACATTATAGCTTTTTAACTATGTTATAGTTTTTTAACTACATTTTTCAAGTTTTTCAGAATAACGTTAAAGACGGAAGATTAGTTGATATTTACAAATTATAGTTTAGGTGCTTGGTTATTATTAAAAACTTAGTTTTTCGACAATTTAAGAAAAGGTGAATTTCAATTTTGGTATTTAGGAATAGTGTCAAACTTATTTTTGATATTTTTTGAGAAAAAAAATGATTTTTAAGGAAAAAAATTGATTACAGATCCGATTTTTAAGCTTCAAGAACAGACTCGAAACTTGTCATTTAAAAAACTGACAGTTTATTTTGGTTTTTTGCTTAAAATCAAACCGTAAAGTTAAGAAAATTGAAAAAAATGGAGCATTGTTGACGCTCAAATTGGTTATTTTTTCGATTTTTAGCGAAAAATCTGATGTTTTAATTTTGATTTTTATCAAAAAAAATTGTTTGAAATTTTGACATTTAACAAAAAAAGTGAGTTGAAGTTTTGATTTTTAAAGTATACATTAGATTTAAGACACAATATGTAAGCTGAATAGGCAGATAAAAGTTTGATATTTTTAGTTTTTAAGGTTTCATATGTACAAACACTTTATCACTTTCTAACTCCAAAAAACATGGGGTTATCAATTATTCCATGACTGTCTAGTACAATCAACAATTTTTATTAATTCACTCTCAAGGTTTGCGCTCTTAAGCGTCTGAATGCGGTCAAAGAAAGATGATCTCAATGTTTGTGTGCCTGCATTTTTTTGCTCAGCTCTCAGTAGATGTCTCTTGAACTTCTTCCGGCTCAATCTCCTCTTGGACACGCTGGGTAGTTTTACAACAAATTTGTTTTCGGAGTTATGTTGTACCGCTTGCTTCAATTGAGTAAAAAAAACCGTGCTTCCAGTATAGTGTCACCGAAAAACTGATGATCATGGAAGGTGTATAAGCAGTCCACTGTCTGATATTGAAAAGATAAATCATCCATTTTGTGGAGTAATTAATTGATGGGAGATGAAATGAGATTTATGTGATAACAACAATATTTCCGAATGCAAAAATGTAATTGTAAGACGCAACAGAGTATTCACTAATAAGGAAATACGGTTTATAATCCTTAACCAATAAGTAAATGAAAAAAGCTTTGTTGCAAACTTTTAAATAGTCAGGTAAAATTAAAGTCAGTTAAAATTTGTCACATAAGCGCTGCCATTCTGTAACAGAACTGATTTTGTAGTGATTCTCGTACAGAATTTTATAAGGAAGTAAAGTAATTCAGTTAAGACGTAACAAAAACTTCGTTTGAAAAATGACACAGCTCAAAAGACAGCAGCTCAGAAAAATTTGTTGTTTTACGTGTTCTAAATATTTCAAATATTTTACTTGCTAATGCAACACAAAGGTGCTAAACATCAAGATAAATATGCTACTCCAATTCAAATTTTTGCTCAACTTAAAGTTTCGGCCTAAGTTTTGTTATAAGGAGTTTTTGCAAAATGACGCAATTTAATTTTCCATTTTTGGAAATGAAAGAAGGATAATGACATCGTTACCAAAAAAGGTGATTTGAAACAAAAGAGGGAGAAAACAAGTCAAATCATCTAAATAATTTTTCTCTGTCAGATCAAGTTTATAAAATGTCGCTTTCTAAAGTCTCTCCATTTTACTCGAGTGCTCCTTCTATGTTAACCGTTTCTGGAACCTAAAAGTGTAACTGATTCAGTTCCTTTTTATATAAACTTTAGTTCCCATCCAAAAAGATTTGGGAGATTTACTATGTCCAAGAATTTTAAATATGGACAAATAACACTGAACCAACTTTCCAAGTCTTCAAAAAAGATAACTCTGGGACCTTTGAGAAGTAGCAACAACTTCGAACTGGAGATTACGTTTCAAAAAGTTCTGTTCCCTTAAGAACAACATGTTCAGTGGGGAGTTGGAACTGAGTGAGTACCCAGCTCAATTTGTTATGAACCCAATTATGGAGGTTGTGCTGCAACGATGTCACAAAGTCATAGAGGTAAGCATAGGACGAAGACGACGAGTATATAGATTTTTCATTCAATACGTTCATGGGAATCCGGCTTCCATTCTTGTGCATATTTGAATCTTTTGTCGTAAGGAAAACAATGAGTTCAAGCAAGTGACTTATGTTGGCTACATTTTGGACGAGTTCAAGGAATTTATTCACCAATTGAATGACTTTTCTAACATTGAACAATGTACATGTCAGTAACAATTGTTGTGTAATTTTATAATATGTCTCTGTCTTCTCTGCAAAAAAAATTCATTTTAATAAATTTTGATCTGGAATTGAGTTGAGATATTGGTTGCTCAAGAAACGTTTTTCTTTTATTCTCAGAGATAAGTGAAAGAACTTTTTACGTTAGACTTCATTACGAATTTTATTCCTATACTGTTCTTGAAGCTCAAAATTTTCCCAAATTAGTATAATTGAACGTAGAATCCCAAGTTTCAGAATTTAAGTGGGCTATTCATAACGGATTAAATAGAGCAAGTAAAATATATAGTTCAGATAAACAACAAATTACCATTTCACAACATCGTTGGAACGGATATCAGTGGAGTTATACCACAAAATTTATATTAAAAAAGAAGATTACGAGAACTTACAGCAGCATCTCCTTACACTTCTATCTTATATTGTAAAGTTTAAGAGAACTTGCATTGACTTGGACAAAAGAGCGCAAAGCTGATGGACTTTGTCATTCTTGTCAACATTTTCAATTGTTACGGAAGCATACTTTCAATGTTTCCAAAAATGAAAAACGCAAAAACTGTTTCTTAGTATCCGGTAAAATTTGGGAAGAAAACATTAAATTGTAGTAAATTAACCAAACATTTCCTGAAGGAGGACTCATTGGTCATGGAAATTCCTTTTTAAACTTTTTCTTTGCTAGATTGAAAGTTTTTCCCTTACATGCTATACTACACCATTCTGCTGAAGTAGTTAAAGCAACTACAAACAAGTGTCCAGAATACTGTTTCATGCTACCAAACTTTTCCAGCTCATGTTTCGTGGGACATTTAACTGGGTTAATCTTTTTAGTTTTTTTAAATTTTACAATCCTCATTTTTTCAAAATGCTGGACTGCTTAAAATTTTTTAGATAATTTAACGTAGAAAAAAAATATCTCTCGTTGTTTTTGCTATTGCGTGCTTGGAGGGGAAATTGGTGTTTTCAAGCTCGGAATTGTATTGGGGGTACAGTTTCCTCCCACCCAAAGACTACAAACCTACTTTTCAAGCACTAAAAAGAAGTGGAGCACCTACATGGGATTTAGGCGAACAATGGTAAAATGTACTAATAATAACAAGTAATATGTACTGAGTTGTCAATAATCATTGACCAAAATGGTTCACCTACAACAGAATACTTTGCAAAGGGGTTAGAGAAGTGTAATGTCTTCTTAAATTACTTGTGCAATTATGTGGAGAATCTAGACGATATTGGCTTTCCAAAAGTTTCCAAACTTTCCAGTAACTCGCAAACAGACTGGGATTGTTGCGACTCTCCGTATCGACACAAAAAAAAACATATCACTGCGCATTTCACTGCGCAAAAACATTTCATTCCGTAAACAACTTGTGTTTAAGGAATTTGGACTCTTGATATTTTAATAACGTATAAATTTGGTAATTTCTGATTTTATTTTTGATCGTTTTGTAATGATAACTTTTATTTTACTACTTTTTAATTCAGAGGAAAGTTGCATTGGAAGATAATTGTCTCTAGGTTGGGAAGTTTACCTCATTTATTGTTATTTATATTGTAAACCAGTTGCAAAAATTGACTTTGTCATTAAAATTAAAGTATAAATGTCTGAACATGCAGATAACGGTTTAAACTTAGGTAATGTTGTCTTTGATGATAATAACCAGGAACGACAATCGTGAAAACTGTTTTGGACAGACTTGTTTTCGATCTCTGATGTTTTAGTCCCAATTATTTGTTTTTTTGATAGTTTTAGCGTGCTGTATAGTAAGAGCACTCCGGCCAAAACCTGTGAAAGAACAACAATTTGGATAGCTATCATATCTAGAACAGTTGTTTATATTTTGCCTTTGAATAATTTGAAAAAAAAAAACAATTTCTAATAAGGAACAAGGTTTTTGCTGACTTTTGATTATTTTTGCGAGGAAATCTCAAGCTCAAACAATTCTGTCAAAACTCCAAC
>NC_134479.1:25596826-25754337 GCF_964194025.1 Convolutriloba macropyga
GAAACAATTTCTAATAAGGAACAAGGTTTTTGCTGACTTTTGATTATTTTTGCGAGGAAATCTCAAGCTCAAACAATTCTGTCAAAACTGCAACTGCTGGAAAGCACAAAAGACTTAGTTCAATATATATATATATATATATATATATATATATATATATATGTATATATATATATATATATATATATATATATTTAAATATATATATATATATAAATATATATATATATATATATATATATATATATGCATATATAAAGCAAAATCACTTTCATCAGATAAGGTTGAGAAGAGATATTGATTTACAAAAACTCATGTAGTTTTATTCAAGTCTCCTAGAGATCTTCTCCAGGTTAATACTCTTAGTCAACAGCTCGCGTTAGGATCACAGTTAAAAGATTGGTATACCAAAAAACTACTTCTATCCCGTATGATCATTTACTCATTCATATGACTCCAAAAACGGTCGGCTCTCTTAGATTTTTCACGAACAGTGGATCGATTCCCACTATTTTTTTCTTCCTAAAACAAAACAAGAGATTTTTTTTGAAAGTTGAACATCTATCTACACTGATATTGTTCCGACCGTATTCCCAGAATTTCAAGAAAATTGCCCTAAAAAATTGTCCCAAAAGATTTCATTCAGTTGCTAAACGAATGCATAAAAACCTTCTCAGAGGACAACTACAGAAAATTCACGAAAAAGATTAGAGCTCAAATAAGTTTTGACATCAATTATCAAAAGTAGCTTCATCTTGAAATGGAACAGTTGGGTTTGATTCCTGAACACCTTTACGAACAGATATTTAAACTGGAAGTTAAAAAGTTGGAGATTTGTGAGTAGAAACCAGTTTCTGTCCCAACACATTTGAACCCTGATTACAAGGAAATCAGCGCCAGAACAAGACCGTTCAAGAACAATTCATTTGAAGATCAAAATTTGAATTTGCCACGAATCAAGCCATCCCTCACTGACTCAGTTTTATTAGATGGAAGAGTTACAGAAGTAACTTTTGCATTAAAGGGAAACAAAATTGATTTTCGCGACATATATTACACAATAATTGATGCTACCGGAAAAAATCCGCAAAAATTAATAAACAAAGATGCCAAAAGCAATGACAGAGGAAACTACATGGCTTTCAAAATCTAGAAAAAATCAAGCTACAAAGATTGAACAGAGATGGAAAAGCCGCATGTGATCAACTAAAAATTGACAAAAGTCAAGTGGGTTATCCAATAGCAAAGTTGCCTTCTTTTCTGCACAGTAAAAGTATCGTCATGCAACACGACACTTGAAAAAATTACCGGCATTTTCTAAGAGAATCGATGAGATCTGGTGTCTCGATATGGCTTATATGGATAAATTATTGGACTCTAATAATGGAGTAAAATATTTATTATTGTGTTGTCATCTTTTCTTGCTTTGTTCGCGTGCGACCAAGGAAGTCAAAGTATTCTACCGATGCAATTTTAGCTTCCATAAAAATGTTGCGTGAAAGAGTATGCCAGCGAAAGTATGGGTTGATCAGGGAACAGAGTTTAGTGGCGAGTTTCGAAAATTTTGTACGAACAGGAAAATCAATATTTACTCTATTAGAAGTAAAACAAAAGCTGTTGTAGCAAAACGAAATATAAAATCTCTGATAAACATTATTTTTCGCTATATGGAAGAAAATGGTGATGGAAAAAAATGGTGACCAATACAGAAGAAAAATGGATTCATTTCTCAAAATTGTGAACACAAGTGTTAATCGCTCGACAGGCAAAACTCCAAAAAATGTAAAAATTAAAGACTTTTTGTCAACTTTTTACAGATACCCAATTGACCAGTATAAGCAACAACGTTTTGAAATGGGAGAAAATGCTCGTATATAAAACAAAAAATGTTCCGTTCAGAAAAGGTACAATCACAATTCACAAATGAAATCTTCACAATTGTTAAAATTGCTACATACAATTCACCAACTTTTAACTTTTGCGGAGAACAAGGGGATGAAATTCTAAGTAAATTTAGTGAACAATAGCTTTCAAAGTGTATCATTTACAGATGAGTTCTTTCATTGTTGAGTTGGTTTCTAACGCGTTTGATTGTTACCTAACCAATATATTAAGTTCAATTACAAATTCTCTACCTGAACCAATTAATCTTGATGAAGAATGGGAGTTAGCGATAACAGAATTTTCGTATTGTTTCTTGTACCAAGACAAACCAAATGGTAAATTCGTCTAGATGGAGCAAATCCATCGGACTGCTACACACTTGATCCAGGTCCATACCCCTTGATCTCTGATACCCCTCGATCTCTGATTGATACAACTTTAAAGTAACCATTGTATGTACATTTTTTTCGTTCAGGACAAAACCAGTTCATTAAGTAAAATGTTTTTTAGCAATGCTCCAATCAGATGAAACGCTATTGCAATGAACACAAATTTGTCATTCGCAGGACATTTTCAAGAAAATCTTCTTCATTATCAGAAAATTGGATTACAAGAACTAAGAATTATTCGAGGAGGTAGAACTATAGTATCAATTGATACAACCAATGAGTCTAGGGCATATGTAACATTAATGAAAGCAATTAATTTTAACGACGAGGTTCCTTCATTGTCAAATAATATATTTCAGAACCATTACGTACATGTATTTGATATGACTTCACTTCAAGATAGTGGAGAAAATATTCATTATGCTGAACTCAGTGGTGAGAGCATCCGATTCAAAAAGTTTTTTGACCAGCGCTAAGTAGCGTTAGAGAGTTAATTGTTCTGGGAGTAGGAATGTCCATTGTTAAAATTGATCCGTTAGGAATGGTTGTTAAAAATGTCTGAAGATTTTTCCGTTAACGAAATTTATTTCCGAATTTTTTTTCAATTTTTAATGGGTTTTTCATAATTGTTTTTGTCTTCGAACATTTGTGGGTTATATATTATCGTTAACCAGATGACAATCATTTCACCAAATAATTTCTTGAAATGGACATAAATTGGGGGAGACATGATACAAACTTTTTTGTTTACTTTCCGCTCCTAATTTTTCTGGTAATGTTTTATAATTTTTTTTTCTAACCCAGCTCCCATAACAATTCTGTTGGCAAAAATAAAAAATCAAGCAAAGTTTTATTAGAACAGTGTTAAAAAACTAAGGATGCCTTTTTGAAGAGAGGAATTCCTTTCAGTAATTGATACAAGGTCCAGTTCAGAAAACAGATAATTTGTGTGGAATATAACAAATTTTGCGGCATTTCAACAATTTAAATTTTTTCAGACAAAACTGAACAATGTTCAAGATGCTCTTGTTTTAAACTTAATTAGCAGATTCTTGTTAATTAGATAAATTCAATGTAAAATAAATGGAAGGCCAATAAAGTCGACAGTACTTTTTTCCCTAAATTCTTAAACTCTTCGTTACTCAAATTTCTGTTGTCCACTTTATTAGCCACTCGGCTAAATGTAACTCTGTCTTCTTTCATTTTGTACTATTATAATGGCAACGATCGATTAATGTTCTATTTGAATGTGCTTAGTTTATTTTGTGTCTGTTATTTTCTACTTTTTAACCCATTTTTTTCTTTTATTCGACCTTTTTCCAAGTTATGAGCGCATAAAATTCCACTAGTTTTGGGTAATGTCATTTTAGCAAGAAGTAGTTGCAATCTACCTTTTGCTGGGTTACGAGCCCGGCACGCTAACACTACGTCATAATGCTATTTAGTGACGGCTATAACTGATCTTAATACAAAGAGGTGGTTTTGGCTAATCTTAATACATTGCGGTGGCTATGCCTATTTTTTTTACATTGCGGTGGCTATACCAAAAAATTGTTGCATGTTGAAATTGACTGGGAGGGTATAAATCCTTGCGCAATTATTTTTCTTTACAATTCCCGCGCGCTGCCTGCGCTTTTCTCTGCCTGTACAATTCCCTGCCTGTGCAATTCCCCTGTCTGTGCCAATCCCTTTGCGGAAGGGTTATTGACCGTCTCCGAAACAGGGGCCTGATCTGTTCACACTATATTACTAATATCCCGGATCCTATACTTAGTCTTAATACGTTTCGGCGGCTATACCTAATCTGAAAACGTTGCGGTGGCTATACCTAATCTTTATACCTGTAAGCTACACCTAATATTAATACATGTGGGCGGCTCCAGATTTATACCCTATCTTATTACAATAGGGTAGACCCTATCTCAAAAACACCTCTTTTAAGTATCTTAATACATGGGGTATATACGCCCCGGTGCAGGTTGGGGCACATCATTACTATTCTCCCTCTCTCTCTCTCTCTCTCTCTCTCTCTCTCTCTCTCTCTCTCTCTCTGTTTGTCTCTCTCTCTCTCTCTCTCTCTCTCTCTCTGTTTGTCTCTCTCTCTCCCTCTCTCTCTCTCTCTCTCTCTCTCTCTCTCTCTCTCTTTCCGTTTCTCTCTCTCTCTCCCTCTCTCTCTCTCTCTCTCTCTCTTTTAGAGATATCAATCTTCAAAAAAAGTTGCTTCACAAAAGAGAAGATTGTTTGCTGAATTTATGAAAAAAGACCAGCATGGGGAATCAGAAATGGGAATGTCTTTCACAGATGATGATTTGCATTGGCTAACTCACGTCAACAATTTATTACACTGACTCTTCTCCAGTTGTGAAGTCTATCGGAGCAATCAGCAGGTTTACAACTGAAATGGTCTCTACGGACACAATGTTTTAATTTCCGATGAATTTCGCGCTTCAATAAGAAACAATTAAAATGTTTTGGCTTTTCATGGTTACGAATTTAAAAAGGAACCTAGCGATTTTGAGAAAAGCGCTTTCATTGATCGAGCGGAAGAATTTTTGCTGAAAAATGGAACAACTTTTTACGGTAAGTTAGCTATTGATTTAGTGCAATGTGAAAAGTTACTGCTTCTAAATAAAGAGTTAGACTGAAATTGATTCGTACAAAACCCAATTTTCACTTGATCTTCAATCCTCACGTCTCCCTTAAATTTCATGACTTTCCCATATTCACAAGACATGTAGTTGTTAACGAAGTGTATCACCAGACTACCAAATATCAATTAACTCATCAATCTGCTTGTTACAACTATATGGAAACAATTGCAGTTATATTTTTTGTTTGTTCAGGACAATTGTGAAGGAAAATGTTTTAAACGAGGCTCCAATCAGAAAAATGTTCAGTAAAACGCTTTTTACAATGCTCCAGTCAGAAGAAACGCTATTGCGTTGAACACAAATTCGGCATTCACAGGACATTTTCAAGAAAATCCTTTACATTATCAGAAATTCGGTTTACGAAAACTAAGAAATGTTCAAGGAGGTAGAACTACAGCATCAATTGATGCAACCAATGACTCTAGGGCATATGTAACAACAATGAAAGCAATGAAGTTTAACGACGAGATTCCTTCGTTACCAAATATTATATTTCAGAACCATTACTTACATGTATCTGATATCACTTGACTTCAAGATACTAGAGAAAAGATTCATTATGCTTAACTCAGTGGTGAGAGGATCCGATTCAAAATGTTTTTCGACCACCGCTAAGAAACGTGAGAGAGTTAATTGTTCTGGGAGTAGGAATGTCCATTGTTAAAATTGATCCGTTAGGAATGGTTGTTAAAAATGTCTGACGATTTTTGCGTTAACGAAATTTTTTCCGACTTTTTTTCAATTTTTAATGGGTTTTACATAATTGTTTTTTGTCATCGAACATTTGTGGGTTATATATTATTGTTAACCAGATGACAATCATTTCACCAAATAATTTCTTAAAATGGACATAAACTGGGGGAGAAATACAAACTTTTTTGTCTACTTTCCTCTCCTAATTTTTCGCATTATTTTTTATATTTTTTTTCTTACCCAGCTTCTATAATAGTTCTGTTCAGAAATTTAAAAAACCAAGCAAAGTTTTATTAGAGAAGGGTGAAAAGTCCAATGATTGTTGCTTTTTTGAAGAGAACGAGTCTTTTCAGCTTGACTGTACGGTTAGAAATCCGTGTGTTAATGGTACTTAGATATTTCTTAGTAAATAGATATTTCTTCTCGCAGACAGATTTTTGAACGAAACCCAAAACTCAAGCACCCATTTATTGGATCTTTTCCAGCCGACTGTATTCCAAGTCTACCCACATTCAGCTTTGCAATCTTCAACACTTCTCCTAGCAGTGAAGCTGGAGAGCATTGGATAATGATTGCTCGACTCAATCGAACTGTTTACTATGCTGATTCTTTGGCTCGTTCAACCACACAAAAAAAAATTTTGAGTAAAAAGTATCAGAAAATGATACAAGGTCCAGTTCAGAAAAGAGACAATTTGTGTGGATTCTACAAAATTCTTGCAGCATTTAATTTCAACAATTTAAGTTATTTGAAACAAAATTGAACAATGTTCATGATGCTCATGTTTTAAACTTTAATTGTATTTATATGTGAATTAGATAAAGTTAATGTAAAATGAGTCGAAGTCTAATAAAGTCGACAGCTACCTTTTTCCTAACTTCTTAAACTCTCCGTTAGTTACTCAATTTTTTGTTGTCGACTTCATTAAGCACTCGGCTAAACGCACTTTGGTACTCTTTCATTTTGTACTATTATTATGTAAATGTTTTGACTAATGTTGTATTTGAGTGTGCTTAATTTAAATTGTGTCTGTTATTTTCCACTATTTAACTCGTTTTTTTATTTGACCTTTTTCCAAGTTATGAGTGCGTAAAATCCCACTGATACTCTGATAATGTCAGTTTAGCAAGAAGTGGTTTCGATTTACCGACCTCTGGGTTATGAGCCCAGCACGGTTTAAAAAGTGATCATCTGTTTTTGCCCTAAAAGCTAATCCTTTTCTCTTTGTTTCTCTCTCAACATCAAAGCTAAATTCTCTGTGTATTCTCCCAACTAGACGACGAGTATAACAATATAGCATTAAGTCTGCTCGGTGTTTTTTCTATCTTGAGTACCATCTTGAGTGCCAATAGTGACCTGCAAAAGACAATAGTGAACTCGCAAAAGACCTCCTTAGAGACTGTGCTGAAAAAAACTCGAGGGCCCTAGAAATACAGAAAAAAAATCAAACATAATATCCAATTGTACAGGAAAAAATTCACACAAAAACAGAAGAGGGAAAAACAAAGCGAAACATAGGAACTGCGATACAGCCATCGCAATTTTCTCAAATAATTCTAAAGTAGCACGCGCAACCCAAGTTCGTTTGTCCAAAAGCAGTAACTCTCTGCTTTGCGAAGTCATGTACTCCTGATTGCCGCACCCCCTCCACCGTCTAACACTTCATTTCTTGCATCAGCTTCAGCACTCTAACAACCTCATTTCAAGCGCAGAACCAAAAAAAGTCAAAGCAACTTCAACCCAGCAACTCCACCTTAAAAATTGCCGTTTTTGCTTCCAATATATCTTATCTAAAACTGATAGAACGTTTTTTTTCTACAGTTTTTCTCCTCTCATCTTTGAAGAAGTTGTGGGCCACCGCTTTCCCGCAAACTCAATCGATCCAATGCTAAAAAAAGATAATCCTTTTCTTCACTTTTTTGTGGCCGATAACTTATTGCGGCTGGTTGGAACACCATCGCCAAAGGACCCCTGCCGATGTACGGGTGACAATGATTTTCGTTCCTGGGATGACATCCTTTCGCTAACCGTATATGAGGCTGAAAACATTAACCAAGAGCTTTACTGGAAGGAAGGCAAGCGTCCCGGGTCGCGGTTTGGTCCAAAAATAATGTAAGATTAGCGGTGAATAGCGGTGCAAAAAAAACTTTTTTCCCCGCAAAGCGCCCGCATCTTTCAGCGTTGAATGCGGTGAATTTTTGCGCTTTTAGCGGTGATTTTTTTTCACCGCATTCACCGTACTTCTTACAAAAAAGAAACTGCCCTACACGAGTTCGAACCTCTCACCTCCTGCATGTCATCAACTTGTTAGTCCACTGCGCCATCTGTCATTTACCTTATTGATATTTCCTGTAAATTTAAGATAAACGTTGAAATTGGCTGTGAATATTTATAAGATTTGCGATTCTAGCGGTGAAAAAGTTTTTTTCACCGCATTCTGCTGATAGCGGTGAGAAAAAATTTTTCACCGCTTAAAAGTTTTTTTTTCACCGCATTCATCGCATTGAACGCAAATCTTACACTTTTACTCAAATTCACAGCAAATCTTACATCTTTTAGCGATTTTTAGCGGTGACAACCTCAACCCGGGGTTTTAGTGAAGACAATTTCAACTTTTAATTATCACCAGGTATTCATATTAGTGCATATTTTTTGGTACATTATTAACCGGCGAACAATTGCCAATTTTCTGTCTTTCTTCTTTATTATTAAAATTTTTCTATTTCGTGTATATTTTTTCAGCAAAAAACTAAGGAGAATGTCTTACATGAAATAGTTCAACTTCAATCCGGGATACTTAAAAAACTGCAGTTTGTGCTTCGAAAATGTTCCATCTAAAACTGATGGAACTTAGTTTTCTAATTTTTTTCCCTTTATATTTAAAGAAGACACTAATAATCACAAAAAACTGATTATGCTTTGTAACGGCTGCTTTTCTATCAATGACAAGGAAAATTTTATACCGCCCAGTTCGTTATTAGCGGTTTACAAGCTGTCGGAATTCTAAGTTGTGCAGTTCGCTTTTTTAACTTGATATCCGTTATTCTGTAAATCACCGTTGCATTAAACGTTGTTTTATTAGTCCAAATAACTAATCGTTCAGTTTTGCTGAATAATCAACTCAATTGCTGGAACTTCTTAGTAAGTTCCAATTAAATAATCAAATAATTTTTCTGAGTTTTTTTAATAACTCAATAATTCAGATTGCGGCTATTCAAAACCAAAATTTGTACCCCTATAGGTTGCTCATTGTTTATTTTAATAAACGAATCTAAGGGGGTACATTCGGTTTCAGAATAGAACACAATTCACAGAGGAGAACCCGTCTTTTGCCGTAAGCGGACTTGAATTGTTGGTCAGAACAGAGGTCCTTCGTTAGTCACTGGGGCCGAAGCCATAGAGACGACGTAGCATCTAGGTTTTTGGTTTGGAAAACTCAAGTCTGTGAACTGAAAATCTATCTTTCACCGCCTATTACTTTCAACGAACTGATTACAAGTAGTTCGTCTGGTCAAAGAAGAGAAATTTTGTCACCCTTCTGTTCAGCTAACAATGGTTCTTTTATTTCCTTTCTCTCAAGTTACTCAAACTTTCATGACCAAGTCGATCATAAGATAAATTACATGTTTCACGTTTGCAAGACACAGTATTTTACTGCTCAAGTGAGATTGTTAGGCAGACTGGATTTTCTTGTGAAAATAGTTTTCCTAGTTCTTTCAAAGCCAACCTGACTTCAACTAAAATCTCTGGGTTCTCTGCTGAAGCTAGAGCTCCCGTTTTTTCCACAAAACTGAACCCGGTTTCTATGATCACAACAAAGCTCAGGCTTAATTTTCTGATTGTTCACAGCAATCTGCGATACACACACTTACTTTTATTAAGCTTTGAAGTGCGTGGAATCAGATCTATGCGGAATTTCACGAGTCTTAGTTCTTTCACTTCGCTTCTGTATAAGTGGCAGCAGTTTTGCTTTTTTAGAAAAGTCAAACTAACACTTTGTTGTTACCAGGTGTAAAACGCAATTTTGGTATACAGCAGTTTTAGTGACTTCGTTTTGTTAAGACGTTAACCCGATCAGCCTGTTCACACCTTTTAGGGCTCTTTTTACGTTTACAAATGTATGAAATTTAGAAACAAAATATGTCGACAAAAAATTGTTTTAATGAAATGAATGTTTGACAAAATTATTAATGCTCGGCCTTCACATCGCCGGCCCTCTTTTCCATCACGAAAACGTCTTTACTGTTTAGTAACACAGGAGGGAGCTTCACCACTGGTCTCTTGTAAACTCCGTCGTTCGTTCGAACTTTCACTGATCGAATCACTCCGTCGGACCCTTCGATGGTCTCCGTGACTCGACCCAGATTATAATATCCTCGCCTGTCACTGTCTTCGATCAACCAAACGAGACCGCCTTCTGTAAGGTTTTCGTTCGCTGTAGATCGCCACTTTTGCCGGTTGTTCAACGTTGGCAGATATTCTTTTCGAAATCTGTCCCAAATGAGATTTGCATAGGCTTGAGTTTGTCGAAAGACTTTTCGATGATCAACGAATTTTTCTGCGCGTGGTAGGTATGGTAAGCAAATTTTCGTGGTGCCAAGCAAGAAGTGATTGGGGGTCAGTGCTTCTAGGTCATTAACATCTGAACTCACGGGAGTCAACGGTCTCGCATTCAATGTTTGTTCCACAATACACATCTTTGTTGAAAGAACGTCCTCTGTGACTGATCTGTTCCCCCAGACTACATACATTGCCTTCTTGCAACTTCTGACCAACCGTTCCCATACCCCTCCAAAGAGGGGTGCTGCGGGTGTGTTGAAGTTTCATCTGATTCCTTGCTGAATTAGATGTTTCTCGATCAGTTCTTTGTTCCATGTAGCAACGTACTCTGCAAACTCTCGTTCAGCTCCAACAAAGTTTTTCCCGTTGTCGCTGATTATTGTACTGGGTTTGCCTCTTTGTGCAATAAATCGCACGATTGCATTGAGTCAGCTATCCGTGTCTAATTTGGGTACCATTTCTATGTGCACTGCTCTCACGGTTAGACATGTGAACAGACAACACCATCGCTTTTCGTTTCTTCACCCAATCTCCACAGTGAAAGGGCCAAAGTAGACAACTCCAACATTTGTAAAGGCTGTTGAAGCATCTTACCGCTCTTCGGGTAGATCTGCCATAACTGGTGTTATCGTTTGTGCTCTACCTTTTCTGCAGGTAACACAGAAAAGGTCGTTTCGTAAGCCTACGATCCACATCTTCTGCTGAACAATGTTTCTGACATGCTCTCTGCCTTCGTGTTGATTGTTCTTGTGCTCGTTTTGCAAGAACAATTCAAGTGCATGATGTTTCCATTGTAACAATATTGGATGTTTCGCGTTAAAGCCCAATTGACTTTTACCTATTCTGCCTTTGGCACGAATAATTCCTTCCGCATCCAGGAATGGTGAGAATTGTAGAAGTTTGCTGCTTTTTGGGATTTCCTTTTCAACTTTCAGAGACTTCATCTCTTCACCAAACTGTTCTCGCTGTAAAAACTTGAAAATGATTGCTTTTGCTTTTTCCTTTTCTTCGACACTGGCTAACAGTGTTGCGGGTTTGTATTTCCTGAATGCCCGCCGTACGTATGCCATTGTATTTACTAGTCTGCTGAAATTACTGAATCGTTCCCACTGAATAACTGCTTTCTTTTCTTCAACCTCTGTCATGAAGACTGATGAGGGTTTGTTATCTTCATCTGAGGCAAAAACAAGATTCACCTGCTCTGGCCACTCACTTTCTGGTCGTTTTAACCAGGCCGGCCCAATGAGCCGCTCACTCCTCCTGAGTTCTTCAATGTTGATCGCTCTCGTGCCAATGTCTGCTGGGTTAATGATACCGCTCACATGTCTCATGTCTCCACTGTGAAACATCAGTTGTATCCAATATCTCAGCCACTCGATTGGCCACAAACATTTGTTGTTTACGATGGGGGCTGTGTATGCACTGCAGTACTGTGGTTGAGTCCGACCAAAAAGTGCAACATTGTATCTTCATTTCGTGCTCCTTGACTATCTGCTCCTTCAACCGTACTGCCATGACTGCTGCTTGTAATTCCAGTCGTGGTATTGAAAGATGCCCCATCGGTGCTACTCTGCATTTTCCAATTACAAATGCTAAGTTGGCTGAGTATTCCTTTGGTCGGGATCTTAGATAGGCCACTGCACAAATTGTGTCTTCAGATGCATCAGCAAACACATGAAGTTCGGTTTTATCCCTCTCTCTGTTGAAGTATCTTCTGCCAATGCTTGTTTCAGCTACAATTGGAAGTTGTTTCTTCCACCTCAAGAACTCTGCTTCTTCACCAGGCTCCACTCGGTTGTCCCAATGTTGCCCATTCTCAGTCCAGATGCCTTTCAGAAGTCGTCTCATGAGAACACTGAACGGAGCAATCAATCCGATGGGTTCGAATACTGAAGATACCAGTGACCGAATTTTCCTCTGGGTTATAGGGGCTTCAACTTCCTTCTTCGTACCTCGGCAGACTTGAAGACTATCATCAGTAACAGTCCATTGTAGTCCAAGCACTGAAAATCCCTCTGTATTGGGTTCCACTTCGACTTGCTTCGTGTTGCTTATTGATTTCAAGTCGACTGGGATTGCTTTGCAAACCTCATCGCTGTTGCTTATCCACTTTGTTAGTTGAAATCAATGCTGCGAATGAAGATGTCGCAACTGCTTGAAGACTTCGATTGCCTCTTCAGGGGTTTCTACTGATTTGATGAAATCGTCCATGTAAAAGTTGTTTTGTATTGCTTGTGATGCAATTGGATACATTTCTTCGTTATCGAGTCCCACTCGTTTGAGAGCAAAGTTTGCGCAAGTTGGAGAACTTTTAGTCCAAACACGTGATGCTGATATTCGTATATTTGAACAAGTTCATTAGTTCTTGGGCGCCATAGAAACCTCAAGCAACTTCTATCCTGCTAGGGATCTTGCACTTGCAGAAACGTCGATACGATATCTGCTGTTAGGGCTACTGGTCTTTCACAAAATCTGAAAATCGTTCCAATCAAACCATGCAGTAGATCAGGCCCTGCTAGTAGCTTGTCGTTTAGGCATACCCCTTTGTACTTTGATGCAGCATTGCAAACACGTCTCACTTTGCCAGGCATGTTCGGGTTTAGCACTGGATGGTGTGGCAAATACCATTCTTTCCCGAAGGTGCCTTTCACTATGGACTCGTCCAATATCTTTACGAATCCCTTCTCTACGTCTGTATCTATCGACTGTTGATACAAACTTTTAAGGTTTGGGTCCCTTTGGAATCTTCGCTCCAGTGAGTGAAGCTGAGCCAAGGCTGAGCTGTAGTTGTTTGGTAGGTTTGACTCTGGTTCACTCCAAAGCATTCCCACTTCGTACCGCTCGCCTGTACACTTCGTCGTACTCTCTAGCATCTTTTGTGCCTGCAGCTCCTTCTTTGACTGACTGACGACGTTAATTTTGGAAGCGTAAGTTTCTATGTCCCAACATTTTTGGATATTCTCAGCCACTTTCACATCTTCTGTGAAGGCGAAATGACAAACATTTTGTCTTCTCTTGCCCGTCACGGGTCCACTGACTACCCATCCTAATTCGGTTAGAACGGCGAACGGTTCACTTCGTGTTCCTATCCTGTAGTCCAATGGTCTCTGTAGCTCGTAAAAATCTTGACCGCATCAAGTTGAACGTTTTGTTTGGGAGAACGTTCAAGTGGTTGAAGCTTTGCTTCAGCTTGTTGTAGTCGTAGTTCGTGGTTCCGAATGAAATTGACGGGTGTACAAACGCTTCTATCGAATGCACGTTTGAATGCGGTCTCTTTTTTTGATGGGCACCATTTCTGTCTTCAAATCTTTCGTTCCGTGTATGCCAGCTATGTTGAGCGTAACACCGGTGCCTTTGGCTCGCAACTTCTCATTAACGCTTCGGTCGAAGAGTGGTACCGTTGATCCACTATCGAGGAAAGCATAAGTGTTTAACCAGTTGCTGCCACTCTGAAATGAGACTGGAACTATCTGAAGAAAACTCGTAACTTCGTTACTTTGACTGATTGTTGCTGCGCTTTCGTTAACTGCGTGATTGCCCTCGTTTTTGGTTTTCTGAGTGTAGCAATCGGTTGTGCTTTTTGGTAAATCCATTTATACAACAAGCGTTGGCTTTACAACCTTTGATTCCATGTCCTTTTCCCAGACATCCGTAACATAAGCGTTGCTTCCTTACAGCCTTATAACGATCGTGCACGTTCATGTTCTTAAATAAAAGACAGTTTCAAATTTTGTGCATTCAATCAGCTAATGGGCAGTGATCGCTATTCGTTGCTTGCGCATCCTTTACGTTTGAAATCGCACTAAAATTCGAGGATTTAAAGAACTGCTTGGTTTTGCTCCCATTTTGTCGATGATCCTCCTTACGTTCCCCTGGGGGCTGTGACATGCCTTCGTAAACGAATGACATTCTTGATAACCATTTCCCCAGGAGACAGAAATTTGGTTGGTCCTCATTGGTTTCATCTACATAGAACCACCATTTCTCCTTTAGATTAGGTGGCAACTTTTCAATCGCGATTTGCAGTGTTGCACTAGATCGCAAGTCGCCTTCATATTTGTAGTGCTTCAGAACACTGACTATATTACTGATGGTTGTTGAATAACTGACTAAAGCTTTTGAATCATGCATTCGGATTGCCTGTTGATTTCGCAAAGTATTGAGTTGTGCTTCAACGATTAGGTAAGGTCGGCCAAACTTGCGTTCCAACAAAGTCCAAGCTTCACCATATAGATATCCGGAGTAGCCCATACTTGCTATAGCCACTCTTGATTTTCCAGTTAACAATGTTTTCAAATGGCTCATTTTCTCTGAGTCAGCTATGGCACGGTTATGAACGGTTATGTTCGACCATTCCGGCCACTCGAGTGGGTTGCCGTCGAAAGATTTTAACTTCAATTTTGGTAGCTGACTACTACTGCTTAGTACGTTGCACTCAGACCGGTCGGGTTAACGGTTGAGTTTGAAACGCTCGCCGCTTGGGGATCTGGATTTAAGTAAGCTTTCTGGATCAAAAATGACTCGATGGTTTTCTTGACCGTTCTTTGTATGATCAAAACTACAGTCTTTAAAGTTTGCAAACTTATCTGCTTGGTCGAGCCAGCCGAAGATGTCCTTGCCCCTCGGACTTTTCCAATTGAAAGGCCATCGGCTTCTAATACTAGGCGCTGCACCATCACCAGAACCAGAGTCTCTGGCATCAACGGCTTCCTTTTCGTATTGCAGTTTGAGCGCAGCTTCTTCCTCCAAACGGTGCAGTTCCATCTCAAGCTCCTTTTGCTTCAATTCATATTCAATTTTTCTCAGACGCATATTGGTGTTAAATTCCTTGTCTAGAGCTGCAAGCTTCTCTGCTTTCTTTGCCCTTTTATCGGAAGACGCTTTGGACTCGTTGTCCTGGTTTTTCTTTTTGTTGATTATTAATTGAAACTTGGGAGGTTTCTCCCATAGATCTTGATACCTTATCATTTGGCTCTGCAGCCTTTTTTTGGAGAGGAGTCTGATTCTGCTGATCCACCATGCTTGTCTGGCCGTGGATATATGGCAACCAATCGGTTTCTAAGTTGATGAAAAATTTGCGTTGTTGGATTTTGTGTCGTTGGTAGAATTCCAAATTGTTGAAGATATCACCCCTCTTGTCAAGTAGCTTCTCTAGGTTGATATCGAATTGCAAAATTTGGTTATATACTGTTTAAACTTTGTTAGGCCGATCCTTATTTTTGATCAGTTTGTAGCCTTCTTTCTCCTTCAGCTCAATCTGCTTTGCGCAGTGTTTGATTTGTCTCTCGAGGTTGCTGTGACTACGTGACCGAGTCACAATTTGTTTACTTTGACGCCGCAGTTTGACGCTTTTCTGTCCCGTGGTTTTGTTTTCAGCAAAGTTCGCACCTCAACGTTGCTTGACTGTGCAAACTCGAATTGCTTCGTTGTCCTTTGGTTTTGTTCGAGATTAGACAGCGGTTTGTATTCCACTGTCCGGGTTGGCGGACCAAATGTAACGGCTGCTTTCCTATCAATGACAAGGAAAATTTTATACCGCCCAGTTCGTTATTAGCGGTTTACAAGCTGTCGGGATACTAAGTTGTGCAGTTCACTTTTGTAACTTTATATCCGTTATTCTGTAAATCACCGTTGCATTAAGCGTTGTTTTATTAGTCCAAACAACTAATCGTTGAGCTTTGCTGAATAATCAACTCAATTGCTGGAACTTCTCAGTAAGTTCCAATTAAATAATCAAATAATTTTTCTTAGTTTTCTTAATAACTCAGTAATTCAGTTTGGGGCTATTCAAAACCAAAATTTGTACCCCTATAGGTTGCTCATTGTTTATTTTAATAAACGAATCTAAGGGGGTACATTCGGTTTCAGAATAGAACACAATTCACAGAGGAGAACCCGTCTTTTGCCGTAAGCGGACTTGAATTGTTGGTCAGAACAGAGGTCCTTCGTTAGTCACTGGGGCCGAAGCCATAGAGACGACGTAGCATCTAGGTTTTTGGTTTGGAAAACTCAAGTCTGTGAACTGAAAATCTATCTTTCACCGCCTATTACTTTCAACGAACTGATTACAAGTAGTTCGTCTGGTCAAAGAAGAGAAATTTTGTCACCCTTCTGTTCAGCTAACAATGGTTCTTTTATTTCCTTTCTCTCAAGTTACTCAAACTTTCATGACCAAGTCGATCATAAGATAAATTACATGTTTCACGTTTGCAAGACACAGTATTTTACTGCTCAAGTGAGATTGTTAGGCAGACTGGATTTTCTTGTGAAAATAGTTTTCCTAGTTCTTTCAAAGCCAACCTGACTTCAACTAAAATCTCTGGGTTCTCTGCTGAAGCTAGAGCTCCCGTTTTTTCCACAAAACTGAACCCGGTTTCTATGATCACAACAAAGCTCAGGCTTAATTTTCTGATTGTTCACAGCAATCTGCGATACACACACTTACTTTTATTAAGCTTTGAAGTGCGTGGAATCAGATCTATGCGGAATTTCACGAGTCTTAGTTCTTTCACTTCGCTTCTGTATAAGTGGCAGCAGTTTTGCTTTTTTAGAAAAGTCAAACTAACACTTTGTTGTTACCAGGTGTAAAACGCAATTTTGGTATACAGCAGTTTTAGTGACTTCGTTTTGTTAAGACGTTAACCCGATCAGCCTGTTCACACCTTTTAGGGCTCTTTTTACGTTTACAAATGTATGAAATTTAGAAACAAAATATGTCGACAGAAAATTGTTTTAATGAAATGAATGCTTGACAAAATTATTAATGCTCGGCCTTCACATGCTTAAATGACTCAATTTTCATTAGACAGAATTTTTTTCTAGAGCGAAACATTAAGCGAGTTTTACTGGCATTGTTTTGCATTATTTTTTGACATCTAATTGTGTAAATAGAGAGAACTAAATTGATGTAAGCATAGTTTGGTCCAAGGAACCCTCAAAACAGTTGACGCATAGTTAAATTCCCTTTATTGGGTCAAAATGAAGTTGTTAAAGCAGATTCTACAACCCGAAAGCTTAATCTCAGTTTAGTTTAATTGATACACCCGGCGTGCGTACTCTGGCCTTCAAAACAATCTGAACATTTAAAACATGAATTTCGTAATCTCCTTTTCTATTTGTCATTTTTGTCTCTTTTCTGATCCCCACAAAGGGAAGCAATTCCCGTTGCTCGAGCAGCGTCTTCTGGCAATTTTTTGTGTCTTTTCTGCCGGTGTTTTGTCAAATTTTTCCAGGTCCTCGGCAACTCTTTTGTGACTGGCCTCTGGGACGCTGTCGAACTCGGAGAAGCTTCTCGTTTCAATGGTTACTGACGAGTATGCTAAAAATGAGTTCGAAATTGAGGCTAATTGATTTTATGTGCAAAAAACCTCCAAAACTTTATGACATTGCCTGGACATTGCCTGTTGTGACTTGTGAAATTTTTATTTTAGTAGGGTGTTCTTGTTAAAGAGTGGTTGTTATTTGACCAAAGAATGAAAGAACAAGCGAATAATTGTGCACACTAAGCCAATTTTGACATATAATTTTGAATAGGCTTAATTTGTCAACCTAAATTGTGTTAGAGGTGACAACTCGAGAAAACGAGCCAATAGGACTATAACAAAAACACAATATTGAGAGATTTTCAAAGATGTTGCCGTTTTCAGATTTATATCAAGTAGATAAAGATGCATAAGAACGGGATTATCAACAAAGCAAGAAAAAAGCGAATCAGTGCATGCTGTGCAGAGTGCAGCAATTATTTATGTTAACGCAGGCGTATTTGCGAAAATGGTTATCGTAGCCTCCAAAAGACAATATATCAAAACACTGCTGCTCTGTTTCCCAAACCGCGGTTATTGAATTGTAGACTCGCAACGCAAATGCTTATTTAAAAAATCAATAAAGTCCGGCACAAAAATCTTTCTTTGAGTTTAGTATTTTTGGTGTCTTGATTTGAAATAGAAAAATTCCTTTGAGAAATAACCTGTTTTAAGTTACCCTAGAGAAACTGTTCGCTTGAATTGACTGCGATATCGTTGAGATAAGCAGTAACTGCTCAAAATTCAATAAAAGCAAAGAATTGTTTTAATAAACATAAATTGAGAACCAAGTCCTTAAAAGCGATACCCACATAAAAGAACAAAAACTATCACAATTAAGAGTTAAGCGTGAGAAGAGACATCAAAAACACAATTAAATAGAAGGAGTGCATGAATAAAAGATGAAAATCAACAGGGTAAATCCTGAAATTTATTTCAAAGAATCTGTAAGGAGAGTTAAAAAAGCACAGTTTGCCTTATTTATGATCGAATAAGCAACCTTCAGAACTACTTTCCAAAAAAATTATTGTCCCGTACGTGACCAATTTTTTAATAAGTTTTTGCTGTACATTAAAAGTAGCTCCAAAAACTGTTTTTAATCTCTTCGTCCTGACAAAAATCATCACTTAAGTCCAATTTGTCATGGTTTTTAAAAACCATGAAAACTTGTGAGCATCTTTAAAAGTCAGCAGAGTTTTGAAAAAAATTGGAGTTATTTTGAATTAAATAATCTAACTAATTTATTCACTCTAATATAAAAAATCAGTCAATAATTAGAAGGAAGAAAAAGAAAATACAACAGCAAATACTCTTGCTCAGTAACAGCATAATTGAGACATAGTTTTTTCTTGTGTTTCCTCTCATTTATCAACCAAAAAGAGTTTTGAAAAAAAAAATTAATCAGTAAATAAATAGTAGGAAGAAAAAAAATACAAATGCAAAATTTGTTGCTCGGTAACAGAATAATTGAGACATCGTTTCATTGTCTTTTTTTATATTTCAGCAAAGCTGCCAATATCAGAGACAATGCAAAATTCACTAACCAAATTGCCGTTCTTACGTCGCTAATTTCCGCAAAATCGCGAGGCGAAATCTTTCATGAATAAAAGTGGAAGATTGTTCGCTCCTTAAAAGATCTACTCAACACAAGTTGAAAACAACAGAAATTAAAAGAAAACTGCAACCCAGATACGTCTTAAATTTCAGATTTTGTTTTTTAAATGTTGCATTCAAAATCGATAGTATGATTGCTATATACAAGTTTACCATTTTTTTCAAGAAGACATTGAATTTTTCAAAAATATGACTGCTAACACCACTCGATTTTCATTGGCCAGCATTTTATTTTATTTTTTTCTTGGATTCAAATATGAAACGCTCACGAACTGTATTATACAGTTTGTTTTGACCTCAAAATGTGCAAATAACCTAAAATCATATAAGCATAAATTAGTAAAGAAGTAAACAAAAAGTTGAACATCGTTTTTTGTTCATCGGATCAAATTGAATTCGTTAAAACAGAGTTTCAAAAAAAACCAAAGTACAAATGCTTAATTTCAGTTTAGTTGAACCCACACCCGGAACGCGCACTCTGGTGGTCGATACATATTGGGAACAGTTAAAACAATAATTGATTGTGAAGTCTTTCTTGTTTGTCTATTTGTCATTTTGTTTTTTTTCTGATCCCCAATCATCAGAGCAATACCCGTTGGGCATGCAGAGTCTTCTAGCAGCTTTTCGGGTCTCTTCTACCGGTGGTTTGTCAAATTTTCCCAGGTCCTCGGCACCTCTTTTGTGACTGGTCTCTGGGACGCTGTCTAAGTTTCTCGTTTCTGTGATTACTGACGAAAAAGCTAAAAATGAGTTTGAAATTATGGCTAATTGAGTTTATAAGATAAAAACTTAGCGATGTAAAAATTTGCCCGCAGAATAAAAAAACAAGCAAATAATTATGCGTAAGAAAGTTTTGACATAAAATTTTGAATAGGTTTATTTGTTCCATTTCAATTGTGCAAGAGATGACACCACGAGAAACCGAGCGAATGAGGGAAAGTACTAAAGCAAATACCCAATTTTGAGAGACTTTCGAAGATGCAGCACATGCTTAGATTTTTATCAAGTAGATAAAGATGTAAAAGAACGGGATTATCAACATACCACGAAACAAAGCGAATCGGTGTATGTAGTGAATAATCAATTTTTTTTTCAAAAACATGCTGTTGCTCATTACTTTAAAAGTTGTTCAAAAAATATTCATTTTTAATCTGATCGGAACGACAAAAATCATCACCTAACTTCAATTTGTCATGGAATTTAATGACCATGAAAACTTGTGAGCAGATTTTGAAAATTCAGCAGAGTTATGTTGAAATAAATAATCTAACTAATTTTTTCACTCTAATGTAAAAAAAATCAGTCATTAATTAGAAGCAAGGAAAAGAAAATACAACAGCAAATACCTTTGTTCAGTAACGGCATAATTGAGACATAGTTTTTTTTCTGGTGTTTCCTCTCATTTATCAACCAGAAGTCACAAGATAGTACAAAAACAGATGCAATAAGCAATTATTAATTCGAGATGAGCTAGATCGAAAAAATATGAGAAACAAAAAAAAGGAAAGCAACATTCTCGAAAAAATTTTAACGAAGGAAAAATTTCAGTTTGATGTAAAAATTTAGGAAGATTTGCTATGCCATTCAATCCTATTTGGTACTCTAGAAAATATTTGTCTCAAAAAAAACGACAAAAAGCATCTCAATTGCTGAAACAGTATGAAACGCTTTCTTGCACCACAAAATGTCAGTGTCATAAAACCTACCTCGACAGTTTGTTCACAATGATACGGAAGGTTGGTGAAATTAATTGCGTGAAGTAACTATAATAAGGTCGAAAAAACTGTTTTAAAATGCTTTACATAAATCTGAATATGCCTCACAATAAAACAACGAGCTACTACTAGCACAGCAGATAGGAACTCAAAAAATGAATGCATTTAAAAAGCAAATGCATGAGAACTCTCTAAAATGGTTATAACTTAACGTATTTACGAAGCACAACACAATTTTCAATAATGACTCTCAAGAAGCAAACATCAAACTGTATACCAGAAAACCAATCTTGTAGTTTTTATGTGAATATATATTTTTCAGATTTATGTAAAGCATTTTAAAACAGTTTTTTCAGGAAATTGCTTTTTGTAAATAAAAAGAAAACTCAAGAGTTTGTTGACAAAAAAATCTAAAACTTAGTGAAAAGGTCGATCGGATTTTATGAAGCTATGCTCACGCTAAAGTGAGTTGAAAGCTAAACTAACCAAATAATTGACAAAAAGAAACTTGTAAAAGACTATATGAGGGCAACGAACTCCCTTACAAGTCGGAAAAAATTCAAACAAAGTTTAAATTTGTATAAGTTCCGAAAACATAAAGCATCAAAAAGGTTGATGTTCTCCGTTACTCGTATTCTTCTGAAAAGACGAGAAATTCAGAATTCGATTTTCATGTTTTTGTAAGGATATTCATATTTTCAAAATGATACCGTTGTTAGATCACAATAATATAGTGTTTAGCAGTGGCAAGAGTTAGGGGTCGAAACAATAGATAGAACAATTTTTTTTAAAAAACAACCTAAATGACGAACATTGTTGAGCAATAATCATATTCTTACCTTCCATGAATAGACAAAGAGCTACAAACAGTACCCATAACAAGTATTTACTTTGAGCCATTATGAAATTCTTTATTAGAAGAAGAAACTATTAGAGAATTAATGGCCGAGGTTTGGAGAGATGAATTCTTATATAGTAAGCAAAAATCTGTTGCCCTATTTTCAAAATAAGAGAGCATCGTCAGAATTTGAAAATACAAGTAATCTCCTTGACAGTTCACTTTGAACTAACTGCAAAAACATTTAAACGCAAAAAACTTTGTAGTCTGTTTTCATCTGTTTTGTCTGCCAAAAATTCTTTCCGACTTGTGTTGCTTTGAAAAATTTCCATGTGCACTGTGCCATTCTTGTAGTTTGACTTTTCTCCTTATTTTAACTTTCAGCATTTTGCTTTAAACGAATATTGTGCTAGGATGTATTTAATCAATTTAAGATAGATATCAAATCGTTGTACTTGTTGTTCCTTGATGATAGGAGAAATCAAGTTAAAGTTGGAGAAATAATGTTTTTTATTATTGTTATGTAAAGAGTACAGCTGGATAAATCCAGAATTTTCCGCTGAAAGTTTCTTCCGCGTAATTTGACTGTTATGCCGAGACATGTTAGCCTTAAAGAAGCACTGAAAATAAAGAAAACAAGGAGGCTCGGTAATTTACGTTCGAAAACCACAATACAAATCAAAAGATAACTCATTAGAGGGCAGATGATACCTAACATTAAGCAGAGTAAGAGAGAAACCAAAAAACAAAACCAAACAGAAAACAACAAGACAAAACACAGTTTCTATTTTTTTAAAATGAATAAGTTATTATAGCATCAGTAAAAAACTAAAGTAAACAAGCAAACCAATTGACTTGCTTTTAAACAGAAAATATATGAAACCTGTTTTCATGTAGAATAAATAACGAACAAACCAAGAACAAAACGGCACATTAAGAAATACTTTTTTACATTTTGAAAACAATCAAGTTCAAAGTCATGAAAACCATTAGCTATCAACCAAATTCTTTAAATGCCTCCATTTATACATTCGTAGGAAAGAATTGAGATTTGTGATACGTAATTTTTCATTAAGATGGTAATAGAACAAGACAGTAAAAAAGAGCAGCAAAAATTGGAAACGGTTAAAAACACGATGACAACTCGTCGTGTCAAAGCCACAAAAACTTTATTTAAATGAAAAATTGCAATGAAGACTGCCTTCCTGTTCACATGAAAGAGAATGCAGCCTATCTCCTTGTTGAGACAACTCTATATAGATTAACTTGTCACTGATTAGGAAGCCAATCCGACATGTCATTAATCAGACTAAGTCAAAAGACTACAACGAATACAAGCAGAACTGAACTTTTGTGAACCACTGAACACAAAATTAGTTCGATTGGGGTATCATTTGGTGTTCGATAATTCAATAAGTGAAGATTTTCATCAAAATTTCCACAAGTACTTCTTTTACTTCGGATACGCAACAGATTCTGAAAGTTTAGATTTACATGGTTTTTCTCACTGTTATTCACATAAAAGTTATTGTATGTTCAAACTTTTCTCTCCTAAAGATAGACTAAAATGCAAATTTTGATAGATGCTAGTATGAGTTTTGACATTTTCCGTTATTGCCCCCCAGCCACAAATTGCACCCCCTTAGCAGTCAATTTGCACCCCTCAAAGATACATTTTCCGCTTTATAACACCCTCGCTTCATGTTTGGCAATTTATGACTTACTTTATTAATTTGAGAAAGTTTATGGCTCAAATTGGCAAAAATTTGAAGAAATTGAACCATGTATACGGCCAAAAACAACAAAAATTAAGTAATTTAATGTTTTGTGTTGTTGCTTGCATAACATTCAAGTTGTTATTGTGGTACATGTACTAATTTCAAAAAGTCCCTCTTGTGGTCTTTTCCCCATGAACTTTATTTTAATTTGGATTTGCAAATCAGATCAAAAAGAGAACGGATCAAAAGCAAAAAATGGGTCAATTGATCAAAAACAAAATTTTTTCAAGTTGCGTTTTGGCCAATCAGATAAACGCGCCCATTTTAATCAAGTTCGGTCTTGATCTCTCGTTCGGTTGTGATAAATTTTTATCAAGTCGGCCAAAGCATGAACAAATGTGTAATTTTATAATGGCTCTCAAATAAGGGCGTGATTTTAGCCAATGAAATTAGAGATGAATTTTCATTTTCAATCTATGGTCAGAAATTTTCCTCTTTTCGATCTTTTTTCTTTCGATATGAAGTCCGGTCACCGTATATGTAGGCAGTATTTAAAACCATTGATATTTTACCACCTATATGATTGATGCCTGCAAAACTTCATAAGAACAATTACAAAAAGTATCCGAATTTTTTAAAGGTCATAAAGTTATGACATACGTTGGTTTTTTGATTCAAGTTTACAGTAGCCTTGTGAGTTTTTTTGGCAAGCACTTTAGCTTGATTTTGTATAGCAGCTTTTGTTTTCTACAACAACATTTTTCTGTAAATTGTGGAAAAATCTTTTGTTTGTTTTTTATTTATATCAAATCCCATAGCAATTAAAAGTGATTCAAAGGGAGAAACACTTAATCATCTAATGCTAGAATATTGTATATATCTCTTTCTGACAAATGCTTACTTATGATTGCTAGTAATTGTTTTTTTAAACAGAATTTGAACTTTTGTTGTTTACAATTTCACATAAAACCTCTGCTTTTGTGGGAAAGCAGAAACCTTCCTTGTCATTAGCATGCAAGTTATTCCATGCTATTCAATGCTACTCATGGAATATATCTAAAACAAATGTACTTGGAGATTTTTTCGCACTAAGTTATCCGTCAATTGCACCAGTGCAAATGTGCACATTGCGTTTTTGTGAAAAAATGCATTTTTCTTGAGTAAAAGTTGAATGGGTACAGTTTTTCAGGTATTTTCTACTGGAATTTCATTTTGTATCGTTCGCAAAATGCCTTAGTTAGTCAGAATTGACCCAACAATTAAAGTCAAGTTGGTATAAGTTCCATACCCCAAAACGGTATTTGAGCTTTGGAACTGAAATTAAAGAAGTAGCGATGTAATAATATGCAAGATTACGTATTAATATCGTGTACCGCGATCAAGAAAAAAAGGTTTTGGAAGAACAATGTTCTTGTTTTGCCTTCACTGTACTTCTGTTGCCACAAATTTTCTGAACGAAAGATTCAACTGGATACGTGTTCAGAAACTCACAATAAAAATCTGTTTTCTTGCAGAAAATCTAAATTTCAGAAACGGAGAAATCTATTCATTGTTTTTGATTAAAAAAGTAGAATAACAAGGTAAACTTCTGAAGCACTATCATTTAATCCACACCTTTCTCGTCAGGGCACCAATGTTGATTGCAATAAACATCATTATGCAATCGACTTTTCCGCTCCCTGATGGAATCTTGAATTTCCCATTTTTCTGGCATCCACGGCACTTTTAAAATCACATCACAGTAAATTTTTTTTGTAATCCAAAAAATTAACGAGTTAAGTACCGAATTATGCGAAACAGTGATTAGGTTTTGTAGTCTTCTTAAACGTTTTAAGGGATTAGTTTATTGGTGCGCATGTATTTCCACAAGAGCAGAATTTAGCTGTCTCAACAACTATTTATTTATTCTTAATTGCTAATCAACATGTTGCTAATTTTGTGTTTGTATAGTTCTTTTCAAGTAATTTCCTAGATTACCACGACTTATGTCAACTTCTCTTTTTGTATTGTCTTGGAAAACAAAAATAGTAACCTTTTTTCTATGTACTATGTAACCTTTTTTGAAGTACTATATAATGCGTTAAACTTTTTGACACTCCTTTGACTTTGTTATTAAGTATTTTTTGTTTGAGTTGTATTTTTTGTTATTCATGAACCAACTAATTGTTAACAAGGTTTCAATCTTTGAAAGTTTTCCATCTGTTCTTCGTTCGAAAGTCCTCCTCTTCATTTGGTAGACAATTAAACCAAAAATGTCAATGAGCGGGTTCGAAACATTATGTGGGAACGCACATTAGCAAGCCTACTTGTTGTAATTGAAAGTTTGTTCCAATTCCGAATAAAATTTTGTATATTTGAACCGCTGATCTTGATTTACGTCTTGATGGTAAAAGGAAGGTATGGACACGCTGGTCTAAAATGATTGGCTTATCATCGATTTATTTTGAAACTTTTTTAGAGCGCTCTTTTGTATGCTGTACAAAATTCAGAAATCTATTATACATACAGAAAATCTTTTTTGTTCATCAAAATGTTTTTTAATTGTTATTATACCACGCAAAATTTTTAGACCATGACCACTTGTATACCAATTGGATTTTTTCAATGGAGCCAAATTAGTAGTGTATGCGTCTCCGCAAACCTTGAACCAAGGAAAAAGCACACCTTAGAAACCACGAAAATCTTGATACGGCCTTATACGGCCCGTACTAAGATCTTTAATTTTTTCAGTTTTTTGTATGGGCAAATCAGAGGAAAAAGCTGACGCGATGTTGACCTCTATGGAAAAACCAACTCTTTTCAGAGCGTTTTTGTTGTGCTAGATTTCTCCATTTAAGTTATACAAATTTCGACTAAGTCACCTTGGAAAACTTACTATGTCCTTATATGGCGCTTTAATAAGTTTAAAAAGTTTTCCAAGGCGCCGTAAGTTTATAAGTCTTAGTAAGTTTTCAAAGTTTTGTCTACGGTGGTCAACATGGGTAGATGATTGATACTAAAAACTTTCGAATATGGAAATATTCAAAGAAAAGATTTAGTTCAGTTTATCAACGGAAGGCCGTGAGAAAGTAAGAAAAACGTTATTTAGTCATAGATTTTGAAGACAGTGGGGGGGGGGGGGGGGGGTTAAACTATGTAAAATTTGGGTGGGTAATGGGGGCTCGTTGAGGGAATTTTTAAATTTTACTCCCCAAATATTTACTTCATATAGCTTGAACGGCTAGTATTGGGCAAGCATCGGTGTTCTGAGGGCTAAGGCGAACTGACTCAGGGGACAGAGGTTCTGGGTGCAAGGCTGTCATTCTGCAACTATGGAAGTAAAACGATGTTATAGTGGGGCTGCCAAGGGGGGTAAAATGATGCAAGAGTAGGGGGTAAGGGAGAGGTAAAACGACGCAAGAGAAATAGGGTCATGGGAAAAAACGAGGCAAGACTGAGGGGACAATGGGCCCCTTACCCCCTGATCTTGAATCGTTTGACCCCCCTTACCCCCTATCCTTGCGCCGTTCTACCCCCTCCCCTTACCCCCACTCCTGCATTGTTTTACCTCCCATTTTCTCTTACTCTTGCGTCACTTTACCCCCGTTTCCCCCATGCCCGTGCGTCGTTTTAACCATATTACCTACTTATTCCTGCATCGTTTTATCGTTTTACCCCCCATTACCCCTATTCTTGGATCAATGTACCCCCAAAAACTAACCCCATTACCTCCACTCTTGAATCGAATTACCCCCCATTACCCCCAAAATGATGTAAGAGTTTTGGTTCTGAGAGGGAGTGGCTAACAATTCTCCCGTATATCCCCTAGCTTTATATTTGTGTTGGGGTAAAATTTCGACACGGGATTCCAATATAAATGGTTTCAATCTGAAAAATGAAATTTGCTTAAAAATTTGAGAAAAATTAATGGAAACCGCGTTTTTGAAATGCTTGTCGTGCATCGAAAAAATGCCTATTAGAATCTACAGAAATTTATTAGCCAGCAGCTTATGGTTTCAATGGAATTGACGCTTTCTTCTGTCACTTTTCTTTTGAAATTTTTTGTTTTTTTGCCATTATTTGTTGTCTTTTTGCCAGTCATAAAACTCTTTCTGAATAATGATTGATCTCTTTAGCTTCAATCAGGGTACAGGTTAACTTGTTTTATGATTTCCTTTGCGAATTTGTGGTTTTGATACGAATTGTCAATAAAAAATTTGTAGAGGAGATAATTATTGTTAATCTTGGAAGAATGCTGAGAGGTCCCATTGGCGTTTAAGAGAGACTAAGATAATCAAATTTTTTCACAGAACACTTTTTTTAATGGCTTCGAAATCTTCCTCTTGCATTTTTGTTTTCAAAATTATCGGAACCTTTTTTTGAACTTTTTTGTTCTTCTTTCTTTTTTATCAACTTGAAACTTAGTCGCGTGAAAAAGATATGCCGTCTGCTTTGTGGTGATTATAAACTTCAACTTCTCTATTGGTTTTATGTCACAATCGATATTTCATATCTTGGACACTATGCGTTATCTTAAAAATGTCTGAGTTGTAAGTTTTTGGTCCCATTGTAGACAGGTGCCCATTGTAGACAGGTGCCATCCGCTTAGTAGGCGAGCAAAAGTTTTGTAGTTTACGCTTTATCTGAAATTTATTTTAAATTTTTAGGTTAGATATGAAAAATCTTTTATTTTTTTGACTTTTCAAAAAAACTTTCGACAATAAACCATTGAAAGACAGATCTCAAATAATTTTCTCACTGTTTGTCACGACTGAAAGAAATATTTGAAACGAATTGGATATTGAACAAAAAGTTGAGGTGAGGGAAGAGTTAAAATTTCATTAAAAAGTTCCTAAAAATTGGCTGAAAATTTTTTGCAAATTTTTTTTTTCAAAAACGCGTTTTTTTCTTTTGCGTATTATATGGAGACATTGACAGAAGGATAAGATACTTGCGTTTCAAAGATACACCCGAAAAAACGGCTAGTTGTAAATTGAATTTCGACCAACATTTTTTCTCAATTTGATCAAAAATTTGGCAAAATTGCCTGCAATTGTGGGTAGAAAAGGGTAAAACTTTTTCCCAAAAATATAAATTCCTGAAAATTTTCTTTGCAGTGAAATTCTAGATGCAGGGTGTTTCAAATTGACAGCACATAAACTAGCCTGGGATGCCCTCAAAAAATTCGAAAATGGTCTGAACGGAAAAAAAGTGGGGCTATCATAAGGTTCTCTCATTTTGTTTTCAAAAAATGAGTTAACAATTAATGTTTATTTTTCTTCCTTATTCAGATACTTTGATTTACAGTATTTTTTGCAGACTATTAGAAATGAGAACTAGCGTCCAAACGTGAGTTCACATAGGCTGCTGAAAACATAAACTTGGATCACGAAGGAAAGAAATTTCTCGATTTGAGCTATGTTAGTAGTAAGATAATAGGGTACTAAGATAGGGGGGTTATCCTTCGAATTAATACGTGTGATAATAGGGGGTTATCCCTGGCGTCGCTACATGTAAAACATTTGACTACGGCCGTGCATGGGTGATACATGTAAACTAGCGTTCTTCCGCCTTTATTCCTTTCCTTTCGCGCCTTTCTCCGGTTTGTTAGATTTGTAAGAATGATTGAATTGAAACCAAACTTAACACTCAAAACAAAAGTAATATATACACTGTATATTACTACACGCAGTTTCAGCAATATTGCATGCAATTAAAATGGCATTAGCGCCGTCTTATTTTGCGCGCTGGTTCTTCTTCTTCGCTGCTGCTTGCTTCTTTAGCTTCAAAGTTTATGAAGGAGTTGTTAGAGGAGGAGGTTTCACTGGAACTGGCGTCAATATCTGCAATATCGTCACTGTCAAAATCAGATTCAGTTATCTGCTCAGTTACTACTAAACCCGGGTCGGGAATTTTCCAAGAGCTGTTGGTGGAGGCTGGCACTGAGAGAGCGACTGTTGAGGTACTACATTGAGATATTACAATATCATTATCCCACTCTGGACTAGAACTGAGAAGTAAGTTTGAGTAACTGTCATTATCCCACTGAATATCATCACTACCGCAATCAATTTCATCGACACCACAATCAACGGTCTCATAATGTCGGAAGGGTAGAGTTTTTGTACCGCAGGGTAGAATATACCGTTTGTTATCAAACGCTGAAAGGCATTTGTTTGGTAGTAACAGTTTCCAATACATGATGATCAGACATTATTCGTGTGTTTTCAGTGCGAAACACGTTCCCTGTTGTCAGTGTGCTCAAGAAGTCATCATGCCGGAGACGTTGACGAGCGGCCTTAGTTACTCCTTTAACCGAAAGTTTTCGACAAACTAAAGAGACAAAAAAAACTTTTAATCAAGTCTTTAAATGTTTACTAACCCCCTGTGTATATAATTATAAAACTAATACCATTCAGAAGCCTACTAACAACCTTTGTAATTTAAAGATAGAACTAACATGCTTTAGAATAAACAAAGAATACTTACTTTTTGAGAGTATTGAGTATAATTTCGGCTTTAAACATACAAATTCCGTAATAAAATCTCCCGCAAATTTGTCCTTAAACTTGAAGACTACCTTTTTTTTTCTGAACTGTATAAATAGTGATTGTTCGGATAATTGGAGAAACCGAATTCGCTAACAACTGAAGCTGGCTTTCTTGCTAATTCCTCATAAAAGTCTGTACTCCGGATTTCATATAGTAAACTATCCGTGTCTTTATATAACAAACGACAATCAAATTGAGCGCGCATTGTGTAGTAAAGGAAATTGTTTATTGATATTAGGCCAGATAAAGTATAGTTGCTCCAATTATTGTTGAGGTATTCTAATAAATCTTTTTGGCGTGGAAAGACAATGCGGGCAGGTTATCTCCGAATATCATGAACCGATCAAACTCGAACTTTGAAATGGAACTCAGAACTTGATCAGCAAACCGCGCAATGGTAAGCTTACTTCGTCTGCGTTTAGATTCGCAATTCGTACCATATACTGCATTGTTCATGAGCTTATAAAAGTTCTCTTAGAATTTATTGCTAGCGGCTTGACGTTTAATACTGTTGAGTGAAATATAGGGTGCTAACCAATTCGCTTGTTTGAACTGCAGGACACGTTGTACTTTCGCAACAATTAACCCAAGACTAACATATAATTTGAGAAGTTTGTAATGCAATACATAGTTCTTTTTGTCGAAAAGCGTCTGAAGCAATTTTTTAACCTTCGAGCTGGGTAATCTGTGTTGTTCTTTTAGCTCCGGTTGATATTCGCCCAACCACTCATCTTGAACAATTTCTTTGGTAGGGGTCAGGGGAAAGTCTCGGTGGTCATCGTGTAAGTGAACAGGGTAATTTAAGTCTACTTCAAGAAAATAAACAACTGAAGCGTCCTTAGGGGTGTTGAGGATTTGGTTAAGGGTAATTTCTACGTTGAAGGCGAATTCCCCCAATGTTAGCATGTCCATCTGCATGACACCTCCATAGCGATTGTTTGCGTCTACACAGAACGCAAAATATGACTCCTCAGAGGGCCTGTATTCTGATAAGTACTTATTATTTGCAACAAAGTGATGCTCCTCGTAAACAGATGTTACTCCTCCTCGTATTCATCATTCTAGACATTCCTCAGAAAACTTTGTACGATCACATACATAAGAATAAGGATAATATCCTTTTTGTTTGAGTAGGTGTGCGTTTGATTCGGAAACTGAGGGGAACATTGCTCTCATGATATCGAAATGTGTGTCAGGCAAAATGTCCACCAGTTTTTCCAGCGAACTGTTCATCATTTTGTACGAATCGATGAACCTTCTTGAGTTGTAATAGTATCAATCAGAACTCCGAATGTCATTGATATGTATTTCTCATCCGTTGATGGAATGACTTTTATTGTTGTGATAGACTCACAGTTGTTCAGAGCCAGACAAATATGATGTAAGTCATAGTATTGTATGTTATGACCGATCACAGTCGTAAAATTGACATATCGTCTCGCTAGATTACACTTTTCGCGTGCCCAGACCAAGAATTTGCCACTAAAATGACAGTGGTCTGAATCTATGCTCATTTCAGGGTCAAGCTCGCTGTCAAATGGTTCTTCGCATATCCAACAGTTTGTAGCGCTATTTTTGTCCAAGTTTCTACGATTTCCGTTGTAGAAACGAAACTGTTCTTTATGCGTTCATGTATGTCCCTTGGTAACGAATGCAGCATTCGAACAAAATTGCCCATACAATCTTCTGAGCTGTCCACATGATGAAAATAGGGAACATTTGAGTGTTGATCAACAACTGCCAAAGCAAATCCACATGGCTTGTGCTTTTCAATCACGCGTGTTGATGATTGGTCAGTTGCTGCATCACATCCAGCGACGGGTAGGAGAAAAGATTCAAAGTCAAATTAAATGACCAGAGGAACAAACCCCGTGGCTGAAAAATTTGAGAACTTTTATTCATTTATATCTGGTGATGGCATTTGAATAACTGCAGTGACATTTAGATAACAATTTTCAGTATGAATATTATAGCTTTCCAGTCCATCACGACACAGCCAGAAACAATTACGACAATTGCGACGACCAAATCTGAATTTCAGGTCTCTAACTTTACAAACAACTATCAGAAGGTCAGTAATGAGAACATAGTGATAAATGTCGGCATCATAAAGAAGTAAAAGATCCATAACAAAATCTGATTCAAAAGAGGAGACTCGTAGAGGGTAAAATCGTCCTTTATCGTAACCAAAAGACGTTGATTGCCAAATCATTGAGGGTTTCAAAGGCTTTCATTTGCTCAAATCCCATTGGCGTTTCAAATTCGCCTACAGGTTGTTGAATGTTCTGTTGTTGATATGTTGCTGGGGATGTTTTATCAATATGATAGTTCGTGTCATCTCTATCAAGACTGATTCCATGATGCGCATGATACGCTGCCACGAAACAATAATTGAAACAATTGGCATCGTCGTGGTTTCGAGTATTGAGTAATCCGCGACAGTTTGCAAGCTTTTGGGGTAAGGCAAGATAGGATGAGCCGCAACTTGGTCGGTAGCGGGCAAATTTGACGTCAAGTTTGATTTTTTTTTCAACAACATAACCACTTCCAGATGAAGCAAACGTAGACAAGACGGCCATCATTTTCTTTGCCATACTCCAGTACAACTCGTCTGTGAGACCCATTACGTAAATGGGCGTCATGAGAGAGTTGGCATAAATTTCAATGCGCTCCTCCGTTTCGGTTGAATTTTCTTCTTGATGCAGCTTCAATAACTGTACTTTTACCGCAAATTGTACTTTCTGTGGTCCTTGGCTCAGCCATTGCTCAATTAGCGTTGCAATTGCAGATTTTTGATTGAGCATGAAGCACTCAGGATCTCGGTCAGCTGTATTATTGACAATTTCATAAGTTTGTAAGACACCATTGAAAGCTGTCTCCGCTGTAGCCTCTTTCGGATGGTATTCAGGTCCAAATACAGGCAGCGAGTGAATGGAGTTCATACGCTGCGCAAACAGGTGCGCATCATTGAATCCCATGAAGAACGATCGGCAGCAGTTTATAAACTTCGAGTGGCAAGTTCGCATATGCTGCTCCAGTTCAGACAGTTTCCGTGAATTGAACGCACATAGGGAGTAGTTGTACACAGGAAGCCCAACAGGAACCATCATCTGGATGAAATTAATGTTGATGTCTTGTGCGGTTTCCACGAGTGCCAAACGTAGCGGAACAAAAGTTGCACGAATAGACCATTTCTAATAGTTTTGATGAATTTCAAATTCTAGCAGAACTTTGATGACAAGTAAATAACTCGGAAATGAGTTAGGACACCAAACTGAACCACGAATGTAATTTTTGAGCGCAAAATTCAAAATTTCAAAATGCTGCAATCTGATTGGTCGGTTTTGGCGGGTACCTTTAATTCGAAATTTTGTTAGTTATGAGAGAAAAAAGATGTGTTTTCAACTCTCCATAGCAATTGTTTGTCAAAATATACCACCATAAGGAACCCTAACAAGTATTGCTGGTCATCGTTTGTTCAAAAAAACGTTTTTTGAGAAGCTGGAAAAACATGATAATTTTCAAAATTGTAATAAAAAGCGCTACTTTATGCATTTTCAGATACGGTTGGTGAGGGTTGCCCTACGTTGTTAAGTGTGATGAGCAAAAATGCTCCTCGTGCCAAAAACATAGGACCCATAAAAAAGTTGCTCAAAATTAAACAGAAAAAAAATTGTTTTTCTGTCAATCAATTCATTACTTAGCAATTACATGACAATTTCATGACATAAACATGTGTCTTTTTTCTGGGGCTTTTTTGATGACAGCTGTTATGAGATAAATTTGCACTGAGAACCCAATAAGTCCAAAAGTGTAAGGAAAACCGATCCAGCATCTTTCCTTAGGGTACTTCATATGCTAATTAATGCCAGATGTTAATGTGACATTAATTGCCAGATGTTTTGAAAATCGTTGGAGGAGCCATTTTTTGATGATGGTGCTTATGAAAAATAATGTCAGGCATCAAGCAGTGATTACAAATCCGTTGCAAAATTTTGAATTTTTTCTAGTAATTAGTAATTAGGTTAACTAACCCTTAATTAGTCGCTAATTAGGGGCTACTTATCTCCATAACGTGTGAGTAAAATTTGACGAGTGAGATGAGTTGTTTTGTACTTTAGAGTAAGCTGAGGCTTACTGAACAATCACTTTCATCCCAAGTATTTTTTGAAACCCTTTTTTTGGGCTCAAAGGTCAGAGGTCATGTGTCAAAAACAAATTTTTTTTTGAGTTTTTTTATTCTTTTTTAACAAACACGCTCTTTTTCTTTCAATTGATCCACAAGTAACAAATGGGATGTGATTCTAGTGTAAGCTAAAGAGCGCATCTACTGAATTAAGTGTCAAAATTTGATGTTTGAAATGCCTTTTTTCGAAAATTTTCTTTGAATATTTCTCATTTTTTGAACATTTCTTCAACTTATGAATTGAATTTGGAATTCAATCCATGCTACAGCTGTGGCATGGAGTTAGCATGTCATTAGCGTCAATACCGCATACTCTCACATATGGCTATATCTCTAAATTTTTTGTATAATTTTAACAAAAATTTTGTAGATTGAGAAGAGTATTTCTGGATATAATATTGAAAAATCACAACACGTCATAGTAGTTGTAGTAGTTGAGTTTTTGTTATGATATGAATTTGTATGCTTACGTCATAATGAAAATGTTTTCTGAACATGTTCGAACTGGATCAGTAGCAAAGTTTTATTTTCTTTGGCACAGCAGATTTAAAACTGTAAAAACAGATATAAAAAGATAAATTCAGCTCTCAAGAAGTTGAAATCACACATTATTGAAACAAAATCAAGTTAGCATCTCACTATATAAAAGAGTTTTGTGGTGATTCATCAAGTTTTATTTTCAAGGTAATCAATTAAGTCCATTAAAGAATTCTCAGGTAGCCGTTTCTTTGGTGCATTGCAAATCTTTGGCGTGTCTGTGACAACAAAAACACGTGCTGGTTCTGCTGAGTGAAATTGTGTAGCTGACAGTAACGCTGTATCAAACTGGTTGTCATTGAACAGAGCCGCAGAATTGTTCTTGTGAATTCCCGCAAAGAGAGATGGACTAGATGTAGGTGTCAAATTGGGACTCGGATCAACTGCTGGTGTTACTGGCAAGCTGGCTGAATCCAATTGCGATTGATTTTCTGGGGAGCAAGATGACTTTATGCCCCACATGTCAGCTAAGTTTTCGCAAGCTTGATAAGCCCCTGGCTGGTTTTCAAACAGAGGCACAGTCGCAATCGTAACAAAACAAAATTCGTTTAACGTCGTCAGGTAATGACTCCATGCCAAGATGTTGAAATGTTGGCAAAGTATTCGGAGGTAAAAGTCCCCCGGATGTAATAAGACTGCATTCTGCTGGTTCTGTCTTCTCTGGTAAAGAAGCAATTGGGTTAATGAAAAGCTTAGGTAACAAACAGTGCTGGTAAGTTTGCCAAACATCGACTTGTCTCTTCTGTTGAATCAGCACGACAAAATTTTCGAACACTGTCTGATAAACCAATGTTCGCTCCAACGAAATTACAGATTCAGCAAGTTTTTGAACGGACATAATTGTTTGTACAAATTTCGAGAAAGAAATTAAAACCAAATTGATAGAAGACGGTTGGTAGGTGTTTGTCTGGTAACGAACTCTTGAAGGAAAGCAAAGTGCATTGAACGCAAGGTTTAAAGAAAATGAATAACTATTTTTAAAGTTGTATTGCACAACGTGTAATTCAAGAATTTATATCTGGGGTCACATTTGGTTACAATTTTGATAGTGTATATGTTCTGTTATATGCTCTAAATATTGTTATTATACACGGGTTGATACAATTTATAGTGTGTAATTGCAAACTTCTTATCTATAAGGTATTTTATTATTAGCATTTCATTGTACACATTATTCTTATCAGATTTTCTTTACTGCTGTAGGTTCACATGTGCTGTTGTATCACACATCCAGGGTACAATCTGTTCCAAGTTATAAACATATGGTCTGCATATAATTTCAATAAACAGTGTACATTGCATTCCCCAATGACGCCAAGTACACACCTAGGTTGACATATGTTTTTTGTGTTATCTAAGGTCACAGCTGAAGTTAAATATGCAATATGTGAACAACAGACAGACTCAAGTACGCCATAGGCGTACTTGAGCCTGTATTCACAAAGCATTTGGATTTAATTAGAGGCAGTTTGACGACACTTGTTTAAACCCAACTTGCCGCCCCAATTTAATTGGAATTTTACACATTATAACACTTGCAAGTAATAAAACAAGCTGCAAACTATGCTTTTCACGTCCACTAAAGACACAGAGTTTGGAGATTGTTATTTCGATATTTCCAAAACTGATAAGCGCTTAATCAGGGCAACGCTGAAAACCTATGAAAGGACAGGGACATATGTATTTCTGAAATTAATCAAAAAAGCAACAGACGATTACGAGTATGAGCAGAGAATTTCGTTAACTCTTGGAGAGTTTGACAATTTGGTCAGCTCAGCTGGCAAAATACAGAACTCAGTGGCTGATCAGCAGTTTGCAGCAAAACCACCACTAGCGAAGAAACCAAAAATTCAAAAAGAACTTGTCAACAACGATGGTGGAAGCGATGTTTGAGCGTTCTCCAAATTACTTTAAAATATTTCAGAAACAGTTCAAATTTCTCATTGTGGAAGAAAAACCTAGCTTTTCTATTGGAAATTTTTATGCAGTGTGTGCACATTTTGATTCCGAATTTTGCAATTTAGTATATAGCCATTATCACGTTCTGATTGATACAACTACTTTTGAAAACGAAACAATGAAACGATATCAGAGCTTTCCTGTGCCTTGCGTTTATACAGCTTTCAAATTCTTGTTTTGGACTGCACCAATGTTGGACACTAATGGAGATGTGTTTTCAAAGCTTATATTAGCAATCGAATTCAACAGTTCCGCGGAAAAAATCGATGCACAGTCAGTGCGCAAACGACTGCCTGCTTTTGCTAACAACAACAATTTATCGAAAAGCAGCTCTACAAAACAAACAAATGTCAATACCAAACAGAGTGCCGAGATGCCAGTAGTTGCTCAAAAGACTATCTACAATGTCCGGCCTCCATCAAAACAAACTCAAACTGATTTTGTTAATAGTGAAACTTGAAACTTTACGAAGAGTTGAAACAGTTTTGTATGGTCCTCATTCTGGTGCTTTTTGTCAGATTATGGATATTCTCATGAATGGATATGGAAAATTGAATATTGATTCTGATTTACTGAGTGTTCGCTTTTTGTATGAAGAAAAAGTAAAGTTTTGAAAAAAAAAATTTTCAAGTTAGTAGGTTAGAACATCATATGAAAAGCAAAACGAATCAATTCATTATCGTTAATATTTAAAAGTTTTTGAGCTTTGAAAACAAAGAGCAATATAAATACAAAAAAGTCCACAAAGTTTAGAGTTTGCACTTTGAATTGGTTGATTCTCCAAGAGTTGTTAGATGTTGTGATTGTTGGCAACAGAAATGATTCTTTGATATAGATGTTTGTACGATTAAATGGGCTGACCAAGGCGATCGGCAAACAAAAGTTGATTGTTTTTTCTACATAACAGTAACCAGTGGGTGCCAATATTTTCAGCAGTTGCTGCACTAACAATAAGGAAGCTGTTTCTGTTCATTTTTTCCCGAAAATTGTTGGCCGCAAACACACCATGGAATTTATATTTAAGAGTTTTGCAGCCTTGGATTAAATCATCAATATCATCTTCATCCATCATTTATTTGTCAGAATGTTATTCTTTGATACTCTTCTTGCACTATCAACAAAAATTGTGCTAGCGTTTTCGCCAATAATGAATATCTCTATATTGTTCGGTAAGGCCGCAGAAAATTTCAACTCAATAGAAATTGACGAATTTGTAAGCTCAGGATGAATAAAATGGTGGGATGCTTGTTGGGTGCTGGTCAAATCAAAAACCATTATGAAATGGTTTGGGTAATCTGTCAAACTTATTCCATGACCATTGTCGATGTAAGCTAAATCCGATATTGTATTAAAGTAAAGACGTTTGTCATCACTTGTTGATATCGGACTGTCTGCCACAGGTAAAACGTTTCGATAAATATAAATCTGCTCAAGGTCGAATTTGCGGAAATTAAATGGATTTTGTCTGTTTTTACCAAGAAACGCTTCGTTAGTGTTCAGACAAATTGCTAGTCTACGAATCGGTTCTTTGGCAAAAATATCTTCTTGTTTCCAACTGTGGAGACCCGTTGACGCCAGAAATGTTTTTACTAGAGTCTCCAGGTAAGGATACGAAGCTGGACTTGTTAATAAAGTTTTTTTCAATAGCCGATACAACATCATCGTTCAATGTCATCTTGCGCACATACAATTTAGCTTCGACAATTTTTACTTTGTAGTGCTTGGCTGCATCGTCAGACATTATAACAAAATCATCCATTGACCGTCTAAATGCAATGCAAAGTGCCACACCACTTAGCAAATGTCTGTCACAGGTGAAAAAGTCCATTGCAACTTTACCGTAGAATGTGCACCCAGCTGATTGCCTCACTAAGGCTTTCCCTCTGTTCACTTCTCCAGTTGAGAGCGCTCCTGGATTTTCTTCGTAGGAGTAGCCCTGACATGCCAACCAGGTGTTTTTTGCATCTTTGTTATGTGAAAATTCTGTTTCAATAAAAGTTTTATGAGCATAGTTTCCGTTAGCATTTGAAATTTTTAGTCCATTAGCGGAAATTGTACAGTCAGAGAACAGTGAATATAACACATTATTGCAAAAATAGGGAGCATCTGTCATTGTAACATCTGTTGCTGCTCCTGCGTCATATCTCAAATCAGCTTCTGATGACTGGACAATTTTACATTTCACTTGCAAGAAAAATTCATGTAAGTCAATAAAATTGTTTCGGTCACCGGCGACTTCAAATTCTAACATGGGTCCATTTGGACTGTAGACTGTGCCCAACTTTTGACAAAAACTACCATCGAATGTTACTAAGAGAGAAGTTTTTTCAAATAAATCCGAAGAACTGTGAGTTGCTTCTGATGGTAATAAATTAGCGATCATCGTTCACTCTGGCAGAAAAATCTGACCGACTTCTTTTTGGAGCTCTGTGCGTTGAAATGGTTTTTTTTTGCGTTTGTTGATTGCTTTCTGTGGCATGACTCGTATTGACGTCCTCCGAGGTGAAGTATTTCGTCGAGATCCCCCTGTCTGTTTTTTGACAGTTTTTGATATTATATTTTTAAATGCCTGTTTAGGAGATTTTTTGCTTCCGACTACATCCAAAATCTCTGGAACACTTTGTTTCAAGAGCTCTTTACCAATACGCTTCGCTGTAGGCAAAATAAAACGACGCGATAAAGGCAGCGCAACACGTCCAATGCCTGCAGCTAGGGCTCCAAAACCACTTCCTCTTTGGCGATAATGTCTAGAGAAGTAGGGCAAAGACGTTGCTTGATTAGCATAATAAGAAACCGTTTTAAGGGAAAAATTTTTTGAATTGTAGTGTTAGAATAACTTTTACAGTTCCTGAAAAAGGAACTAATTGTCCTGTATCTGTTCTCAGTTCAATTGAAATCGATTGAATTGTGTTGGTTAGGAGCTTCCTATAGTCTAAATTTGTAAAAACTATCCGATGAGTTGGTTCAAGCTCACAAACACTACAGTTTTTCAGACGTTGTTCTGAATCAATGACTCGCAAAAGGGGAGCCTTAGGGTCACCAACGTATTGATATTCAATTATGTTGGTGTAGATGAAAATTAGATGCTTTCCAGCACCAAGTTCAGCTGGGAACTCCCCATAATAAGCTTTTGTATCATCACTTTTCATAAATGTGTTCGCATTAGGAATCATTTTAAACCCAATATGTATTCCATTGCCGTCAGGAATACCTCTAAATCCAATAATGCTAGGAATTTCCTCGCTGGGAAATGTAATTCCCTCATAATTGACAAATAAAATTTCATATTTTCCAGAGCTCTTCAACTCTCTGAATGAAAAATGGGGCAATCCAATTGTGCGCTTAATTGTAGCAAGAAGTTGTGCCACTGTATCAAATGTTCCTGGCATAAAACTAAATTGCTGTCCACTGTAAGGTCTAGAAATAACATTGGCTCCCGGAGACATCTTTTGGGAATCTTCATAGTCTTTTAAGTTGTACACAATTAGGTTTCCGTTTACTATGTTTTCTATTTTTGTTGGGAATATGATTTCACTTAGCGCCACTCTCCAATCACCTGCAAGTTCGTTAATTTCGCAAATTTCGTTATTAAAAAAATATTAAGTGTGTTGGAATCAAATATTTTCATTGAAGCGGATGAAACAACGTGAACTGTAAACTCGTCTTCAAACCGGTTGTTCGACATTTTCAACGACAGGGAGCCTGACAATTTGTAATTCTGGTTAATAAAATTTTCCTTGAATTGGTTCTTTGTCTGCGTTGACTAAGAAGTATGTTGGTGGGCTTAATGTTGGTATTCCCGTTATTCCAAAGACTTCGTCTGTGAACGATTGCTTGTAACTCTTCCTGAATGCTTTATCTTTTTTAACTACTCTCACAAAGTCTCCAATGTAAAACTTGGGCTTCTGAGTTGAGCTTGTTTTTGCTGCCAATGACACTATGTCGTGGCACATCTTTTTGGTAACTTTGTTAGGAATTTTAGTCGTGGCACATCTTTTTTTTTGTAACTTTATTAGCAACTTTAGTTACTCGATTGACTCTTGAATTGATTGTTTTCACAAATTGGCCTAATTGGTCAATGTAGCTATAGGTCCACTTTTCTTCAAGATACCGATGAATTATCGTTTTGAGGTATCTAATGTTCCTCTCTGCAAAAGCTGACTTTTTTCGCTGTAAGTACTATATAAATGAATTCCACTTTTGGTACACAATTGTTTGAATGCTGCAAGAAATTCTGTACCATCGTCAACCCATACTTTTTCGGGCTGTTTCTTTTTGATCATCTTTTTGAATGCTTCAGCTGCTTCTGTTGCATACTCTGTTTTCAATGGTTACACTTGTAAATATCTTGACAAACAATCGACCGCTACTAGAAGATACTTTATATTGTGGTTATACTTTGCCAGTTTATCAACGTGTGCCAAATCCAGAGACCAAATTTCGTTAATGTCTCTTACAAAAACTTTAACCCTGGGACATTTTAATCGAATTGTACGGTACTTTGTGAAAGACGGCTTTGTCTCCAAATAGGACTGGACTTTACTTATAGGGAGTTTGCTTTGAGTCTGCAGTCGCTTTATGCTTCCATACGAAGCTGGTCCTTTTAAAAAAAACTGATCCATTTTTATTTCAGGAAAAGAAAGACCACATCTTCTGACTGGTCTCTTCTTTGTCTGTCGTTTGGTCCGTTTCCTCTTTATATCTTTTTTGGGTTTGTTTTGAGCCACTGGGTTGCTCTCTACTGGAGAAGAGCTCTTGTCGACTGGGTTGTTCTCTACTTGGGAAAAATTCTTGTTCACTTTCAGACGAGGTTTCCAAGATTTGCTTGGCATGTGTATTTGCAACAAGATGAGGTGAAATATTAAGAGCAATTAAAATTTTTGAGTATTTTGCAATGTCAATTTTTTTAGTTGGTTGCTGCAGATTGTACAGAAATGTTGAAGCTTTAATGCCCAGTGTGTCTTTATTAACGTGAATAACGTCATTCAACTCTATGGTTACTGTTTCAGATTGGGTAATCAAATCAAGTATGATTTTTGATCTTTTGATTTGGTTTTTATTCATAAATTCTAGCTCTAACAATATGGAGTCGAAATCTTCGCTTTTTATTTGTTTTTTCACTACCGGCTCAATCTCACTGTCTTCGCTCATGCGTTCTGTTTTTTCTTTTTCCTCTTCTGCTGTTTCAATCGCTTTGTTTGCTGTCTCAACTGGTTCAAGTGCTTTCTCTGGTTTTTCCATTGAGTTCAACTGGTTTGTTTGCAAAAGAGACAGCTGTGCAGCTTTCTGTTTAGGGATTGTAAGGGGGATTGTCCAAAACTTCTTTTTTTACCAGTTGATGTGAAGCAAACATTCGTTTTGGAATTAAAACGAATTCTTCGGTGTGCATTACGATTTTGTTAAATAACGATGACATGTGAAACCAAAAGTTTTGACCAAATCTGTTTCTCTAGCAAAAAGTTGCCTCTTTTCTTTCAAATTTGTTTGTCTAGACAATAGTTTTCTGAAAGATTTTTCATAACCTTCTACAAAACTTTTTCTTATTGGAACATCACCATTGCCAATTTTAAGCAAACATTCGCAAAGGAATTTAATGAAATGATTTGGAGCTCTCTCGATCTTTTCTTTTAGTATTGTATCCGATATCTCTAGCAGCCGCCCCAGCATACAAATTTCTTTCTCTCTCATCGCTCAGACTTGTGATAACAGCTTTAGCTGATGGCAGATAAAAAATTGATGGCCCTTGAGGAACAGTATTTGAACCGTAGCGCAAGACGTCTGATGTTTTGGGATCCAAATCAATTAGTAAATGAACAAACTGTTCTTTGGTGGCGAACTCATAGCTTTTTTTTTTTAGAAATTGTGCATTATTCAACAGCCGACCAAAATTAATCTGTTTTGTGTCACGTGGTGATTTAAACAATATGATATGTGTTGTGTTTAGATCAATTGTTCTGGAACATCTGCTTTGCTGGAACAAATTGTGTTTAACATAAATTACACTGATGTTTCTATGTCGCCCTGCGGTTGCTAATTTGGAAAATTCTTTGTCATTAAAGATTTCTTCACAAGAATCATCGAACACAAGAAGGCAGTTCTCTAACTCTGAATTGAGCTCAAAATCGGAGAGTTTTTTAAAAATGTATTTTCAGTTTCTTCTCTAACGATTGGAACTTTGGCTGATCATGCTGATAAAAATAATAAATTGAAACTCTGGAAAAAATGTGCCAACTAATAACATTTTGAAAATGAGCTCAGTTTTCCCGCAACAAGATGGCCCGCAAACAGCCATGAACAACCGGTCAGTTGTAGAAATAATTTTATTCATAACTTTGGATTTGCAAGAGCGTTTCCAACTGTACCGGAGAGAAGTGAAAACCAAAATGTGGATTCTTCACAGTCAATACTGAAAAAAACCAACTTGGCGAGAGATACAGTTATGAGAAAAATTATTATAATGATTTGTGTAAAGTATACAACCTCTGATCCAAGCAATCTCGAATTCCAAAACCTCCAAGATCGTCTTTCTTGGTGCTCGGCGTCAAAAACCAAGTCAGTTATGCCTCCGCCCGAATCTAATTGATCTTCGGTTTGACTCATTTTGAAATAAACTTATTCAAAAAATGAATTGCTTTCCAGGAATTTTCACATTATTTAGCAATAAAAAATTCATAAGAAACATATCTAGAGTCTTCGTCTCTTTGTTTGTAAGTGATTGTATAGTTTGCATTCATCGAATCTTGTTTATCTCTGAAAACAATTGACTCTACATTGTTCTCTTCAATCAGCTGCTTGATGTCATCGGTAAGAGTCTCATCGTCCAGAGACATCAAAACTTGTACTGCACGCTTGGGCGGAGGTAAAGGGGTTAGTTGCAACCTTTTCATTTTCTCTTGTAAAGACATGGTACAATTGAAAGTACTCCAGTAGAGAAAGATACTTTTTGAAAGCTTCTATTTTAGCACCAGCAAAGACAATCTGCTGTTTTCTCAAAACCTTTTGGCCTCTTGTGTCAGTTTTTTTCCTTGATAAGATTAACCGTTAACTGATTTTCAGGCGTTATGCAACTGTAAACTGTCAAATTTGGAGACAAATTCACTTGCAGTAGAGACGGAGCTGGTTTCTCGAACCGACAATTCTTTCTTCAGCCACTGGTAAAAGAGTTTTGCGTTCTTATTGGCACAATGCTAGCTTCTCTGTCGTTTTGGGCATCTCAATGAATGTAATTTACAAACAGGTGTCTCCCGATATAATTTCAAGTGTTCAATTTTTGAGCAGAACAAAGTTTCCAAGTTGATAACGTTCCTCGGTAACAGCTGCCGTAAGGTTTCCGTTTTTTCTAGTCCTTTTGCGTAAAAATCAGAAAAGGGAAATCGAAGAACTATACTTTGAAAAATCTGTTGCAAATATTGATAAGGGTACTCTCCTGTCTCCTATGAGAGACCATGAAGGAATTTAGATACCCACAGGAAAGATCTTTGCTCACTCGAAGAAAGTATGTTAAATGAGTTTGGAGGTAAAAACGAAATTATATCGTTGTAATTTTCGGTAGACACCGCAAGTTCTTTTTAATATAAATCCAGATTTTTTACTTCGAAAGTCTTCCAAATCAAGAACAACCGCTCCGGATTTCAACATTCCAGCAAATTTAATAAACAATTTTTGAAGGATTTTACGTATAAACAAAAAACAATTCGAGTCACATGACCAAGGTACTCATTTGTCACTGAACTAGGTAATACGTAAGAATAGCCTGGACCCTTTTCACTATAAACCGGAAGCACCGTGAAGTATCGCATGAAGTCTCAAAATTTTGAACGATTTAAAATTTTTGCCGAGGGCTGAAATGTCGATGCCAATCAAAACACCATAAGGTCGTAGTTTCAAAGCTATATCTAAATCAATCTCAGGATCCAAATGCAGACAAGTAGCTAAAAAGTGTAAAAATCGTTCACCGTATTGTGAATATTCATTTTCGATTTCCTTGTAAGTTTATTGAATACTCTTCAAATCAACTGTAGCAATGGTAGCCATATGATTTTATAAACGCTCATTCAAAAATGACTCTAGCCACATAATTGCACATTTCCACCTACATGTATCCAGAAGAAAGCTAGTTTACATGTATCACCCATTCACGGCCGTAGTCAAATGTTTTACATGTAGCGCCGCCAAGGATAACCCCCTATCATCACACGTATTAATTCGAATGATAACCCCCCTATCTTAGTACCCTATTATCTTACTACTTATGTTTGATTTGATTCCCATATTTTTTATTTCAAAATGAACGATGAAGAAGAATGTTTCGAATAAATGACTTGAATTAGTCTATAAAAAATACCAAAAAATATTCGAAATATGCAGCATCGTAAAAATGATGAATTTGTCTTCAGCTCCAACATGCGATCACAGGTAACTAGCATAACTCTTGATTAATACTTGCAACATAATATGTGAAAGATTGCGAAAAAATTGTTGAAATATTTGGGATCTATTCTTTTCCTCGGCTCAATCTTACTTTCTTTCTTCAGTCCTTGATGCAACTTCAATTATCACATAAAATTCACATGTGCTGTAAAAACCACACCTGATTGAGTGGCGGTAGATTAGATCCATTTTTTTCTAAACTGAGCTTTTATTTCATTTTAATTCCAGAAGTCATCACCAAACTAATATCTAATTTATTTAATTGTTTAAGCCTCGACTTATGAGTAGACGAGACTTGACCAAAAATAGTGTGATACTTCGACTAGCTGCTGGACCGTGCATATTATCGTCAAAATTGCCCCCCCTCCCCCCCGGGGGTGACCTTTGAAATCTTCTCATAAGTGGAGGTCTGAAATTGGGTTTTCATTTGTCAATTATCAATTGAAGTGGTGTCATAGATTATCAATCGCCATTTGGTCTCTTCTTCGGAGCTCCGCCGTAGTGACACAACCCAGTGCTTCTGGGATATGGACAGTACCTTTTCATGGGTTCCTGGACTAAAGCAGTTTCCCGCTTCATTGCATCGTGTGACACATTAAGCTTGCTCACCAGGTTATCATAGATCAGGCTGTGAGTGTTCGGGAAATAGAAGTGACTGGGATTGAAACTTCTTCTGAAGAGGGAGATGGCAGCTGCTGTAACACAAATCTATTGGGAAAACGAGTAATTTTTCCTTTTTTTCAAGTAATTCGAGTAATTTTTAAATTTTTTCCTCAGAAGGTTGCGTAACCATCTAATTGACATGGTGTCAACTTCATAATGGTCATGTCTAAATTTTTTATGCCTTAATGCCTTATGCTTTATTTGTATTGGGTACTTACACTTTTTCAAAAACCACGGATCGAATCCTGGTTTTGATGAGTGTACAAAAAATCAGACGGATCAGTCGACATACATAAAATATTTTACCAATTTTATGTTGTATGAGGAAACAGCAGCTAAATTTGACACTTCGAAAAAAATCAAGCCAAGAGTAGTTTTCGACAAAAAATTACTTTGAATCAACCAGCATCTTCTGAAGATTCCCAATCAAAAAACGATCATCAATTCTATAGATAAACGAGCAAAAATAAAATGAAAGCAAAATGATAATTAATTTACTATGTTCTCCACCTGCTCGTGGACCTATGAACAGGAACAGTAAACAAAAATGATTACAGGCAAACTCACAAACTGCTACAATAAAAATATATATCTATTGTAAACATTGACAGTAGATGTGACATTTTTGAAACATTTTTTTTTACTATTCCCCAAATTCAAGCGGCCTCAATCCAAAAAAACCAAATTAAAGAGTACCCAAAGGTGTCAACCAGCATTAAGCGTTCAATTGATTTCAAGATGAAGAAGTAAAGCAGATGAATTACTCAAAAACAACCAAAATTGTTTCAGAGGATCTAAACATTTGAAACATCGCCAAATTGTTGAGTAGCAACTTTGGAGTAAAATCACAACACAAAAAGTCGGCTCATTATTTTTTGGTGGAGAATGTTGAACTTTTCAAGCAAAATAAAAGAAAGGATCTAGAGAATAAACTGCTTAAAAATCTGCTCGTTAACGATTACATCAGATAATTTCGACAAAAAATTTTGAACTTATTTTCTCGGTTTAAAAATAGCGGTATGAACAAAATCTTCACTACTGCTTTTAGCACCACTCCTCGAATAATCAAATGTTTTTAGGATTCAAACAAGTACCGGTTTCTCTCGAGCCTCAACTTCTCTTCCACAATTTTACTGATCAGTAAAAGATTCATCTTCGCAAAAACTCTTTTTTTTTAGAAATGAAGCAGATTTGGAACTTTTTTAACTTTAGAATCCAAATTTAAAGAAAATGATTACGGGGAATGAGAGAAAAAACAGGAATTAAGTTGGAATTCGAAATCCAATAAGATGTGATCCGTTGAGAATAAAAAATTTGGTCCAAAAAAAATCAGTAGGATGGAAATATTAAAGAGATCTTGAAGAACCAAAAATGAGGATTCATGTACAGAAAAAATTATGCCATTCAATTGAGAAGTATAAAAAGTTAAAGAACAATTTAATTACAGCGTTGGCGCTGTCTTTATTTGGTACTCTTTTCCGGCCACCTTTAAAAAAACTATGTTTGTGAAAACGCTCAAAATGTTGTTACGTAAAACATGTTCATCATGAAAGCTAATTCTACTTTTTAATCAAACTACCGGTTCAGTTGAAGAACTTGCCCTTCAGCCGCAATTTTGTAAGAAAAAATTCTGCGAAAGGATTTAGATGCTTTATGTAATGCACGTTGACCTAATGAAAGCATTTTTTGATGAAAATCATTCGTTATTAAACAATTGTACTCGGCGGAGAAAATTAGTATTTTGGTTCAAAAGAGGTAAGCAAAGATTCATTATATAGTTTAAAAATAAAAACATCTCTCCTCTTTGAAGAGGGACATTTTTCCTTCTCTTTCATTTTTTAAACTTTGTCGATTAATAAAAAAATTAGTGTTGATTCCTTTTTCTCTTAATTTTGAAAAACTTTGTTGCAGAGCAGATTTCAAAACGGAACAAGATGGGAAAAACGTTCCTCATTTTTTAATCTTTTTTTCGTTTGAGAGAATTAAGGATGTTTGGTGGGCCGTTGAAAATGCTGAGTATTGTGCCAAAAGCGATGTTTTTATTCGGCCTTTTACTCAACTACCAAACAAACTCTGATATAATCCATAGAACACCTAAATTGCTGATTGAATTTTTTTTTAAAACCCTCTAAAGTTCGAACAACCAATCAATTTGAGAATAATTATTCTTCTGACTATTGTTTGCAATTTACTTAGTTGAATTTGAGAGTTTTCTATGTATTCTGGGTACTTTTTGCCTTGCTATGGTAAAAACAATTTCGTTTGAATAGCCTAACTTTTATTGTTTATGAAATCATTGTTTCTTATACCACTTGGAAATCAGACAAATCTAGAGTAAATTCTCAGCCTGGTCTGATTAGATATTGGCGATTGGCTGTCAATACTGTTTTTTATTATTATTATTATTATATATATATATATATATATATATATATGTATGTATATGTATCTATATATATATATATATATATATATATATATATATATATATAATATAATCCTATAGGAAGTGATATTAGTCTTTACGATGTATAATGTGTTTGTATATAGCTTACAATATTTTTGAGCACGCAAACCAAAAATCATAACACTCTGAAAGGGTCTCTGGAGGTGTTCAAAATTAGATAGCACACAAAAATTTAGAAATTAGTTTTTTTTCGAATAATTTTTTTTTAAAGTTTATATATCCTATTTTCTTTATTTAGAAACAAAAAATTCCGATGAAATTTCGTATTTTTTAAACATTTTTGTTTTTCCAGTATGTTTGTGCAATAATGTTAATGTTTCCAAATACAGACAAAATTTTTTGTCTTTTTTGTTTGATGTCTTAGGATTGTTTTTTTTCTGGGTAGTTGAATGCAATATAGCAAATTAACTTAGTGGAGTGACTATTTACGAGTGACTAGGAGATTTACTAGGAGTGACAATTAATTTAGTATTTTGACGAATACATAGAAGACTCCGAGGAATTGTTCAAGCAGCAAAGTGAGTTTAATTGAATTCAATTATGATGAAGTGCAGAGTTTAGTGGAGGTATTTTTTTTCTGTAACGATTTATCGTACTATGTTATGAGCTCTGGTCCGAGAAAAAATGGCTGAAAACAATTCTGAACAGTTTAAGCCAAGCATAAAAATTCAATGCTGTTTTTACTCTGAATAGACTTCGTTTTTTGTCTGAATTTACACTTTCCATAGTAAAAAGTGACATGATCATAATATGTTCATAGCAAAAACACCGACTGAGAAATACTATGATTCAGCGCTGATTTACTCTGTTACTATGATCCGGGTAGGCAAAACTACATTATACAATAAATTTTTGCATAAATTTCATTATTTTCTACTTTTTCCTCAATTGGATCTTAATTTTTAGCTCCGGCTTATTATCCACGTTGAATAATGAATGAGAGGCCGAGTTTAGAAAGTTTTTTCCTAACCTTTTTTGTGAGCCTCACTACTTGTTAACTCAAACACCACACCAGATATCATCCAATTATGTGTTGAAATTCAAAATTCTCTTTAGTGTTTTAATTTCTTAATTTATTTAGCCGGAATGATTGCAAATAACATCATTATCAAAATTCTTCCTGAACGCTTCTCGAATTGGCGCAGTTAAATATACACCAAAAATAAATCAGCCTAATTGAGTTAAATAATTTACACAAATTTCTCACCTTTCTGATGAAAACGGTCAGATAGCAAAACCACAAACAGTAAAATGATAATATTTCGAGCCATGGTCAATTTCTAAAGACAGAAATGGTGATTTAAAATCTAAAGCGACACACTGTAGCCTTCAAGTTATTCAGATTATACTCACAGGAAGCTTTTTACAGTCCTTAGGAAGAAATTGAAATTCAAATTTTCACTTGTTAAACCTGTCTAATGCAAATATAAGGCGAATTGTAAAATTTGTTACTCACGCTCAAAAAATATTTCAGTTCAATTTAGGACAAATTTTGAACTTCAATATCAGTGCCCAAAGGCGCGGTAGATTCTAGCTGCTTAATTGAATAAATGGAAAGTGGTTTCTGAAAATAATTGACCAATTGTATATCTTGAGAAATAACGTATGCATGCGTTCAAATTGGGCTAAATATGCTAATTTGAAGATAAAATAAACATGGTTTATGAGCGCCCTGAAAACACAAAATAATTACAATTTCTCTTCAATAGCCTTTTTAATTAATGTTCTACAACGTTTGAACGACTCAGGAATTAAATTTATTATACTTCCGCCAATTTGTTCTCAATAAGTGTGGTTTATATAACATGTAAGAACATGTGGGAAATTTTTGCTCCGACTACCAAATTTTTTTAATGGTTAGAAACTTTTTGCTGACTTTTTGAAGTCAATTTTGGCCGATCGAGTGCTTTGACGGAGAGATACAAAAGTGATACAATTGGAGAGCCCTTGATAAACTAAACCAAATATTGAAGGGCTATTTTCATTTTTTAGTTCACGATTTAAAAAGGGCTCTAATTGTTTCTCTTTTCTTGCTTCTGCACACAGTCAGAATTTGCAGCTGCTATTTCGTTCACATATTTTTAAAGTTTACTCTCGCTGTTTTTGTCGTTAGTTACCCAGCTAATTATATAGGAATCGCTTGCGGGTTTCTGATGAATTAGAGAGCAATACGTCAGAATTAAGCCTTTTATTACATCGAAAAATTACAGCTATATAGAAAGCTTTGTGGAAAATAAAGAGTTTTGGATTCAATTCATTATCCGTGATGATCTCTAGATTTTGATTTCACGATGATTTCACGATATTCCCTGCATTAAAAAAATCCGAATTGAGCTCTGCTTGCAAAGACATTTCAAACAATTTCATATTTTTTACTTATTAACATTTCTTCGTTCATTATTTGCTTTTTTCCGTTAAAAATGATATCGCAACAAAAGTGACAAGACACATCAAGCTGCACTTCATTCAAATGAAACTTTATACCGAGTACCAACCATAAAACAGTGCTTATTTTAGAAAAAATGGAGGCTCGGTAATATGAGTTCGCAAATAACAATCCGACCCAGTCAACCACTTTATTGATTTAATTGTCAACCAAATGAGAACGGCACAGAATGTTTTCAAAAATCTTTTGAACTTCGAAGATAATTGGCGTATCCGTTTAAAAAAATTTTTTTTAACACACCATTAAACAAACTAAATAATGCTTCATTAAAAGCCGATGATAGCCGCCATTAGGGACACTAACAGACAGGGCAAAAAAATCAAATGAATCAAAAAGTTTAATCAAGACAAAAATTTAATTTGACTTACGTTTTACCCGAAAAGAAATTACGCTGTTTTTGTTCAGCATAATTTCTATGTAGACAAAGAACTGAATGCGCTAAGTTAAACAATATGTTGAGTAGTTTGACAACAACTATTTCCAATGTCATGGAAACCATTATTTATCAATGAATTCTTTTAATGGATTGCTTTCAACTTTCATATGATGCGAAAGAGGCCTGTGACTATCGAGAACGCCATATAACTACGAAAAGAACAAATACAGAAAAAAAACAATGTCAACTAAATCTTGTGAGGAATTGCTGTCGAATAGTTTAAAACAATAATCTATTAACTAAAGCCATTTAATGAATGCAATTCCGCTTTCTTGCGCCAAAAACATCAATACCTCTATGATAGATCAGGACCAATTTATTGGAAAACCATTCAGAAGAATTTAGGAAAACACTTTGTCTTTGACAAAGAGAACAAGCACTTTATTCAGAAAACATTAATTTAAATCATTGGGGTCAAATCGATTGTGGTTGGAAACTCTGCTTAATCGAATTTCTAAATGAAAACAAATTTGTCTGTAATTGTGACAAAGAATAAAAAAAACATGAAAAAATGATAGAGCCCAAAAAGCAATCCGAATACATTTTTATTGCAATAGTCAACAATGAGACGCTCCGCCTGTCAAAAAACGTCAATGTTCCTGTTGGCGCCACTTCAAATTAGCAACAAAAGCCATCAGACAGCAAGAAATAACGTTTGAAACTGAGAAATACTTAGAATCTGTCAAAACTGAAAAATTGTCAAATCTGAAAATTTTTACAAGTTGGGAACGAAACTTTGTACACCTCCCCCGCCCCCCCCCCCGATTTTTGGAATTGAACACCTGAGCAACCCGAGGTTATGGCACATGGTTAGGGTAACCTCTAAGCTACTCATGGATCCAACGAACGTTATTGCATCAGATCCACAAGTGTGGCTATTAGCACTTATATAGTGCAAAATTGGCATTTTTTGATATTTTGTTTTTTTATTGTTAATTTTTCTAAGTTGTTTGTTTTATGATACTTTAGGTGTTCATTAAAGGCTAAGTTCCGTGCATTCGAGGCATTTAGAGCCACGTAATAACCAGCCGTGCCTATTTCAATAAAAGTAAATTGACATTTGCTATCTAAAGACTGACCTAAATCAGTTTCTTGATTAACCAATCAGAAACAAGTAGCAGTGATGTTATAAATGATAAATATTTGATTATTTACTCTAACCCAATTGTTTGAATAGTGAAACTATATTGTATTCAGAACCATTGAAAACTGTTACCAAGAGCAGTTGGCTCTCAGATTAGACTAAAATTTGATTTTTTGACAACTTTAGTTTTTTTGCTAAGTTTTGCTAGATCTCAAGTGCTTGCGAGTTTTAAGTTAGTTGAGCTCACTTGAAGAGAAGTTAGCAACAATACTAGCTACTGACTGAAACCTTACAAACTTCAGCACGAGATTGAACATAGATTATCATTAAGGATTTTCTTAACTTCAATCAACAAAATTAAAGTTACAGTCCTTTAATACGTCCGGGCGACTAATTGTTTTCGCGACATCGTTAGACAATTGGATTCAGTGAAGAATCAGGCCGGCATAAAGCTCGAGAACCAGGCTGTGATATATAGTTTCCGCTGAGATTCTTGAATAGCCGCAACAGTTCCAAACAACTGCCTACATATGTTGGCAACCGAAAATCTCAATATATCAAAAGAAATTGTTGAACTTTTGATAAATGTTGTTTTGAATTAGCGAAATGGACAAATTGTTAGTTCCAGAACAGTTTCTTAGAAATCGAAGATAAAAATAGACCTGATCTGATCGAACAAAGATCGTTTCAGCAGTTTTCATATGCGCGCTACCGGTCAATTTGGACAATTTAGGCTAAAAGAGCTTATTTTCGTGCAGATTTTCATAACAAATGAAATAAAACAGAAATTTTGAAAATCTAGCAATTTTTTTTATAAAAGAGTTAAATTTTGGCCAAAAGAGTTGGTTCAAACAATTCAAAAACTCTTTTTTATCTTCAAATTTTAAACCATTGAGACTATCACTAACAATTTTACTATACTTTTTAGCAAAATTGCTCAACGTTTCATCAAAATGTAAGAAAAAGTGTGAATAAAACAACAGAACTGAGCCAAACGTTCAAAAGTTGTTAAACCTTTGTAACTCTCTGGAACAATTGGATTTCATGAAAGTCTTTTCAACTTGACTTTCTAGGCTTGACAAGATTTCTAAAGATACCATTCACAACTCTGCATGATCAATTTATCAATCGGCGAAAACTGACTGAACAAAAAACAGCATATAGTTCCTCCCCCACTAAAGTGGGTCGAAAAAAAAAGTTGAAATTAGTTGCAACAATGAACTGTTCTGAATGCCAATTTATATGATGTAAAGCGCTGCAGTTTCCGATAAACTAACAACATTACGATGGAAAATTATATGTTGTTTACAGTTCCAAATTTCTCTAGATTCGATTCTTAGACTTTTAGAATAACGAGAATAACAAGTTTTAGGTTTCTCATTATGTGGTTATATGGAAGTTGCGAACAATTCAATAGAAAATATATAAATAGTGTGAAGTTTACATTCGAGCTCTTTTTTTACTTTTTGTTCATATACCAATAGGATCTTCCAATAAAAAATTGGTACATTAAATAAGAGAAGTACACAACGCGTACACATAACGGAAATCCTCTATTGACCACTTTGACGTCAAAAACTTGTCAAAGTGTTCGCACATGAGCACCGTTTAAAGGAGATTGCAGTTTTACTGAGTTGAAATTGTAAGGTGATTGATATTAAACTCAACACTTTTGCACTTATAGACGTATTAACTTATAACTTCGAAACTTATACGCAATGACTTCGAAACCAGGCTTCCATCAGTTGATCTTGTTTTTGTCTGACTACGATCTTGTGATATAGACCGAAACAAAGAGGCTCGGTAATGTGCGTACGAACATAATGTTCCGACCCCACTCATCCACATTCTTTACTTAATTGGCAACCAAATGCTGAAGAGATAGAAAACTTTCGAAAACATGAATGTCATTCAATACACCAAAAATAGAATACAATAATGCCACGCGCGAGGGTCGGTGAAACTCGTTGTTAATAGCACTAATAGAAAAGACAATATTTTAAAGCAAATAACAAACATTAATTACGACCGAAACTCGATGCCCATATGAAAAAAAATCGTAACAAAGTCAAACTCACATCAGATAAAACCTAAAGAAGACAAATTAAACTATACTTCATTAGCAAAGATATGGGATTTGACCTCAATGCGACTGGGTAACAGGTCGACAAAAAAGCAAAAAAGTGAGAAGTTCGAAAATACGTTTCTATTTTTGAAAACAATTCATTTCAAAGCGAGTAATAGCATTGGATTTTTGCTGAAATCAGAAAAATGTTCATTTGTATCTCCATAAGAAGCAATTGAGACCTGTCATTATTCAGTGTACGTCATAAGGATGCAAAGGGAAGAACAAAAACCGGCAAAATTAAAAAGTTTTATTAAACTGTGCGCGAAAATGGCAGCGAAGCCGTTAAAAAACCTTTAAATTGTCACTAAAACAACTAAAAATTGTTAATTTAAACAAAATTGCAAAACTATTGGGACCTAAGATTTTAATTATGGTTTAGAAAAAAACAAAAATCTTTTAAAATGTACAAACAAATAAAAATCTCAATCCTTTCCAGAAAACACAAAGCCGAAATACAACAAAGCCGTACTGTGCAGTAACAGAGCCGAAAATCAAATGGCTGAAACTAGAGACTACGTCACGGCTCCCTGGAAATAGAATAGAACCTGTCGCTGCGGAGACGAAGCTTTAAATTGACAGACAAACGAAATCAAATAATGACAAAGCTCAAAAATTCAATTGTTTTTGTAACCAATTATTTTCAAAAATCGTAACAGGCAAAAGGAGTCATTGAAAAAGGATGGTTGGGGTTGCAACAATTTATTAAGCCAATTACTCTGGTTATTGATGCAATTAGGTCACGAGACTACAAAGTAGCAACAAACACAGGCAGAAGTCAAAACTTCACAATTAAATTTAGGACGCCACAGTGTTGAGGGCACTATAGTTATAAGATGTTAATTAAAAGAACTGTAAATGCTTCTCATCTCAACAATCTCCCAAGGGGTCTTCCACATGAAAAGAAAACAACAAGAAACGTAGAAAAAACAACAACAAGAAACCCAAATCGAACACTTTAAAAGTCTCGAATGTTTGTTATAAAATTAAATGGTCGAAGCTATCAGTCAAAACATAAAACCAACAGACAAAATAATGTTTGAATCAACAAGAGCAGCTGAAAGTTCTCTAGGGACAGTGAGTATCTAGGTGAAAAATCTGAACGCAAAAAAACACAATTGAAAAAATCTTTTAAAACAAATTTTAATTTGAAAGTCATTTAAGCAAATAGACTTGAACTGAAATCTTTAGTTAGATTCAGTTATACGTCTTGAGGAAGTAATTGAGAAAACTCAATGTAATTTACGTTTTGTACAAAAACAAACAAGACATTGAATCATTAAAAAATCCAAAAAAATCCACAAAAACGAGCGCAAAAGGGACACAGTTGAAAAAAGTTTACTTTAAATTTAATTCGAAAGCCATTACAACAAATAGCTATCAACTGAAATCTTTAAACAGGTTCAGTTTACTTCCGGCGAAACCAATTGGGACCTCTCATTATCTGATACAATTCAAGAAACAACAACAAGATAGACAAGCAAAGTCAAAGGCTTCAAAAAAGGATCTCAAAATTTTTGCGGGAGAACTCTTTTTCAGCCCAAAAGCATAAAGAATTTAACCAAAGTTAATATACATAACCAGTTGCTCCTTTTTTCAACACTCTGCATTTTCCCAGCTCAACTTTTTGTCAATTCGACTTGAGACAAAATTATGATAATTAGACGAGGAAACAAAGCAAACTGAAAAAAGGCGCAACTATGCACAAAAATTATTTAAAAAATGAACACTCCTAGTATCAAAAACAAGAAACCGTTATTATAAAAAAAACGTTGCAAACCTTAGTTTGCAACTCACTAGAAATTTTTATACGCCCTTTTTCGCTGGTATTCTGCCAGAAAATGAGAGAAAAAAAATAAAATATTGGCTAAGTTCAAAAAAGCAACGACCTTTTCTTAAAACAAATAAATTCGAAGTCATTAAAAGTCATAAGAGTCATTAGATAACAACTGAAATCATTGTCGGGGTTCACTCACACCTCTTGAAAATTACACATGGATCTTTGATTGAGGAGACTAAATCATTGGACCACAAAATTTCTAACAATTGAAAGCAAAACATAAAAAGTCCAAAAAATTTTACGAAAAAAACTGGTCAGAGCCCTAAAAACCATAATAAACACTGAAGCGTAATATATGGTAGTTGAGCCTCATATTTGGTAAAAATTATCTGTCAATAATTGAGACCTGATTTGAAACTCTTGTCATTAATTTACATAAAAAGCTCTGATTGTTCAAATATTTGCAAAAAAGATCATTTTTCAGACAAAATTTTCAGTATATCAAAAATAAATAAAGCATTTTGTATAATTATAGAGTTCAAATTTGCAAAAAATCTGCAAAACTATATTTCCAGAAGACTCTTAAGGCGAACATGAATGCAACTAGCTCTCTTTTCGAGGTTTTGAAGAATATTACCGCAGTTTTGAGGTGACTACTTACAGCAGATTTGAAGCAAGTTTTGAACAAAAAAATCAAAAATTTTGAAAAGTTTACCAAAAGTTCTATCCAAAAAACTCGGATCAAACAATCCAATCCAGCAAACCTCCTCTATCTGTAAAGATAAAACCAAAAACACTCCCGCTAACAATTTTAAATATTTTAGCAAAATTGACGTAAATTTGGTTAAAAATACGTAAAATATGAATAAAAACAACGGAATATCGTCTACTATTCAGAAAACTTTAAACTTCGATAACTCCCTCTAAAAGCGAAAATCAAAAACGGTCTTTCCAGTTCTAAATTTTACTCTGGACGTGCTTCCTAATGATACCACTCATAATATTTTACGATGAAAATATTGATCAGCAAAAATTGAACGAAAAAAAACTATTTGAGTTCATAAATCCCCCCCCCTATTGTGGGTCAGAACAATTATCAAAAATGATAATAATTGCCAGTCATATTTAAAACTGTTCTCTTTTGAAGTAGTGAGTAACGTCAACCGAAACTCAAGCGAGAGTCGTATTATTTGTGTAAACCAAAAACAGTGAACGAATAGATGGAAATCTCCGGAATCAACTCGAAGTCAAAAGACACACAAATTACTCCTGGCTATTCACTCAGGTAAAATTTTTATTTCTCAACTTACAATTAGTGAAAACTTATGCTACAGAGATGCTATTAGAAACATACATAAAAACTATTTAAGCCATCTGTTAGAATTTTTTGAAATAAAAACTGAAAAGATGATGATTTGAGACTGCTTAAAAAGAAAATATATAAGAACTCAGACTAATGATTTTTTTATGTCTTTGGCAATTTTTTCTCGGTGTTAGTTTTTTTGGTATCATATAAGTCATTAGTACTCTCGCTGGCATTTCCAAGAACACCGAAGGTTTTTTCTCTATGGTCTGATCTCTTTTTTATGTATCAATTGTATTTTGCACGTCAGCTATTTGCTAGTTCAACACATTACATTTTTTGCTTTAAGTAACAGCAGTCATATGGTCAAGAAAGCTTGTTAATGCTTCTTGTTTCGTTGGCGGTCAAACAAGTCGATAAAAATTTAACCATTATTAACAATAAAATAGAGTTCAGTCATATACATGCTCTGATCTTCAACCTTGGATGAAATTAATTTGGCAAATACAGAACTTTAGTCCTGGCATACTCCTATCTTTAGTCAGCTTGATCAGACTAGTCATTTGTAAATTAGATTTAATTTCTTCATCTGTTCGGCTTTAGTAGAACAAGCGGTTATAAGTTTCAGAACTTTTTCAGGAGAGTAGCATAGTGGATGTGTTATAATGTTTTCAACGAAATCCTAGGTTTTCCAAGTAACAGTTTAGGAATAAGAGATAGAGGATATTTGTATCTGGGGGTGTTAAGGTTTTTATTTTCCAAATGATTTTGACGAACGTTAGCAATATATTCGAAAAATCCAGCCATAGGCAAACAAGACAAATTTTGAAAAAGAGGTTAAGCGAGCCAAAAACATCCGAATTAGCCCTATTATTATTTGTCCATGGCGGGTCATTGGGGAATAGTCACCCACGCAAGTTTTGTCGTCCGCGGTTGCCGGACTACATCCCACAGCAGATGAAAGAGAAAAATACATATGCCGATAGGGTGATAATCGGCACCCAATCAGCACATGCATTCTTGCTCGGTTTTTGGGGCCTACCCGACTAATCATGTTGTTCTATTTTTAGATGACACAGTAAGCTTATTCCTTTTCCTTTTTTAATTTTTAGCAAAACATATAGCGTCAAAATTCCTCCCACTTTTTTCAGCTGCCGTATTGTTCCCTTTTGAGTGCGCGTTTGTATTTGTGTTGTGTATGAGTGTATGCGTGCGTGAGTATGTGTGTTTGCTTGTGTTGTGTATGAGTGTATGCGTACGTGAGTATGTGTGTTTGCTAAAATAACTTCCTGTTCGTTAGAGCAAGCACATTAATTTGTCATAGCTCTTAATATCAACACGCTTTATCCTCACGTACAAAAAAACAGTATTTTTGCCTCCACAGTTTTACTCATTCTAAACAGTCAAATCTATTCGTAACTTATTCAACCTACGTATTCGTAAAAGGCTGCGCGTTTTCTGAAAAAATATCAAAAAAGTTATCAAAAAAGTAGTTACTAAAAATGTGCACCCCCCCCCTCCATCAACACTATCCACCCACCCACCCACACACCCACCCCCCCCCCACCACCCACTCACACACACACACACACACACACACACACACACCTACACCCCCCCCCCCCACAAACAAACACACAATCACGCGTTTATACGCAACAACTGACTGATACATGCACACAGTCAGCCTTTCTTATATTTGCAGAAATAATTACATTTTGTAAAATAATTTTTACAAAATGTAAAAAATTTGTTTTTAAAAATTCTAAAATTTTTTACAAAAAGTAAAAACTGCTTTTCTTCAATAGTATTTCAAATTCTAAAAGACAATCTAAGTTTATGTTACAAAATGTAAAAATTTTGTAAAAAATTATAAATCTCAAAAACTATTTTATATTTTGAAAACAAATAGTACATTTTGCTTTTTTTGTATAAAATGTAAAATTTTCATCGTTCCAAGGAATCTTTCAAAAACTAAAACAGGCACAATTTTTACAATTTGTAGAAGAAATTGTACAAAATGTAAAAAACTCTTAATCTTTTTATCGTGATACCTGTCTGTCGGATCAACTCATTTTCACAAAATGTAAAAATTTTTTACAAATTGTAAAAAACTTGATTCGCTATGAAAACAAACTTTTTGTTGATTTGTTTTGTGTTTTCGAATTTTAATTTGAGTTAGCGAAGAAAAGTCATTGGCTAATTTTTTCTCTACTTTTCATTCATTCTTTGCTCTTTTTTTTTCGTTTTGGTAATTTTTCCGATAAGACTCTATGCTTTAATTCTTTGTTTTTGTGGATCATTTTTCCAGACTTTTTCTGATTGGTTGTTGGATCGACTAGCAAGTTGAGTTTAGCTTTGCCTCGCTCCAAGTAAATCATTTTGCTCACACTGCTGCTAACCGTCATTTGATTGCTCCTTCTCGACCGAAATTTTTGCTTTTCTCCTAGCGCTGTTGTTTATTCGAATAAACTTTTCGTATTTTTGTCTTGCTGCTGTAATTTTTTAGTTTTTACAATTTGTAAAAAATTCAGCTTCTACTTTTTTACAAATTGTAAAAAACTCAGCTTCTAATTTTTACAAATTGTAAAAAAAACTCAGCTTTTACTTTTTACAAATTTTAAAATTTCAACTACGTTCCTCTGAAAAATTGTCAAATTTTTAGGCATCTCATTTTACAAATTGTAAAAACTCAGTTTCTACTTTTTACAAATTGTAAAAAACTCAGCTTCTACTTTTTACAAATCGTAAAAACTCAACTATGTTTCTGGTTCGGAATAATTGTAATTTCTCTTTATTGCTCCTGTTTACAGATTTTTAAAAAATGATTATTTCTAACGTGCGAGGGATATATTGCTCCAATTTTACAAATTGTAAAATTCGTTCTTTCGCTGTTTTTGCTTTTCATCAACAAAAATAAATTAAAGCGATTTTTCATTTTTACTTAGAGCTCTTGTTTGCGTTTCTACTTTATTTCAGATTAGCTTGCACTAATACATTTTGTTTCTCATTGGAAGAAAACAAAAAATGGAGGAGGGTCATCCAACTTAAATCCAAAAGCATCTTGGTCTTCATTCCGACAACATTGTTAGTAAGTTAAAACTCCGATTAAAACACAGTTTGCGCCATGAGCGGTTTTTTAAAATTATTTTAAAGAAGAAGTGCTTGCCAACTTTAGGCAGTGGTGATTGCAACGTTTTGGTGACAAAATTAGAAAACAGTTTCTTTACGATCGATTTATCATCCAATGCGTCGCTTGATTGCTATCCCGACAATACACTTGGGTTCTTCCGTGCATCACCCAGTGCACTTCTAGAACTTGACGATAATCAGTGGACCGTTTCCCTCTCTAGCATAACTTGCCCAAAAAAAATCTTCAATATCGTTGAAGGTAAATTTGACTATATCAATGGAAAACTTGTCATCTACTTATCAAATTGTCGCGTTCCTAAAGGTTTGTACAATAGCGTGTTCGAATTGTTTGATGGCATGGAAAAAGAAATCTATTCATCTAGAGGACAGGAATCTATTTTCGATAAAAAATAAAAAAAATTTTCAGTTTTTCAGGAGAAAAGAACTTACGTCCAAAGATGTTGTTGTTCTATGGGAAGGTAAGGACTGTGTTCATCTGACAAATGTTTCCGATGATCTCAAATACATATTAGGATTAGAGAAATCTCCGATGGTGACGCATAATAAAACTTCCTCCGGAACCAACCAGTTTGAAGATAAGCCAGTTTTCCCAACGGATGTCAATTTTTATTATCTTGCTTTTGTTTATTGTGACATTATTAAGCCACAGTTTGTTGGCAATACCAAGGCACCCTTATTAAGATCTTTCCCTTCATCTGACGCAACTCAAATCGGTCCTGAAAAGGTGGAGTCCTCCATCGCAGGCGGTTTCGGATATCCAGCTGTATATCGTCACTCTTTTGACAAAACTCAAGCTAAACTTGTTAATAAAAACTAAATTTACGATATTTTGATTGAAATTCGAAGTGTTACTGGGAAACTGATACCTTTCACGGGAGTTGGTCGTACCTACGCAACACTTTTCTTTCAAAAAATTAGTTCATAGTTTCATTGCTTGCAATAATTTAGAATGACGCAGTGGATCAGAAAACGAAAAGAACAAAGTGACCTTGAGCGACAAATGCACAGCCTTTCATCGGAATAACGCCTGAAGAAGATCTCGAGGTATCAAAACTGGATAACGTGTGGGAACTGGATGCAAAAAACAACCGATTTGTCAGAGTCGGGCTCAGAAAATTTGAAACGAGCGTATACGCTTACATTAAGTTATTCAAACTAACAACTACGGTTGATTCAAAAATCAATACAATATCTAATAAATGGGCCAGACGATCAAGTTTATCGCTCACAATGGACGAATTGATCAACCTCACAAAAATTATTGGTAGTGAATCCAATGACACCTTGACCGAGACAGATTTGGAACTGCGGGAGTCTTTTGAGTTGGCAATGACTTTATCCCTTGAAGCAATTAGATGCAATAGCGCCCCTGTTGAAGGGAAGAAATTGAAAACGAAAATTGTGGAAGTTGAGTACAAATTAAATGGCAAAACGATCGGCGACGAAAGTGAAACTTACACCCAATCTCAAGTTGGGGACGACTTTCCCGAGGAATTTGCTATCCCTGTTACAGAGGATGTCTCATTTCGAAATGAACAGTATGCAGATATTTGGCGATCCCCAGTCAAATTCAAAGCTAGTCAAAAACTGAAAAAGAGCAGTTCTTCCAATATGAAAAAATTTTAAACGGTCTGAATGATATCACACAGCTTTGGTTCAACTGATTGATTGCCTACCTGATTATTATTCTCCTCTCCTTGATCAACCTATATACGATACTTTTGTATTCTTTTGCTACTATTTTTTCAATAAAAAACATTTTTGCAGCTTTTGCTCGTCACCTCATTCCAGCTATTGTTGGTCCTTTTTGCAGACATTGAACAAGCTTATGGTGCTGTATTTTTAAAACAAGCACCAATGACCTCTGTCAGTTCTTATGAAGCAGTGAGTTGCGAAGCCATTGACCTTAGTCGCGGCCATAATCTTGCTGTGAAGCGGGCAACCGGAGGGTTTTCATGTTACACTGGAGGATGATGAATGCAACTCCACCCGGATTGAAATCGAAGAGTCTGTCGACGACAACTCCAAAAAAGCGAGCTCTACCACTGAAGTTGTTGACTTGGACGAAGAAGACGTTAATGACGAGGTAATAAAAACCTTTTAGCTTTAAAAAAAACCTCATGTTTTGAAGGATGACATAAACTGTACTGTATTGAGATGGGCAGTAACGAACTCTAAAAGATACAAAAAAAACAAATCACTTCGATAATTTGCTGAGCCTCAATAATTTTATTGTGTTCTATTTAGGGTAGTGGAGATGTTCAAATAACCCAGATAGCGCAAATGTTCGGGATTGACGTAGTGAAGGAAGTTGTCAGTAAACAAGCAAATTAAATATCGCTGGGCAATATGATACTCAAGGCTATCGCAGAGGGTCAATGTGATGATCTTTATGCGAAGTTCAAATATGTTGCAACGCGAGAAGAATTGAATAGTGCTTTTGTCTTCAGGATAGCTGATTTAAAGGGCCTACTTCTCCAAATAACATTAAGCGTTATTGTTAGATGCTTAGTTTTTTGTACAAAGCAAAAAGCGATCTGTTCATTGACAATGAAGACAAGAGGCGATCAAAAGTGTATAAGATACTTTGTATGAAAATGCTGACATGCTCAAATGTGACTCTTGAAGACTTGATTCTTCGCTGCCAAACCATAGCATAGCAAAATCTTCAACCTACCATAATTCAGTTTTCTTGCGCGGATTTTGATTTTATGCTAAGACATTCAGTCATGTATTGACTATTTAGTTGTTTTACTACCAAATTTTGTTCTCTTATTTTTATTTTCCAAGACCAACTGCAAGGAGCAATTTTATTCAAAACCATATTGTCTTCAATAGTATTATGACGAATGAGTGTCAAATTCAATTAAAAAAAAAACAAATTTTCTCACATGATCACCAGTTCAGCCAGTTCTCTGTTTTCAGACTACAAAATGCAGAGTGGAAATCAAGCATGTGCAATGTCCGACAACCCGTCATGCTCAATAGAAGTTGAAATTTACGAAAAAGTTGAGATAGCTGTTCGTCAACTGGAGCTGTCACATCAGTCAATTAAAATTGGATAGATAACGGATCCTGTACATGAATAGAAGCTCTGAGAAACCTGGAAAACACAAAGGCTTTTAGAAATGTGCTCTACCATATCGGAATCATCAGACAATTTGCTTCCTTATTTCAATGGAATCGACTGAACAAGACACTCGAACAAATTTATTTGAGACTGGCGGATTGTTACAGAAAAATTGACTTGCACGACGACGCAAAAGCAGTCAGCTTAAGAGCGTTCAATTTATCGCAAGAATATAGACAGCGTAATGAGGAACAGAAACCAGCGACGATCCCAGAGTGATTGTTCCTAAACTAGATTATAAAGTTTTTTCGAACTTTGATAAAAACTTTCTAATCTGCCTATCTTTCACCTTCCAATATTATGTATAGTTCACAGTGTTTTTACTGATAATAAAGTACTTTAATTTATATCCGGATTTAACCTGCAGCTTTTTGAGAGAAGAAAAAACGTGTCAACTATTGGACAAACTTTTTTTCAGAAGAATTGAATGATATCTTTCCAATCAATTGTTAATCAAACTTGATCAAACAGATTTTTGTTGTTGCTGTTTCTCATGTGTTTGCTGCGTTTCAGTGAAATGAATGTACACGCCAGTGCAGATGAAAGGGTTGTCTATCTTGACAAATATATTGCGGCCTGGAACGATGCACTAATGGAAGCAAGTGAAGGTATTCGATTAAAAGAGGTGAACGATGTGAGGGCAATGCAGCTTTTAAAAGGCCTCAGAGGCGAGGGTTTACGACTTCATTCACTTCGAAATATCAAAGTTTTTGACTGGTTTTCAGTGGTTCAACATGACGTATCTGATGGAACGAACCTATCAAAAACTTTGAGAAGTTCTTCTACGTCATGGTGGTTCCTCTAAATCTGAAGCCAAATAATGTCTTTATATGGCAGCGGTTTTTGACTGCAAATATGTTAAGAAACCAGCCGACAAATGATTAAGTTGTGCCTTTAACTGTTCCTTTCAAATAAATAAGTAAAACTTGCTCCAACATTTTACCACCCATGCCGCTGCATTCAATGCCGCTAATCTTTTTCGAAACATTGTCTGTTGCCATTTCTGATGCGCTCACTCTTTGTACTCGAGTTTTCTAATTATTTTATGATGACACAAAACTTTTTTCTTGTCTCAATTTAAAGTAGAACTCGAATTCTGTTCAATATTTTTTGTATTTATTGCTGTTCGAAATTGATTATTGTTCTCTCTCTATAAACCACACAAACAGACCGTCATCTAAAACTATTAATTGGCGAATCAGGTTCTGAATTTGATACCTGTTTTCAGACACTGATCATGTCAAGTGAAAACACTCACACTAATGGCAACAGCAGCAACGCTACTGTAGCAGAAGCACCAGATGTGAGCTCGGCTAGTGGTTTTCATCCCTCAACCTTTTATCAAACAACACGAAGACCGAAAAGAAGGAGCTTTTTACAAGCGGTCAGTCACGACTTCGAGGTCAGTTTTCGAGGTATTGAAACACAAATTGACAAAGTCGAAGACATTTTTAATCACTTGATAAATTTCCTCATTGAAGAATTAAACCGTGAAAACGAAAACACTAATCACCGTATACGCTTGGTTCTAAATGCGCCGAGTCTGAGTTACCCAGTTTATATACTTTTTCAGGAAGCGGCCGATTTTAACATCGATTTTTGCGCTAAATGGAATAGAGCGCGTTTTAAATTCAAACGAAGGGTTCGACATCAGTAGCGATATGAAATTGAATGTGCTATCGGTGTCTTTACCTGCAATGGGTGGCTATAAAATAGGTGGAATTCATAATCGAATTATCCCCGACGTACTAACTTTCATATCACAGAAGCAATCAGTTATATCTATTCATACAGATGAATCAAGTAAATTCTTATTAGCAGCACTAGGCGTGGGCATGACTCTGCAGAAAATGGATTACAACAGGCAAAGGAACAATTTTCAAACAAAAATACAAACAGGATTTGGAAAAAAACAGTTGATATCCAAACTGAAACGGTTTTCAAATTCAGATATGGATTTCGAGAACAGCTCGAACAAAAAATGGACTTTTGTCAATCTGTCTATGTTGGCCAAAACCGCAACGCTAATACCATACAACATGACAGACGCAGAGCACGTTAATGTAATCACTTCAATGAAGGGCCTGTTCAGCGTTCGGTTTTACTGCTATGCTTGTCATAAAAGATTTTCTACTGTTAAACACTTGTGTGCAGCCAGTTCGTGCACAGAGTGTCGTATGCCAAAGTGCAGAAACAGGGCTTCTACTCCTTTCAATACTAATTTTTTGGACAACTGACGCGTTCTACGTATCGTTGCCCAATTTGTGGACTACTTTTGAAGAGTAAGCTGTGCTTGGATGCTCTTATAACACAACGTATTTGCTCTTACTTCTACAAATGTCCTGGGTGCAATGTTACTGTTTCCCGGCACTCGGCGTCTACTCAATCAATGCAGCAAAAAACGATGCGCAACGTGTTCTCAATTTTACGATTTCTCACAAGGAAAGAAACACGAGTGTTTTGCACAGAGCCCCAGAAAACGGGCACGTGCAGCCCTGGAGACTGATTTTGGTGAAAGAGCGACTGTTGACTATGATAACAGAAATTTTGCTAGCCAAAAATCAAAGAGGAGTAACCTCTTCAATTCAGTGTCCAGTTCTGACGCTTCCTTATCGCAACAGGAGGAAGAAGCAGAGCAAGCAGTGCCAGACGTACAAACTTGGGTCTTTGACATTGAAACTGATCAGAGCTGCGAACGAAAGAATGTACACAAACCGATTGCAAAATCATTTTCCGGAGTTGAGGAATCTTTTGTTGGTTACAATTCAGTTAACGTTTTTTGTCTTTGATTCTACAACAAAGAGCGCGTCAGAAAGTGCGAATGGTTCATTGCTCATTTTAGAATTGGGTACGACTTTCTGCCAATCTTGGAATGGCTATATCAGAAACAAAGTTTCCTTCCAAAAATTGTTCTGAGTGGCAATAAAGTTGTGTCACTCAAAGTGGGAAATAAACGGTTTATTGATTCATGCCTGTTCATACCTATCCCTCTTCGGAAATTTTCAAAGACATTTCAGAGACGGAGACGGGATATTTACCCCACTTTCTTAGTTCATCTGCAGCTTTTGAAGGCAAAACACCTTTTCATACAATTTCTTGGTGCCCCAATGGACAGGAATGCGGCTTGGTGAACATAGTTTCCACTGATTGCCCTTATGGCATTAGTAGGAGAGATGACAGAATTTCAAAACGCCAAGGATAGACTTTCAAAGATCCAATTGCACAGCACGGACGCTACCAAGAGAGTGCCATGAGAATTCAAGAGAATGCCAAGAACCAGATTTTGCCTTCCTACCCGGACAGTGCCCGCCGCGGTGTCTGTTGGGCGTTATTTCCCTTAAAAATACTGAGGATTTTATTCACTTCGTTCAGTGGCATCTACAACAAGAGGTAATTTACAAGGAAAACTTGCTAGTTTACTACTTTCAGCTAGAGTTAACAAAATACTGCCAGTCATACAGACGTTGAGTTTTTGAAACAAGGCGTTACCACTTTTCGACGACCGATTAAGAAAACATGCAACAACATTGACCCCTTTCAAATAGCATGTACTGCTGCATCAGCCTGTAACTATATATACCGACAACTGTTCATGCCTCCAGCATCTATACCGATTTTACCATCAAACGGATACCGGTCGATGGAGAAAACTTCGTTCCCGGCTAATCAATGGCTCTGCTGAATCGAACGTACCAAAAGGGAAAAACAGGAATTTTGAAATGAAGTTCTGCAAATCAAACTCCTGGGTGGTTCTGCTTCAAAAAACGATAGAGAAATTCGAGAGCAAAAAATTGGCCCGGGCCGTGTAGATGGTCTCATGTAGAAAAAAGAGCGCTCCGATGAACAAGATTGGATCAGCTATTCTAAAGTTGTGTACAGAGCAGTTATTTATGAGCTTTTTGGTTGTTATTATCACGGATGCTACAAATGTTATCCAAATCGCAAAGAGTTTAATAAGAAAATGGGAATGACTATGGAAGAGCTTCATTTCACCACTTTTCAAGAAAGATTTCATTTTCTTCAATCTCAAATTGAAAACAAAATTCGCCACAAAACGACGGATGGTTTAAACTATGTTATTGAGTCATGTGAAAATATCTGGGAATGTCAATTTAACGATTCAGTTAAAAATCATTCTTTTGAAGAATCAGCAAAACTTGCTCATTTTTCTGTCGGCTTCTATTATACCTCAAAGTTGAAACAACTGGTAAGCAGTAGCGAGTTTTTCACCACTCAAAGCCAGAGACGCTTTTGCTGGCGGTCGGACAGAAAATTTCTGCACACGTTGGCACAAAAAGAATTGTAACAAAAGTTTCGGTATGTTGATATTTGTTCCTTGTACCCGTATGTTAACGCGTCTTGCCTTTATTCTGTTGGTCAGCCGGACTTTGTGCTTGTGGCTCCAGTTTTTGATGAAAATGTATCGGAAAATCTGTTAAGTCTCCAGCGACAAAAAGTGCTAGCATCACGTTGAATGATTGCAATTTTTGTCAGCCGTTTTCGGAAGTTGAACAAAAAATTTTGCATGAAGAATATTTTGGATTAATCAAATGTCTTGTTCTGCCGACGAGGAATCTCTGGATACCATTTATCCCTTTCAAGTATAATATGAAACTTTTTTCCCGCTCTGCAGGAAGTGCGTGGAAACCACTAGTTCTAACAAATCCCAGCAGACAAATATCTCAATCGATGGTCAAATTGCTCCCACAGTGATTACCTTGATAAGGCTTTTTGGGGCACATTTGTGACAGTTGAACTACGATTAGGGATTCGTTGGGGCTACAGAGTTATTGATGTGTCGAAAATTTGGTCATGGAGCACTGGAAGACGCTCATCAAACTTATTTTTGGAGTAAAAAAAACACTTTTTTGAAGATAAAAACAAGCGAGTGGGTGGCCAGTAGAGTGTAACTGTGCTCAGACTGAAACTTTTAGCCACAGAAGAGACTTTCTGCGCGACTTTGAACTCGGAGAGGGTGTTAAACTGAATGAGGAGAATGAGGCTTACGTTTGATCTCAAAAATTCTTCTCAATTCTTTTTGGGGTTATCTTGGTATGCGCGAGAACCTGCCAAAGAAGAGGTATGTCAACAATTACCCAGATGTCTTAAAATACTTCACATCTAATTTTGCTCTCGTTGTTGACGCAACTCTAGTGGGAGAAGATTTGATGCTTCTTCAGTACCAAATGATTGACGATGCGGCTGATATTACTAGAAAATCTAAGGTTGTTTTGGCTGCCTTTACAACCGCCCACGCCCGAAGCATACTATATCAGCATATTTCGAAAATGAAAAATCCTCAAAACGTTTTATACTGTGATACAGACAGTATAATGTACATTGATGAGCACGTTAGTGGTTTGGATGTTCATAGGGATATATCTATTGGTTCCTCTCTCGGTGATATGACGGACAAGCTTCCAAAAACAGTCAAGGCTGATAATTTTTTTTAGTGGTGGGCCAAAATTTTAGTGTATCAATGGACGCAATAATGAAACAGCTGCTGACTACAGTGTTCGTAAACTCAAAGGTCTCACTATTAACAGAGCAGTGGAGAAAAGGTTCGATATCGAAGCTTTCAAGAAACTGGTTCTTCAGGAGGTGCACAGGCTGCGCTTCCCATTTAGCTCAATGCGTCGTTGCGTTGAAACTGGTAAAATTCAAACACAGTTTTGCAACAAAATGACTAAGATAACTTGTACTGAACGCTGCTTCGATAATGATACTGGCTTATCTGTCCCCTATGATTTCTTATCCAACTTCAAACAATAATGTAGTCAGTTTGAATCTGGTAACAGTAATTTAATTTTCGTTTGTTTTTTCAATTTGAAGTTTTAATTTCTTTTCACACTTTTTTTTCTCCAATTGTTTATTTTGTGAACAAAAATTGCAGACCATGCACAAAATTTGTCTTGTTTTCAGATTATTGAACTTTATGTCTCAAACTAAGTCAGGCAGCACTCAACATTGGAGCTCAGAGACGGTAACAGACTGGTCAAGTAACAGCTATCTGGAAAAATTGACTTGTCACTACATTGCGCTCGACTCCTGTCAAATGAAGATTATGGGCTGTTGCATGAGCGTTGATGGGTTTTATTGTTGCAGGCCAAAGGGCCAACTAAGAGCTGACCTAGATCTAATTAATGACACTTTTGTCAGCTCTATTGTGCGCGCAAATTATTGTGCTGAATCATTGATGCTACTCATTTCCGATGGTCCCGAAAACAGGAAATTCAGTCAGCCGTTGAAAGGAAATCGAAAAACCGACTGGCGACCGAGGTTCTTGGGAAAGGGATTGCGGTGGACGGGCAAACACACTTGCAAGAAGACAAAAATTCATCTGTCCTGAATTGCAGTGGTTGCTCTGCTAAAACGCAGGGCGAAATGTCCGCGGCTTCTTGGTGGAAACACGGTTCAAATTCTGTCCGAGCTCTCCAGACTACTGCGCAAGTTCACTCCGTTCCTCCCGATCTCCTGGTTTCCAATGCAATTAGGGAGAACATGACTTCAGTTTTACCACTGATTGGACCAAACAAGTATATGCAGTATCCGGTTTTGTATGAAAGAAAACACTCTTAACCAACAAGCTCTCGAAGCATTTATCATACACGCGTTTCCATTCAGAGAAACAATTATTTCACGACAATTTCAAAAGACATGCCGGCAAATGTACGTCATTTTAGAGATAATAACCCTTCTACTTCAAACTTTGGAAGCCTAGCCGAGGAAGTGTCCACCCGAAAAAAGAGGTTGCCATCTAAATCAAGTATAGATGATAACACTTCCACAACAACAACAACAACAGCTTCAAGTTTTTCTCGTAAGCAATTGTATAGTTATGGAGACCTTGAAACACTTGTTTGGTTGATTGATTGATCATATCCTGCAAAAGAAGAGGAGAACTTGATTATCACTTTTAAAGGAGAGACTCATGGCTGTCTGTCTGCCTCTCTATGTTTGTATACCACATCTCGGAGTTTTGTATTGTATTCCAGCAAATATTTGTGATGAATTAGTCTTTATGGATGACTGGATGACATTACTTGTTGCTTTTTACTCTACAAAAGATTGAATTGAATGAAAAAAGGACTGCCATTTTGAGGCAATTTTAATTTTTTGTAACTTTTAGATTTTTGCTAGTTGTAGGTAAATCTAATTGTTTAATTGCTTACTACCGCACTTATATGTTTTTCTTTTTGTTTTCATTTGTAGTTTCATTTGTGCATCTATTATCAACTGTGATGCAGGGGGCACTGATTCTTCAGAGTTTTGGTATGGTGTTTTGTCAAGGTGCCATCAGGAATTATGTGCATTTTGTGTTCTAACTCACCAATGATTGTGAGAAAGGAGCGATAGAGCAATGTGACCACATTTTGGAGGAGCTCTGAGTAATGCTACAGCGTGAGCACCTTGAGTTTGTGATTGGTGCCTATGTCTTTAACTGCCTAAAACAATGCGGTTTTCCAAAGGCAGAGTGTATGACACGAAAAACTTCACAGAATCAACATCTTGTTCGAAATTCAGCTCAAAGATGCAATCTTATGTCGTCCACTAATATGGAAGCACCGGAATTTTGCGAGAACCATCTTCATTTGATGATTTACTGTAGAGATGACTCCCAATCATCTACAAGTAATGCCGAACCAGTGACAACAGCAAACTGGAGACCTGAAGAAGCCGTAGCACGCGTAAAGCACTAATTCAGTTTTCAACTACCGAAGTCAGAGATGAGATCAGGCTTCAAGTTATTTCAAATACAAGTGTGGTGTCCCTTCTCTGTTTATGCAGCCTTCGCTGGACAAATAAAAAAAAATCTTGTGCTCTTGCGCGTGGGGAACAATTCGACTTGTTCAGTTCTACATATGACGCAAATGCTGAGTTGAAAAAATATTTTCCAAAGAGAGCATCAATTCTCCGTTCCAAGTGCCTGTTTGAACGGCAGATAAAACTCTTGGTAAAATAGTGTTGTGCATATGGACAGCAATTTAGATTATGACATCTTCGATTTTTCTTAATACAGTTTAATACATAAATTTAAGATTGAAGGCAGGCAAGTAGTATGTATCCTTGACTCGACTTTCACGCGCTCCACGCAACTTTATCCTGGTTGGTAGGCTTGCTCATAACACAAAGTTTGGTCTTTTCAGAGAGAGATTCAATGGCTCTCCTATCAATTTTTAGTCAATACTTTGTTCGCATTTGGTCAAAAGATTCGGTCCTCAATGCATCTTAGCATCAGAACCCGCTTTTGCAGCAGAATTTGAGTGAGCAGCAGGCACCTGTTTCTGACAATACAGTTAGACGCTTCTCGTGTAGGAATCTTCAAGAGCATTGCTACTTTCTCCGTAACCGAAATGAATCATATTTGGGGTTTGAAGCCAGCCATTGACAGCCTGCTTTTCTACTACAATTCAGTCTACAATTATCGACAAGCGGCAATATCATATTTGCCTCAAAACCAGCTCCGGAATGCTTATACTCGGTTCGCTCAACAACAACCGAAAAACAGCAGCCAAATGAATTCATCTCAGTTCTTTTGTCCACAGTATGATAGTGCATTCGACGCAAATTTGGATTTCAATCAGCATTGTTTCAACCGAAGCAACAACAACAACGCACATTTACCTGAAGATAATCAGTCGCACGTTGCAGCTAGGCCATGTCTCTCCACACGAACGGACTCTCATTTGCTTCCAGTGCAAAATCAGCAACCATCACCAATGATGTAAATCGCTGCATCATCTGCTACATTGTTGCAGCAGCGAAACCGTTTTCAACAAAATCAATTTGGTAGAGCTGCCAAAAACACTCTAAACATTTGACATTATTCCTCTGCTGATTTTTCAAATCTTTCCAAATACACAGTTGGAGAAGAGAGTGAAGAAAACAACAATTCCTTGGCAGGAGTGGCCTGTGTGTTTCAACACGTGGGAGATTGATCAAGCAATGATACCCAACATGAAGTTGCCGGGACGGAGGACAGAAATGTTACTTCGTCGTCGGCAGAAGCTGTTGTAATAGGAGGTGTTCCTGATGGTTACTATAATGACGCTGAAGAAGAAGATGATGAAGAGAATATGAATACTACTGACGTTAATTAGAAGCTGATGCTATCTATTAAGCTGGTGTATCGGAAAACACTATTTTTTATTGCTTGCTACTGATTTACGTTTTGCTTCACATTTTTTATTTGTTTCATTTGATACTCATTTTTTATAGCTGCTCGCTCATTTGCTGCCAGAAAAAAATTGATTCTTTTTGTTTTTGCACTGTGTCTTCTTTTGTTACTAAAAATGGCGCTTCTTTTGCTGTTTCTATCTAATTTTCTTAATTTTTCGTTGTGCAAGGGAAATTGTTCGAAATATACTGTTGTTGTTGATAGATTAATTATTAGAAGAAGAATATTTGTCAATGATCTGGATCATACGCCAGCTATGCAGTTTTGCCTTATCAAGTTCCTTTTTGTAATGGTTGCTTAGTTGGTTGGTTGACTGATTGATTGATTGATAACTTTAACTCTTTCGATAGAACTTTGTTTTTATGGCAAAAGAAAAGCAAAGGAAACAGCAATGAGGAGTTCTTCAACAATGAGATGGATGGACGGATGAACGTGATATACATCATTTTTTCATAAACTAATTTTTTTGGTTTATTTTCACGATGAAGGCCCTGTATTTCTCAATAGAAAAAAGTCTTAAAGAAATCGTTACAAACAAATTTCCTGCCTGGTTTCAATTGACTGACTGGGTGCGTGTGTGTGTGTGTGTCAAACAATTATTTTGCCCGACTTGTCACCTAATTTCTAAAGTGGTGGCTCCCCGTCATTTGCAACTGCAGCAGAAGAAACACATTATTCACAACAAAGAGAACAACGAGATGATTAGTGAAAAACAACAGCAACAACAACAAAAACAACAACAACAACAACAACAACAACAACAACAACATCAACAACAACAGCAACAACAACAACAACAACAACAACAACAACAACAACAGGTAGGGAAAGAAAAAAGCAGTTGTTTTAATTCAGATTTGGAGAACGAAGGGCCGCCCGCAGACGACGCCCAGCGGGGCTACGGCGGCGGACGCGCTGCCCGGACTTCGGATGGCGCGCAATCTTCGGGCGGTGCGACGCCGTGCGGAAATTACATGGAATTGTTAGGAACTAAAGCAACAACAACGACATCAATGGAAAGCAGCCACTTTGATTTAAATGGGAAGAGGAGCAGGAGGGTGACTATATCCGAGCACGATGTAGACGAAAAAGGATTGAACTCAATGCGTCCAACTGCAAGTTCGCTCCCCTTTTGTGGCGTGTCAGCTCTACTGTCAACAACAACGAGAGTGCATCCATCCAGTCATTCCACTGCACTGCGTCCAAATAGTCTTCAACTTTTTGATCAAACAACAACAAATCATCCGCTGCATAAAAGACCTGAGGCGCAGCAACATCAAAGCGTTCGTTTTCTGGAGGCCTACCTCTGACATTTTGTTGAACTCAACACACACACACACACACACACACACACACATGACTCGAACTAACAAACTCACTCAACTCTAGTAAACTCAACTGAACTCAACTCAACTAACTAAAGAAACTCAATAGAATTATTATATTACGCTGCTGATTGATGATACTGCAATCAATTGGATAATGCAATTAAACAAAAATTCTAACTGTCAAAATTTTGGATTTTTGACTTTCAAATTTTGGATTTTTGAGGCTACACCTTTTTTTCATTTTGATACTAATCTATATCTATCTATCTATCTATCTATCTATATATCTGTCAATCAATGTCAATTGTTTTTTTCTGTCCTTTTTTTCTCTGTTTTTCTTTAGTCCTAATGAGGTTTAATAAATAATACAACAATTTGTCGCTCCAAAAGAGGTAAGAGACAAAATGAATACCCATTCAGCACAAGCTCTCTCATTTCACTTATGAAAGACACTAATCATCCGCAGCGGTCGTCTAATGTACAAGAACAAACCAAAAATTTGAGCTATGGAAGAACGTCTTACAACGTTGGCGGAGATAATGTAACTGAAGATTGCAAGGTTCAAGAAAATTCAATCTTCACAAAGACTCTGCACTCGTCGTTATTTTTTGCCCAATCAACAGATTTTTTTCACACAATGCATTGTGATTGTGTTTGTTAACTTTTTGTGTCTCTACAAGTTATCTAAGAGTGGGTTCTCGGGTCGAAGAAAGGTAACCGCGGGTTCTACAAGTGAAGAAACGCACCACTCCTCGCCTTTCCTCTGCGAAGAGAATACAACGTATCTAACTCTGTTGAGCACTTGTATCGGCTATCTCGTGCCTGCTCCGAAGCCAACCACTGAAGTTCACGTTGTTAGAAAGTTGCAGAGAGGTAGTAAATCTGGCGATTTTGACATTGATGGTGCTGTTGACCAAATAGACGGAGCCGACAGGATTCAAGATGCTAAATCAGCAAAAACCTCACAGCAGCATAATGTTTGGGAGTTTGTGTACTGTGCAATAGAAAAAAAACCGTGCTACCTTCTATACTCAAATTTTTTTCTAATTGTGATGGTTTCAATTGCGTGTAGCCAGCAGGCGTTTGCTTCTGACACTCTCAAGTTGTGAGCTAAAAACTGCATATTTTATGGTCAATACATATTGTCTGACTTTTTTGTTACCCCCCTTTCACTCTGCAGCACAAGTCAACCACATGTATGAGCAGTAATGAATAAGTTAATATCAACGAAAGAACGTGTTTTTATGTGTTTTTGCGGAAGCTCCGGAACTGGAAAAAGTCAGCTGATCCTTTCAGTTCTATCAACTCCTATTGTCCTACAGGGAGTTTTCCAACTACCCTTTGAACACATTGTTCACATTCATCGCTACTGGCAACCTGTTTATTACGTTTTTTCGAAGATTTTGAGAAAAGGTGTCAAAGTAGAATTCAAGTGCTGCATTCAGTCAAAAAATTCAATCATGAATACCCTTAACAACAGCAGTGGTGCTAGCAACGAAAAAAATTGTGTTGATGACCTTATTTTGAATGAGCTTCATGCTATTTCCGAGAAGCACAGCAACATCGGCTACCCACAAAAGAAAAAGCTGCTAGTTTTTGATGACTGCGGTGAGAATATTTTGGAGAGCGAGGCAGTAGGCATAAAGACATCTCTACAATTTTCAATAAACACAATCTCTATCAACAGGGACGTTATACGGTTACCATTTATAAGGCACAACGCATATCGTTCTCACAAAATCACCACGCATTGGTAAGCAATTGAAAAACTTAAGCCCTGAGCTGGATACTGCAACGGCTGCGTTTCTCCACAGCTGTTATAAGCATTTCTTGAGAGTTCCATTCGGTCATTTCCTATTTGACTTGCCACCCGCATGTCCCGAGAGTCTGAGATTTTGCACCTAAATTTGCAATACTACCGTATGTAGCAAAAAAGACATTTTAGTATCATCTGACACGCAATCAAAGCAAAGGAGAACAGTCAGTGGTTCCATTGAAAATGAAACAGATGAACAGTGCCAGTTGTCTTTAGACTCTAGTCAAAATCAGCCGGTACCTCGGCGCGGGGAATGCACCCGATTCTTTCTCTCCTTTCAACAAACATCAAAACAGCTCTTTTCTAGTGGACGAATTACATGGTTCGATCCGTGAACGTTACCAAAATTGTGCAATCTCACTAACGAGTGGTGGCAAAAGTGATCAGCAAAATGTGAGTTAAACATTGCATGCACTGGAGTTGAACAAAATCCGATAAAATTTTCTCCCTATTGTAACATTTTTTGTGCTTATTGTCATGTCATATCGCGCAAAGCAGGCCTCGTCAAATATAGCGTCAAAGTTTATTGAGTTTGCACTAGTTCCGTTGCTGAAAGAACTAGAAGAGCCAAAAAAGCTGTTCATGCAAATTTGCTGGCAATGCAGCCACAGTCCAAAAGGTCATATTCTTCTGTCCCAAAAACAGATAGCTTCAATACAACGGATGTCAAAAAAGAAGATCACGGAGAACTGTTGAACTACTCAATTACTCCTGTAGAGAACCAGCACGACAGAGAGTCAGCTGCTAACAACAACAGACAAGACAACCTGTCAACAAATTTTGAAGGAAACTCTTCTTTCGACCCTGTTAGGGAAGAATGGATTGTCAGTTCTTCTTTGAAGCAGTTTGATAGAAAAAAGAAAGGAGGTCCACGCTCCCAAAACTCAACAGTCAGAAAAAAAGATAGTGCTACGCTGAAACGTTATCGCATGCGAGCTCGTTTGTCTCTGATTGACTCCAAACCCAGTCTTTCTTTTAGCCAATCTAGTAATCGCTTTCTCCTCGGATCTAATTCATTTCAGTCGTGCGATCAAGTTGACATTACAAATTCTGTTAACCTGATACAGTTTCTTAAGAATTTGCAGATTCATAATAAAAAGTTGAATGGGATGGAACATCAAATTGTTGAAACATTATTGATGGTGCCGATAAAAAAGGAAAAAGTTGATCATCTAAAATCCAGCTCCTAAACAGGTCAAAGATGCAAGTCATTGACAATAAAATTAGCTCATCCAAGCTGAGTCTTGAGTGATAGTTGTTGTTTTGTTCTACTCATAATTTCTATATACTGAATTGAAAGATTGAAAGCATGGTTTCTGTTAAAACTACAAAAAGGCCGGTAAAATAGCGGAAAGACTCTCAGAAGCTGAGTATCGTTACTTGAAAGGAATCTACACATCGCTGAACAACCCTGCGGCTTATGGTGGAATTTCTAGTTTCAGAAAATCCAGCGGGTTACCTTTGTCTAAAGTGCTAGAGTTTTTGGGAAGTAGTAAAGTGTATACAAAGTTTAAAGCTGCAAGACAAAAGTTTCTAAAGACTTAAAGTCAGAAGTCTCGGAGTGGACCATATTTGGTCTGTTGATGTCGCTTTTATGATTAAATTTTCAAAAGAAAATGACGGCGTACGGTATCTCTTGATTGCAGTTGATGTGTTAACACGTTTTCTACGAGTTTGCACATTGAAATCAAAATCTGCTCAGGCAGCTTTGAAGCTTTTTCAAAAATGATTAATATCAAAAAACCAACATCAGTGCCCATAAAACTTTGGAGAAATCAAGGGAAAGAATTCAAAGGATACTTTAAAAAACACTGTGAGGAGCTAGGAGTTGAAGTTTATAGCACTTATGGTGAGTCGAAAGGTGCTATTACAGAGCGGTTTGTGCGTACGTTGAAAGAAATTTTATACAAATTTTTTGAAGAAAGTGGTTCATGTAGATATTTGGGTCATCTTCAACAATTTGTGAGGCTGATAAACGCTCGAGTCAACTCAAGCATCGGTTTAGCTCCCGCAGACGTCTCTAAGGAGCATGTTAGGAGTCTCTTTCTACAAAACAGTCCCAATGATTACAAAGACCAAGTTCATGTATGAAGAGTTATCGTACGCCACACAAACAGTTTGGGCGAAAAAAAATGTTTAGGAAAAAACAAACTGTTTGCTTGTTATAAGCAGCGATTTACAGATGAAGCCTTTACCGTTGCACGAGTGTCCATTCCGCGTAATTGTAGTGAATCCATAACCTATGTACTGCATGCTTACAAAGTCGAAGAAATTCTTGGACGTTTTTATGCTTCTGAACTAGTTGCTTTTATGTATGACGAAGAAAGACATCGTGGCCGCCAGCAAGTAGGTATTTTAGCTGAGGGCCTAGTTAATTGGTCATCTCAAGAAATCGTTTGTGATCGGGTTGATGGGCAACCTGCGTATCAGTACTCTTATTGATTGTCAAGCGATTCAGTTGTCAACTCCTTGCTTCACCGTCAGCGGGGGAAAGGTAGAAATTTTTCATTGTAGACAATTCTTGAATGGACGTCAATTACCATTCTAATCGCATATTTTGTTCACAAGCAAATCTTAGTTTTCATTCTAGTTCAACAAATCGTCAATACGGCCGTGGGCTGGGTTCTGCGCTGCGTCTCGGTTTGAAAAGTTTTGTGATACCACTTGCAAAGCAATACGGTCTACCCTTAGCCAAAAACTTGGTACAAAGTGCCGCTCCTGAAGTGCTAGTGATAATAGTGGCACGTACAAAACCAAAAGTTGCCCTGAAAAAAAGTTTACGCGAAACGGTACAAAAACAAATTGGAAGTGATCGCTCTGTCATCGAAACCTAGACGGAGAACCAAAACAAAAAAAAAGAAAAAATCAAAGAAAAATTGCTCCCGCTACCAGAGATGAAAATCAAAAGGCTCCGCACGACAAACGATCAGAAACCGTTCAACAAGGAAAAAGCGTGTCTTGAGAACAAACCCTAGGCGTATAACGAAAAAAAAAAGAACTATAACAAGCAAAATTTCTTTTCCTAAATTGTCGACGCTGAGACCTAACTGATTGATTGCAATGTCTCATTCTTTCACCAATGCCGATCCCCCAGTTTCAACAACCAGCTCACTGTTGGACCTCTTTGGTACAAGTCAAGTTTTGGTTGATTTTGTCCGCGCTTACGACGAACAAATTTTCCCGCGAACAAACTCAGATGGCCCAGTGTTGGAGTTTGAATTTCAGGCGCCACGTACTCAAAACGGAATTATTGTTGATTAAAAAATCATCAAGCGAAGCAGCTGTTAGAAAGAAAAAAGTGATGGTACAGACGGCGAGCCCCTACCAATTTTCGTGAATAACATCGCCAATAGTTTGTGGCAAAATGTGGAAGTTTTCTTGAACGGCACCATGGTTTCCTCGTCCAGCAATTTTCACCCCTACAAGTCCATCTTAGAGGCAGACCTCATTTACGACCTGACAACCAAGCAAAGATTAATGGCAACTCAAGGTTATAGTTTTGAACCAGATCCTTCGGATTTCAACAATTTGAAGAACGATGCTTTTTCCAGAAGACATGAAATTGTAAACTCAGGGCGCAGCTTTCACACTTATTCCGCAATTTCTGACAACTTTTTGAACTGTGTTGACAAGTATTTGATAGCTGGAGTTGAAGTTCGGATCAGACTGACACATTCTTTGGACAAGTTCATTATGCTTCAGCCCGCAGGTTGTCAAGATGCGAGTAGTTTCACAATCAAGGTCCTAAATGCTTCTCTATTTGTACACTTGTTGGAACTTCGAACGGAGACCTTTATTTCACTGGAGAGAACTTTTCAATAGAGCTCCAGCTTGCAGATTGGTTGTGGTCTTGGTACCAGAGAATTCTTTCACGGGAACGTACAAATCTAATCCTTTCAATTTCGAGGTTTTGATTTGAGTTCAGTGAGGTCACACGAGAAGGATCGCAAGTATGTGGCACACCCATTGATATCTCTAAAAGCCACGTCCGTCTCTACCACACAACAAGGACGGCCTTGGGTCATTCTGTTGGCGGCAACGGAATTACTCTCGAAAACTTTGCCAATCAATTTGCGTTGGTTATCAAACCTACAACCGATTCCAACTTACGGGACAGCAAAATCCGCCCCGAACTTATTGGTTCACGGTTGGGGATCGAATTAAAATTCAACACACTAACCAAGCAACCCATTAGAGTCATACTTATGGCTCAACGTCGATCTGTTGCTTTGGTTAATTGCAATGGAGAAGTTATCAAAAACTCAGCAATATACAATGGTTGACAACAGTGACATTGATCGTTTTGTCAGTAAACACTCTGAGCTTAGCCTGCGTTACCTTGGTTGTTATTCTGCGGACAACTTCCCCTTCATTCAGCGAAATAATTTTGTGATTGTTAACAATCAACCATCTTGCTTTTTTGTGGAACATTGGCTTTTGATCGCAGACAGTAATGGACAACTACTTTTCTACGACTCCTTCAAACGAGATCTTCACGAAGTTTTGCCGAGTATTTTTAAAAGACTGCAGGAACTCAAAAAAATACATCCCTTAAATTTGTCGAAATTCGTCACTTGTTCAAGCAGCTAGCGACATGTAAACTGTGCGCATTGTACTGTTTATACGTTGCTCACTATATCTATTTACCGACCCGAACTTTTCTTTTTATCTAACTGAAGACGAGTTGCTACAATTTGCTGCTGAAAAATTTATTATTTCTACAATAAAATAAATTTTTTGAAAAATTGATTTTTTTGCAAAACATGTGCAAGCTATCAATATTAGATTTGATTTTTTTGCGATAATAAGATGGAGTTGATCCAACAGACTGAGAAAAACTAGAAAAAAACAAATGAAGCAGTAAAATAACACGCAAACCTAAAAACTTCCGAAAAATTACTTAGAATGTCGAGCAACAATTCAAAATTTACTTCTGCTTCTGCCATGTTAGTCGACTATCCTAACTCGGACAATAACGCGAGTGATGTGTCTATCCCTCTGTCGCCTCAGTTGGAAATGGAAATTGGAGATGATTTAGCACTAATGTTTGAAAACGGAAGTGCGCAAAATTCTCTGGAAGAAGTTGAAGATGACGATGTGGAGCTAACTTCGATGAACAGGAGGCTCAGAATGAGACCTCGACGCTGAGATGCGCAGTATATTCTAGACTCCTTCTCTTTGGACGATGATGATGATAGTCGGATGGCCTTGGAAGAAAAAGAGACGGCGAATACGAGGCCTTTGAGTTCTCATCTGTTGCAGTTTTGCCATCTGCTCCGAATGTATGGATGTCAAAGAGACAGAGAAAAACAGGCTTTAACTCAAACCTTGGTTTTTCTTGGCCGTCATGTTGGAGGGTACGATGACAAAAATGACGGCTTGCTGAATGAAGCCGCCAGAGTTTTGGAGGAATAAGTATTTCTCTCGTCGCCTGAGTCACCAAATACTGCTGAGGTGTCGAATCAGGCACTCGAAAATACCGGGGTGTCCGATGATCCACCTCCCTCATATGAAGAAAGAGAGGCCGCTGAAATACGGTTCCTTTCTCCATCTGCAACTAACAGAAACGATTCACCCAACACGAGGAGAAGAAAGAGAGAAGAGAGAGACAGGGTGAGCTTAAATAGTTTTCAATGCATTTTGATCCTGACTAATGTTGTTGAGGTCTTGGGAAAAGCTGAGGCGGACAGTTCTAGTAAAGGATTCTTTATTTACTTTGTTTTTTTTTTGTTTTTACAGCAAATGGTTGATCAGTTTCGCTGCATCATAAGGCAGGCAGTTGATCTTGCCGGTCTTGAATTTGAGAAGGCTGCAGAAATTGGTGACGACGAAGCACCGTCACAATTGCTTCGTCGCCTCGAACGGACTGAAACTTTTAATAAAAACAGCCTCATAAAGCACGTAAACCATATATGCGGAAATATGAGGAGGTTGCAGCTCCGTGTCGGCGAGCAAGCCACTTTTTATCAGATGCTACGGGAGGGGAATCTTAACATTAAAGAACTTCGTGTGCGGCAGTATCTCTCAATTTGGGCTACATGTGAGATATACCCAAGATTGTTGAGCGTGACAGGCTTTCAAAACTCGTCAAGTCTTTTAACGGGATACAAGAAATCGCAGAAAGCCTGTCATGAAGAGTGGGGAGGTTAAAAGTGGCTACAAGTTGATAGCCATGCAAACCCTGTCCAGCGAGTGCGGGCAAACTGGTTTGCTGACTATCATTTGTTGAGCTGAGCAAAAATAAACTCGAGTCTTAGTTGTACAAGCCCTGTCTAGCGAGAGCAGACATTCTGGCTTGTAGACTTTTTAAAACACACCTCTTTATGTTAAGTTTCTTTAATTTTGTAATTTAATTGATTTATGCTCTCAAAAATTGTTTCGAGTAAAGAAAATATCGAACAAACTGCCAGTTTTAAACCACGGACCCTTGGTGAGTGAGTAAGTTTTAATTAAACACGCAGCCAATTTGGTTTTTGCACTAAGATGTCTAAACTTGTTGTCGTTGGTGCGTCAAATATTGAAAAAGATTATGAGTTGTGCTGGTGTCAAAATGTGAACCATAAATGTATAAAGGACATTCATTTGCCTGAGCTGGTGGAAGAAGTCAAATTTGTGAGCGTGCCTGGTGCTCGTGTGAATCATGAAACAAAAAGCGTCCAGTAATTTTTTCTTTGTTTTGATATAGAAAGTGTTTAATTTTTGACATGTCTGTTTTTGTATTGTATTTGTTTAGTACTCTTGTAATAGATGCAATTACGCAAGCACCAAAAGCTATTTTAATATATTGTGATACTGTTAGAATTTCGCTGGAGTACCAAAACTGTTATGAAGCGCTGGATGGAAAAAGTTGCGCAAAGTTAATAGAGGCGCTAGCGAAAAAGTATAATGAAATCAAATTCGTGGTGATGCATGCGCAGTGGAGAAAAAGTCTCAAGTTGGCTCAAAATGAAGAAATTGGTTATTTTAATAACATTATCCATAGAACAAGTTGCATTATTGACGTAAAAATTCGAACCAGCGCTAAATTCACACGAATTATTGACGAGAACACAGGACGGAAGGATTCAAACTTGAATGTTCACCACAGCCGTCAAACAGCGTGCTTCAATGTTGGTATTCTTATTAGGAAGGCAAAGTGAGGTTAGTAATATTTTAATTTGTTTTTTCTAAAATGAGGTGTTTCTAAAATTATAACAATTTCATTGTCGGGTAGGTTCCAAAAACCGAGGAACAATGCATGTGCTGATTGGTTGCCGAGTATCACCCTATCGGCATATGTATTCTTCTTGAAAGGCATAGCCATGGACAGCGGTCGGCTGGGTCTTGAAGTCACCAGATCTCGGTTCTATCATTTGAAGGCAGAATTTTGTGAGGCAGAATTTTTAAAACTAGAATTTTGTGATTTTAACTATCAGTTCTCGTTTTTTGAGACCAATATTACAATATCTAGCGATGTGATTGCTCATATGTTTTTTAAGTACAAAAGGTTTCTTAAAAGGCAAAAATATTTGGTGTTCCGTGCTCCAGATTACATCCAACAGGAGATAAAAGCCATGGCCATGGAAAGCGGTCGGCTGTCGCTCGAAATCACCAGATCTCGGTTCTGGTATATTAACAAGCCAGGCAGCTTTTACACATCGGTCAAAGCTGTGGTTGTTACCACAAAGTGTCGAAGGGTGGATCTGCATCAAGGAATTTGGTTTTATTTTCCTGATTTGAGCATACAAATTTGTATTCATGTAGTTTTGAAAGACTTTAGTTCGTGTAAAATTAGTAACGAAAATGAGGAAAATTTTATAGCAAGACAATTGCTTTAAAAATGACTCTTAATTGTTCAACATTTCGTTTCAGAAGCCACTGAAGTTGGCTGTTCAAAAGGAAAGTGGCAACTGAGATGCTGTCATTCACTTGTAAGTTCGGCTAATTTATGATCTTCAACTTTCACGGAAGCAGATGAAAAATGAAAAGAAGCTGTTTTAAAACTCTTTATCAATAACTTAACCACTTACGCGAATTATATACAATTTATCCTTTCAAAACAAGTTCGTTTGCTCAGAAAATTTCAACTAACGCGACTCTTTCCATTATTCGTTGATTGCTAATTTTCTGTTTTTTTTGTCCATTTATATAGAATACATTGAGGAAATATTTTCACGGTGCTTCCAATTTTAAATTCTAGATGAATTTGAATTAAATTTTTTCATTGAATTCACTTAACAAAGTAAGCAATTAACAACAAGGCTAGCTTTTCAATTCAAATTTCAAATTGCGGTAGAATAAGTTCAAAAATTCTGTCAATCAAAAACCATGCAGAGAAAATTTGATGCAGTATCAAATTTTCTCGCGATGGTTATTGATTGATAGCAATTATGAATTTAATTCATCGCCATTTGAAATTTCAATGAAAAAGCAACCCCCGTTGTTTATTGCTTACTCACATTTCTCATGATTTATTGTAAGATATATTAATGCAATAGGATTTGATTGCAATCTTAAAGATTAAATTGAAAAAAAAAAGACAGTAAAAAATCTAAGAACCCAAATTTTGCTCTTCTTGTTTCCTTTTCGAAGCGTTTTTGTTCTCGTAGTTTTAATCAGGTGCCAACGGGTGCCAAAGGTCCCAACAGGTGCCAAAGCATTCCTGAGATTCAATAAAAATTGCAAATATAGTAAAGCCTCGTTTTGATGTCTAGAATCGTTTTGATGTTGAGCTGATAGAAAGCACGTTTTTTCCGGATATGGGTAGGTATCAAAATTATGGCTTTCAGGCGTTGAATACTTCAATTGGAGGTTCTTGAATTATGCATTTTAGCGGTAATTTTTAATTTTTAAAAATAGCAAAATTGCTCTATTTGTCGGGCCGTCTGCTAATGCCTTGTAGATTCGACCACTTGTTTACTGGTATCTATTTTTTGCTTATAGAGAATTTAGGCTTACTAAAACGTAGACGTAAAAAATTTGACTTTCGCGAGAACACACGTCTATTTAATGGTTGCTGAATGTTGTTTCGCCTATTTAAATTATGTTTGTATATCGCAGGGAAGTAAATAACTTTTTTTTTTAAAAAAAAGCGTTTTTCAATTTTTGTAATTAAAACAGAAATGAAATTAACCTTACAATATTCGCCTAAGCTTTTCAAAAGGGTCTAAAATAGGCCTGGAAGAACTTATCATCAGAAAAAGAAAAATAATTCCCGGAGCTGTTTCGATACTTTTTGCAATGAAAACGTACTGAAATTGCATCGGGAGCTCTGTTATAACCAAGGCGCTGTGAGAAGAAACATACATGTTCACGAGATTGAGCATTGAAATCAGCTCTAAGAAACTACAAACCAGCCCGTCAATTTTCTCACGATGTTCTGTATTTCGACATTATGAGTCGTTAAAATCTACCCCTTGACACAGCAGAGAAAATACCAGATGGTAGCAGTATTGAGAACTTTTGGAAACATGTATATTCTGGCTTTTGTCTTAGTGCCATAGAATAGCAAAAGGGAAACAACTAAACAACTAATGTGAATGAATCGATTCAAAAACTGCATGGTTTAAAATGTTAGAAAGATAGATATTCTGGTTCATGATATATTTAATTAGCAACAACAGTTTACTTTTGCTACTCACAGCTATTGCAACGTTCAAAGGGAATCTCTGGATCTCAATCCAATTGGTGCTCAAAAAGGGATTAATTATGATGTTCATAATTTGTGGTTAGCCATGCAGTCTTGTAGTTCGGAGTTGTTTTAACAGTCATTGCGTAGTCAGACAAAAAGTACGTGTCACTATCCCTAAAATTACTATCAGGAGAAAACAAACGGGAAAACGTTCAGAACGCAACAATCTTCACAGGAATGTGGTTCAGTGACTCGTTTCGATTCCTGGATATAGTTATTGAAAAATTTGTTTCTTTCTTGCCGCATGATGAAGTTGAAATACTCGCTAGTCTCTTCACATCTAATCATTCCGATTTCGATATAGAGATTTTGCTTCAAAAAGGGTTTACCTTTATATAGACAAGCTAAAGATGTTTCAAGAGCCTCAATTGCCACCAATTGAACAGTCTCCGAGCAGCTTGGAAAAGTGTGCCTCAACACTTATGGAGTGGACTGTGCACAATAAGATTTAGCTCGAAATTTAGCTGGAGACGTTTTCTGAGAACAAGTAAACTCAGTCCTGACCTGCTGTTGAACAGAGAGGACTTTTATATTGCGACACTCTCATGAGAGGACGAAAATCCTGTGTATACAATTCAGGTCCATTTACAGGCAATAATAAATATCATAAAACCATTTTTTTGCCAATTCGTACACCCTACCTAATGGTTGTTTCAAACAAATTCTACGGTTGAGTTAAGCAAGAGTCATATTTGCCTCAGCGAAGTTTTTGAGCTTGATGACGACGTCACTGTTGAGATTCTTCTATCGAGAGAATAGTTTCACCCGTTGAACACATTCTGGAGCTGGACTTACATTATTCTGACGAAAAGCAAAACTAACTTCCACAGTGACCTTTCGTTAGCGAGCACCGCATAAACTGCATAATTAGAGTGTGTGTTTTTTCCAATATATATGGAAGACTTTTTTGAAAATCTGGTCATAAGCTTAGGCCTCAAAAAGAGAAGGTCGTCTTAAATTTTGCGTGATAAAGAATAGTACGTTTTATATTTTATCACACTGAAGTTATAGAGTGTTTTCAAATCTCTTTTTGGTAAAGTTCACCATGTGCTAAACGTTCACCAAACCCCATGGTCAGCGTTTTATATTTTAAAAAAAAAACAAAATATCCAGTTGAATGAAAAAGCAGGTCTGAAATTTTATCAGTTATTGACAAACAGTCTCTATGGTAAACTGCTTGAAAATCAAAGACGTTATTTGGAAGATTATTTAGAGCTGTAAAAGCAGACAGTGAAGTTCAATTTCAAACGATTTTAGTTTTTCAGGAAAATTTATTTGCGATAACATTGAGAAAACTTTAAATGACCTCGTTCAAGCCATTTATTGTTGCAAACACCATAGTCGGCTTATCCAAAAACTCCTTATTGAGCTTCCTATGCATAATCAAGAAGAATTTTCAAATTACAGATTACGTACAGCAATACATTTTTGTTATGTATAAATATAAACACAAAATTTCTTCCAGGAGTTAGAATCAAACACAGAACCGAATTAACAATTTCTTTTTTTTTTACCAAAGAAATCAACTCTACAGCAACAGAAATAAGAAAAAACTTAACCGACCCTTTAGTTCTGTCTTGGAAAAACTAATTGGCATGAAGTCTAAGGTTTACTTGTTTGTTGTTCAGGGGAAAGAGCTCTATAATATATAATAAAGATACCAAATAACAAGAACATAATCCTATTCAAATTTAAAGGTCTCTTTTATTATCAAGAGAAAAGTTGTAGATCTTGCCAATAAACATGTCCGAGAAAAGCAACTTCAATTTTAGAGAAGAAGAGAAGTATAAAAGGGATCACGAAAATTGCACAAAAAATTTTCACGCGCAACTCTATTACAGAAACGTTTACTTGCAGTACCGTGGAGCAAGCAGTCATCTATAGAATTAAAACAGACAAAGGTTTACTGTATACCTTTTGAGTGAGCAACTTTTGTCTAACTGCACATGACAATAAACAGAATTTGTTCGAAAACGGCGTGGAAAACTTGTACTATAAAAATTAGTCTGTGCTTTGTGATGTTGTCTTTTCTCAAAATGCTGCTAATTTAGACAAATGCAAGAAGCAAGTAATAAAATACTCAACCGGAGGTTAAACAATTAAATGTTCATGTCCACAAAGCATACCCCAGTCGAGACCAGATGGTTATCTTGCAAGATTCTGCCAGAATCTTGCAAAAACTGTCTATCTTGCAAGAACTGCCAGAAAAATGGTTATCTTGCAAGATCTGCCAGAAAAATGGTTATCTTGCAAGATTCTTGCAAGTTCGTTCCGGTCGAGCTGTCCTCTTATTGGCTCCCATTCAATTAACACATTTCATTTTGAGCAGAAATTTTCTTCAGAATCAGTTGCCTTTTTTTTAAGAAAAATAATGAATTTAACTTGATTTTGAATCTGGAAATATGAATTATCTGAAGAAAACAGATTAAAATCTGCCTTTGAGAACTGTTAACACAAAATAAATTACTATTAAAAACTGTTTTTTTCAACTTTATCAAAATTTACGAAACTACTCGTCTAGATTACTTTTTCTGATGCAAAAATTATGTGATATTAGTCGTTGCATCTTAAACTGCTTCCTTTCATTTAATTCAGCTCCTTACGCTTAAATTTTTTTGCCATTGCCCAAAAAATGTGATTATCTTTATTTTGCCATTTTTTGAGCTTCGAAGGACTTTAGATTTGCTGTCAGAATTACTCGCATTAGTCAATTCATCTCGTAGGATTTTAGGCAAAAAAGTAGATATTTTAGAGGATTCTGACAGCGAAATGATTATTTTTTGAGATTCTGGCAGAAAAATTGCCATCTTGCAAGATTCTGGCAGAAAAATGGTTATCTTGCAAGAGTCTGGCAGAAAAATTGCTATCTTGCAAGATTCTGGCAGAAAAATGGTGATCTTGCAAGATTCTGGCAGAAAAATGGTTATTTTGCAAGATTCTGGCAGAAAAATGGTTATCTTGCAAGATTCTGGCAGAAATCCTGCAAGATTATGCATAATCTTGCAAGATTCTGGCAGAATCTGTCAGAATCTTGCAAGATAACCATTCGAAATCGACTGGGGTACACAGCAGGCATGGCAAGTCTCGTTTGAAAACAACAGAGTGTGAACACAAGAAAAAGGATGCCAATAGTTAAATTGCTGCGAAAAAGACCGGCGTTCACTGAAGGTGATTTTACGTTAATTTAATCACAATTCTTTGAATTGTTTGTATTTACCACGTTTAAAAAATAGGATGACACCAACAAGGATGGGCTCTGTCGTTCAGTTTATGTGTTCAAGACCAGAAAGTTTGTTCTGTTTCGAAATTGGAGACAAGAGTTTAATTTCTTCAAGCAATTCGCTTTGAGGCACACCTCAAGGTAGCAGAAGTGGTGTTTACCTGAGTCATATGATTTCATAGTTAATTGTTAGAAGGGATAAAACGAGCAACAGCTCGCACTTCACTAAGCTTACTATAGGGAAAAACAATGAGATAATGTTCATGCAAGCAAGGCCAGGTTAAAAATTTATAGATTTTTCGCCCAATCTACATACAAAACGGGAAGATTCTCACGAAGTGACGTTCCTACCACTGATAAACCATTATTAGGGTCCCTCACAGAGGTAAGTCCCCACGTTTAAAAGCGTGAATATTGCCTTATCAATGAAGTAATACTTTGGATTCAAAAAAAGCATTTCATGTTTCTGAAGTGTTTCTTCTCTGTTTAAAAATTGATTTTAAACCATACGGTAATCGGTTTCGTTTCCTAGCACAAACTTAAGTTGCTCTTTTTTATTCCGACGACTTGTGTCGAAGGAACTATATGCTCAAATGGGCATTCTTAGTTATTTTTGGCCAAGTAAAATGTTCATCGGAATGTGAACCATCAGAAAACCCGTCTGCTTTTTAGCAACGATGAGGCCGGACGATTGGTTTTATCCAAGTCTTTCGGTTGAAAGTTTTGCTAAATTTGTTGAATGACCGACTTTTTATTCGAAAAGTTCCAAATACGGTTTTTTATCCCTTTTTATTTATACATTCCAGAACTAGAGAACTAAGATCTGCTGACACAACCTTCGAAGCGCAAAAAGCTAGCTGTACTTTAGTTTTATATAGAAGTTTTCTGGAAAAAAATCCATGTCTGCTTTTCGAAAAAATAGCTCAAAAATTATACATACAGCATCGTTCGTTTTTAGTTTATTCAAACAATCCATTTGCGTGTCCATATATTTTGCAAACAAATGAAACAATTAAATGTTGTTGTTAGAAGCCAACAAAATCAGGGCTAGGTGTGGGCTCATTTTGGGTTCTTATTCTCATTTATTATTCGGACTATATTGGGTTGTTTTCATATTTTGTTTGCGGTTGTATTATTTTATGTTGACTACTAAAGAGACTGATTTCAAATCCAGGCCTAATTAATGAAAGATCCCATAAAAAACAAAAAAATAGACAAAATAAGATACGATGTGTCCTCAGAGAAAAAGGCATAGTTTTGATGCCCTTGAAGATAAACATTTTTTCATAAACTTTAGTTGGTTTTTTTGGATTGCCTTCATTTGTCGTTCTGTTTGCAGCCTCATGATTTTGTCATATTAATCAAAGATCCAACTGGATGTTTAAGCGCTTTAGGTAAACAATGCTTTCGGTTGTTATCTAGTGCCTACTATGACGTTAAAAATATTTATTTTCGGAAAAAGTTAGTAAAGTTTGAAACTTTACGAATTTTTTTAAATTTTTTTTCTGTCAACATTTAGATTAATCTCAAAACAAACAAGACAATATTTATTCCAATTGAAGGGGAAAATACACTTTATGGCGCTGTTTTAGTTTTAACCAATGCTTTCCTGGCTTTCTTTCTACAAAATTTCGTATAATTCTGCAATTTTTGCATTTTTGTGTTCGCTTGAAGTTGTTATTTGTTCCCTTTTCTAACTGTCACATTAGGGATAGCTCCAATTGGCACTGAAAGGCAGCAAAAAATAAAATTTGAAAGACCTACGTGAATAGTTGATAGTTTTAAGGGCTGCAAAGCTGTTCTCTCGCAAAAACAATTGAATAATGATTTGTTTTTGCCTCTAATTGTCTTTCTTTTGTTGTCGTACGTCATTTTCTTCAAACATCACAAATCCTAAGCACTTCTTCGTTTTTTTAAGTTCAATTATTTTTTGAAGAGAATATTTTTTATATTTCCCAACTTTTTTCTGATTGCCGTCAACAAGTAATTTAGTCACATTCTTGACAAAGCTTATGGTTTTTTCAAATTTTTCAAAAATGTTTCATCATCTTTCTCCCATTGAACCATGATCTATTCTTTATGATGGTTTTTTTAACTAATCTCTTCTCGGCCTTGATTCTACTCATTTTCCAAGTAAAAGTCTAATTTCTGGGCAGATACTCATTTTTGAATTGTTTTGTTTTCTTTGCCTTATTATTACACTAATGGGTAGGCGTTGAAAAAAGTTCAGTGGAAGATCTTTATTGTTTTCCATGAACGGCCTACGGTGTTAACTGTTGCGACGCCACTTTCTTGTTAAATTTAATTGATTTTTTTGGTTGTTCTTATTGTAATCGTCTGATATATAAAGAATGGTGACGCGTCTCAATTGCTTCCTATGAGTTATAAAAAATTTATTAGTTTTTCCAGTTCTTACGCTAGAGTTTAAATCAATTTGAAACTGTTTCCGTAAAAAAACTTTTTTTCTAATTTTCCCCTTTTTTAATTTTCTTTGTGGAACTGTTACCGAGTCTCATTATTGTTAGGTCTCATATCTTGTCTAATCAATTACAGTTTAATTTTTCAGTTCAAGTAATATCGGATTCCGTTTTTTTTGTGTTGTGAGGGTTTTCTGGTTTTGTTAAATTTAGAAATCGAGTTTTGGCGTAACTAATCGAGTTTTGCTATTATTTGATTTCTATGTTTATCTTGTCCAGTAGTCTCATAAATGGCCAGTCTTATCGGGCCTCTAATCCAGCACTTTTTTCACTTAGCTGTTTGTTGAGCGATATGTTAACTCCTGAGAATTTTTTGTCTCCCCCTCATTTGTCGGACAATTAAATCAAAACGTTTATGAGCGGGGTTCGAAGATTATGTGCGAACGCACATAAACGAGCCCCCTTGTCCGTTTCTTCAGTCTTTTTAAATCATTTTCTAAAGCTTAAAGCAAGAACGAGCTCTTGAAAACTTTTTCGTTTCAATAGGTCGCAATTAGTTTAGCTGAATTGAATAGTGTTTTTCCCCTGCTTTTTTGGTTTTATTGTAAGCGTTTCAAAGACTTTTATAAGAGTGTTTTTGTTTTACTCAATGCTTTACTGCAAACATTATATTTTTAATTAAACAGTTACGCTCATTTGATCTCCAATTTTTGCAAATGTAGATATGCTATCTCTTGTATTGTTTTACAAGAATTGGCGAGTACCAAATTTATAATTTTTGTACTTGTCCTTCTTAGGTAATGAAGGGCACCTGTGTGATTATAATTTTTTTGAATTCTGTATGTACATCTCATTACATCTAACGAAAGGTTAAACTCATAGACTTCAAGATTACGTTACACTCTTTGCTTTGAACTTGCTAAATCATTTGTTGCAGATATCGCAAAATCATTTTTGCTAATACTGCTGAATCTTTGTTGCTGCTACTGCTAAATCATATTTGTTCGGATGCTTGGTTTTCAGATTTCTTCACAATGTTTATTTTTCCTACGTTGCTTCATAGTCAGCTGTTCGCATTTTATAAAAAAGAAAAATGCTGTAGAGATTTGACGACTGAATACTAAACAAGACTTCAAATATGGGAAAAGATGCCAAGTTTTTCATTGTGAAATAACAGAAAAATTGTAAGTGGTCGCGTGGTTTTTTTTGTTGAACTGCTCAGAAATTATCATGTTCTCATCTTAAAGTTTTTTAATGAGTATTCGATGAGTGGCAATTTTCTGGAATATATTTTTAATAATAATGGACAGCGTTTTGGCAGCTGAACTTGGCTATCAAATAGCAAAGCGTTCATTCTTAATTCATGAGCTTGGAGTAAAAAATTTGAGAGTTTTTGTAGCAGAATTCAGGTACTTTCATATTGTCTGTCGCAAAAGAATTTGTCGGCTCATTATAAAAAAGTTTTAGTTTATGCTATCATTTTTCATTTTTATTTACGATAATTAATTTAATTTTTTACAGTATTTATTGTGAAGTTTAACTAGCCTTTTTGTTAGCAAGATAAAACACAATTGGACTTTTTTTTGAAATTTTGTGATTGAGAGGTCTCGCCATTTTCCAGATCCTATCCGAACCCTGATGAATTAAATGAAGTACAGTTGTGGAATTTTGCTTTTGAGATTAACTTTGGAGTTTACTTAGGTAGAATACTCGTGACTTAGTATTCCTGAAACCCAATTGTTTATGAATTCAAAAAGAATTGACACATTTTCAGAGTAACTTTCAGAATATTTACATGGCATAATCGCCCTCATTTGGTTTCTGAATAAACTGGCTATGCAATGATCCAAAAATATTTTGGTTCAGGCTTAAGTTCAACGAAAATACCAAATCAAGACCCGGGCTGACCAAAAGTTTTAAAATAGAACTTTCATATTATGGACCATTGACTTCATACATCATAAAGTTTTAAAAGATTGGTAAAACTATAACTTTCCCATAAATGAAAGTTTTGTGACTAAAACTTTTCCATAAATGGAAGTTTCATGACTACAACTTCTCCATAACATGGAAGTTCTACCGATACTACTTCTCCATAAGAACAGAAAGGAGACATTTAAAGACTCTTGGTTCTTTCGTGAGTCCTCATGGGCTTCTTAAACTACAAGGGAAAACAGTTTTGACTGTTTTTCTTGGAGAATAAGCAAAAATGGAGGCTCTTTTTTTCCAAGACATGATATATAGAGCTAAAATCTAAAATCCCGGATAGGCCAGGAACACTATAGCACATCATAGAAGAAAGAAAACAACGCACAATTAAAATACAGCACATGGGAGAAGGTGCCTGTAAGGGCACAAAAGGATGGACATTTAACAAAAAATCAACTTTTTTAAAAAAAAAAACATTTTACCCCCCAAAAGTTAAACCAAGACGCCAAACCAAAAAAACCTGGTGCCTTACAATCCCTATGGATAGGAGGCACTGCCAAAACAGAAGTTTGGATCCTCGAAACAACTCATTGGCAATAGCAATTGGTCTTTTCAAAAAAAAATTAGCTACATTAACCAAAATTTTGGGTGTCCGATTTACCCCAAAATTTTTTTGGAAGAACACTGAAACCATGTCCTATCGAATTTTCATTGTCCCATACTTTTTTGTGCTATACGCTAATTTTACACCAGTGCACATGAACTTCAAACTCGAACCACAAAAAAAAAACATTTTATATGGTGCCGGATATTGATAATATGATAAGGAGTAACATCGAAAAACCAAACATTGATATATTGCTTTCAGTTCGTTATAATGTTAGTTTTTGCTTGTTATTAGTTCAAAAACACAAGATACGCTTCAAAAGTGGTGTGTTCTGCATCAAAAATTTGAATGGCAAGAAAACATTTCTTCTTAAGGAAGAAATTAGTTCTTTTACGGAAAAAATTAAACCAAAAATGTTTTATGAAGTTCTTTGACTACAACTTTTTCATTGCTGTTTGCTAATTGCGATCTCACCTGATGCGACGGCTTCTCATTGAACAATTCAGGGCATGCATGGAGTTTTTTAACTTGAAAAAATGTTTTTCACTTTTCTCCAAATTTTTTTCTTTTTCTATGAAGTTCTATGGCTACAACTTTTCCATAATTCTCTGTTCGCTTAAGACTCAATAATTCACTTTTTTTCAAGTTAGTTTTTGGAAACATAATTTTCCCTCCTTTTCATAATGTAAAAAAATCTTTTCATAAAAATTTAATTCCATAGAACTCCCCTTTTATGAAAGTTCTATGACTACAATTTTTCATATACGCCATAATATGAAGTTGTAATTTTATAACTTTTTGAATTATGGGGTCAACCCGGGGATTGTTTCAAAACAAATACTAATTACTGATTCCTTCCGCTAATTCCCACTTCAGTTTTCTTTTGGTTTTCATCTGAATCTTTCAGTTGCAAATTACAGCCCTGCATCGCACATTCAGTGCTTGTGGCTTAATTTGTTTATTATTTCTATTAATAATTTTATGAAGTTTTTATAAAACTATTAAAACTTCAAAATGGTGATAAAAATAATCACTTACAAATTATTTTAGATACTGGGAAGTTAAAACAAAATGCCTATTTCTGGTGAATAATTTTTCTGTTTTCCTGGCAAATTTAGTGGCGTTTCTGACTGCCAATCTGAAAAACAGAATTAATTATAAATGAACTACTCAAGTTATCAGGTTTTTGTTTCCCTAGATAGATATTATTTATATCAACTCAATAAAAAACGGATTATGCTCCGGAAAGTGCGTTTTTCATCAATTATTCTTGAAAGATTTTAAATCAGCTTAGCTCCACAAGATATATATCGGCACGTATCTCCCCTAAAAGAAAGCATTTTGTTGGTTTTATGTCTTAGTTTGTCGCCTTTTCTACTAAATAAACCACAAAGAACAAATTTTTATTCTAAGCCTCGTGAACAAAAAGTTGGGAAATTGTGAACAAAAAGCGGAGGCAAATGAAATTTTTGTTGAACTAATTGGAGTTTATATGTGGCGGACTTTAAACCGCTATACAGGTGTACGCTAATTATCTATTAATTTTGTTTACCTTCTGAAAAATTGAATAAATAAGTTCCTCCCATTTCTTTTGTTTCTCACCAACAAAAGTATTTTGTAGAATTTCTGAATTAAACTATTTGAAATTTATTGAGAATCTCTCATCAAAAACTCAGAAGGAAGTGAATAGTTATTAATTTTCCCTTTCAACTTAGTTATTTTCTTTTTGGTTGGATTTGTTGATTCATAATTGAACCCATATTCCTCTATCCCGTTTTCGGTTGATCAGTTAATTGGGAAAAGTAATTATGGGGAAAACGTTTATCCTGTTTATTGTTTGTGCGGCCATTTTCTTCTCATTCGAGAAATCTTCTGCTCACGGCTACCGATTCAGACCTGGTAAGTTTTGGGCACCGTTTTTCCATTCAAAGTGCTTTTAGCCCCGCCCCTGTCTAATTTTCAGCGGTAAAATGCTATAAGATGAAGGGAATTACGGAATTACTCAATTTGGTGAATTGTTGCTCGTGGTTTTTGGTAACGTGGCAATTTTTCTGCGCTATAACTTCTTTCTTCATTTGAAAATTCATTCCGACGAACTGTTCGTAACTCAAATTTGCACAGCTTTTGCTTGAAATGATGTCCTTATGTTTAATTGACGTGAATTTCGTGAAATTGCGGCTTATGTAGTGAAAAAATAATCACCGCACAGGACGAAGCCTCCACTTAACGTCTGAGGGAGGGAGGGGGTAAAAAGACTTTAATAACGTGGTCGATGACCCTAGTTAAAAATGGTCGACCCCAATTCTGTTCATAGACAATAATGGTCGAGGTTTTGTCCTGGGCGGGCGCTACAATCACCAGATTCTGCGTTAAAAGGGCACAGAAGGGCATAAAACGTTTGTGATGAAAGAATATTACAAAGTAGAAACACAGCCAGCAGCTCCAAGCCCATCCATTGAGACGTTTGTAGTTTGTGTAAGACCTCTGAACAGAACAGAGCTGTACATTGGAAAAGCATCTCAAAGTTTGACTATGTTGCCGGTATAAGATTTGTTTTTAAATTTAGAATACTACAAACATCGTCCACAACTTTCCATTGTGCAATCGAGAAGCAAGGACGAGAACGCACTTGCTGACTCGGATGACAGTCCTTGGATCAAAGGATGGCGAAACTTCAGACTGGAACAAACTGTTTGAAATTTCAGCTGACATCGGATTGTTCCTCGAAACAACAAGTGACCATATCAGCCAATAGAAAAGAACAGAATAGAGATAGAAAATAAAATTTTTGAAAATAACAAATTTTAGATTTTATCTTGGTTCAAATTTGTAAAATGAGAAAGGGGAAGAAAATGAGCAAAACTCAAACCCAAGCTGAAATAAAAATTGACGAGAGAAATTACGACTACTCTCTTTTTATACAGCTCAAAACGGTTCGTTGTTGTGGCCGTTATTTGTTTATTTCTACTAGAGGTGCTGCTAATAAACAATATAATTAAATATCTGCATACTTGCTCTTCCTGAATTATGAATTGTTGCCGAGAGGTAAGATTTATGTGTTTGTTTATGTGTGAGGGCCCGGGTTGAAGTGTCTTTGATTTCATATATGGATCATGTATGATTTCATACTGTTCAAACTTGATTTTCTAGTACGATCCTTGAATGAAACCAAAGAAATCGTATATGATCCCTGTATGATTACAAAGAAATCATATATGACCCTAGTATGATTACCAAGCATCGTACATTTATTTTTCATAAATCTGCTACCAATTTGTTTTTTAATAGCCGCCTTCAGCCTCTCAAAGGCTATTATTTAGGTGATTTCCTTTTCTAATTCGCTTTTCTTTTTGATCACGTTTTTTCATTTTACATAAGTCACGATTTTCACGTTTGACGTCTGACTTATTTCACTCGCTGTTTCAAATGAATGGACTCTAAACTCTTTCGCGCATTCAATTACGCAATGTGGCAAATACTGTCAAATTCAAAAGATCAAATCAAAATCAAAAGAGACGGAATAAACCGATAAAACCCGGTCATTAAGTCATTGAGAATTGGATTATCAAAATTCATTAGAGCGTCTGCTAGCTGACATTGGTATTAAGCTTATTAGATTTCATTTTAGACGTCGAATTAAGTATAATTTTAAAATTCAACTGAAACTGCACGAAAAATTAGAAAATTTTTGACAAGAAAAAAAGAGAAAAAATTCGGTCAATTTATCTCTACTTTTAAATTTTTTTTGTTACAATCCAGATGTGCACCAAGCGCGTCATCGGCGGTTAATTTCGAGCAATTTAATTTTTATCTTTTAGGGCAATATATCTATGTGATTCCCCGGAACCAGTTTGAGTTCTGCCTAAAGACCCTAACGTACAAAATCAATTTCAAAATTGCACACTAAATAAAAGAGTAATTTCAAACAGATAACTACATTTTTGATATAAACTGAAACCAGATTTATCTTAAAAAGCTCATTTTTATCAATATTTAAAAAATTGTATTTGCGTACAATCTCAAATTCGTTTTGTGAATATGCTTAAATTGCAAAGTTAATTTTTAGCGCACGCAAAAAATCAAATGTGGATTGCAAATGCAATATAATATTTTTAAAAGGCCTCATAATGTAAAACGAAAATTCATGGCTCCCGTCAATGTTCTATGGGTAATATATGACCTTGTATGATTTCCAAGAAATTTTTTCAACTTCAACAGAGAATGCAAAATATACAATTTTCAGGCTGTGAAAATTTTGGTATGGTTCTTGTTTGATTTCTAGAAAATCATATATATATATATATATATATATATATATTTATATAAATATATATATATATATATATATATATATATATATATATAATTCTTGTATGACTACTAAGATTTCATGCAAACTATATATGACATAGTATGTTTACTAAGAATCATAGATGACCTAGTATGTTGCAAAAAATCAAAGAAAATTGTATGATCGCTGTGACCCGGGTGCGCTTGCATGCGTGAGTTCTTGCGTGCATGTTCTTGTGTTTATACGCATGTTTGCGTGTGTGTGTGTGCATGTGTGTGTTTGTATGTGTGTGCGTTGGAGATTATATAGATTGGACATAAATCTATGTCAAGTGATAGAGATTGCATTTTAGGCAGTAACTCTGCAAATCGAATAAAAGAGAAGAGCATTACGAAAAATGTATACAGTGCGTTTGAGAGCGCTATGCTTTTAGAAGCTGCTAAATTAGCTGTTTTAGTTAATGTACACATACTAGTCGAAAATCAATGATAATCTCGTTTCTTCTTCTATCTCTATCATTTAACAATTATCAAATCATAAAGAATTTCGATTTCGTACAACTGATGAAAAGATAACAAAATGTTGTTGAGCTCAAACAATAAGTTTGCCTATAATTTGAATAGAATTTGAAATACCAGATAAGAATAAAAACGGAATCACTGTTCGCTGTACAAAATACCAATACTTCGACGAAAAAATCTCACTGATAAAGTTCTCACAGACAATAAATGTGAATCTGTAGAAAACAAATCTGTGTAAAACGTTCTGATACAAAGCTGGTGAATTGCAGTAATCTGGCTATCATTGACACCTCAGCAATATTTAGACTGAAATAAGTAAAACAAATTGAATGAGAAAAAGTTAGGCCGAATAATTTTTATCCAGAAAATGTGTCCTATCGTGAAGAACAGTTTTACTCAGATTTTACAATTACACTGAAAACCCTTCACCTCTCAATTGAAAACTATTCAGCCCAAAACAGTTTACTCCTATAACTTGATGAACTTTTTTTAAATGACCACGTTCTTTCGGATTATCACTTTTCTTTTGGTTTCGTGTTGACGCTTGAAATTGTTCAATGAACTCCTAAACCAGAAAAATTGTTGAATGAACTAATCCCGAGAAATTGTTGAATGATCTCCTAAACAGAGAGAGGGTTGAAAGAACTCATTCCTGTACAAGAAATTATTGCGTTAACTCTTAATCTAAGCAGCCGAAATGCATCGCTAATCAAAACAGTACTTGAATAAAAAGAATGACCGGGCCAGAACGAAAAATATAAACTTTAACAGAAAATTTTAACGAATTATGAAAAAAAACCTGACAAGTCTTGAATTGTAAATTAATGTTTTTTATTATATAACCAAAAACACTCACACTGAGAAAGAGAGAGAGAGAGAGAGAGAGAGAGAGAGAGAGAGAGAGAGAGAGAGAGAGAGATAGAACTGGCAAATCTTCGGTAGAAAACTTAAAAATTTGATAAAAGCAGGAGAAAAGCACCAGTACCGAACGCTAAGTGAATATTAGTACTGGGCAAGTTTAATTTCAAGTCTAGGTATCAGTACTGATTCAGAGCTATGATCATAACACATTTAAGACTCGTCAGACTTGGCCAAGACTTGGCAAGTCCTAATCCAAGTCTTGGCAAAGAGGTGGCAAGTCTTAATCTAAGTCTTGGCCAAGACTTTGCAAGTCTTAATCCAAGTCTTGGCCAAGAATAGGCCAGTCTTATTCCAGGTATTGGCAGGTAAAAAAAACGTCCTAAAACGTCAAAAAGCCGAAAAAGTGTCAAAACTAGCCGAAAAACATCAAAAATAGCCGAAAAAGGTCAAAAATAGCCAAAAAAAGTTTTAAAAAAATAGCCGGTAAAACGCTTAAAATTGCCCAAAAAACGTCAAATATAGTCGCAAATAACGTCAAAAACAGCCGAAAAGACGTCAGAAATAGCCAAAAAAGTACCACATCAGTTTAACTCATTCCCAACTATAATCGATTATAACCCAACTTTTTATAACCGGTGTTATAACCAGTGATATAGCCAATTATAGCTCGATTAATTATAACACAGTAGCACTAGCAGAGGGCAACATAGGTTCACGTGTAAGTTTGAATTGAGACACATGTGTTGGGGACTCCTGTTCCGGCTGATTTGCAATTCGAGTTTTTGTAGAAGAATAGGTTCAAATGCCACTTGGTGTCGAACAACAGGACCTCGGGGCATCATGAGTACCCCCAGAGTTGCAACCTTTTGCCGCGGTTGGAAACGTTTGTCCTTTGTTTTATCGGAAAAGTACAAACATTTGGTGATTTCGGCTATTTTAGGGGCTGGAACGGCTGAAAAATGGCTGAAAACGGCCCGGAAAACCTGAAACATCCTCAATTGTCGCTAAATAGACCTCCCGGGATGCTAATATACTATTTCGTATGCCCCAACGTCATTTTGGCACCGCGGGAAAAGGGCCAAAAATTAATGCAAAAATCGTGGCACGTTGCAAAATTTTTTTGAATTCAAAAATTTTACTCGAAATTTTTTGAAAAAATGGTTTTGACTTGGAAATCAACTTGCAAGTGTTACCCAAGTCTTGGCGAAGACTTGTCAGACTTGTAAGACTTGTATCAAGACTTGCCCAGTACTGAAAAGCGAAATGAGAATTGGATTTAGACTTGCCTAGTTTTGATATAGACTAGGAGTTCGGTACGGGCAGCAAGTGAACGTCAACCGGTCACAAAAATTTCGTACTCTACTTCAAAGTATAAACAGGGCTGAAAACAGCATGAGAAGTCGATTCAGGTTACTGACGCAAAAAAAGCCATTTCCGAGAAAAGAAAATTGATTTCGACTATTATATAATTACTTGAGTCCCTTTATCCCGGAGGTGTATTTGAATAACAAACTACTGTTAATTTTACATCAACATACAAACACAAGCACATATACCAATCTACAAACAAGCGCTAACCACAGCAAATACGGGAGCATACGCACAAAGACACATACACAGCTGCTCACCCGAGCACTCCTGTACAAACCACACAGCAAACCCTTTACTTTTTGTTTATGCATATCTAAATGAGAAACAAACGAAAAAAAATCACAATTGTAAGTGCTCACTCAGTCACTCACTCGCTCTCATTCTCTCTCTCTCTCTCTCTCTCTCTCTCTCTCTCTCTCCCTCTCTCTCTCTCTCTTCCTCGCGCGCACACGCAAAAGCACCCATGCGTACGTTCACAGGGCTTAGACATTTTTCATTCCTATTAACTGTTTTGTGTTTTGCAAATTATGTAGCGATATTTGTAATTAAAGCATACAGTAATGATTAAAGAAATATAGTTTGTCATACTATTCTTAACTCTGCTGTAAAGTAAAAACATTGGAATGAAAGATTTGTTCGATTATTATTATATTTCAGAGTCACATTAGATACAGTAATGATATCTGGTGCGTATAACAGAGTAGGAATATAAAATATTCTGAAACAAAACAGCAGTTCCAAAGTTTTCCTAATCGGATAAGTTTTACCATTATCTTCAATATTCTCGTCGATCAAAGTTTACAATCTCAAAAAATTTCAAAATATAATTATTAAAATTAATTATAACATCTGATATATATTATTGCGCTAGAACCTCTTTTTGTAGATAGATCAATGTCAATTGACCACAAAACATTTCATTCCAAATCATCATACAAGTTTGAAGGTTTGAAAAAGATCTATTTTCCCAGCACTATTTTGGAAACTGCAGCAACGAATTTTCTCAATTTGAGTGCTGAGTGCGTGCACAGAAAACGTATTTGAAGAACATTTTTGTAGACATACAGAAGAAATCGCCATAAAAAACTACTTTTGCTCTTCTATCTTAATCGGCCACAAATTTTGTCATAAAGAATTTCTATTGGCTGAAGAATGCACACGGAATTTGGAGTTGGAACAACTAAAATTAGATTTACTAGAACTGGATTGCAAGAAAAAGTCAGCCGCTTTTTCCATGCAAAACATAATTGGAACACAATGTAACTGAAAATCGGAAACGTCTAATAGTGAGAACTGAAATGAAATAAGCACAGTAAAAATCATTGCTTGACTTGAGCCCAGATATTTCAAAAACATGGCAAAATATTTGAACCTAGAGAGGAATAATTATAAGAAAGATAATGTGACGTACGGGTTGGAATCAGGTAGCGACCCTTTACACCAACGTTTTAACATCATTAACTCCCTGAAGTGGACATCAAGAAACCGCTCTTAATATCTGTTGAAAAAAATAATTTCGGTGTTGATGTTTGATTTGTTAACTTGGACTGTAGTTCTGTAAGGAATACTGATTGCTATTTGCCTTAGATCTAAGATAAACTAAATTATGTACTTTTTTTATAACATCTGCTGTAAAATAAAAAGAATGAAACAAAAGGATTGTTCGATTACTATTATATTTCAGAGTCACATTAAATACAGTAATGATATCAGGTGCGTATAACAGAGTATGAATATAGGATATTCTGAATTAAAACAGCAGTTCAAAGGTTTTTTTAATCGGATAAGGTTTAACATTAGCTTCATTATTCTCCTTGATCGAAGTTTACAATCTCAAAAAAATTGAAAAATTAAATATTACAATTAATTATACCATCTGACATATAGTATTGCGCTAGAGTTTTTTTTGTAGATTGATCAATGTCCATTGGCCACAAAACGTTTTATTTCAAAATATCATACAAGTTGGAAGTTTTGAAAAAGATCCATTTTTAGCGCAATTTTGGAAACTGCAGCAACGAATTTTTTCAATTTGCGTGCTCATTGCGTGCACAGAAAACATAATTGAAGATCATTTTAGTAGATATGCAGAAGAAATCGCCATATAAAACTACTTTTGCTCTTCTATTTTAATCGGCCGCAAAATTTGACACGAAGTAGTTCTATTGGCTGACGAATTCACAGGGAATTTGCGGTTGGAACAGTTAAAAATAGATTAACTGGAACTGGATTGCAAAAACGTCTGCTGCTTTTTCCATGCAAAACGTAATCGGAACATAATGTAACTGACAACGGGAAATGCTTCCAATAGTTAAAACTGAAAGGAAATAGGCAGAATAAAAGTCATTGCTTACCTTAAGCCCAGATTTTTTTAAAGGAAAATAGTAAAATATTTGAACCTAGAGAGGAACAATTAGAAGAAAGAGAATGTGACGTACGGGTTGAAATCAAGTAGAGACCCTTTACACCAACGTTTTATCTTAATTAACTCCTTGAAGTGGACATCAAGAAGCCACTCTTAGTGTCTGCTGAAACAAAAGTCTCCGTGTAGAAATTTGAGTTGTTAACTTGGACTGCTTTTTTCTAAAGAATATTGATTGCTATTCGCATTAGATATGCGATAAACTAATTTATGTATTGTTTTCGTTACTGGTTGAAACCAGCAATCACATGCAAAATATGTTGTTTACAATTAGCTTCCCAAATAAGCTTCTTTTCTGCTTTTCTTCGATAACTTAGTTTTGAATTATTTTTGTATCACAATTCAATTTAATTACATAACCATTTAATGATTCGCTTCTTTTAAAAAAATATATATCAATTTTATTTCATTTCTTTCCATACTTAGCGACTAATATTGTATTAATACCAATCCAAATCTCAATAACAAACATTGGAGTATCAATAGTTGGCCTATACTAACGACCAACATTTACTGGCTAAGATAAAATTATTCTAAAATTCGCCGTCTTATTTACAAATGAATGCAAATCATTTTGAAAAGTATAAATGTAAATCATTGCATAATAGGCCCAACTTTTTTTTAAAATGTGAAGCAAATTTCATTTTATCCGCTTGAATATCAATAATTTTTTAAAGTATACCTTGTTATTCTGATACATTCAACATTCAAAAAACAATGATTTGTGAATTGTTGGCCGAAAGATAAGAGTGATATAGTGATATCATTTGACAGCATAAAGAAAAGCCAGTTTGAATAAAATAATCAAGATAACAAAAAGATGTGGATATTTTTCATGCCCAGCTTTTTTCACGCATTTTTGTTCTCAAAAACAAAGTGTTTTTGAGAAATTTTTAAATTATTTTAATGGAGTCGTTTCATTTTTGTGATTTAGTCACGGAACTGGCGGAAAAATACCAAAAATTAAAACAGTTTTTCAAATTTCAGGACGGTTTTCCAATTTTTAATAACAATTTTGTGTTGAAGAAATGGAACTTAAAGCGATCACTCGAAAACAAAGTGTTTTTGAGAAAGTTTTAAATTATTTTAATGGAGTCGTTTCATTTTTGTGATTTAGTCACGGAACTGGCGGAAAAATACCAAAAATTAAAACAGTTTTTCAAATTTCAGGACGGTTTTCCAATTTTTAATAACAATTTTATCTTGAAGAAATGGAACTTAAAGCGATCACTGACAGAAAGCTATTGGCATGCTCGTTTTCGAACGGTAAAATTATACCTTAACTATATAACAACATATCTTAAATATATATCTTCAGATCTTCAAGAATCCAGTCGCAGTACAGTAAAAATAAGTTTTAAAATAGATTAAATTCAAGTAATTTACACAAAAATAGTTTTGTATTTTCGACCAATCATACGGGCTTTCTGTAGCTGACACAAACCAGTGCTCCTCGGATATGGACAATATCTCTTTATCATCATCCGTTTTTGATTCGTTGAGTCTCGGACGTCAGGATAAATCTGTTTGCTTGGTTCTGAAAACTTAGATCTGAGTAACTGGACAATCTTGTGGAACCGTAGAGGGCCGCTGCTCTCAAATGGTTGTTCTGAAAAAAATTTAAATTAATCGACATTGTAGAAAGTGTGGTTAAATCTCCCGAATAAAAGGAGCCCAGTTCACTGTTTTCATCGATACAAGGTTATTCTAACAGCAAAAATGAGTTCGGCAGCGGGGTTGGGGGGGGGGGGGTTGTTGGGCAGTTTAGGCACATCATAAAAACAACCAATGATAAATTCATGATGTAGCAAATTATTGCAAATTGTTAATTTTCGTGGTTTCCGCAGGTTCAATGGTGGGCTTGTGGTAGAGGGGGACAATATATCATGTGGTGGCCGCCGTATTGGCCGACAACAATTTAAGTACAATGAGCAATAAAACTTATTCTAAAGCTGTGATTGGCTAATTTAAAACACTATTTCGTAGGCAGACAAATATACCGCAGTTTCTTTCATCAACTAGTGTAACGAAGGTCTATCCGTGGTCGGACCGTATTTTACCTCAGCGGCCCGTGGGACTTGATATGAATCTATCACAACCGAACTACTGATTTATGGACCAATTATGGACTTCCATTACCAATTATGATAAAACTCTCGGATAAAATTCTCATTTTTTCCTTGTCGGCTAAACGCCCTGTCGGCCAATTTTCCTAGCACCTTATCATGTAAATTAGTAATATAATAATTTATGTAGAATTTGAAAGTACACCTCTACTACATCCTTAACTCCTTAAGCACAGCTGCAATTTTGACAGTGTCATTGGCTTAAAATATTGTATTGAGCTTAAAAAGAATCCTGCCCAAATTATTTTCTTTCAAGTAATAAAAGCGACGGCCAAAAATTACACTTTGTGGGATGGTTGAGCAGAGGAGCATTCTACACGGGGTCATCGGATAATTTCATTGGGATAAGTTGTTCACTAATTGGGCAACATTATCCACTACAGAGGCCAGCATACCTACGGCGACTCTTCGACCAGTGAGCTGGAGTTCACGTTGAATTAACCGAGTTTAAACTTTAAACAATTTTGTTCGGATTCATAGTTCCGTTTGCCTGATTTTAGTCTGTCCCACCCAGTATAGTTAGATATTGTATTTGATATCCTACGATCTTATAAAAATGAGCCGCTAAGAGTTTTTTACAGTAGAATCGTTTCCAATTTAACGAGCACTTCCTCCCGTCAGGTGAGAAGAAAGAACCACAAGGAAAAAAACTAAGTTAGATAGATAGATTTATTTAGCTTTTTCGTAAAAATACAATAAAGCAAGGATGATCAACGGGGACATCAAGTTCGTCTTTCTCAGATCGCCCTCTCATAATGGTAGCACAAGACAATAATATACTTTGTAGAACACCAATGGCAGAACAAAAGACAATATTATTGAAGATTGATTATTTGAAGCGGTTGCCATAAACATGTTCAGCAACTTCAAAAAAATTACTTCTATAAGAGTATTTCAATTTGTGACAAACATCAGAAAGGTTGTTCCCTGAGACATTATCAGGTAACACTCCAATTAATTTAGGCTTGTCATATACAACAGAACCTCTAAATTGAACTGAGTTTCTCTCACCTGCACTTTTTTAATCGGAATAATAAGCAAACTCAATCTACTATTTCGTGTATAAACACCTTCATTTTGTTTTTGAAACATATCGTTACAAAACTTAATACAATGATGTCCATTTAGAGCATTCAGAACAAACTCGAGTAATTCATATAAATGCAACTCCTAGACATAGAGTATTGTATTGTTTATAAACTGGTCATTGCAACTGTTCCGCTTTTTTCGGAGGTGTGATTTTTTCAATTTTTTAAGTAAAGTGTTTCAATTAATGGATGAGCAACTAGTAAGCTTTTCCCGCTTTTCCGCGCACAAAAACGCCCCGCCATAACAGTCTTGTCGAGGGCAAGTTAATACCTAGGTTAGCCCAAGTGCTTTGTCAATAGATCACCGGATTCTCCATTATCTCGAGAAGCAAGCGGTCGGTGAGCAGTCATAGGCAGCTTCGACCGTCGCAAAAATCAGGATATTCATAAGTTTAGTAGAGTTTCGACCTTTTTTCGGAAAACCATTTTGAGATAATCTCGTATTTCAATCCCGATATAACTCCAAGAAGAAAATTGGAGCGGATGACGGGATCATTGACGTTTTTGAAATTTTACGATCGGTGTTTGTCGGTTTTTTATACCCTTGATATACTTTTGTGAACGGCCGACTGTCCATATCTATATCAGGGCTAGTACGCGACCACGCCAACCAAACTGAAAGCACATAATTGATCATAAAAGGAACGCAAACGTGCCCAAATCAACTACGGGGGCGGTTAATTAACAAGAAGGTTAAGAAGGCCTCATAGTTAGAAAGAAGGCCAATTTTTCTCAAATACAGTTTTTCTACGAGCGGTTTGTTACAATGATCGATTACAGTTGTGGTCCACTGACATTCAAGCAGCTCGACTGGCGTTAGTCGTGGATGTGATAGCATGCCGCGCTAACATCGTTAACATTGCGCGTGCCTCAGAGCGCGTGCCTTTCAAATTTCCACACATGTACGAGATTTTGACCATCGATACGTTCCCAGCACAAGTGGCTACCTCAAGAGAGTTCAACATAGTTTATTCGACCGTCCAGACAAATTCACCAAAAAATGATTTGCATGAATGATTCTTGGTGATCTATACATTGGTACTTCATGGTAAAATCACATTAATTTATTTGATCAAGAGGATTTCATAATAAAATCATCGTTCCTGCTTATGATCCCGAGGATCCGACAAAAGTAGAAGCGCAGTTTTATTTTTCTTGATTCAATTCGGTAATTGTCAATGAGGCCTAATTTAGCCACAGTTGTTCTTCCATGGAACTATATTTTTCAATAACTTGAATTTTATGGGAGCCCAGAACTGGTAGAATTGTTTTAGTAATAGGGAAAACTAACAAACTTACGTAGTTTTAAAAAAAGGCGGCACATAGAAACATATTTGAGCGATGGAAATGTTGTACATAGTCATTTTATTTGCTGCAGTAAAATTCCTATACGATTTACCTATTTATTGATTGTACCTAATACTGAAAGGCATGTTATAAAGTCAACTTAAGTTCATTGTCTAACATTTATCATTTCATAAGTTTTGTCTGCTACCCTAATTCCCGCATTAGGAAAAATTCGTTCATACCTATCGTGACTTCCGCGGACCGACTTTGTAATCAGTTTCACTCTTTTCGTTTTGCATCTCGCGATCAGTTGATCAATTTAACTTATTTCTTGACAATCGTATTCACTTACCTAGTGAGACAGACAAGTGAAAGATAGGCGATTCGCTAAGTGAATTCAAATATAAAATTGTGTCAAGTGCACTCGCCGCACAAGACAGATTAACAAAAAATCTAATAGTGATCTGAATCGCGAATCAAGTACACAATATTGATTGTGTAGGGCATGACGCAGGAGTCATGTGCGGAGCTAAACCATGAGTACAAACTGATCGGAGAACTGTCTCTATGTTGTATCTTAGTTTGGGCACCGAAGGGAGACGATTTACATGTAGTAGGAAACCGCACCTCAAGATGGATACACTAAAAACTGTGGAACTCTGGAAAATCATGGAAGACACATTTATTCACCCGCGCACTATCACTTTTGACAGGTACATGCTTCTCAGCACCAAGTAATCGAAAAGGGAATCTATTAAACACTTTTTTGGGAAAATCAAAGGAACCGTCCCAAAATTGCGACCCTGGAAATCAAAGAGATACTCTTATCAGAGATATATTCATAGCCAACATGCAGGATGCTGAAATTTAGAGAGAATTGCTCAAAGAAACTGTTGAACCCGCACAAGGTTTACGCTTATCCATTAATATGGAACTCGGACAGCGGGATCAGTTACAAATTTTGAACAATCAACCTGCGTTTCAGGTGAATGCAATAACTCCACAACGGCCATTTCGCCAACCGAATCAACGACAAAATTTCGCAGCCTCCACTTGACAAACGAATCAGCTATGCCGAAACTGCGGCCTTACTTGGTCAGCGATTCACAAATGTATTGCAAAAGCCAAGACGTGCAATAATTTTAACCTAAAGAACCATTCCTTGCCTGTATATTGTAAACCAAAATCTAATTCTTCCAAATCAACTCGACCTAACGTAATCTCAATAGATGAAGATACAACCGAAAATCTGCTAATGCGATTCAAAGCAAAAATTATAATCCAGAATCTGGATCGGATTATGACAGTTCAGATGAAAACATGGTAGCTAGCATAGCTAGTACTGCAGTACAAATCGAACCCAAAAACACGATCATACAGATCGGAAAAACAAAAGTAGGACTCCTTATCGACTCCGGGAGTGTGTGCAGCATCTTAAATGAATCACTTACCACTGAAGTCATCAACAATTTTAGACTTGCACGACGTCTAATGACTGTATCTTCACAAGAATTCAAGACTTTTGCTAATGAACATATACCTATCATTGGAATGATGCAGACGCCGGTGGAGAGCAATGGTTGGCGGATTGAGGATGCAGTTTTTGTGGTCTTCAAGGATGGATTGAAGCCACTCATTGGTATAGATCTAATCGATACCCTTGAGATCTCAATTACTCAAATTCTTTGTTCTCATGAAGGTAGTATGGTCAACACTATCATCATTCAATGTCCATTCAAAACACAAATAGCAAATCAATTTCTTCATTTTATCTCACGTATTGGTAGACTTAAGGTACGCATTGTCATGAACAATTTTCATAAACACTTTGAGCCTATCAAAAAGGTAGAACAGTACCATTAACTTACAAGAAAGAGTTAATACCGAAATTAAGAAAACTCCTTCAAGAAGGACATATAGAAAAACCTAAGAATTGTTCAGATCAAAATTCCATTTCCGCAATCGTTATTAGGGTTAAAAGAGACCACCGAACATTAAATATAACCTTGGAATCTAAAATTCCTAATAATATTATACACAAAAACAAGTACCAAATGCCTAATATTGAAACACTCATAGACTCCATTTCACAAAATATTACTGATTACTAAACAGAACCAATTGATAATTTTTCTTTCTCCAACATAGATCTTAAATATACTTACAGTCAGCTGAATCTCCACCCTGACACCGCTAAACAGTGTAACTTCAATGTTATAAGCGGTGATATGACAGGCACATACCAGGTCAAATCTGGTTTCTACGGACTTACTGATATGCCTGCCGATTTTCAAAAGGCTTTAGATTATGCACTAATCGGCCTCAAAAATACCTTCTGTTTCCTTGATGACATTCTTATTTTAAGTAAAGGTTCAGAAAAAGACCACATTAAATTTGTAACAAATTGCCTTAAAAAAACTAGACGCGGATAATCTCCGCATAAATTTACCCAAATGTCACTTTGGGAGACAAGAATTTTCGTGGTTAGGTTATAATATTACTCAATCAGGAATATCACCACTTGAATCTAAAACCTCCGCAATTATTTCACTCCAAGCACTCAATACACCTAAACAATTACAAACTTTCCATGGCTCTGTTTGTTATAATAGCGAATTTATTCCCAACTTAGCCGAACTTTGCCATCCTTTACGACGAACCTGGACTGACGAACACACTGTACACTTTAATGCTATTAAAACACGAATTGAAAATCACACAGAAAACACTCACTACAACCCGCAACTCGGAACACGTATCAAATGTGATGCTTCTCTTTCCGGTCTTGGGGCAGCATTAGAACAACTGACAGTTATCGGCTGGAAGACAATTTCATTTGCCTCCAGATTTTCGAATAGTAACAAAGAACGTTATAGTATTAATAAGATAGAACTCCTTGGAGTGGTATGGTCTATAGAATATTTTAAAATTTACCTTTTTGGTAAAGAATTTTCAATCGTATCTGATCATCGGGCTCTTCATTCAATTTTAAAAGAACATAGATACAATAAATCCTAAAATAGTTGTTTATCAAGATGGGTAGATCGCTTATTACCCAATCAATTTACAATAGAACATTTGACAGGAGCAAAGATGGGTCTTGTAGACTATATATCTCGTAACCCTTATCAACCCGCTAAAAGTATTTCAGAATATGATGAAGAATTTTTAGTCGCCACTTCAACTATTTGCCACAAAATGATGCAAAACGATGTAAAAAATTTTGCGGCTGTTCAACTTGATAAATTTTATTTCAACATTTAAACTGACATACAAATACACACTATTCAACAAACCAATCAAGTATTAAATATAGAATGCACAATGCCTGTACCTTCAACACAAAATATTGTGTCACTCGCTGCACAAAATCCTACTTCGAAATTAACTTCAAAACACAACCATATATTTTTTTTACTGATAACGCAGTTCAAGTACCTTTTTCTCGAAATTTATCATTGCTTGCTACGCAAACTCATAGTTCAAATTTGACCGTTTTTAACCATACTAATTCATAGAGACCACTTGCAGCGCAAGTATGTTTTACTCAAAATAATTCAACACTTGCCAAGCAAAACCATAATCGAAATTTCATTCCCTTTAACAAAACAAATTTAGATAGTCAACATGCACCGCGGGTACTCTTTACTCAAAATCACGTGCCCAGCACACAAATAATCTGAAATCAATCCCTCAAAATCACACTATTTCTGATTGTGATCATGAACCGCGAGTACGCTTTACTCAAATTAAACTAACTACCGCCCGGCACAATCCTCATTTATTATCACAACCACATAAAACGCGTACCTCAAATGCCTCATTTACAATTCACACTAGCATACACCAAATTAATTCCCTACTCGCATCGCAAAGTACAAATAATATTCATTCTCTACTACAAATTGAGGCTCAAACACAACAATTTGAGACGCAGAATACCAGAAAAGCGTTACTCGCTTACCAAAAGCAACTCAAATTCAATGAATTAAATCACTCCAAATTGTCAATCACAAATATAGTCTCAAATTCCATACCTAATAAGAACTAAAAATTCAACAATTTTAGATAATTTGCGTGCCCAATTGACAAACAAAGAAAAGTCTCTTTTGCCCAAATTCAATCTAAAATTCAGTCGGTTTCTCCCTCAATTAATTCAATTCTAAACACATCAAATATGAACCATCAAGTATCTGCCATGAAGGGAAAATCATCCTCTCAAAAACAAATCATTCGAACTTCACAGAAAACGCAACGCAATGCATGCCCCGCTAATCGCCCCCGCCGGTGGAACTTGAGTAGCCCACTAACTGATAGACCTCAAGTCCTGTCTTTTGATAAAAAAATTGGGAAGGTGTTAAATAATAACATGATTGCCTCACGCACGCGCAAAGATGCGTTAATTGAAGATCTCCATGCTAGTCACCCGGGTAGCTGGGGAATGGTTTGTATGGCCCAACACTGTTGGTGGCCATACATGAACAGGGATCTCTTGGTTCACGCAATAGAGTGCAAAACTTGCACTGCAATTGGTAAAATTTAAAAATCTATCATTCCCGCAAAGCGATTTTAACCACATAGTCCCACCACGAAATACAAATAGATTTTGCAGGCCCTAATAATAATGAAAAAATTCATGAAATTAATATTTTATCATGTATTGATAGATTTTATAAATATCCATCTGCTGAAACTTTTGAAAACATAAACGGTTCATATGTAATTAAATTTTTAGATAATTACATACAAATTCACGGCGTTCCCTGTTCTTTAAGAATCGATCACGCTTGTTGTCTTATAGGAAACCACGTAACAATTTTATAGCACCAAAAATAATATAACTTTGATTCCCGCTCCAGCAAATGATCACCAAGCTATAGGTTTAGTAGAACGAATAGTTAGTACTATTAAAAAACGCCTTGCATGTATAAAAGAAGCAAATAGAGAAATCATTTCGTTCACCATTAAAGCAGCACTAAAAACAATCCTCTACCAGCTCCGCAAATGTAAACACAAAATTACTAAGATATCGCCTTCGAATCACATTTTGGGCGGAAAACTAACAATGCACCTAGCAATTTTACTATTAAACCACATTCTTCTGGTTTAAGTTAGGAAAAGATTTTAAATCATTATTTAGACGAAGAGAGTGTAACACCCAATGAACTGTTCCCAGAGGATCATTGGGGCAATTACCACAGCGATGAAAAAATTGAGAGAAACATGTGCAAGGCAACAAAAGAGGCTCTCTCACGTGAACAGCTCGCGAATGGTAATGAATCTTGGTTCCTTCGCTCGACGAAGATACATCGAGCAATCCCACCCAAAGAATCAACAGTTCAACTAAACATCGCACGAAAGAAACACCCGAACAAGAGCTCCAAAAAGAAATCTTGTTGGTCTATACTAAATGCTAGCCCCGAGCTCGTTAGTCCAGAAAACAGACCAGCACGCATCGGTAATTCGCGAACCAGGGAAGTTGGACGTCAATGTTCGAAATATTGACATCGCGAAGTTCGGCAGGAGGAATGAGCGTGAAACAAAGCTCTCAGATTATATCAATGAAAGGAGACCAAAAAACTGAAAAATCGACAGACGCTAAGATACTCAGCCAAAAAAAGGAATTTACAAGAACTCAGAAGGGCGACCGCAAAATGAAATATAGAAAACGGGACACAGCAAGCGGTATCTTGTCTAATCGTTCAAACATTGCTTGCGCAATGCGAGTAGGAAAGCCGAAAGTGCCATAGAATTTCGCGCCGCCAGAGACTACGATACAATCCGCCTCAACTTCTGCACACCAAATCTCAGCTCCATAAAGTTCAGAATTAATGATTGCACCCCCAACTACGAATCAGACTGCAGAAGTGATGATATCCTCCAATTCTTCACCTATGGAGGCCTTACAACAAATACTTCCACGACTTACAAAAAAGGCACGGAAAAGCCCAAGGTATTTCGGATTCGATAGTAATGATTCGTCTGCGGAGTCAACCAAATCATGCCCGCTAAAGCCGACCCAACCCCGCAGAAAACGCCGAGCTGGTGATAACGAATCTTGGCAGCCCTCGGTTGTACAGAACAGCCAATACAACAACTCAAGTAGAACCTTTCAATAATCCGTAACCGTCGCAAGTCATAGGAGAGATTTCACCCATTGATCCTCGTATCCAACCAGCAAATCAGAGCCCACACTGACGAGTTGAAAAATGATGAGGAATCTTTTCGTTTTGCATCTCGCAAACAGTTGCTCAATTTCACTTATTTCTTGACAATCGTGTTCACTTCACTAGTAAGACAGACAACTGAAAGATAGGCGATTCGCTAAGCGAGTTCAAATATAAAATTGTGTCAAGTGCACTCGCCGCACGAGACAGATTAACAAAAAATCTAATAGTGATTTGAATCGCAAATCAAGTACACAGTATTGATTGTGTACGACAGTAAAAGTAGAAAATTATAGTTTCAGACCTAGCCGGTGTTGGTAAGTATTTTGATAAGACCTGAAAATCGGCATAAAAACCTTCTAATCACAAGCCTAGTTATCAGTACTGATTCAGAGCTATGATCATAGCACATTTTAGACTTGTCACTCTTGTGCACTATTGGTCAAGACTTGGTATTTCTTGATTGAAGTTTTGGCCCAGCTTTGGCAAGCATAAATCCAAGTGTCGGCAGTCGAAAAAGGTCCTAAAAACGATAAAAAACAATCATGTACTCAGGTATCAAATGCTACAATCAAAGAGGTTGGCGCTGTCTAACAGCTTTTTCCCTCAGCCAAGTTTAAAAACCCTATTATAACATTGAATTATCAGCAAGTGATCAAAAAAATTTTAAAAAAACCGACAGATGTTCTTATTCCAAATAAAAAACATATCAAATTTTTTTTCATTTTTGACCCAGAGCAAGACAGATTGAGTTTTTCGAAATCATATAAAGTACGGATAATCTCCCTCGGACCAGCAAAAAAAACCTTTACGGTGTTCCCCATTTTAACAATTTTGCCTCGGTTGGATAATTTTGACACTTGGGAAATCTGAAAGTTACAAAAATTCGGTGAATTTGACTTTTGGGACAGTAATTTGGCTGAAAACTGATGAAAACCCGTTGAAAACTCATTTTTATGACCTCCTCTAACCCTCGGGATGCTAGTTGATCATTCTGTATGGCAGTGGCGTCACAAGCATCCCAGACTAAAATTTCATCCCTATTTTTGTCAGTTAATTCGACCGAGTTCTATTTTCCTATTTCTTGTGGCACGTACAATGGTAAGTTTCGACACTTTTCGGGCCGAATGCATGATCAGCTTCACAAATTTGTGACCAATAAATTGTCGAGATGCTTTAGGGTTGTCAATATATTGTTCAGTTTAGCTCTTTTTGTCTTTTCCAGGTCAGTATAATGAAATAGAGCCAAGAGTAAAAAAAAAATCGAGGAACCTTTTTTCTTGGTCGTCTGTCATAATAATTTTTATAGTTTTAACGCACATGCTGATGGTGGTGAAGGGTGTTGTTTTTGGAGGAGAAGGGATGGGGGTAGGAAGTGCTTTTTGAAACAAATCTGATTTAGTGAAGTCTGCCTCATTACTAATGATTGACGAATCAAGGGCAAAAAGGCAAGATCAAGAATTAGAAAGTGCCTGATCTCAAGATGTATGCTTCACTTATCGTTTGATCATGAACTAGCAATTGTCTACTCACTGACTAGTTTTTGTCTGGTGAAGCTCAACAACGTTATTTTAAGCATTTATAGCCCAACGAAAACAAAGAGCTCTCCGTTGAACACTGATAAAAACCATGTAAATTGAGCATGAGATGAAGCAATTAACTTATATTACGCCCATAGGCGTGCCCATTGATAAAAAAATGTTCAATAGCCAATAGCCAGTATATGAATGGTCATTTTTTCGGCATAGGTTTTTCAAACTGCAGTCGAAAACATATTTGTAGAATTACGATATACAGAAGTCTCGCAGTCAAACAAAGTCATCAAGTAGTGCCAAACAAGAACGATAGTTTATAAAAAAGAAATTATGTAATCAGTTTCAATTGTCAAATAAATTCAACTCATGGTGGCTGAACATTAATTAAAGGAAATTGAACTCAGGTTGTGATTTTGCAGAATAACTAGGCGCCGGTTCCTTAAAAGTGTTCTGTTTATGTACATTTTAAGTTTTTGTTTAATGCTTGAGTATTATTAGATTCCTCTGACCGGCTGTTTCAGAAATCAATCGATATCCTGAAGACCAAATGTTATCGTACCGAGAAGACCAAATGTTTTCTTGTAGAGCCAAAGCAATTTCATATTTTCATGTTAAGATTGCAAATCATCTGATTTTGGTGTCAGCATAAATATTCCAAAACAGTTTTCGATTTTGGCCGATATTTTATTGAATCTTCTCTCTCAATTTATTTATACAAAATTGGCTTCACATTGCCAAATTTCCCAGCATTGAGAAAAAATTCAGCTGCAAAGAATGATGTAAAGATTCAATTATCTCAAGAAATGACACGAGTAATGCCCGAAAAGCGATGTGGTTTATGAGTGGCCCCTTGCTTACGCTGAACATCATGGAGCTTTTTTCTGGTGAAAATAGCAGTGAAAGACAAAGGCAGCCGTTTACAATAACTTTCCTTCAAAACTCTCCAAAGTGAAAAAAAGAAGCACAAGAAAACGCGAGCAATTTCACAAAGTCCACTTGATTCATTAGTAAGAAATTTCCGATACATTGCCATTCTTTTCTGTCCAATTAAAAAAATGGTTTCCGGGTAAGTATATTGGAAGTTTCAAGACAGAAGAAGCTCAGACCAAAAATAGCTTGGTCAGATTAGGAAATTTCTAGTAAAAAACTGACTAATTTTAGGTTATCTCTAAATGCATTAATAATAAATAATGTCTTCCCCAAAACTCTACTTTGTCGATAGACTGTGCAATAATCAAGAATTGCGAAGAGTTTGTCAAGAGTTGACTCAAAACTGACCAAGTCCCGGAGAAGACTGACTTAGACTTGTCAAGTAGTGGTGAAGACTTCACCTAGACTTGACAAGTCTTCACAATTCTTAAGACTTGAAATAAAATGTGATAAGTACCAATTTGACGTGTATTTCATAGGAGAAGCACTGATCAAAAGATCGTTGCTATGACAGAAATTGTTCCTATGAGTGATGTCATTGACTATATTACGTATCTATTATATTTAAGGGGTGTCAGGACAATTTACCCAATTCCATTTTACCCAATGCCATTATACCCAATGCCATTTTACCCAACCTGCCATTTTACCCAATGCCATTTTACCCAATGCCAACTTACCCAATTTACCTCCTTGCTAAATTAACCAGAACGACTATTTAGCCGACTATAATATAAATGGCCTGTGGGACTTGATATGAAACTATCACAACCGAACATGGGATTATATTGTCCACAAATATTTTAAATCATCCTTCTAATAGCGATTGCTTATTTGTTATCGGATAATTGAACGAAAAGATCAAGGAGCATTGGGTAAGTTGGTATTGGGTAAAATGGCATTGGGTAAAATGGCATTGGGTAAAATGGCAGGTTGGGTAAAATGGCGTCGGGTAAAATGGCATTGGGTAAAATGGAATTGGGTAAATTGTCACGTAACCATATTTAAGGAACGAGAAAGTAATCAATTATACTTTTTCAAAATGTTTTAATCCCATTTAGAAATGAACTCAACTCTTTCTTACCTAAACAAAGAGAATGGATGAGAAGTAAACTGAAAGCAAAGATAACAAAATAATTTTGCCTCATGTTTGATGCGTAAGTTTAAGAAATAAAGCAACCGAATCTGTTTTACCGTCAGTTTTGCTCATTTCCCATTGAAGAGGTCTTGAGAATCGGAAATTATTGTGAAAATTGTAAAAAGAACTCTCGATGTAAAACGTAGGCAATATTTTTTGATCTGAAGTTCTCTGCTGGGGGAAATTGAGTTTGAATGGTTCATGTAATTTTAATTAGAACTTTCGTTTGAAATGTTGCCAAAGATAAAGGAAATTGTGAACAACATACGGAGCGTTGTATTGATGTTTTAATCATAGTTCTACTCATTTAAAGAAAATATAACCTTAAAAAGATATTAAATTGAACTCAATAAGTTTGAGTATTTCAAGTCGATAAATCCATTTTTGGAATGAATGCTAAAAAATGAATAGTGGAAATGAATGTTTTGCCGTAAAATAGTAAACATCACCTTTTATAGGTAATAATTGAGTTTTTGGAGAACAACTGTCTCATTTTTATGAAAAAAGAAGTCTGGGTTCTAAATTTAGATTTAAAAATGATAACTACATCTTGTTAGTTTTAATTGAACCCTATGGACATTCCCATTTCAATTTGAGTTTTTGAGAAATTCACGTACTAACTGATAATATACTTTTCGCCGGTACAATGGTTGCCAAGATTTTTGGCAGTAGCAACGTTAATAGGCTTTTGATTTTCCAAGATGGATTATATTTCCATCAATGTTGAGCCTGTGGTTTGACCCCTGAAATTTAGACACTCAGTAAATACGCCATATATTTCAACTTATAGTTTTAAATTTTAGCACTGAACAACAGTACATGTTCTGGAAGCCAACACAAAAATCTGGAAGATGACCTGCAACGGCAATGGAATTTAAAAGATTTATTTTGGGGTTATACAATGTTTTTACAACAAGCTTTAGGATGTTATGTTGGGTGTAAATCCAAACGAAATAGCCCTAGCCAAGGAACACGAAGTAAATGTACTGGATAATTTATGGGAGTACTAATGCGAAGCGACAAGAAAACTAAGATTAACTACAACCACGGGGCATAATTCAGTGTTTTGGCGTGAAAAAAGTCGGAAGAGTATTCCCTAGACGCGGCTGCTAGAATTTTTCATAAGCATCTTTCAACGGGGTAACTTTAAAAGAGTTCAACTAAGTGGCCGGAGTTTATTACATCCTAGAACAGATTTGTGCACCAATAAAACAAAACATTCAGCAATCTCGTGATCAAAAGCAAAAAGTAATGGAAAATATTTCAATCTCTGAATTTTTGCATTTGTCTGGCTATTGTGATTGCGATTGATATGAACTTTTTATCTTATGTTTTCAACACGGGGAATAGATTTAATCGTCAGTCAAAGTATGGCTTTTTATTGACGCATAGCACAGAAAAAAAGACGCTCCAAGACAATATAAAACAAGGAGGCTCGATAATGTGCGTTTGCACATAATGTTCTGACCCCGCTCATCCTCACTTTTTACTTAATCATCTACCAAATAAAGTGATTAGAAGTTTGATTAGATGTTTGAGTTAAAAATAATGTTAAGAACCCAAACTAATAATTGAAATATATAATGCAATGCCGCAATAGAGAATTTATGTAACCTGCCATTAATAAGACTACGGGACAATACAAACCACAAAACCCAAAAACAAAAAATATTTACGGCAAAAACTCAAAACTAATTTTAAAAGCACATAATAACACATTCAGAAATGCGCAAAGTCTGTTTAAATAACAAGAAAGCAGATGCAATTTGTCTACGATCGGATTAGATAACCAGTTGACAAAAAGAAGAAAAAGGGGCGTTGTTAAAAAATTAATCAGTTTTTTAAATTAAAAAAAATCAGAAGTCATGAAAGATATTAGCTTTTAGCAAATTCTAGATAAATATACATATATTGAGCGCTGTCTCTGATGAGAGTACACCATAGGGAAGGAATGCAAAATAACTACAGATACAGAAGTATAGAAAAAATTACAAAAAGTATACGAAAACACCCAGAATTGAAGCCATTAATACCATAAAGTAATTATATGATTATTGTATATTATAATTTCAGTTATTGTTTGTATTAAATCAGTTCACATTTATATGAAGTATTGTAGACAATCACTTGGCTCTCATTTTAAACTCAGCGGGAATTGATAAAAACACATTTTTTTTTAAAAAAGACAACAAAAAAGCCCAAAAATAATCACGCACAAACTTTTTAAGAAAAAGCATTTTATCCAAGATTTGAAACATCAATTGTAATATAACACCAACAAACAAGTCGGAATTTAATTGCTACGAAAGTCGATCTGACCTTTTATTGATAAAAAGGTCAGATTAGTTTACATGACTACTATCATGCAAAAACTTCAAACTCATTGAAAAAAAACCGCGACCGATGATTTTCTGGAAACAAAATAAATGTTCACTTAGCGTCATTTGATCGTAAATGGGGTTTTTAGTTGATGGAGACGTGATACGAAGAATGACTTATCTCTGAATGACATGAGAAAAACCACCAGCTTGTGAAAAAAACACTTAAAAGACCTGCAATAAAAATCGAATTCTTTAGATTGCAAACTTCCCGATGAGACCAAAACTAACCTCTTCGTCGCTGCTCATTTTTAGGAACTCAAAATTGTTCCATATTTTATCTTTTAAAAACAGTTTTTCTTTAACATTTTGATCCCAAAAAATCTGAAGTGGAGCAAAAATGACGCTAAAAGTGAACCAAATTGCACCCATATATCAAATGTTCATTAAAATTCTAAACTGCGAAAACTCCTTGAATAAAATAAATTTAAAAAAGTTTTTAAAGTTCAAAATCTAAGATTGAAGAGCTTTCTATTGATGCCACTCACGATTCTGTACGATGAATATATCGATCGGCTATAACTGACTGAACAAAAAAACTAATTTCAGTATATCGTTCCTACCTTCACTAAGTGGGATCAGAACAACTATTCAAAATTTAGGAAATTAAAGGAGCATTTAGTTCCCAACTAAGTGAGTAAGAACAAATGTTACTGGCTTTGATAGATTAATGATACAATACAACTAGTTGCAGTTTAAAGGTTTCGTAAGTTATTGGCCCAAAAAGTAATATAAGAATAGTAAATTTTGAAATTACAAGTTAATTGAAACTAGATTGTAATTCAGGTCGTGTCACTATTTTCCAACGTATCATGATATCTAACAGTTTTAGCATTTGTTACACCACCTATATACCAGGTTTATCCGTCCGTCTTCTAAGAAAACTGAACGCAGTTCTAATAACATTGTTGTCCTCCAAGAGGAGCTCTCAAAGAAGGGTATAAAAGCGATTCGATAAAAATTTAATATCAATATTTGAATTTGAATTTGAATTTCTCCTGTTAATTTATAAAGCACGCAGCTGATGTGGACACAGCGGAATCCACTATTAAAAATCCATAAATCCAAAGTTTCATCAGGAGTGGACGCTTGCAAATACTAACGTACCTTAATTAAGCGCCCAGATTTTAATTAAAGACAAGTTTTTTAACGTATCGTTTTGAATGATCAAGCTATATTGAAGTGCATTGACTAGTTTTTTAACTTTTATACAGGACATGGTCTCTTGTTCAAGCTGAGGTAGTATTTTTTGTTTCAGTAGAAAATTTATCAAAATTCTACCGTAATAACCCAGAGATGTCCGAGTTGAAATTCTTTTTATCGTTTTTTTTGTATAATGCGAGTGGTTTTCGAGCAAGTATTGTACGAAAAATTTTGATTTGCGGTCAAAATCTCATTCATCATTTTATTTGAACGTAACCCAAAGTATGATTTAAGGCTGAATGAAAGCTGATGTTTTATGTATAATTCACAAATTGTCAAAATTTTGAACTTGAATAAAGTATCAGAGATGGAGTCACTTGGTTTCCTTCTAAGACAATTCTCAAATTTTTTTGCCTTTGTAACCGTTCAATTTTTGAAGCTTATTGAACGTTGTTCCACCATAAATAAGAAGTCCATACTCAAAAATTGGTATCACCGTAGTTTTGTAGAACATCAAAACGGTGTTGCGACTGCAAGTTCTCCTTAGCCTTGCAATTATTCCGATTCACTTCATTAATTTTAAACAAATGGATTCCAAATGTGTTTCGAAAATTAAATTCGCGTCTAAAATTACTCCTAGATATTTGTATGTATTGCACTTCTGAACTTGGCATCTTTGAATGTTTGTGTTTGCTTTAATTTCAAAAAAATTCATCAAAAAAGTTTTTGACTCGTTTAAATCCAATTTATTTTGATGTAGCCAATGTGAAACTGAACGAATTTCAGTAATTAATTTCTCAGAGGTTGGTCTTCTTTTGAAAAGGAGGCTTGTATCATCGGCAAAAAAATACGGAGTGGATAATTTACAAGCGTTCACAAAGTCATTAAAGCACAGTATAAACAATACAGGACCCAGAACAGAACCTTGGGGAACTCCATTTTTTACTATTAGTTCTTTCGATATTCTATTTTTCCATTTAACACATTGTGTTCTTGATTTGAGATATGAAAAGAAAACCAGCTTAAAACCTGAGCCCTAATTCCAAAGTTTTCTAATTTTTTCAACAGCAGCGAGTGATTTACAGTGTCGAATGCCTTTTTCAAATCTAGGAAGATTTGGTTACGTTGAAATGAGCGTAAAATTTTCACCATGTTGACTTCGTCAATTTGTGGAAAAAACTTTCAATTTAAGCTGTTTATTCAAGTTTTTGTCGCAAAAATCTTTATCTTGGCGAAAATCAATAGCGGGGTATATCGGTATAATTCCTTGGGAAATGAAAATTTGGAAGGTTTTCTTGAACATCAAAACGTTCTGCTTAAAAATATGGAAACGGCAAGTATGAACAGATACTTATATTGAATTTTGAGGTGCCCATTAAATCGGATAATTTATATCATGGACCGCTTTTTTTGATTATGGAGGCTTAAGAGGTAGATAAAATGCGAGCATCAAACTTTAGTTTAGCCTGCTTCTTTTGAAAAACTGAGCCTTTCCGTAATGAATTGAGATTCTTGTGACTTTATAGAAAAATTCTACAATATCAAATTGTAAAAAATTAACCTTTTGGAAAATTAAAATTTTTCTTCAAGGAAAAATTTTGGTTTAGAAAAATGTTTGTCTGCAGAGAACTTTTCCACAATTGTTCAAAAAATGACAAACTTTGACGTTTTTCTGCTTGATACTCGATGAAAAAACAAAAAAATTGAAAAAAATCTCAAAGATGCATTGCCGTGTGTTGATACGCAGAACAACAGATCATTGTCAGTTCACTCAGCTGGTTTTGATTGGCCAAATTGAAATTTCTCCTGGTTTCGTTTTGAAATTGTGAAGTCAAAATGGTGTTTGTGTTGTTATTGCTGATGTTGTTATTGTTATCATTGTGGTTGTTCTTGTTTGTTCTTTTGAAGATCATTTTTGTGGTTCTTATTGTTGCCATTGTCGTCACAGAATACCTTAACAGCAAAAGACACAAACAAAAAACATAGCAGCACAAGTCCTGACGTACAATTCAAAGAATTTTCATTGAATTAACAGTAAAACTAAACCTAGAATGGAGTATGAGTGAATTGAGAAAACCATTTTAAAAAAGTTCGAAAAAAAGTAAGAAAAAAAAACAGAAAATCAATGTCAAAATGCCGCATGTGAAACAAAAAAACCACTAACGAGAAATGAAAATTTAATTCAAACAAAAAACTAGGCCTAGAATGGCTTTGAATGGATTGGGAAAACCATTTAGAAAAAAATCCGATCGGAAAAATCGAAAAAAACAGTAAAAATCAGAGTGAAATTGCCACATGTGAACAAAAAACCACTACCAAGAACCCGAAATTTTGTTCAAACACCGTTTTCTCATTCTACTTTAAAATTAGAGCGAAAAAAATTCACGCCGCAAAACCACTCGCTTTTTCGCTCCAATTACTGTTTCGGCGTGACCAAAATCACTACTCCAATTTGACTTCAAAAATCATGAAAATGTGTGAACAGATCTTAAAAAAACGACAGCGCCCCAATACAATTGAAATTCTTTGAATTGTAATAAGAACAGCAAGATAAATTAAACAAAAGGGACAACAATATGAACAACAGCAACAGTTGTTGCTGCTGTTGATGTTTTCGTCATTCTCGTCTAAGGTATTTCACTGATCTTAGATTTATCGGAGTTTTCTGGTTAAGGTTTTCTTTCTAAAGAATTGTTTTTTTTTCAGGTTCCCAACAGCCAGCCATTGATTCCAAATACCAGATAGGCCTGCTCATGCTGCATTAAGAAACGAGCTCTCAGTTACATTTAACTCTGAAAACCTCCCATCAGAGAATTTACATATCAGTTTTATTTAAATTTTTCCAGACGAGCTAATACTTTGATACAAAAGTGTTGAGATAGCTTTTTCATTTTCTCTTATAATGTGTTAGTGTTGTTGAACTGTTTGATCCAATTTTTTGGTTAAAATTTTTGTTAAATTTTTTCATCAAAAATGACACAAAACAAGCTTTTCTAGTGCACTTTGTTTACATTTGCCTAGTTAACGTATCTGAAAACTCCTGAAACAATCTCTGTTAAGTCCAAAGAAAGCTAGTTGTTTTACTTGTGGATTCTTTTCGAGGGATCTTGAATCAAAACTTTGTGCTAATTAAACTCGATAATTACGCAAAATGCATAAATTTTTTCTGAAATATTGACGTTTTTGTCAAATTATGTATAGTTATAATGTTACGTCTTCCTAATGGGCAAACGCCTATAAAAACCAATTTTCGGTTTAGTTGATGTTACTTAATTTTCAGAAAATTTCGGAGGGTAATCAGTTGATGTTTTTTTAAAATGTTTTTGCAATTTGTGCGTTTTTCTTACGTTAATTACAGAAAAGACCAACTCAAATCGAAGTGTGCTAATGACAGGTTCAACTGTCTTCCGATTGAATTTCAAGCAAATCCTTCTAATTTTTAGTCAAATTTTTTGGGTCGTTTTGACTTTTAAAAACGCATATTTTCAAATTAATCAATTGTTTATTAAACTTTGCGACTTTATCTCTTCCTTGGTTAACTTGGAGCTGAAGTCGGCAAAGACAAATCGTTTGGTCTTTCTAAAGGATTATAATTTAATATTTAATGCGCTTTTACGTTTTAAATAATGGTTTCTCTTTTTCTCGACTTTGTTTCTTTTTTATCTTAGTCTTTGTTGCTCGTTTTTTTAGTCATTTGAAAAATTCTGGATAATTGCAGGTCCTAGCAACTTCTTATGGATAAACGAAGGAACTTATTCTTAAGTTTTTGAAATCAAAAGTTTTACAGAAATTTTTTGACGTAACTTCTAAATATGTGTTTTGTCCTTCTGCTTCGTCTACTTGTTCTCAACTCTCATTTACTATAGGTCGCATTTTGTGGCCTTGAATAAACGCTTAATTGAACATACCTCTGGCTTTTGGTGCATTGCTTGTTGTTTTAACGGCTTTGATACCGGTTTATATTTTGATTTTTGTGGTTTATCGTTGTTTTTTTTAGGCGTATGACATATTATGAGCAATGAAAGATCTCATTGGTTTTTTTCTGTTGTATTTTGTGTCATTGAAATGAAATGATTTCGAAAAATGCAAAAGTGTTATTTGAATTATATTTTTTGTTACTTTTTTATTGTTTTCTACTCTCATTATCCAGTGGTCAAATTTTCTATTATCGGTGTTCAAAGAAGTTGTAGTTGATTATCTCTTTTAAACGAAATGTAACGTCTTCGCGCAATTTTCTTGCAAAATTTAAAGGAATTGTTACTTTTCGTCTAAAATTGTTTGTTTTTGTAAACGTACAACATAATCTGGACAATGACAGGTTTCCATGACTTCTTTTTGAGGTATGAATAAACATAAACCTATATAAAGATTTCATTTGATACTATTGGGTTTGACTATATGAAATTATTTGTTTCCATATAAACTTAAGCATATTTTTTTAAACTTTGTGCCGTTTTTGTTTTTCTTTGTCTACTTGTTACCGAGCCTCATCAAGGACTGGTCACTCTCTTTTCTCGTGAAGCACCAAGAAATTTCTTTATCTCTATTGATTTGTTGTTTGACATCCCTTGTTCACCGTGGGGAATGGATTGGAAAAGGTGCTGTAAAGTTTCTATCGGTCATAGCTTACCTGCTCGTTAGTAATTGATGATTTTTGGCAATCACCCAGTGGCCGAATGATAGGTTTTAAAATTAAGTAACACGCTATTGAATTCAAAATAGCATCTTTAGCCATCTTGAGGGTATCCCAGGTTGAGGTCCAGACCCAAATTTTCGTCTGATCAGACATTCCAGATCGAAAATATCTCTGATCAGACTTTCAGACCCAAGTTACCTCTGATCAGACTTTCCATATACAAAAAGTCTCTGATCAGATTTTTCAGACTGAAGGTGTTCTGATCAGACCATCTTCAGACCATGGTCCAGACTCAAATTCAGACCATTGCCCAGACCTTAATCAGACTATGATCAGACTCAAGTGCGCTCGAAATATTCTGATCAGAGAAAAATTTTACTTATGAAAAAATCTCCTAATTTTGCTATAATATATTCTTTTCATAAAAACTGATGTGTGCAGTATTTAATTTATCTACGGAAAAATCAATTATAAAAGTATTGCTAAAGAAAACAAAACCCAACTGTTGAGAAAAATTTTTGTTTTGTGTACTATTTAGTGTACGTTTCTGACTAAATGGATGAGTTTAGACAGCTTTCCACAAGAAACATCGTGATGTCCAGTTGATCAAAATTTCTTCTGAAGGGGACTTGCCTCTTCTATCATCTGGACTCCTTTTTTTCTGATCTGAGCTATCGGACTTTAGATGAGTCTCTGATCAGAACGCTGCTTTATGGCTGCCTCTTGGCAGAGCCAACATCTCATAGTTAAAAAAACAAAAAATGAAAAAAATAATGCGCTCAAAATGGTCCCTGATCAGAACCAATTGCGTTCGGAAACATTTCTGATCAGACCCAAGTGCGCTCGAAGAAGTCGCCTCTGATCAGACCCAAGTGCGCTCGAATCCGCCTATGATCAGACTTTTCAAACCAAATCGACCTCTGATCAGACCATCTCCAGACCATCGTCCAGACTGTAGTGCGCTCGAACTATCTTCCAGACCCTGTAATTTCGGTCTGGGAACACACGGGTGTGCGCTCGACTGGGTCTGATCATAAACCAATTTGGGTCTGGACCTCAACCTGGGATGTCATACCCACACTATACTACGACAAAAACGAAGCTCTGCTAAAATTGTCCAAACTTACTAAGCAGAATATTGATAAGTATGTTTTTTTCTTGATGCACTTTACTGTTCTTTACTCTTTTACCTCAATTATATCATCGATCCCTAATAATTGTATAGACAATGAATATTATGGTTTGTCCTACATCTGATTAAGCTAAACAATTTTTCTACGTTCTGACACTTTATTTTGTCGATTTTGTCGCAGCGCATAATGAGAAAAAATTTTTTCACGGGAGAGAGGGGCTCTCAGACTGAGGTCCCCGGACTTGATTCGAAATTGCAGGTAGAGTTACCTAAAAAATCTTAAAACTAATGTTTTCCGTGAAAACACCCGCAAATTTTAGGTAGGTTGCTGGCAAATTCACCTAAAAATCTCCTGAAAAAAGTTCTACCTGCAATTTTAATTCCTTCATGCAATCTGCATGTTGAATTTCCTGGAAATTTTTTCTCTCCATAGAAAATATAAATTTTGTTGGTCTTTCAATTGTCGGTATTTCAGTTGGACAAAGTCTGTTGGTTTTTCAATTAATCTAATGGCCCACCTCTGGCTACTAGAAGTCTTCTCAATTAGACTAAGTCCTTATTAATTCATATGAGAGCTTCTTCACGATCGCCCAAAAGTTTTTTAAATTACAATTGCTACTACAGAGGAAAATATTAGTTCTGTTGCAAATATTTCCTACATCACTTTCCCTAACTTTATTTTGTGATAAAGAAATCTTAGCCATGCAAACGCTTAAAAAAGAACTAGAGAAACAAGCTAAAACATTTTACCAACTGTAAGGATACTAGTTGATAAAATATAATAAATTCTACTCAAAATTGCATCTAGCAATTACTGTGTAACATTCTAATCATCCAATTAAAAATATTAGAGTCTTTTATCTCAGGGTTATTTTTTCAAGTTAAAATCTACATGCCTAATATAATACTCTTACTTTGAGTTTGCAGGTAATATCTAGGTAAATTGCACAAATAGTTTATGCAGGCAATTTTGCAGGTAGTATTACCTGCAATTTTGCCTACCTGAAAATGTTGCAGGTAAATTTAACAGGGCATTTTATAGAGTGTATTCTCAAAAATCTTGTGGGTCAATGTCCAGTTTTTAGTCTGTCCCAAATTAATTTTGTACTAAGTCTTCGTTCATTTTATTTAAAGTTGCTATAGGTCATGTTAAAAACTTTTTCTCTTTAAGTTTTTTACATGGGACCTTAGTGGGGGGCCTTCTCGGTGGCGGTCCTGTATAAGGTGTGTACATACCTATGTACATACCGAGCTAGCACTCAAAATTTTCAATATACGGGAAAAAATTGTCTCATTTGTTGGTTAATAAACTAACGGAAAGAATTTTCCGACATTCTTGATAATTCTAGCTATTTCTTGATAGTTCTTGCTTAATATTATGATTTCGTCCTAATTCTTGTTTTTGGGTGCTATTGAATCTTTAATACCCGGGTCGAGGAATTTGGCCAAAATTATGTAAGATCAGCTGCAACTAGCGTTGACAAGTCGGAAAATTCACCGCAATTTTCTTACATAATTTTGCGTTGAATGCGTTGAATTTAAAGACAAAAATTCAACGCATTCAGCGCAAAATTATGTAAGAAATGGCGGGGAATTTTCCAACTTGTCAACGCTAGTTGCCGCTGATCTTACATATTTAGCGTTGAATTTAGCGTAGATCTTACATATTTAGCGTTGAACTTACAAAAAATCATTGCGTAGAACTCTGGGTATGGGACTCGAACCTCTGACCTCCTGTTTACCTGTCGCCTCTTCTACCATTGCGCCACCGTACCTGGTTTTCCTTAAGAGCCGCAATCCTTATAAAGCGTAGATCTTACATATTTTGCGTTGAATTTAGCGTAGATCTTACATATTTTTGCGTTGATTTTAGCGTAGACCTTACATATTTTGCATTGAATTTAGCGTAGAACTTGCATATTTTTCGTTGAATTTAGCCTAGATCTTACATATTTTTCGTTGAATTTAGCCGAGATCTTACATAATTTCAACGTATTCAACGCATTTATCATGTGAGATGTACTGGGAAAAATTTAAAATTTTTTTTAGGTTTTGAAAAAAATTTGAATTCCTAAAATGGTCTGAAATGGTTTTTGCACCGTAAGAGAGCAAATGGTTATTTTTTGCTGACTTCATTTTTCGCAATTGTGCAGTATAGGGGTCGAAACAGTAAAAAAATTTCTTCGAAACACTTTTCAAAAAAAAACTTGAAAAATTTGAAATCTTCAAATGGTGTAAATTGGATTTTGCACTATAAAAGAGCACTAAAAAAAGATTTTTTCTGACTTCTTGTTACTCACCTTTGGAGTATAGTTTCGAAATAATGAAAAAATTAATTTTTCGAAAAAAACATGAAAAAATTTTGAAATCGTAAAATCGTCTGAAACGAATTTTCACTATAAAAGAGCACTAAAAAGCGATTTTTCTAACCTGTGCAGTATAGGGTCGGAACAGTTAAAAAATTAACTTTTTGAAAAAAAATTTGAAAAATTTGAAATCGTAAAATAGTCTCAATTGGATTTTGCACTATAAAAGAGCACTAAAAATGATTTTTCTCAGACTCGTTTCTCACCTTTGCAGCATAGGAGTCGATACATTGAAAAAAAATTGATTTTTCGAAAAAAAAAACTTGGAAATATGTAAGATTGGCGTTGAATGCGTTGAATTTATGTAAGATCTACGCTAAATTCAACGCTAAATATGTAAGATCTACGCTAAAATTCAACGCTAAATATGTAAGATCTACGCTAAAATTCAACGCTAAATATGTAAGATCTACGCCAAAATTCAACGCAAAATTATGTAAGATTGGCGTTGAATGCGTTGAATTTATGTATGATCTACGCTCAAGCGTAGATCTTACATAAATTCAACGCATTCAACGCCAATCTTACATAATTTTGCGTTTTTTAGCGTTGACACCTCGGCCCGGGTACTTGGTAGTTCTTGCAACGTCATGGTTAATCTTTCTTGGAAATCTTGCCAAGATCTTGTTTCTTGACACCCTTGGCAAAAATCTTGCAAGTTCGTACAGATCTTGATATTATCTTGCCATGTAAAATGGCAAGATCTTGACAAGATTTTCCATGATAAAGTATGTTTCTTATCAAGGCTATCAAGTTTCATTTCACTGGGGGTACGATAACATCATACTTTTTGGGCGTTCTTGTCCAGGCATGATTGCACTAATTGAAGGATTAGTTGAGGCTTTTTAAACCGTGATATGTTGGAAACAAACGTTAATAAAAAATGGATTCTTGATTTTGCGCAGAGACATCAGACCTATTATTTGAACTAAATTGGACTTTCTGTTTGATCTAATGCAAAACAAACTGATGTACTTTTATACTGGCCAAATGAATGTAATGGTTTTTGCTAATTAAAACTGCGATGGTAAAACAAAAGAAAGCGAGCGTTTGCTTTTATATCGTGAACATTTAAATTAAACATACCTTACCATAAACTCACAATATGTAATATCACGCAAACATTTGAGCTTAATAAGTCTATTCTACGTCGAATTGGTCTTTAAATCTTACTTGCACCATATAATACCATTCAATTTAAACGCATCGTAACTTGCAGAACATTCTGACTATGTTTTACTATAATAAAATGAGATTTGAGCTGTATTATTCTATGTAAACAGACTTGCTTACTATCATTTAATCTTGATTCTTTGTTTCGTTTTTGTCTCTTTATTTCGAAAGTGTGTCAATGTTTTGTGTCCCGATTTTGAATTGAAGTGCCAGATTTGACATCCTCTTTTTACTCTCAATTCACAGAAGAGGAAAATATTTTCAGCTTTTACAATTCGGAACCAGAGATACAGAAAGGTAAAGTAACGACAGGACAGGAGCATTTGCCAGGTCGAGGTGTGCGTTAATAAAGAAGACCCATCCAGACGATAATCAGTCATCGTCAGACTTTGGATCGGCTCGATTTACATACCTGCTCGCTCAGCCATTATCAGACTTCGTACTCGTTCTTCGCCCGGGTCATCGATCATACAACTTTCTTGGATTTTGTACTAGGTCATATAAGATTCTTAGTAATCGTACTAGGTCATATATGATTTGTATGATTTCTTGGTAGTCATACAAGGATCATACAAAAATTTTCAAATGATGCCTCGGAATTTAAAAAAATGTAGTGGGTTTCAGAAGCAACAAATAAAACTGTATATGGCACTTCTGTAGGTTAAAAAAAAGCAAAAAAATGAAAAAAATAAATGCTTTGTGATCATACTAGGTCATATATGATTTATATAGTTTTTTAGTACTCATACAAGGACCATATAGAAAAAGCGTAGGTGCTCGTTCAGGTTATGGAAAGAAGGCTCCCGCATGCTGAAAAAGTTCAAGATCCAAACTTTGCCTCGTGTGCGTTTATGAAAATTGCAAACTTCAAAGAAGCTTACGATGAAGACTTTTCTTTGTGATGCTTAGACTGTCCATGGGTTAAATTTGTTCTAGTTCGTTTCTAGGTCTGATATATCCAATAATAAGTGATTTGGTTTCATAAATAGCTTAGACACTAAAGAAAGTTAAGATGACTTAGCCGAGTCCTCGGCCGATAATAGTTTTGAAAAGACCGTCCTCGACAATATTGGCATTAAAATGATCATGCTCGGATTGCACATAATTTGTCTCGACTTTATAAATCATCCTCGTCTTTGGCTCGCCGATCAAAAACATCCTCGACTTCACCTCAATTTGAAATCACTGCCCAGAACGAGGTGTGCCTTAATAATCAGACGACCCATCCCGAAGATAATCAGCCATAATCAGACATTAGATCGTTTTCCATTATTTCATTAGTGCTCATTTTTACATCGTTTTTGATGTTGCCTTGATCAGACCCATGCAGACGATAAGCAGCCGGGATCAGATTGATGTCGTTTTACATTCCTGCTCGATTTCAGCTCGTTCAAGTTATGGAAAGACTCCCGCATACTGAAAAAGTTCAAGATCAGAATTTGTCTCGTTTGCGTTTATGAAAAGCGCGAAATTCAAAGAAGCTAATGATGAATACATTAAAAAAATTTTTATGATGCTTAAATTGTCCATGGGTTAAACTTGTTTCAGTTCGTTTATTGGTCTGAATCAAAAAAATTTAAGATTTCAGAAAAAATATTCAATTAAGGAAAAGCCAATTGTAGAAAGCATAAGAATAAACTCAATAGAAATTTCATAACCAGATTGCGCTAGTTAAGTCAAATAATTTAGGTCAAGTTAGACAAGTTAATTAGGTGTTTGAAAAGAGCGTTCTTTCGTAAAGTGTTATTGTTTTGAAGGCGCCAGAGAGGGTAGTTGAGTGATATCTCTTAAACAAACAAATTGATGAACAAATGCATATTGAGCTGTCGATATATTTTGATTAATTAGCAAAGTTTTATTTGAGCATCAGGCCAAAGTCGAAATGAGGGATTTAAATTTAGACGAAAACTAGAGAGCGATGATTTGAAGTGAACTAGATATTTTGATCAAAATTGGAATTTCAATTCGAACCAAATTAAAGTGTGATTTTGAATTTGCAAAATTATTGGCAACTCCAAACTTGTTACACTCGACTTTTTAAGTTATATTCATCATTGGAATCTAAAAATTTTTGGGGATGCTCCCCTGATGATTGTGCATATATAATAGGGATGCGCGCAGGTTACACCTTTTTGATCTGAGTTCCTTAAGTAGAGTTTTATTGATTTAGAGTAAATAAAAAGGCAATTTATCAGTTTTTCGAAATACCACCAAGCCGATGTTTCCCGCACCCCCCCCCCCCCCCCCATGGAGGTTATATTAAGCGGACGTTTACCAAATTTTAATGGCATGTACACCCAATGGTCCTCTCAGGCTGGTATCCCTTTCGGGCCAATCCGACCACCTAACTCCGAGCTATTAACACCGGAAGTGGCGTGATTTGAAGGTTTTCGATATTTTGAGCGAAAAAATGACTGTTCGGGTATGATATTAGAGTAACTAAGGGTTGCAATGGGTATTAAGTCCAGAGTAATGTAGCAGATGATCAGTGGAAGGGTTTAGGAAGTTGTGGGAGAAATTTATTAGCATTTTGAAATAAGAATAGGCAGTTTTCACTAAAAATAGTTAACACTGAAATTGAAATGGTAATTTCTCTAAAAGTTGAAATCGGACTGACCTGAAATTTGGGGGATAGACTAATTTGGGTACGGGGAATCCAATTTTGAGGTCGGATTTGACCCCACCCCAACCTGCACGGAAGTAGTGCACGCCCGTGCTGCGGAACGTAAAATTTGAATTGCTCGTGGAGTATTGGTAGTAACCCTATGATTTTTGGAGGGTTAGCGTAACTTTTCAAGGGCTTTCGATTGGTGATATTTTCATTCCCAAATTCCGACCGGAAGTTGGTGCTTCGGGACGACCCGAGTGCCGAAAACCGGAGATTGGCCTTTTTGAGCGACCGAATGACTTTGAAATGGTAATAACATGACAACATGAGACATTTAGTGACAAAAAAATAACCACCCCGGTCAATTTTGACGAACTCGGATTTTTCGGGTTTCGGCACCCACGACTAGTTAAAAATTTTCAAATTGCAAACGACTCGCAATGGCTGATCCGTTGGTCATGAAACTTGGCACGCAAGTTGGTGGCACCCTATAGTTACTAGAAAACTTTACCCGAAGACGTTTTGACCACTATTTCGCAAGTTATAAAGTTCCGAAATTTGGGGTCATCCGGGAGGTCGATGAAAAGTGTGCGCGGTCATTGCTCGTGTTCGTTTGGGAGTAAGATGATAAAATTTGGTGGGTAGTTGTAACTATGGTAGGACTTTCCGCGCCAATAATGATTTTTACCAAATAAACCCCTCATTTTGGAGGAGTGACCTTTGATTGACTCCTAGAGATCAAATTTTGGGCTTTTACGAATATTAGACTCTTCGGCAGTTTTTAACTGGGGAATTGCATGAAATAGTTTCAAATTTGGAAATTACAATTGATTTTTTTGTTTAGGGTTGAGTTTAGTTATTTATTCAACACTTGATTTTTGACAGGGATTGATTGCAGCTAATTAATTTTATAGCGGAAATAGAGGTTAAACAACTTTTCAGAGTAACCTTCAATGTCTACTAAGCAAACACTGATTGACATGCCAAGTGCAAATAAGAGATAAAGTGGAGTGGATTTGTTTACATAAGGGTCCAAAGGTCGTGTACTTAAGATAAGAAGAAAATTGAACAATGGTTGGTAGCAGTTGAATGACAGAGCAGAATTTGATATTGGTTTATTTGCATAGCAAACAAAGCCCTCCTACAGAATGCGACAGGTTGCAAGTGTAAGTTGCAATGTTTACTTAAGAGATTAAGGTTTGTTTGCTTAAGATAAGAGCGTTTTGGTTGAGTATAAATTGAAGTAACACACAGAGGAGAGAGAGAGAGAGAGGGTCGAAACAATTTGCTGAGACACAGCAGAAGTTGGACACAGGAGAGATTTTTTGCACAAGCGACAGAAAGCTTTGATTTAGTGGGACTAAACTTTAAAGAGATTTAGAGTGAGATTGAACTTTTGAAGTTTGTAATTGCAAGACCAGTTGGGATACTGTGAGCTGTTTTGATCTAGTTCATTTGGGAAGTGAACCACGGATATTGGTATTATTATTTTAATTAATATTATAAATTGTCTTGAATTTGTCTTTTTCATTGATGTGCAAGTAATTCTCTTACATTCGTTATCCATATAACTAGAATTGATATTACGAGCCCCATTGTGAATAAACTTATTTCAAGGCAATCTAATTTGCAACAGCTTACAAGAGTGGAAGAGGGGAAATCGCAGAGTAACAAAGTAACGCTTGCTTCACCAATTCAAAACTTTTGGTTTACTTTATTTGATCGATCTTCTGGGCGACAGAGTCCCCTCACTGTTGAGCCTAGCAGAAATTCAGAAGACGACACCAATACTAAAAGTATTGCTATTTAAAAAGAAGTCAAAGTGTCGAGAAAATAATTTACTTAGTATGCCATTATTGATCTATGTTTATGACTCGGCATATAAAATTAGACACTTTTCCATGAAAAAAACGTCTCGATCTACAGTTAATAATATTTTTTTAAAACGAAGACCGGCACTTGCTATCAGCTGGAACCATTATTTTGAACGTGTCTTCGATCAGGACGCTGCTGTATTGTTGCCTCTTTGCAGAGCCAGAATCTCTCAGTGAGAAAACAATTAAATGAATATTAAAACAAAGTGGAAAAAAATGAAATAGTTTCTACCTTAAAAAGTTTCTGATGAGACCCAATTATGCTCAAAATTTTGTCTGATCAGACCAGTGGGCGCTCGAATCCACCTTTGAGAAGAAAAGTTCCAGACCATTGTCCAAACTAAATTGCGCTCGAAAACTTTTAAGGACCGTGTAATTCGAACGCAACATGCGCGGTCAAATATGGACTGATCAGAGGTCTAGTCGGCCTGGACACATTGACTTTGATGCTCAAATTGAATTTAATTACAATATACAAGTAATCGCCAATGTTTATAAAAACTTAACAATTAAGTGCAATTTATTTAGAATTTATGGTGCAGTTCTCTTTGAAAATCGAAACAGACCGATTGGATCTCAACAATTAAAAAAAGCTAATTCATCAAATTAAAATTTGACGTAAAAGTGTTCTCCTCTCTTTCACTAGTATTTAATTTTTGTGAAGCCCCTTTAAAAATGAATAATGTTATAGAACTTTTTCTTAATCCTGCAGTAAATTAAGCAAACTTTTTAAACGATTAAAATATCATTTTGCAAAAAAAATTTAATTGAATTTAGAATATTGATGTTTGTTTTCATGTAGTCCTAGTTACAGTCATATAACGCTGGCAGGGTACCCTCTGCATGCGCTTAAAATCGGTCTGCGTCATAAACGAGGACCTCAACCTGGGTTTTCTTTCTCGCAAGTTAAGTAAACTAATTTAGTGACTGTGTGTTTTTTCTCTTAAAGCGTTAGACGCTATCAATTCTCACAACTTAAGCTGCACGTTCTGGAAAATGAGCAAAAAAATTGAGCGTTTTTCGCTTCAATTTTTCGAATGCTGACTTTTCATCGAATGTCTAATCTCAATCAAGCTTTTTTTTAAAAGCAATTCTCAGATTGTGGGCTTGTGAAAATTAACCCAATAAATCAAGAAATATTTTGAAAAGGGACATTGAAAGCTTGCAAAGCTTGACAAGACAGTATAGTCTATCTCAAAATGATGTTTTAGATGGCAACAGAAGGATTTGAAGCCACAGTCACTATCAAAGATGCCTGTCAAGTGATTGATTCACTCAACATCGGCATGACAATTCCCCCCTCATTACAACCCCCGGTGGAATTACATCACTTCTCAATCGCCTATTGGCCCAATAGTGATCAGTCTTACGAGAATCCTGCTTCAATTATGATTGCACTTGCTGAGCTGAACAAAGAAATTGAGGTTTGTTGCGCTATGCCTTCATGTTTTTATATAGACTCAGAATAAGCTTGATAGAGAAAAATTTCGTAGATGGAAAATTATTGGCTTTTTGTTATCTTCATTCACATATCTCATGATTCGACCGTGGCCGAGACCGAGTGTTGCTCTTCAAGATTTTGCATGATCTTGCAAACAAATATCAATCTTGCAAGATATTGCAAAACGATGCTAATCTTGATCGGTGTTAATCTTGCATGATGATGCAAAGCGATGTTAATCTTGCATGATGTTGCAAAACTATGTTAATCTTGCAAGAATCTTGAAAGATTGACATCCGAACCCGACGCGGTTTCTCTGCTACAAAAATAGTTTTTGTTTTTTATATTCTCTGTGTACTCAATGAGTTCTTTTCGTCGCCTTTTGTGCAACATCCTGCATGATGTTGCAAAACTATGTTAATCTTGCAAGAATCTTGAAAGATTGACATCCGAACCCGACGCGGTTTCTCGGCTACAAAAATAGTTTTTGTTTTTTATATTCTCTGTGTACTCAATGTGTTCTTTTCGTCGCCTTTTGTATAATATCTTGCATGATGTTGCAAAACTATGTTAATCTTGCAAGAATCTTGAAAGATTGACATCCAAACCCGACGCGGTCTCTCTGCTACAAAAATAGTTTTTGTTTTTTATATTCTCTGTGTACTCAATGAGTTCTTTTCGTCGCCTTTTGTATATTATCTTGCATGATGTTGCAAAACTATGTTAATCTTGCAAGAATCTTGGAAGATTGACATCCGAACCCGACGCGGTTTCTCTGCTACAAAAATAGTTTTTATTTTTTATATTTTTCTCTGTGTACTTAATGTGTTCATTTCGTCGCCTTTTGTATAATATGCAGACTCAATCAATAATACAAGCTTTTTTAAAATTCCTTTTCAAATCGGTATTGCTTTGTGGAAAGATCGACAACGTTTAGATATCTGGAGCTACAGTCTTGCGGGGTTACCGCCTACTGTAGCCCATTAAGAGAGTAACACAAATACTCGTGACTAATCGTATTGTTATCTGGCATAATAAGAGAAAGATTTAGTTTGTTTTTAGAGTCGATTCGGCGGTGAAAATTAAAAAAAAGTGTTCTACAGACAGATTACCAACAAGAAACTAACAAAAACGATCCGATCAATCGCAAAACGAACTTAGGGGAACTTAACATAGGGGTAATTTAGCGGAATTTGCACTATACTTTCATCAACTGCACAGCAGAATGCAATTATGGATTGCCTTGCCGCAGTTTCAAACCATAACTGCTCAATTTAAGTTTTTGGTTAAGCGTTAATTGATCTTTCCGAAAAATAATATGAGCTTCGATTTTGTTCCAGATTCAGAAGAAAGTAGTACAATATTTGGACGAGGCGCAAGAACACGCGAAGAATCTGTACACGTGGAGATCTCTGATGAGACTGTTTGTGATGGGCAGACCGAACCTCACTGAGAAGACAGACGAAAACAAAGCAGCACTCACTAGTTGCTTACAGGTTACTTAAAAAAATAAATAAAATCAAAAAATTGTTTGAAAGAAATTGTTCAAATATTTTGAAATTTTTTGGCATATCGCATATTAATGTACTCTTAGAAGTGTAAATTTTAATTCCTACGTGTGCTCTGTTGAATACGCACTCGCAAAACTTTGGTCAATTTTCTTTTCCATTTCACTGTTTTTGAATGGTTTCGAGTCAGTTACTGATGATGACTCTAGATTTTGAAGTCACAAATAATGAAGGATAGTCGCTGTGCTGCACTTACTTCTTCACAGTCAATTCGCAGCTCTTTTTTTAATCAATTTCTTTATTTCACTGGAAGGAACACTAAAAAACGAAACAACAGACAAGAGAACATCTCTAAAGCAGTTTTTCAACATGTAAGACAGTTTTATCAAGTAAAGAATTTATTTTTACCAACCAACAAAAAACGAGAGCCAGAAATCAAACAACAATGTCTTTATGTAACAACTTCCTTGACATAAAGCCTGTGTGGCCTTTTTTAATTCCCATTAGAATTAAATGTCTCAATTTAGACCTATAAATGGGTGTATAAGTGACTAAAATGACCTTTGCACGTTCTGATAATTCTAAAAATGAAAATCCAAAATCAGACCAAAAGTTAATTAGAGATCTGCTAAACTAGATAATCACGAGATACGTTAGGAGCGACGTAAATCATGTTAGCACATGGAACTTGTCAAATGATTGATCTAACAAATTCGTTATCAAGGGATATAAACGGAAAAATACAAACGAAAACCAGAAAAAAACGAAAAAAAAAATAACAAACTTGAGTTTTTTTTGGCAAAAAGTAGGTAGCGAAAAAATTGTAGAAAAAGTTACTCGTCTTTGGTAAACAGGACTTGTAAAAAAAGACAAGTAACGGAAAGTTAGCCAAAATCTTTTTTGAAAAAAAAGTCCTCAAATTTTTTTTAAAAAAAACACACAATGCTAAATTGACATTGCAACCAGAATTTTACCAATCAACGGTAGCAAAAAACTAACATCTTTTCTCAGTTCCATTAAGCAAGAAACTGACAAAAAAACTAATTCACGTAAACTAGAGCAGACTACAGAAGGGAAAATTCGGAAAAAGCAAAAATTTTCGTCAATAACATATGTTCTTTTGGTAAGCAAGATAAGGTATAAATTGGAGCCACTAACTTTTACGAGTACGGAATCCTGGGATGGCGGATCAGACATGTTATTATTGACACAAAGAAATCACCCAACAAATAACAGCAATTACTAGTATATCACCAAATTTCACAATTCATTTAAACAGAATTCAAACTCAACAAACCAATAAAAAAACAAAAACAATTTATTTACTTGAAATACACTGAGAAGTAACTAATTATATGGTTAATTCGATAAAAAATAATAGTGAGATCATAACGTTTTCAAAAGTCTTCATTTCTTTTTTTAAGAAGTTTATAATCCATTAGCTATCTTTGCAGACCTCCAGAAATTTAATTTATGCCTGCTTAAAAAACTAATTGGACTTGTCAAAAATCGATCTAAGTGATAAGATAGTCAAAGTTTTTATTGTTGAATCTTAATTTTTTTCCAAAAGTCCAACAAATGAACAAGCGGCATTTAAATGTCAACATGGCAACATTAAGTATCGATGGAAAACAGAAAAATGGTCTGAATTGCTTCCAACTATTTAACTATTTCGAACTTGATGAATGAATTTAAAGGCAGAGACAACAAAATTATAAAGATAAACTCCATTATATCACTCAAATCAATCAGTATCAGCGTCTAACAATCTTTTAACTGTAAACATAGAATACTCATAGAGTTCAGACCACAATATTGGCTCACTATTAAAAGTCGAGCGTCCTTAATGTAACGAGAAAAGGCAAAAACAAAACTAAAATTGCCATCTGCGAAAAATTCAGTCAAAAACGGATAAACTACATGCAAATCTAAATCTGTTTTAATTCTAAAAAAACGGCAATGATGCAAAAAATAGTCTAGTTATGGCGTCATACCTCCTAAAACTGAAAACTGTTGAATATATTAGACACAGTTGCGCCAAAATTAGAACAAATTGGACAAAAATAACCATGAACGTGAACAAAATCTCTCTGAAAACTCAGATATTCGCAATAATTTTGAACTTCGATAACTAATTGCAAAAGGCATTTTTTTAAAAAAAAACTCTAATTTTCTCCTTACCGCCTGACGGGCTTTCTATGGAATCCACACACAATTATCTGCGTTAATTAAATGGATTAACTTTAAATAAACTAGTTGATCATATTGGTCCTCCCTCCCACTAAAAATGGGTTCCGAAGAGTTCGAAACATTGAAATTATTTTAAATCCCTACTATGAAGTTGTCTTGAAAGAGGAATTTCATAACTAACTACTTTTTCCTCAATTTCTTAAACTAGACAAAATTCAGGGATATTTAAAATATAGGGATGTAGGGATATTTCAAAATTAATTTAATTTAGCAATCACTAAAATAGCAGATTATGAATTGGAATGAACTATTATGTTTTATTATCGCAAAAAGTCAAAATACATTTTATTACAATTAATCTAGATAATTGTCTCATGAAATCTTATTTTTTTTAAAAATCTAGATAATTGTCTCATGAAATCTTATTTCTTTTAAAAATGTAGATAATTGTCTCATGAAATCTTATTTTTTTAAAAAATCAAAGCAGTACTTCGATATAGCAACAGTTTTAATTTCGAAAGTTTTGTTTCCTTGCAAGCAACATGTAAGTTGCATTATTATTTAGCAGTTAAGGTCTTGCTTTTGTTATTGTCTTGTGTAATGATGAATGGCTTGCGGACACGTTCATCAAATGCTTTTAAAATCATGAGTTTCTCTGCTGATCTATAACTCGGCGTTAAAGTCCTTTTGGGAGCCACACCAATCACTGAAATGGCCCACTGGGTAATCACTTTCAATGCTCTTATCATAATCCAGTTTTCAATTGTAATCCAAAAAAATGATATTTCAAAAAGTAAAATTATTTGATCAAGTTTCTATTACATCAAGACAATTAAAACTGCTCAGATATAGGGATACTCGAGAATTAATTGAATGTAGCAGTTACTAAAAATTGCAGATTAACAATTGGAAGAAACTACTTGTTTTTATCGCATTAAGTCAAAATAAGTTTTGAAAATAAGAGAAGGAATGTAGCAAAAGTTTTTTTAAGTGTCAAAAATGTGCAAATATGGTGCGTAGTTTCATTTGTTTTCTACAATTGTTTATTGTGCTTAATTCAGCTTCGCAACTGAAGGCTACGAAGCTGAAAACTAAGGCCAGCTAGCAGTCGCTGTAATGAAATGAAAACCTAATACACTGTGGCTTAATTGTGATGAAACAGGTGTATGAAAATCGTCACTCACATAAGACGAAAATTTTTTATCAAAAAGCCAGGAAAGCCAAGAAATAGAAGGAACAATTCAAAGAATTGTCATAGATTTAACAAACAAATACTAGACCTTGAAATGCTAATGTGTTTCAAACGATGCTTTCTCGCTTAATTTTAAAATCAGAGTTGAAACATGTCACACCACAAAGATAATTTTTTGCAGTATTTCCTGATGAACGAAATGTAACATGGCTAAATCCTGTAAGACGAACCGGAATTAAATATGAAACCCGTTTTCGAAAAAACGCCACAAAACACTGTAAAAATCCACTATGTTTTCCAAATTATTGGTTAAACAAGGCAATACCATTATTAAATGAAGGCAATAAAGCAGTTTAATTTTCTTTTGCCAGTCAAAAATTCTTGGAAAACTTTCGTTTGACGAATTCTATTGCTCTTTTTCTATCAACATATAACCCATGCCAGTACGGCAATAGAAAATCAGTTGGCAATGCTACAACTGATTTTTTCCCTGGTTAGAGTTTACGAACAGATCGACATAGAATTGATTAAGGAATTAAGTGTTTTGTATCTCGAATTTGCAAATAGTTTGACATTTAACTGAATAATATGCTTATAATCGAAATTAGGTGTCTCGAAAGTAGAAGAATTATCCTAGAAGTCTTGAAATCAAATCTACGAAATTAGAAACAATACATACAAATTAGGGCGTAGAAAATGTAATTAGTGGTGTTTCTCAAAATTCAATCCTCGATCCCCTCTTTTTTTATATTAATGATCTCCCTTATTGCTTGAGTGAAATGAAACATTTTAGATTTGACATTTACATAATTCAATCTGATTGTTACAAATCAGACAGCATTGAATAAAGCAACTGAAAGGATAAAAAACAGTAATATAATAAAGAACAATCAAACACCAACAGATCCCATACACTTATTATAAAAGACGGAATCAAAACAGGCTTATGCAATGTGAATGTTTCCACGTTCAATTGCAACGAGACTTTGTCCTCATAGTACACCAAATGTCAAAATGGGAACAGGAAATTTGCCTGCGCAGATCAAACAACGCAATGAGAATCCTTTATGAGATCAAGCGTAATCTAAGATCAAGCTGTATTTAGTAAACTAAATTAAACGAATGCACGAAGTATGTTGTCCCAAACGCTGTGTATGCTTCTAGGACTATAAAGGAATCTTTTTGAAAACTTGCAAAATGAACAAAATGGACACAATAGGTTCACACTCAGCCATTAGTAATATGTTATTTGAATTACACATCCAACCTTTAAGCACGTGTTTTGACTTTCACCATCTGTCAATGATCCTATCCATCGGAACACAAATTTTGGGCGTAAAACATTTAGCATTTTTTGAAGCAATAAGTGAAACCGCTCGGACAAAAACCAAGGCGTAGTTCTTTTCATCCAGAACACGATTAAACAAAAACAAACGATTTTTTTCCCGAAAAACGATACTGCACTACAACTCAATCCATCGTGTATATGACAATTTTGAAACTACCCTCATTACGAAACTATTTACAAGAGTTCTTTTTACTGGAATGTCTTGCTCAAATTTTGCTCCAAATAAAATCAATATTGATGAAGTGTGGTATGCAGATTTGGCAGCAGTAACCGTCTAAACAGAACAGAACCAAACAGCACGACGATTTTGTCCGTCGAAAGAAGGTCAATTATTCATAGCAGCCAGAAGTATTTTTTTAAAGGCATTGGTTAATGCTACTTTCAAGAACGATTTAGAGATACGGTATTCCCTGGCACGTATCTTGGCAAAAACTTAGATGAATATTATCGAAGGATACCTATGTGCTGAGAATGAGCTCAGCTCTGGGCAAAAGAAAAACTTTGAAGCAAAAATTTTACCGAAGAGTGGCTTGATTTTACTGAAGAGTGGCTTGGAATATTAAGGCCCTCGAATGTGACATCTGTCAGAACTGATATCATATTAAACGTTAAAAATAAGGATATATAAATGAATATCAATAAAAAAAACATTTGGCGGACGTTGTACGCAAATATGAAAAAACAAAAATCAAGCATATAAACAAATAAGCCACTTCAAGCATTCGATAGGCCTATAATTGATTAGTGCAGCAAGCGGCAGATGCTCAATTGTCTGGAATCAATACATTTATCGCAATGGAAGCCATTGCTGAACACACGTGGTGAGTATGAAAGCCAGGAGCTGACATTTAAATTTAAGCCAAAAGCCAACAAGAGGCAAATTTCTTTGTTCGAAAATTAAATATTAGTTAATCAAATTATTGAACTGTTCCAAAATATTAAGCAAAGAGTAGAAAGTCATCAAGAAACCTTGCAGGTCTAAGTGAAAATATCATGAAAAAAAGAATTGGCGACTTAAGAAAAATTAGAATTGCAAAAATGTTTGTAGTATAAAAGAAGTTTGATTACCACCGTGAGTTTTCATAAAGATTGCACCATTAAAGTTCACAACAAAAAACATATTAAAATTTTTTCTCACTATCGTAACATGGATGTTTGTAGTGCGTTACTGACTTTATTGTGTACACCCCATCGTTAGTTTTGAGGTCTCCGAGTTTCTTTTGTAATAAATTACACTTTTTGACCTCGAAAGAAGTTCAATTGTTCAATAAACTAGCAGCCAAAAATAATTATGTTAAAGGAGTGGCCGATGCTACCGTCAAAAAACGATTTAGAAATACGGGATTCCCTGGCAGATACTTTAGCCAAAATTAAGATGAAGATGTTTGAAGGATACCTATATGCTGAGAATGAGATCAGTCCTGAAAAAAGAAAAGATTCGAAAAGAATTTTTATAGAAGAATGACTTGATTTTAAAGAAGAGTGGCTTGGAGTAATAGGGCCCTCGAACGAGACAATTGTCAGATCTGGTATCACATTAAACTACAAAAGTAAAGATATATAATTGAAGATTAATAAAAAACAATTGTCGGACGTTGTACGGAATTATGAAAACACAACAAGCGAGCTGTAAACAAATGTTGTGCCACTTCAAGCGATTGATTGGCCTATAATTAATCAGTGCAGCATGCGGCAGATGCTTAAACATCTGGATTCAAAACATTTATCGCTACGGAAGCCATTGTTGAGCAAACGTAGTTAGTATGAAAGCCAGGAGCTGACATTTAAAGTTAAGCCAAACAAGAGGCAAATTGCTTTGTTCGACAATTACATTTTAGTTATTTTAAGCAAGTTACGGAAAGTCTTTGAAAGTCTCCAAAAACACAGCAAGTCGAAGTAATATTGTTACGAATAAAAAGAATTAGAGACTTAAGAAAAGAAAAAAATTGCGAAATCTTTGTTTAACCAAAGCTTAATTTCAAGGAAATTTTATTGCATCGCTCTGCTTTATAACCAGAATGTAATCCTTTTATTTGTAAATAGATTTATTTCAATTTGCATTTTACTTGATGCTAGATATAGCGAAAGTTTTTGTGCCTAAGATTTTATTATTGGCTCAGATCTTTAAGAATCACCTTCAACCCTTTTTCTTTTTTTTGGAAACTTATAAAGGAACCTTCTTAAAATTGAGTCATCTTCGTAAACAAAAAAGCACACTAAGACCAAACTGTCAATATCACAGTCATCAGCAAAAACGAATCGCAACTATAGTTTTTAGTTTGTGTTTTGTCTTTACTCTACTTGGTAGTATAGCAGGTTCGGTATAATTTTCTTTTTGAATGAATCGAGTAAAATTTAATTGCGATCTAATTCTTCAATTTTCAAAAATTTTAAGGTAAAATTTAGCCCATTTTATTGAAACACTTTAGAGAAGAATCACAAGTTAATTATTTATTGCTGATTTTGATCGTATTGAAACTATAACTCAGTTCAATTTTTTATTGGAATACCGGAGGCAAGAAGAAATTGAAATTTTACGTGTCTACCACACTGCTGTTTACTTGCAGAAGATGGGACAATTTTGTATGGATTTTCATATAGTTGAAGAGGAAAGAAGAAAAGGAAAACAAGCCTTTAGTTCACCAATGCAAATGTCAAAAACTGCAACTCTTATTGCTATGGTTTATAACAAAAGTGTTATAAAACAAAACAAAAAAACTTTGTGCTATGAAAAATCTTTGATTACCACCGTGAGTTTTCATAAAGATTGCACCATTAAAGTTCACAACAAAAAAGATATCAAAAATTTTTCACACTATAATAACATAGATGTTTGTAGTGCGTTACTAACTTTTTGTGTACACCCCGTTGTTAGTTTTGAGCTCTCCGAGTTTTTTTTTGTATTGATCTACACTTTTTGACCTCGAAAGAAGTTCAATTGTCCAATAAACTAGCAGCCAAAAATAATCATGTTAAAGGAATGGCCGATGCTACTGTCAAAGAAGGATTTAGAAATGCGGCATTCCCTGGCAGATTTTTTGGCAACAATTAAGATGAAGATTTTTGAAGAATACTTATATGCTGAAAATGAGATCTCCTCGGGGCAAAGAAAAGATTCGAAAACAATTATATTTATAAAAGACTTGATTTTAAAAAAACAGTGGCTTGGAATATTAAGGCCCTCAAACGTGACAATTGTCAGATTAACACCGAGAGTTTTCACAGAGATTGGACCATTAAAGTCCGCAACAAAAAGTATATTAAAAATTTTTCAACCTATTATGACATGGATGTCTGTAGTGCGTTACTAACTTTTTGTGTGCACCCCGTTGTTAGTTTTGAACTCTCCGAGTTTGTTTTGTAATTAATTAATTACACCTTTTGACGTCGAAAGAAGTTCAGTTGATCAATAAACCAGCAGCCAGAAATAATTATGTTAAAGGTAATGGTCGACGCCACTGCCAAAAGAAAAGATTTGGAAAAACGGGATTAACTGGCAGATATTTTGGCCAAAGTTAAGACATGGATCTTTGTAGTGCGTTACTAACTAACTTTCTTTTGTCTCGAAATTAGTTGGTCTGTGGTCGGGCAAAAGTATTTCGACTGTGTCTTTTGATAGATTAGTTTGCGCTTCGTTTACTAAGCGTTGCATTAAGTGTTTTTGGAGGAAGAACTGTATGCTGAGACTGAGAGAAGGTTAAACAGCAAAAACGTTGAATCAAAATAGCCCCGATTTTTTAAAAAAGATGTTCAGAATAACAAGTTTGAATGCAAAAAATGTGAGAGTTGATATCATAGAATATAAGAATGTTTGTAGGGAGCAAAACAAATTATCAGGAGGATATTATCTGGAAAAATTTTCAATATGAAAAGCAACATCTTATAGAACAATAGGAACTAAAAATCAATGGCAAACTATATAGATGACATTTTTTTAACAATATACATTATCATTAGCGGAAACTTCATTATCCGAATAATTAAACATCAGGTTTTTTGAATCAGAAAATTGGAAAGACTTTAGATAACTCAAAAAAAGACCGCGAAGTCAAGATTCGAAGAATTGAGATGATCCGAAAGGAGATACATACACTTTTCCTACAAAAAAAGACGAATTGTACTATATAGAAGGCGACAAAAAACGCATGCTTACTATCCTTTAAGTAAAAATTTGATGAGCATCTAAAATTGCACGTGGTATGCGAAATATAATGGCTCTTATATGTGGTATACGACCTACGTGGGGGCAAACTTGCAGTTGTAAAGTCACTTGGATGGCAGGCGTTAAAAATAGCTTTGTTTGCAGTCAGCATATATGCAAATTTATTGCCACTATACACTCACTCGAATGGTGTACAATTGATCAGTATAATGTGCCTCAAATGTGACATAAATCTAATGTCAATAAATCTAGCGCAACGAAAACCATTGGTGAACAGGCGCTTCAAGAACGGAAGCCACCAGCTGACCTTAAAATTTCAGTTGCCAAAAAGCGTACTAGTTTTTTCGAAATTTACACTTTGGCGAATTAAAACACTGACCTGTTCCAAATTGTTATCAAAACATTAGAAACTCACATACAATTTTGCAAGTTTATCTGACAAGATCATGAAAAAAACAATTAGAGGCTTAAGCAAAAGCGAAATTGCGGAAATATTTGCTTTTGCAAAAACCTTAATCCATCACATTTCATTGTATTGTTCTGCTTTCAAAATGAATTGAATTAATTTTGATTGTAAAAGAATAATGTTACGTTGCATTTTACCCGATGATTCTAGACTGAGCGGAAACGTTTTTGCCTAACTTTTCATAATTAACTTAGTTCTCTTAGAACAACCCACTATTTTTTTCTCACTTTTGTGCAAACATAGAAATAAACCCTCTAAAATAAGGAAACTTTTTCAAAAACAAAACAAGAGTGGCTTGATTGTAAAAAAGAGTGGCTTGGAATACTAAGGGCCGCGAATGTGACCATTTTCACAACTGGTATCACATTAGGCCCAGATAGTAAGGATATTTAATTAAAGATTAATAAAAAACATTTGGTGGACGTTGTACGGAAATATTTGATACTGATTGATATTTGGTGTTAGTTGGTCACAACAATTGGTTCACCCTCGTTGTGAATAGGGCTGATGTCAGCATTTCCGATGCAGCCTGGAACAATATTCTGTTTAATGCATTCATTAGGAATGAAAGTCAGATGTGGTACAAAAACAGATCAACCACGTTTTATAGCCAAGAAGGAAACGTACAATTTCCTAATATCTTGTTGGTATACAACTCCCGAACGAAATTCTGCACTACTTTTCTGTATAAAATTGACGACGGGATGGTTTTGTTATTTTGCTTAGCTTAGTTTCGTGGTTGCATGGTTTCCCCTTCTTGTTCCTAAAAAAGTTAAGGAGGTTGAAAAATGTGTAACTAAGAAACTCATACCATTATGGGGGCTATAATTTTGTGGAGGAGCCTAAAAATTCGTGGAAGATGGGATAATAATAACAAAAAAGCAGGAATTTTAGTTGTCAACATGAGTATTCATTCATTTTGGTGTTCTTCAGTTAGGTTTTATCCTGCTTTGAAGATTACAATCGCCATTTCTGCATATCGCTCTCCAGGTAAATCTGTTTCAGTAATTTTTGCGGAAGAAGTTTTAATAAATCCTTTGAATAGTCGCTTTATTGAGGAGAGTTCAAAATTTTTCATACACTCAAACTGTCAAACAGTGTAGTTGTACAGTGGTTTCCTTGCACTTACAGCGGTACAGCGGTAATCGACAAATCAGCATTTCACTTAGCGATTTATCCCAATTTATTGCAATTTTAATGGTCTGTTTCAATTGAAAGGCTTAATTGTTGTTTTTGTTGACTTGCACTTTTGCTAATTTGTAAATCCACGATGAACTATGTTTGTTTTGAATGAATAAACGCAGGTAATATTGAGCACATTAGCAATAAATTAAACTGAACTTTCCCCGAATTGATGACAGTTTGTTCTAATTTATATGTACTTTTGCTTGAAGTGTTCATATTAATTCCCAGTGGTTCTTATTTAAAGTTCTGTGATGATAAAAATTGGCATTGGAGATAATACAAATTTAACCCTACGGTTTTACATTAATTTACATGTCGAGAAATGGCAAGCTGTTTTTATCATCCGTTTTTTTCTAATGTAAATTGAAGATTTGGATGAACGTTAAAGACCACATCTAACAGCTCTACGGCAGAATCTTTAACATCTTTTACGGCAGAATAAGAACAATTAGAACTGGTTTTCCATGCTATCATAATCTGTGTTACTGATTCGCTGACTTTTTGCGTGGAACAATCTATTGCAACTTTCACACTCAATTTCATCCAGACATTAGCCAAAATCACTGCCAGGGACGCACTCATTGCCAAACCGTCCTCCTGACAGTACCAATTTTTATTGCATTTGAAGTGGACGTTTGTGACCGCTAATTAAAGCAGACGTTTCATTGTTGATCTAGGTATGTCTGATTTATTGTCCCTAGCATAAATTGATTGCATGGCAGTATTAATGGCTTCCTTTATGGGAACGTCGGTGTATAAATTTTTTTACATCTAATGATATAATTTGTTCATCTTTTTCAAATTGTATTTGCACCAGGGTCTTTCGTGCGTCTTTGGTGTTAGTTTCTGTGTTTGCTCCTTCAATCTTTTTGAAAAAGCGTGTTAGAAACTTGTTGAGGTTATGGCAACTACCTCCCGCAATAGACAGAACAGGTCTCAGAGGGGATCTTTTCTGTGTACCTTAGCTAATCCATACAACCTTGCCGGTTGTGCTCCGGTGGACCTCAAAACTCCGCAAACCTTAACCGGTATTTTCCATTTTTCATATCCAAAAATTCTTTGTTTGGTTCTGTTTCATTTTTCATTACAATATTATCGCAACTTTTTTCACGTTTTCTGAACTGTTCGCAATCTAGTACTTTTTCCAGTTGTTCTGCGCACGAGCTTTATTATAACAGAAAAACCAACACCCTTATCAAAAGGGACCAATCAGGGCGGTGTCACGCACATATTTTTAAACTTTTGCTAATGCTCTATCAAAAGGTGTGTTTCCGATGTTTTTAAGTTCCAGTTTGCTGCCGCTTCAATTTCAAACAGTTTTTCACCTGGTAAATTGATCTCACGCAGCTTCCTTATCAAATTGTTTTTGCCCGCCAGGAATTGTAGCTCTTTAAACTTGTCCCTCATTGATGGTTTGGACCAAAAGCGAGCAAGTCCCTGACTAATCTCGACAAAATGATATCTAGAACCACCACAGTATTCTTTTTAGATGATCTTGGCGGCTTATCTTGCCTTTCCGAATGTTTGGCAAGTTTCCGTGCAGTCTTTGTTCAAAATTTAACCACATGGCTGCAAACTCGGTTGCACAAAACAAAAGTTACGTAGGGCAATGGATGGTTATCTAAATTAATGAGGAGCATTGTTCGAATAGCAATTCGCTTTTGGTCGCATATTTTATGAGTGTCAACTGCTGTGGAATTTTCCGACCTTAGCAATTTAGGTTGAAAACTATGCACCGCTTGATTCGAAAAACCTCTGTTTTTGTAATAAGAAATTTTAAAAAATCCTGTATTCTATCTGTGCTAAGGCAAGTTTTATGAAAATTTATTCTGCATCTGCTTCTTTCATAGTTACAAACATTTTTTCCAGGTATGGTTTACACATATAAATTTGTGGAAAAAATTCCAGTAATTTTTCTATAAAGTAATTTTGTTTAGGGTCTTTCCATAATCAATTGCAATTCTAGAAACGTAGTTGAAGAGCAATTTCGTAAAACCCGTCCTCACTCCACCCAACGCTTCACACCCTACAGGAGCCAACGTTTTTTTTTTTGTTTCCACAAAATCAGTGAATTGGAAAATAATTCAATTTGCAAATAGTGACAAACTTGCCGAGCGCGCTGCCATATTTTATCCCTATCTAATTACAATTGATACTATAGAAGCCGCCCGTGAGCAATGCTCTATGTTTTTGGCTAATTGAGCGTGGTACTTGGTTAAAATGCAAAGATAGAAGTTAGATTGTTAAGTAGATTAAGGTTCAGAAAAGTTGGTTTGAACAGATTAAGATTGAATAGAGAGCTTAGCTCTGATGGTAAATTTGGTGTTTAATGAATGAATTTAGTCCTCGCTTTGGTCGGTTACCAATATCGGTTCTATCATCGTGGTAAGGTAAAAAAGTCAACAAATAGATGTCAGTTTCGTTGTTTTCGCTCGAAGCCCGAGCTTTGTCTAATCACAGGTCTATTTTCTTTTGTGACACCTATCAGCCGTGATTCAGCCTTAAGTCAGGTAATAAATCAAGTTTTAAACTAAATCTTTAACCTTGAAACCCAAGGTTTAAAGTGTACCTTTTTTTACACGTGCGACACTCACCCTGCCTCTCTCCCCTCTTAACAACAATAGAGTGCACCACTCACGCAAAAACAAGCAATATTTTCAATCACAGATTTTTTTATATGAACGTCTTACTATACAAAAAATTTGTAGATTCATATGGACAGTTTAAATATCAGTTTTGGTTGCTCATAAATTTCTCTGCCTCTTCAAGTCCAATTTTGTTGTACGCTTCCCGTGCCTCATTATTTGTCAGAATTTGATATGCCCGGTTAATGTTCTTGAAGAATTCTTGGTCTCCAGCAGCATCAGGGTGCGTCAACATGCTCATTTTGTGGTATTTTTTTTATCTGGTCTTTTGAAGCAGAACTTTTCACCAACAAAATCTCGTATGGCGTTGCAGGCCAGTTTATAGAGTTTTTGTTCCGAATCTCGGATAAATTTATCTCCGTGGCCTTTGTTTTGGCTTTTTTGTTTCTAAGTGTACTCTTTTGCCAATCAATGAGAGAATCCTTTTTTCGTTGGCCAAATACCGGTTGTAGAGTTCCAGCTGCTCAAGACCTGGCCTCAATTGGTCATTCATTTTCTCCATATTTTTGATGGCTTTGCCCTCCTTAGCAGCCTTGACTTTCAAATCGGCCAACTCTTGCTTCAATACCTCAATCGATTGCACCTGTTCAGCATTTTTGGCTGCTGCTGCCTTTAATTTATCTGGTAACGCCTCACCCTTGGCGCTCGAATTGCCAAAACTTTCTTTTGTTACCTCTTTGGTCTTGTTGCAATAGTTATCCAGTTCCTATCGAAGCACAACGAGGTTTTTTTAAAGTTAGTACTCTTTAACTTTTTTAACTGCAAGCACTGGTTTTGTAGTCTGAAGAGCAAGCGACTGAATACTGGCTGGTGTCAGATGTTTTAGCGTAGATACCTTCCGAGTCCACGACAAAAAGATTCCACTCGGTAAATTCCCGGGGAAATCTCGGAAAAAAATTTCCAAATTTCTTGCATGTAGTACCCATATTCGCAAATCTGTGGAATCTCGTCACTCGCTATATTAGATAAAAAACCCTTTTTGCTTCTAATTCTTCTCGATGTTTTCAATCTGGAACTCAAGATTTTTCTTTTTCTCCTTTCGTTTTTTTTGGTCTCGAACTCGAGATATTCCCGTTTTTCCGCTTTTTTTAGTCTTGAACTCAAGACAACTTTTTTTTTGGTCTCAAACTCAATACAATTTTTTTGTCTCAAACTGGAGAAATTGCCTTTTCTTCATTTTTTTTTATCTTGAACTCAAGACAACTTCTTTTTCTTTTTCTTCTTTTTTTCTTTCTTTCTTCTTCTTCGTTCTTTCTTTTTTTATTCTCGAATATGAAACGTTTCTTTTCTCTTTTAAACAACTGACTCTTTACAGGCCTCTTTTTCTTCAATCATTTTTTTTGGTTCTCGGCGTTCACTTCTTAAATTTGAGTAATTATTATACATACAAGTTCTAGTTATTGGGTCAAGATTCCGCATTAGTTGTTGCCAGACGCTCCATTAAGAACTAATCCTAAATAGATGAACAATAAAGGAAAAATTTTCACTACTTGAAAAATGAGATAGACTGCTAAGACTGACACAGCAAAGTCCTTCGCTTTTGACCAAATGTATAGGTTTTTAGTTCTTATACTCAGAAAAATTGTCATTTCATTTGTTAGAAAATTTTCTGGTTGGAACTGGTCGCTCCATTTTATGACTGTGTTTTCCATCCGAATCTGGGAATGTTTCACGACTGATAATTCCCTTACTATTATGGTGAAATCTTCCAGCAATTTGCCTTTGTTTTACGTCTGATGTGGAGAAAAGTCTGCGATGCAGGTTTTCATCACCTACATTTAAGTTACTATTCATCGACCACTGATATATCTCACGATTGAATTTCTTCAGCGTTTCACCATATTGTTGAAAACTGCCGTCTTCTAATTTGACAACATTTGGTTACAGCGGGTTGCTTGCAGCGATTGTATAATTATGATACAAAATTTTTGTAATGGGGTCCATATATCTAATAGAAGAATAGTTCTGACCCTCTACTAACACAGGAACTTCTTCTGTACAAAAAGGAAGTTTATTTATTGTTGCTACTTTCCTGGCACATTTTTAAACATATAACACAAATCCTGCTCTTTCAACGTGAGTTCCAATCTCAAGGAGCGTTATTGATGGACTTACAATGTTTTTTGATATTTCATTCATTGTTTGAATTTTCAGTTGTCGAATTTTGCATCAGAGCGCTCTAATTTTCATTTAAAAAATCCTCTCTTTGAGAAGTTCGAACTTACCTCAGTTCTGAATTATCCTCAAAGTGGAAAACACCTGGAACCCCGGTTGTTTCACCTGCCGTCCATGCAAACTAATTGCTTCTTCCTCTATTTTTTCTAATGTAAAATCTTCGTATTTGTTTCTGTGTAAATTTTTTTTGCTAATAAAATTGGCCTTGTTGTTAACAAATATTTTTGCAGGGTCCTCCTTATTAAATTGTTTGATCGTTTGACGTGTTTGCTCACCTTGATTTTCAAAAAATTGGTGTACTAAGTCGTCTTCAAAATACAAGATTTTGATGAAAACAGTTTTCAAGAAACCTAGGGGATACTTAAAAGTTAATAGAATTCTTTGTAGCAGCTTCCCCCGAATTGTTCCGATGTAAATTTTTGCATTGATTACCACATTTTCAATACCTTTTTCTCCTGTAGGTGAGACCCACTCTACAGGCTCTGCATACATAGCGCCTTCGCATCCATTTTTTGCCAAGAACCTTTCACTATGCTCTTCGACATAATTGGTTTTGCTGACCTGACCTAAAATTGTTTCAGTTATCGACCTGTTGACTTTAAAGGTTCTATCTCCAAAACTTGGTATGGAAAAAATTTTGTTCTGCCAAATGTTCTTACAAACTCCCTCATTTAAAGGGTATATTGTTTTTATTAGTCTTGAATTTTTTGTGAGAAAAACAACATCGTCATATACGTTGCTTTTTTAAAGTGCCGACACTGTATATGCCGCTTCATACATGCAAAATTTTAGTTTTATTACAGGTTGAACCTCTGCATATATCAAACTTCCTTCTTCTTTTGTTTTCGATACCCGAAATTTGTTATCACAGTTTGTACTGTGATCTAGAGGATAGATCTTTGTTGATACAATATTGTCAAAATCATATCCGTTTAAAATGATACAAGGTGATGGAGAAGCAAAAATGAATACGAATGCCACATACAAACATAGTGATACTCCATCACACGTTGCTTGGGACGAACTCCCCTTTTTTCGATATCATTTTTTTCTGGATTTTCCTGAATTAAATATCATCAGTTTTCTGACTGCTAAAGTACTCTTCATCTTGCGCAGTAAAGTAATTTTTTAATTTCTCAAGTACCGATTTTGATCGGCTGCTAGACCTTGCAGCCATTTTTGGTGCCTTTGGATCACTTAATTTTTTTCTTCAGTACTTTTTGTTTTACTACTAGGTTCCTGTGGCTTTTTCTCTGGTTTTGGAGTTTTTGTTTCGGCTGCTTTTTTCCATTGTACTCTGTAGATTTTGAAGAAGTGCACTTCTTTCCTCGGCAACAGGTTTTGTCTTCTCTTGCCCTTTAGAAGTTTCTTGCTCGGATTCTTTAGCTTCATTCTCAGACGTGTCATTTGTAACCTGTAGTGAATTTTTAGCATCCTCAGCTTCGGATTGATTTTCTGTGTTTAGATTCCTTTCACTGTCTTTAGATTATTCTATTTCAATTATATCATCATCGTCTGAAATGTTCAAATTGGTGTTCTTCTGCTCCTTAACTGTTGTTTTTCGTTTCGCCTGAGGCTCAGGCGTGAATGGTTTTTGTCGTGTTTTATATTAGTTAGTCGGACCTTAATAGCTTTCCTCGTCTTTTTATCTTCATTTTACTTTGAAATTCAAATCGTTTATAGTTTAATTTATTATGTATGGTCCTCTATAGAAAGTTGTAATTTTTCTTGTTGCTCCTTTTTTAACCGTTGGGTTGAAAACCAACACTTTTTTGTCACTTTTATAGCTCGGTCCCTACCTACTGCGATCATAATAGGTCTTCTGGCGTTCTTATTCGACATCTATATATTCTCGCATCAACTGATGCGTTTCCTGTGGTTTCTGTTTCATTGTGAAAACTTAGTCACTTGCTTTTGCATATATTGCGGTTTGTGGTGTGCTATAGATGCAGTCTATAGGTAGCGACAGTGGAAAACCCAATACCACAAACGCTTGGCTGTTTTTTGTTACACTATGGATTGATGGTCGATAGGCCATCATCGCTAAAGGTAGAAATGGGTCCACTCATGTTGATATTGGCCTATGTATTTGGAGAGACATTCTTCTATTGTCCAATTTGTTTTTTCAATCATCACCTTCCCCTGTGTTTGGTAGGACGTTGTTGATATCCTTTAACTTAACGAAGACTACGAAATAATATTGACATAAAGTTTGACTCTTGGTCACTATGTAGGTTAACTAGACTGCCGAATTTCACTATCCAGTGTTCAACAAACGCTCTTGACACGGTTTTTGCCTCTTGATTGTGTAAAGCTACGTCTTCGGACCACTTATTAAATTGATCGCCTCTAAGCAAAATGAACTTGTTTCCCTGAGACTTGAGAAATGGACCCTTGATATCAAGAGATACTTGCCAAAATGGTTGACTAATTTTCCATTTTGTGAGTGAAAGCTGATGTTTCTGCTTAGTGCTTTTCCTTTTTAGGCACACGTAACAGATTTGTATCCATTTTCTTACATCCCATTTCATGCACGGCCAATAGAACATTTCACAAACTCTTTGGAATGTTTTTTCAGTCACAAAGTGACCTGCGCTAGGAGAGTCATGCAACAGTTCAAGCTCGTTGGACACTCTCTCCCATGGTACAAGCATTTGGCAAAAAGTCTCAAAGTTCGGTTCTATTTGGTGTTCATGATAAAAAATCCAATCTAAGAGACAAAGACTTGCATACTGGATCCAGTAGTTCCATAACTCCTTTGATGCTCCATTTTTCATTTGCCGTGGTTCCGGTCTTTTTTTGTTTAGTACCCAGGAGTATACTTATTTGAGTAGTTTGTCATTTTGCTGCGAATCTCGCAGCTTTACTCTCTGCAGTGGGACTAACTGTCAACCTCGACTACCATGGTTGGTATTGTCTTGCTCTGCGTCCATCACAATAGCGTTAACGAAAGCTGTTTTTTCATCGTCTTTTGTGTTTATGCGCGACAGACAGTCAGCGTTTGGGACTTTTTTGCCTGCTCTATGCTTGAAGTCAAAATTAAATTGCCTAAGTTTCTCTATCCCTCTTGCAACCATATTGTCTGGTTCTTTAAAACTATAGATCCAGACAAGAGCCCGTTGGACCGTTATAATTAAAAACTGCTGACCAAATAAATAGTTTTTAAAATGTTGAGTAAATATGAACGGTTGCAAATGATTCCCGCTTAGTGGGTGAATGATTTCGCTAAATTTTACTCAGAGTTTTGCTAGCATCTGCAAAAACTCTAGCCTGCGTTCCTTGCCTTTGGGTGAGAATTGCTCCAATTACTGTCAACGAAGCATCCGTAGTTAATGTAAACGGTTCCCTATCGTTTGGTTATCCTAAAACTGGGGCGTCCAAAAGCTTCTTTTTTTAACTCGGTTCCCGCATTTTTGAACTCTGTACTCCATTCAAAGTTATTTGGCTAATTCACTAAACTGTAAAGAGGTTTTGCTGTTTTTCCGAAACCTGGGATAAATTTTCGATAATAGCCCACAAGGCCTAGAAAGGCCCTCACGTCTTTCAGGGACGATGGTATTTTCATTCTTTCTACCGCTCTCACTTTCGGGGTCGACCTCGACTCCACTCTCGGATATAATGTGCCCCAAGAAGCTGACTCGTTTTTGGTAAAAATTGCAGTTTGATCCCTTAATCTTTAATCCATTCACCGCTAAACGTTGGAAAACCAGTTCTAATCGTTTCAGATGTTAGTCGAAATTTCTTCCGAAAACAATAACGTCATCTAGAAACACTAGAGCCATTTCGTAAGAGAGGCCAGCAAAAATTAACTTCATTAGGTTTTGAAAAGCACCCGGAGCAGACGCTATTCCCATAGGAAGTCTTTTCCTTTTATACAGGCCTAGAGGTGTTATAAAACCTGTTAAATTCTGACTCTCTTAGCGTATGTTTGTCAGGAGCGTATGTTTGTTCTTAACGGTTGAGCCTAATTGCCGTCTCAAAAATTGGATAGTTGTTTCTGTTTCTCAGGTAAAGTTATTTAGTTGCAGATTCTTTTATAGCACGGAGAATCCTCTAGGGATAATCTTTTACCGCGCTTAATTATCATAAACATGCTTCAAAAACTTTTGTTCTCATTGTCTTGTTCATGACAGAATCAATTTTTTGCCATGCTATTGGTATAAGAATTGGTATATACGGCAGAATCTTATTCTATTTATATACTTTGCGCTCCTGTTTAATTTTCTCGCGTTTTATTTTAGTTGCGGTGTTAACAAAAATTTAAATCCTGCTCATTACTGGTGTGCATTCCTGCCCAGGAGGAAGCCCTTTCTCATAAAGTTTTTCTCAATCAGTAGACAGCGAATTTGAACCTTCTAGAATTTTTTATTTTAATCCTTCCATTCTAGTTCCCTA